>NW_024063081.1:1592500-2317850 GCF_006381635.1 Hibiscus syriacus
GTTGGTGAAATAAAGGCTAGGGTTAGGAGCTTAACACTTGTAATCTAAGCGACCAAATGTAGTATGCATCACTTTCCACCATATCTCCTGTTTACTAATTTAATGTTAATTTTTATTATAATAACGGCTCTCGCACTTGCTTTTTTGATTTCTTCTGATATTATGATAATGTTAGTTATTAATCTTTCATTTAATCATTGCTGATGCTCAGTGTACTTTACCATTAGTCATTAGGAAACGATTTATTAGTAAATTTAAATAAAATGGTAAAGAAGTTATGCAAACGCCTGTGATCGACAAAGACTTGAGTACTGTTGTTTTTCGTATGTTGCGGAAGACGGCTATCGGATAGAGAAAAATTACAAATGTTAATTTGAGAAAATAAAAATGAAGAAAAAGAAGACACAAAATTTACGTGAAAAACCCTAAATAATATAGAGTAAGAACCACGGGCAACGGTAGAAGAATTTCACTATGAGAAAATAGAAATTACAACTTCTCTCGATCGACCAAGTAGAAAACAATGATAATTCTCTCTTGATAAAAAGGAGAAAACAACTATCAAGAAACTCTATAATATTCTCTCTAGTATTGGAAGAAAGCTAGAATGCTTTCTGAGGGAATTGGAATCTGTGAAGGAATTGAAATCTGTCAGGAATTGGAATCTAATTCCACATTCTGTTTGGTTTGCAGACATGTCAGATGAATTTGATTTTAGTAATGTAAAATGATAGAATTACCCTTCTTATTTTTTTGCTTTATTTTAATTTGTTTTACAACTTACATGTAGTAATATATTATAAAAAATTTAAAAATTTAAAAATATTAAATTTTCATTTTATTGATTGATTATTCATTTCAATAAATTATAAAAATCATGTTAATAAACATCATAAGTTAAAATCATCGCAATCAAAATATGTTAATAAGTTACCAAAAGATAGAGTAATATTTATTTACATTCCAATCGGAGTATGTTAATTAGTTACCAAAAAATATACCAAAAACTATTTTTATTCAATATATGAATTAGAAACCCGACCCGACACGACACGAAATAATAATAAAAATATTTTTATTCAATAAAAATATTGACTTAATTGAAAAAAAATTATATATAGAGGGGTATTATTGTAATTATTCTTAAATATATAAGGTAAAATTATATATTTTTTTCGGGTCGGGTCCCTTTTTTTCACCCTAAAGAGGGTAAAGAACAAAGGGAAAATATTTTAGAAAAATTTATATTACTTTAAGGGGGCGTTTGGATGGGATTCCCCATGGGAATGGAATCCGCATTCCCCCGTTTGGTTAGACCGGGAATCTCATTATTGGTAATGTAAGATTATCAATAGTGGATTTTTTTGGGTATATTACCGAGAATTGTTGGATTACCGGCGTTTTGGATTAAAATGCCCTTAATTTTTTTTCAAAAATACAATTCTTTTGTCATTGAATAATAAAAATTCTATGAATGTTAAATTACAAATTTATCCTTAAACTATTTTAGATTTACAAAAAAAAATTATAATTAAAATTTTATATGAAGTTCAGGGGTTAAAATAAGATTTTACCCTTTCATTAAACATTTTTATATTTTCAAGTTGGTAAAAAAATTATATAAATTTTATGAATTTAATTTTTTTAAAGAAAATATATAAATATTTTCTAACTATTAAAAAATAAATATATAATAAGGACAATTTGGTCAAATATACATTCTAATAAACCTTTATTCCTTTAACCAAACACGATAATCTTACATTTCTGCTAAGCCAACCAAACAAAAAATACAACATTCCTAGTAATCATATTCCCTGGTAATCTTACATTCTCACTGGTAATCTTACATTCCGTGAACCAAACGCACCCTAAAGGTATTTCAATTCAAACTCATAGGAATATATAAATACCTATGTAATATGTAGGAATAACATTCCCGATAAAACACTCTTAAAAATGGGAATGAATTATTACTCCCAATTGGGAATCTTTCCCATCTAAACATAGATATAAATTCTATAAAAAAAAACTCTCTCCAATAATCATCATCTCCTCCATCCAAACACCCCCTTAGTTCATTTTGTATAATATACCATCGAAGAAAGATCCACAAACAGCTACCCAATACAAGAAAGTAAATCGTATTAATTCCAAAACAGATGCACAATGCCTCCATCTTCATTTTCCTTTTTCATTGGCAACTATTAATATTACTTTAGGGTACTAGATTATATAAATGCTCATTATTCTTTTTCATTTATGTTTTCAAAATAAGAATTTGATCAATTTATAGTAAATTGATAATTTATCGTTAACAATCATTATTAAAATAATAGAATATTGATCTGGCGTATTAAATCGGCCACTGCTTCTACTCGAATGCATCATCGTTATCATAAGGAAGGGGCTGGCTGACTCCGCTGTTGTGCAGCCAAGTCGATGAGATTCAAGAAAGTGAAAATTAGGATGTCATCAAATTATCGTGTAACCCGGCAATAAATTAAATATCTGTCGTGCAAGTATATGCAGTTCGTGATGTATATGTTAGTTTAACAACACATAGATGACTCGGTTCAAGGGAGCAGTAAGAGAGTAAATGGAAGGTTTTTTTTCAGGAGGCTGTCTAAATGGATGGATTTTGGGGTGGTCGGGTAGTTAATCTTCTGAAAATTTCAAATTAATATATATTTTAGATATTTTTTTATTAAAATTTTATTTTAGTCCTCTTATAATTTTATAAGTTTATTTTATTTTAAAATTTTAAAAGTCTGTTTCCTAACGTAATATCACGAGTCTATCCTTACTGACGAAGGAGGTGATTTAGAAACAAGAGCAGCTTCAAAACAAGTTCCTGCAATCCATAGAGAGATGCGAACGTGAAAGATTGGTTAGTGAAAAAGAATGGAGAATTCAAAAAATGACGTAAATCAATAGGGAACGCGAGATTTTAGTTCAACGATCAACAACTGTAAAAAATAGAGAAGGGTCAAACGGCCAGTTGAAAGGATTGTCTCACACGACCAAACAGTTCCAAATCAATCGGTTTAACGCACTATTTTAATATTTTGTTATCACAGTAACGACGATCAATGACGAGTAACCAATTGGAGGCGCTACGTAGGATTGTTGCTTTTATAACACCCCACTTGGGAATGGGGAATGATATCTCGTGATGGAAATAGGAAGACAAGCATATGTTTACTACTATATTTGCAAACACAAGCTCTAGTAGGTTTGGACGATGATTCTAGGGAAGTGTGTCCGAGGACCACTTGGAAGTTACAAGTGCCACGTCACATAAGGTTTTTTTTAAATGGCTGGTAAGTTGGGTGTGGTCATTTTGAGGGTCTTTCGTTCTTAGTATTATTGATAACACGGGGGCATGGCTCCATAGAGAGGCGTTTATTCGGCAATCGTATTTTTATTTCAACTATCTTAGGTCATTGGAAGGATCATTCTTCGAGAATCTTCTATGACTGTTAGTTCTGGAGCTATTGGAATCTGGCTTTTGCTGTCTCTGTTCGCGTAGTCGACGAAGCTTCTACGGTTGGAATTGATATGTGCTTTTAGTTGGTTGCAGTGTTCGCTTTGTTTGGTCGGTTGGATTGTTTTTTGAAATTTTTTCTGTTCGCTTTTGTTGTCTTTGTTGGTTTGGCTTTCACTTTTAGTATGTTTGCTTGTTTTGTTCTTTTGCACTCTTTTCCTCCAATAAGTTTAGGGAGGTTTTTAATTAGGCTCATAAGATGTTCTTTGATTTTAATAAATCATCATTCCTATCAAAAAAAAAAAAAGTTGTAACTCAGCAATGATGCTTTGGGGAATGGTGATTAAACTTGAAAAAACTCATTGAATTTGCTTCATTGGATTTAAAGGAGTGGATGGTCGTGAACTTGAAAAATCTCATTGAATTTGGCACTTGTTGTCCCTAATTATATGTTGGAAATTATGGTATAAGACAAATAAAAGGCTCTTTGATGAGAATTTTGTGAAAAGAGAGAGCATTCTTGAGAGCAACTGACGATTTTTAAAAGTGATCCTAATGAAAAATACTTCGACTAAATAGAAAAGATAATAGGTTGGGTGGATTAAATGTGATGAGAATAGAATCATTAGATGTTGCGATTATGTTATCCTAACAAAAAGAGATTTGCGTAAAGATCATGATGACTGGTTATTAAGTTTTTCAAGAATTCCGAGTAATTGTTTTGTTCTAATTGTTGAAACTTAAACGATTCACAAAGGAGTCGTTCCCATATTTCGAATTCAATTTCAGAAATTCTCCCACAACAGTTCCCACGTCAGCTTGATGATGGGATGCCTTAATGTGTTATAAAATTTGGCCTTAGAAGCAGTATTGGATGAAAGAGATTGAGGTTTAGGAGAGTTGTTGAATCATTAAAAAAACCATAATTCAACTTAACAAAATTCCATCAATTTGGATCAGATAGAATTAGATTACCTTTGGTTAATTGTCATGTGAATCAGAAATTGAGCCAAGCTAAATGTTTTTAAAGGACAATCAAAACGAAACAAATCAATTTTAATAAAATAAAAAAGTCGAACCAATTTCTTGTTCTAAAGGGTTTTCCCCCCTCTCAGTACGTTGAGGCTTACCGTTTATGAGGTGCAATAGAAAAATGGGGAAATATCTAGCCCCATGCAAGACTGGTTACGCTTCTTCCTTCTTTTTCATTGTTTCTTCTTCAAAACCTTGTGATTTGGTTTAAAAACAGGGATTAAACGGTCAAGTCACCAAAGTTTTGGGATCAAAGTTATTAATTCAAAATGACCCAACCTTAGTTTCCTTATCACTTTCCATAAATTCACACGTCAAAATAATCACACCACTTTCTCTCTATATAAACCCTCCCTCCTCCAGTTTTCGACCCACTCAACCCTAGCAAACCCAAAATACTAATACCATCATCGTTTTTAATTTGTGTTGCTCCATTCTCTTCTTATCAGCAACACCAATGGCGACCAACCTCTCTGCAATAATCCACTTTATTATCAAAGTGTTTGCTGTGGCTTTGCTATTGATTTTTGCTGGTCAATTAGCTGCTGCGGCTCGTGTTGTTCCTCAAGGTCATTCCCAGAAACCAGTCATTGGTTGTAATTCGAAAGGATACACCCCCGTATTTGGAAAATGCCCACCTCCAAATTAAATCAACTTTTCTGCCTCCGATCTCCAATAAATTTGATGTATGTATGCATGCATGCAAGTATGTATCTCCATGCGTTCATCCGGTAGTGGTGTGGTAATTGTTTATGATATTCTGTCTATCCATCTATATATGGTATAAGTAGGGTTTATCAGCTTGCTTTGAACTAACGTTGAACTTTGTTTTCTGTTTTTCTTACTTTTGCAAAATTGTAACCTCTTCGTTACTTAAAAAAATTTCCAGACGTAGCAAATACATATGTTTATTCACATGTTCGTATACATACATATGTATCACACATATAAAGAAAAACAATTACAGATAAAGGATTTTTCGTAAGTTAAAACTTAAAACCTTAGAAGATGTGTTGAAAGAGAACTATAAATTATAAAAATAATTAATTAATTTTGTTAATGGTTGAAATCATATCGTTGTGATTGTGAACTTTAAAGTCTGCATAAAACAAAATAATAATAACAATATCTGTATCTACGCTGGATTTGCTACTTCATCAGATTTGCTTAACTCATTAATCATCCAAATATCTTAGATTTACCCGCATGATCTTCTTGCACTCTGTGCAATGAAATAATGAAATTACTGTTACTTAATTTATTAATTAATTGATTCGATAGAATATTATAAAAATGTATTATAAAAATAAATTCATGTACCTCATTTGTTCCTTTAGCAATACCACACAACTGAGAGAAGCAGAATCACACAAAGCGAATTTGTGACCAACAAGCGCCGCCTTCAACACACTGACAATGTTTTACTCTTTAATTATTAATAATTTTCTTTCCACGTAACTTTCATATTCCACCTGAGAAAAGCCTTCTCCTTCTGTTCGTCAATAAATTAAACAAGCGAGACTAAGTCCAGGTGCACAATTTAGAGTTCGAAAGCAACTAAAAAACATCATGTTCTTTCTGTATGTTAATATATACGATCTTCATTCCATCAGAGCTTTGCGGCGTATTGATATCTGCATATTAGGGTTCATTGATTAATTGTTTTCCTTTTGCATTAAAAGAGGCTGTTCATGATCACCTCCTTTCCATTTCTTGGTGGGAATTCTAAGAAAATTATTCGAAAACCCTAATCCCAGAAAAGGCCTAAGGTCAATTTTGTGATCTGCGCTTCATTACAACAAAATATGAAAGAAAAAAAAAACAAACTTTATGTTATATACTCGTTTGAATTCCACTAAGAGTGAGTTCCGCATATTTTAATGGAGTGAAGGACTATATGTTTTGCTAATTGCAGTTGGTTTTTAACTCTCTTGAGAACATCAATGCAAATGAAATCACAAGCAGGTGTGTGCATGTAGAAGAATTGAAAAAAAAGATACATGTGGTGTTTTAGATGCTTCGTTCTCGCTTTCCAGTTCGATCATGTTAATGGTTAATATTCATAAAGCAGACGGACTTTCCAGTTTCTTTCAATATTCCAAATTCCAAAGAATTTTTTGCATCAGATTTGCTTACTTTATTCAAATTTCAAAGATCGTTAAGCAGTTTGCTATCGCATCACGGCAAGTCAACAATCTTTGATGGTAGGTAAAGGCACCCAAATGCTTGGAAAACAATGATTTAATAAGAGACAAAAGCCTTAATTACAGCCGGCAGACACCATTGGTGAAATAAAGGCTAAGGGTAGGAGCTTAACACAATTTTAGTCTAACCAACCAAATGTAGTAAGGATCACTGTCCACCGTTAAACACTAATTGTTGTCTGCTAATTTAATATTGATTTTTATTATAATCACGGCGCATGCACTTGCTTTTCCGGTTTCTTCGATATAAGGTCAGTTGCTATCTTTCACTTATTCATTTCTATGCTCAGTGTCTTTTAGCATTAGCCATTCGGGAAAGAAGTTATGCAAACACTTGTCATTGACAAAGACTTAAGTGCTACTTTTGTACATCTTTGAGCTAAACTATCTTCACCTTTTCTTATATGCACAATAGTTTTTTCATACCATGATTATAAAACTTCAAAATTGTTACTCTTTAATTATTAGTAATTTTCTTTTCACGTAACTTTAACAGTTCATGTGAGACACTAATCAAACAATCTTAGTGGTTGAAGGCCGATTGTTATTATCTCTTGAAGTTTCAGGTTTAAACATCGTGTATAACCGTTCGTTGTTAAGTAATTAAGAATCTTTACGCATATATTATCATATTCATCCTAGATTTATAAAAAAAAAAGTATTCCACGTGAGAAAAGCTGGGAGACTAAGTCCAAGTGCATAACTTAGGGTTCAAAAGCAACTAAAAAAATGTTATCATATTTCTTATGTTTGTTAATATATACGATCTTCATTCCATTATAGCTTTGCGGCGTATTGATATCTGCATATTAGAGTTCCTTGATTAATTGTTTTCCTTTTTCATTAAAAGAGGCTGTTTATGATCACCTTCTTTCCGTTTCTTGGTTGGATTTCTAAGAAAACCCTAATCCCAGCAAAGATCAAAGGTCAATTGTTTGATCTCGCTTCCTTATAACAAAATATGAAGAAGAAAACTGATGAGTGTTCAGAATCGTTAATATATGTTCGTTATTTCTTCGATTTTGTGAAGTTATTGCTGCTGATTTGGTTGTGTTATGTCTATTTTCGTGCAGGTCCTTACTTTCCAGAATTGGTGATAAAACGGGCGAATTCTGCATTTTTTTTATTATTTGGTCACGGCTGGAGACATGGGCACGACTCTGGGCACGACGCGGTCTGACATGGCAGTTTCTAGAAGGTCCAGTCAGCGACGGTTTCTAGGAGACTTCGTCTGCACGCCTTCTGGAAGATTGACGAGCAGAGTTGCATTAGGAGACTAGTTTAAGTTTGAATTTAAATTTAAAAACTATTATCTTTTGTATTATTTTATTATTTTCTTTGTTTATCCTTTAGGCTTTGAGAGGCTATAAATACCCACTTAGGGTAAGCCTAAACTAATCATTCATAATACATTCTTCTTTTCTCTCTAGTTTTTATAAAAGTTTTCTCTTTTCCTTTTCAAGTTCTTTTTATTTTTCTTTATTTTCAAGTTTTATTTTTATGCTAAGTATGACTTTTGTCATGCTTAGCTAAACTTTTCATAAGCCGAGAGCTGTCGCGATGATTCAATTCCAACGGGAGAATTGAAACGGTCCCTTAATATCTTCGGAATATCTCTCTCTATCTCTGCGCTTATTTTTCAAAATCAAAACAGTTTTCAAAATCAAAGATTGACTTTGGTCAAGAGGTTGTTGCGATTAAACGTGTGGGAGGAAGATTCGGCTTATAGAAAGCAATTCGACTTCCTGGGAACACACTTGGCGAGATAGCTTCGCCAAGAAGGAATTGAGATCGGAATTGGCGGTTATAGAAACAACAATCCGAGTCGGTCGCCACGAACTTAAACGGTATTTGATCTACGATAATAGATGTTGTTAGAATCAACTACCGAAGCCGGAAACAAAGATTGCCTTGGGTATTCGGTATACAAGATAGAGTCACAAGGATAGCCATTGTAGACAAAGTAACCGACGTGAATCCCGAAGAGAAAATCTTATTCGATGATCTAAAGGAAATTGAATCAAAGCGAAGCTTGAGGCTACTTTTACCGTATTTATTCACAATCTTCATCTTCTTATTTTTACTTTAATTACTTTTATTTAATCACTTTATTATCTTTTTACTAAAATCCCCCCATTTTTACTGTTTCACGCCTGGCATAAATAATTCAGACAGAAATTTATAATTTTCTAAGTCCCTGTGGAATCGACCCTCACTTCTCTTTGCTACGCATTTCCTTAATTTATTGATTGAGAATAAGGAATTATTTTGACATCCGAAACGACAGTTGTCAAATTGGCGCCGTTGCCGGGGACTTCACCAAAGTTACTAATTTTTGTTTGTTTTTGATTTATGACCAGGACTAATCCGGGCACATTAGTGGAGTACAACCCGGAGATCGAAGCTGAAGCTAGGAGACTCCACGCACAGACACTTCGGGAAAGAAGGAGACAACAATTAGATCCAGAAGAAAGATCAAATTCAGGTAATACAAATCCGATGGCCGAACCTACTATTCGGGAGTTAGCCGCGGCACCCACTGAACAAGGACCTATGTGCATTGATCTTCCCCAAGGCGAAACTCCATACCAGTTAAAACTGGCCTTATTCATCTCCTTCCTATATTCTGCGGATTGCCAAACGAGGATCCACACAAACATCTCAAAGAATTTCACATAGTCTGCTCTAGCATGACACAACAGGGAGTAACCGAGGACCAAATAAAACTTAGAGCTTTCCCTTTTTCCTTAGCCGACTCGGCTAAGGAGTGGTTATTTTATCTTCCTCCTAATTCTGTTACTACATGGGCTAATATGACTCGTCTTTTTCTTGACAGGTTTTTTCCTGCAGCAAAAGTAAGTGAACTACGAAGGAGAATACTTGGAATCAAGCAACTTTATGGAGAGTCGCTCTACGACTACTGGGAGCGGTTTAAGAAGTTGTGTTCTAGTTGCCCACAATATGGGCTAACCGAACAAACACTCATTCAATACTTCTATGAATGATTATCTCCCCTGGAAATGAAGATGATCGATGCTGCTAGCGGTGGAGCCTTGGTGAATATGACTCCTACCGAGGCTAGAGACTTAATATCGACAATGGCTGCAAATTCCCAACAGTTCCGCGCAAATAATGAACCTTCTCGAAGGGTTCATGAGATAAGTTCATCTTCATTGGAAAGTAAAATAGATAAGTTAACTGAAGTCGTAAATTCTCTTGTTGCAGGAAAGACATGACAAAACCGATTATGTGGAATATGTGCACTACCTGATCATCCAACAGACGGTTGTCCACTAATTCAAGACGATGCAACAGCTCAAGTCAACGTAGTCGAAAACTTCCCGGGACCTCCCCAAAAAGCTTATAATCCTTACGGTAATACATACAACCCAGCATGGAGGGATCACCCGAACTTCAGTTATACGCAGAACCCGAGACCGAATCAAGGCTATCAAGCGAGACCTTCACCACAACAACAGCCGTAGAAGACATCACTAGAATCGATTGTCGAAAGGTTAGCACTATCCCAGGAGAAATTCCAGACCTGAACTGAAGCCCACTTCCAAGAGATGGACAAGCAATCGAGCCAACTGGCTCAAACCGTGGGGAGATTAGAGTCACAAGGTAAACTTCCGTCTCAAACTGAAGTGAATTCGAGGGAAAACGTTAGCGCCATCACCCTTCGGAGTGGTACAGTAGTAGCGCCACCTATCCCATCGGACCAAGCAGTCCAAAAAGAAAAGAAGACCAATGACGCAGGATCTCAGAATAAGAATGAAGAAGAACAATTGGACGATCCGAAGCCATCTCCCTACGACGTGCCACCACCTTTTCCATCAAGGTTAGTTAAAAAGGATAAAAAAGCTGAGAAAAAGGAAATATTAGACGTACTTCGGAAGGTGGAAGTTAACATACCTCTCCTCGAAGTTATCCGGAAAGTTCCAAGGTATTGCCGGTTTCTGAAAGATCTCTGTATGACTAAAAGGAAGCTTACCGGGGTCGAGAAAGTGGATTTAGGAGCGAACGTCTCATCAGTTTTCCAACGACCGCTTCCACCGAAATATAAAGACCAAGGTATGTTTTCAATACCTTGTAAAATTGGTGAGGTTAAGATCAAACAAGCTATGTGCGATCTAGGTGCCTCTATCAATGTAATGCCCCTCTCCGTCTATAATTTAATTTCCACCAAGCCTTTGAAAGAGATGAGAGTTACACTTCAGCTAGCCGACAAATCAATTATTTATCCTGAAAGACTCATAGAAAATGTTCTAGTGGAGGTAGAAAACTTAATTTTCCCTGTTGATTTTTATGTGATTGATATGAAAAATGATCGTAGCAACATTGGTTCTGAAATCCTCCTCGGTCGTCCTTTTCTGAGCACGGCAAATGCAAAAATTGATGTTCGAAGCGGTATTCTTACTTTGGAGTTTGACGGTGAGATCTTAAAATTTGATGTTTATAAAGCAATGAGATATCCGGATAACATTCATAGTATTAATTTTGTTGGCATTTTTGAACTTGTTGATGATGAATCTAACTTTGTTGATGATTTATGCAAGGAATCAGATGATAAAAAAGACGACATAAGGGAGTTGAAAAATATTTCAGTTGTTGATTCAAATTTGATCCCAACTCCTTTAAAAACTAAAGATTTACATTCCTTTTTGCAGACATCAAAAATTAAGTCGAAATCATCAAGGAGTCGTTTGAAGAAATCATTTTTTTGGTAAAAAAGATGTTTTGACGGCCATTCTTCTGGACAAGATTTTAAAATTGGGAAATATCCGAAGAAATATTTGTGAGAATTTTCAAATTTCTCATAAGGAATTTCTTAGTTGGAAAAAGCGAATGAAGTGGAAGTGTTTGTCACGGAACCTGTAGACTAAATCAGGTCGTCGAGCTAATGACGTTAAACAATAGCGCTTCATGGGAGGCAACTCATTGTTTTCAATTCCGCTATATTTTTACTTTTTATTTTTATTCATTCAAGCATGTTTAATTTAATTTTTATTTTTTTGCAGGAACCGAATATTTTTTCAAACTTAAACGGCGAAAAATTACGGAATTATGATTCGAACAGTGTTAATTTCAGAGTCCATTGAGCAGTACACGATCGAATTGAGCAGAAAAAAAGAGCCTCAAGTCGTGCGCACCGTTTAACTAAACGGCGCACGTTAGCAAAACCCATAGAGGGGTCGACGCACGTTAGCAAACCTCATTTTTTTCTTTCCCCCTTTTTGTTATCTTCTGCCCCCCACCTTATCGTTTTCAATCACCTTTTCAATTTTTAAGTATACCTTTCTCTAAATTACAGAAAAACCAAAAGTCCTCATTTACTCCCAACTCTACAACCCACTGCAAGAACCAATTTTAAACCAAATTAAACCAAAATTCCAACCATCTTCATCTTCTCAAACTCGATCGCTCATTCCCCAAAAAGCACGCGACCATCATCCTTTCTTCCTCTCCTCACCGTCGCCCTTGCTAACGTGTTTTCAACCTCTCCACTCACAATGGTACGCACAATCGGGGGATGTAGATGCTGGTTTTCCACCGACAACATGATGTTTCCAGTACCTCCCACCATGGTCGCGGTCGGAAATTTCATTGATTGTCTTTGTCTTGGTGAAAAGTTTTGGAATGCTATGCTTGTTTGGGAACACATGATTATTTAGGTTATGATATTCTTGATAATGGATAGCATGGATTGTGATAAGTTGGTATTTTTGTGATATTCCATGATTTTTTTGGTTGAAATGTGATTAGCTCAATGCATGAAAACAATTTGGTGAGATTTGAGCCTTTACGAGCATATCATTTTCGCTCTCATTTTGTTTGATTGAGTGTGTCGAATTTGACATTGGCATTCTAGAACCTGCATGTTAAATACTGTCGAGATTACACATGAACATGATGCTTAAAAATGATTTGGGCACCTTAGGATTAACCATTCCGTTTCCCCACTAAATAGCCTACCCATGCATATTTTCCCTTAGTTAACCACTTTTGAGCCTATTTCCATTTCTTTGTTTCCACCATATTCATAAGCCCGAGCCTTTTTATTTTATCCCTCTTTTCTACCTTTTTCAGGGCAAGTGAATAATTTTACCATTGTATTCTCCATCACAAAAAATGTTGAAAAAAAATAGCAGTTCGAAAAAGAAAAAAAACTGTTCGAAAGAAAAAAAAACATGAAAGAAAAAAATGGAAAACAAAACAACAAAAGTGTGAAAAAGAAAAAAATGCATTTCGACGAGAAAATTGTTGTTTGATATGTCATCTTTTTATCTTGTTGTGCTTAATGTTTTGATGGAGTTGATATTATTATTTGTTAGTTCCTTGCCTTAAATTTTAGCCATATATTTAGCCTTTTCCCCACCTTTACCTAAGCCACGTTACAACCAATAAAAGACCCTTTGATTTATGCATCTTGTTCTTATTAGTAGTGGAGATTTGATTTACTTGCAGGCTTATGGTAATATCGTATCGATTCTGACATTGAGCGTTTCTTTACCCCAAACACATTGAGTGATTTGAGTGAATCCCGGTAAGGTATTGAGTTATGAGCATTGAGATTTATGAATGAATGGATATTACAATTGCACTTGACTTGTTTCAATTGGTGATGTTCAGTTGATTGATTTCTTGACTTCAATAGTTATTGTGGTATCTACCTTGCTTCCTTGAATATGAAACTTGACAAAGAACGTTTAATGAAGTTTTTGACTGATTTGGTTAATCATACTTGAGGACAAGCATGAGATAAGTGAGGGAGAATTTGATGAGTGTTCAGAATCGTTAATATATGTTCGTTATTTCTTCGATTTTGTGAAGTTATTGCTGCTGATTTGGTTGTGTTATGTCTATTTTCGTGCAGGTCCTTACTTTCCAGAATTGGTGATAAAACGGGCGAATTCTGCATTTTTTTATTATTTGGTCACGGCTAGAGACATGGGCACGACTCTGGGCACGACGTGGTCTGACATGGCAGTTTCTAGAAGGTCCAGTCAGCGGCGGTTTCTAGGAGACTTCGTCTGCACGCCTTCTGGAAGATTGACGAGCAGAGTTGCATTAGGAGACTAGTTTAAGTTTGAATTTAAATTTAAAAACAATTATCTTTTGTATTATTTTATTATTTTCTTTGTTTATCCTTTAGGCTTTGAGAGGCTATAAATACCCACTTGGGGTAAGCCTAAACTAATCATTCAGAATAGATTCTTCTTTTCTCTCTAGTTTTTATAAAAGTTTTCTCTTTTCCTTTTCAAGTTCTTTTTATTTTTCTTTATTTTCAAGTTTTATTTTTATGCTAAGTATGACTTTTGTCATGCTTAGCTAAACTTTTCATAAGCCGAGAGCTGTCGCGATGATTCAATTCCAACAGGAGAATTGAAACGGTCCCTTAATATCTTCGGAATATCTCTCTCAATCTCTGCGCTTATTTTTCAAAATCAAAACAGTTTTCAAAATCAAAGATTGACTTTGGTCAAGAGGTTGTTGCGATTAAACGTGTGGGAGGAAGATTCGGCTTATAGAAAGCAATTCGACTTCCTGGGAACACACTTGGCGAGATAGCTTCGCCAAGAAGGAATTGAGATCGGAATTGGCGGTTATAGAAACAACAATCCGAGTCGGTCGCCATGAACTTAAACGGTATTTGATCTACGACAATAGATGTTGTTAGAATCAACTACCGAAGCCGGAAACAAAGATTGCCTTGGGTATTCGGTATACAAGATAGAGTCACAATGATAGCCCTTGTAGACAAAGTAATCGACGTGAATCCCGAAGAGAAAATCTTATTCGATGATCTAAAGGAAATTGAATTAAAGCGAAGCTTGAGGCTACTTTTACCGTATTTATTTACAATCTTCATCTTCTTATTTTTACTTTAATTACTTTTATTTAATCACTTTATTATCTTTTTACTAAAATCCTTCCATTTTTACTGTTTCACGCCTGGCATAAATAATTCAGACAAAAATTTATAATTTTCTAAGTCCCTGTGGAATCGACGCTTACTTCTCTTTGCTACGCATTTCCTTAATTTATTGATTGAGAATAAGGAATTATTTTGACATCCGAAACGACAGTTGTCAAAAACAAACTTTATGTTATATACTTGTTTGAATTCCACTTAGAGTGAGTTCTGCATATTTTAATGGATATGGAGTATGGAAAATAACTCTACCAAAAGAGGGTGTGTAGTCAAGGACTATATGTTTTCCTAATTGCAGTTGGTTTCACTTTCTCTTGAGAGCCAACTTTATTTTTCATGAGAACATGTAAAAGAAATGAAAAAAAAGATACAAGTAGTATTTGAAATGCTTCGTTCTTGCTTTCCAGTTTGATCTTCATTAGTAAAACGATGCTTCATCATGTTAATATTCTTAAAGCAGACGGCACTTTCCAGTTTCTTTCATTCCAAATTCCAAAGAGTTTTCTTCCTCAGATTTGCTTACTTTATTCAAATTTCAAAGATTGTTATCCAGTTTGCTATCTCATCACGGCAAGTCAACAATCTTTGATGGTAAAGGCACCCAAATGATTGGAAAACAAAGATTAAATAAGGGGCAAAAGCCTTAATTACAGCCGGCAGACACCATAGGTGAAATAAAGGCTAAAGCTCAACACAATTTTAGTCTAACCAACCAAATGCAGTAAGCATCACTTTACACCATTAAAACCAACTCTTGTCTTTATTATAATCACGGAGCATGCACTTGCTTTCTGCTATTTTTATATTGATTTTTATTATAATCACGTCTTCATCACATTAAAACTATGTTATCGCTCTTTTTAAAGATGGTCAGAACTCTTCATCACGTATGAACTGTGTCATCTCCAACCACACCTCTCATCATATAAGAATCGTGTCACCTCTGATAACCAGCCGTCCTAGGAACACGCACTTGCTTTTTTTATTTATTCGAGATAATGTCAGCTATTGATCTTTCACTTACGCATTGCTGATGCTCAGTGTACTTTATCATTAGTCATTCGAAAATATTTATTAGTAAAATAAAATGGTAATGAAGTTGTGCAAACACTTGTCGTTGACAAAGACTTGAGTGCTACTCTTGTACATCTTTGAGCTAACCTCTCTTTACCTTTTCTTATATGCACCATTTTTTTATATCATGATTCCAAAACTTTCGAATCGAATAATATTACACGCTTTGTCAACAGTCTTTAAAATAAATGATTAAAAGTTCTCAATTAATATTTTTTATCTCCCTTAAATAAGAATTGTTTTAAAAAAATATTATACGTTTTAACTCACATATGTTTAAATATTACATTAATAATTACTATATTAATTAAGATCAATCAACATATATATTATCATTTTGTTACTTTCTTCCTTAACTTTTTCGTATATCTTATCATACAATATAAACAGGAACAAAGTTATGATCAAACATTTGAAGGGATAATAATCTATTAAGTATTTAAAACTAAAATCTAAGAGGATAAAAAGATCTTATTTGATTAATATTCAAATTAATAATGATTTAACATGATGTTCGATCACAATCCGTTTCACCTAATAAATGACTATCTCTGAATATAAACATATACATCATAAAAAATGACAAAAACAAATTGTATTTTAATAATACGAAAGGATGATAAAACAACAAAATCTAAATTTAAAGTTCATCTAAAGTCGGATTGGCCATGCTTTCTTGTGGTTGGTATAATAAATATAGTATATGATGTGTGTGTTTTTCCACAAAAATAAGATACTTAAACCCTCCTTTTCATCCCATTCCCAAGTCACTGAAGAGACAAAAGTAAGATCGAAAGTCGAATGAGTGGGTACATAGTGCATAAGCTTTAAAATGAACATATCAAACCTTTTTGAAAAGGGATGAATCCAGTGGATTTGATTTTTTATTTTGTAGAAAGTAAATATATTTACAGGTATTGATTTTATTTTTAACAATTTCTATCTAGGTGAGGGTAGGAGAATTTTGCTCCTGATAGTTATTGAACACACAACCTAAGAGAGACGACAGGAATTATCTGAGAACTTTAACAATATATTTTGGAGATCGTTGACACATGTATTAGAATTTTTAATTTTGGATTATTAACATATCTGCAGTCAATAACGTTATCTATGTCTATGATACTTGTATAGATAAACAAATACATATGCCTGGCAAAATCAACGAGATAATGTTGTTGGAAAAAAAAATTCACGAGATAATGTGTTCCAACAATTAATTGCTGAGATAGAGTGAAATCTACAGTTCGAACGTATGTCGTCAGGCGCTCTTGGCGACCAAGTAGGTCGCCATGCCGTCCCTGCGAGCTGTGGTGAGCTGCTGCACTTTGCATGCTTGAAGATCGCCATGCACGCCCTGCTGAAATGGAGGTCGTCATGTTTCAGATAAAAGCCTAATTACTGATATATGAAATCATTGTTACTTCGAGAAATTTAGGTGATCGCCATGCGTGAAGGTCGCTATGCACGCCCTGTTGAAATGGAAGTCGCCATATATGTCGGGCGACCTTATAGGTCGCCATGTGATCCCGGTGACCAAACTGACGAGATTGTTAGTTAGTTTAGGGTTTTGGGTAAAATCCTAATTACCGATATAGGTAATTCAACAACTCACCACAACTCGCAGGGACGGCATGCCGACCTCCTTGGTCGCCTGGCGACATACGTTCGAACTGTAGATTTCATCTTATCTCAGCAATTAATTGTTAGAACGCATTATCTCGTGAAATTTTTTTTCCAACAACATTATCTCGTTGATTTTGCCCATATGCCTCAATTACGTTAGGGACTTTCGAAGAATTTTCAAAAAAGTTTATGACCAAAACAACGATTAGGAGGGTGATTTTACCCCACTGACACCGTTTGTTTTTATTTTTACTTTTCTAACACCGTTCGGCCAATATTTCCAAAACTAGCACCCTTTCTGCTGAGTTGGCAAAGGCGCGTCCCCGGGGGCGCGCTTTACCCGGTTTTTCGCTGAGTTGGATGCCACGTATGAAAGGCGCGTCCCCGGGGACGCGCCTTTGCCAACTCAGCAGACACGTATTTTGTTTTATAATAAATAGTTTATTTTTATTATTATAAATTAATAATATATTATGTAAAATGTTTCGATTATATTATGTAAAATGTTTCGATTATAATGTAAAAATTATAACTAATAATATTAAATATTATATTAAATAAATATATTAAATATATTTATGTATTTAAAAGTTAAAAAAAATTATTTAGGTGTACATACATTGACAAATTATAAATGCAATAACATTAAATTATTAGAAATAAAAACATTCATTTAAAAACTTTAATTACATAAGAGTTAACGGTTATATGATGATAACAGAGCTGGACATTTTTTTCTATTGTGCCCGATGTTTCTACAATGCCCACATCGTTTTTGTTCTGTTGACTTCTCCCGAATATCCATATCACAATGTATTCTAGTAGATTTTGGACGACCTGAGTCCCTCAATAGCAATGGATCTGGGACAATTGTAAGCCAAGTTTGAATCTCATTTGGGTCTCTTTCGTTTCCTATGGGCGGAAACTCAAATTCATATACCTTGAAAACTTGTGAAAGTTGGTATACGGGATCAACATAATTTTTGTAGTCCAAATGCGAATGTGAGCAAGCAGCAATGACATGAGAGCATGGATATTTGAGTGCTTGAAAGAAACCACAATCGCACCACCTCTCTTGCAGATTAACTCTGAAAGAGTTAGCTTCAATCCCTTGCAGCGGACGTGGCATTTCGGTTACACGAAACAATTCACGGGTGCGAGAAAAATTTGTAACTAACATCCCATTTGATGTAGCCATTTTTTTCTGTAAATCGGCTACTAGTCTTGGGTGGTAAATATGTCCGTTTTGCATCCAAGTAAGAGCTTGTCCACCGAGTTTTGCAAAGAGTTGACCCAAACGAAAATAAGTCGTTTTGACCAACGCCGTGACTGGTAAATGACGCGCCCCCTTTAAGGTTGAATTTATTGCTTCAGCCAAGTTTGTTGTCATATGACCATAGCGATACCCCCCGTCATATGCATTTGTCCACATTTCTTTGCTGATGTCCATAATGTACTCGCACCCCTTCTTATTTTTGCCAAACAGCTCTTGTAGCATCGACTCAAACCTTTGAGGTAAGAGTTCGTAACCTAAGTCATTAGGAATATGTAATAGTTAATATGAAGTATAAATAAGTAATAAGAAATTGATAGAAAAATTGGGAAAAAGTAACATACCCATCCGCACGACTAACTGACGTTCATCGTTCTTCTTGTATTTTCCGTAATAGTTTGCAGCAATATGACGGACACAATAACGATGTTGAACATGTGGAGGTCTATACATTGTACCCAAAGAGTCCATTGCTGCTTTTATCCCGGCTCCTCGGTCTGAAATAATGCATACTCGTTCCCTGGTGACAACATGTAAACGTAAATTTTTAAGGAAAAAAGCCCAAGACTCAGTGTCTTCTCCTTGAACGAGGGCAAACGCAACAGGAAGAATATTGCGGTTTCCATCTTGGACCACAGCCAATAATAAAACTTGCTTGTATTTCCCATACAAGAAAGTACCATCAATTTGGACAATTGGTTTACAGTACTTGACTGCATTAATACACTGAGGGTAAGTCCAAAAGACTCGGTAAAATTGGCAGCGATCGCGAACCATTCGATCATTCACGTAATGATGTTGAGTTTCGAACTCAACAATTGTCCCGGGATTAAGTCTTTGCACAACATGAAACCAACTGGGCAGCTCGTTGTAAGAGGAATCCCATTCGCCATGAAGTTTGCAAATGGCATTCTGTTTTGCCAACCACGCTTTTTATATGAGACAGTGTACCCATATTGGGACTGTATAGCAGAAATCAACACTGCAACAGCTATATGAGAGCTTTGCTTCACAATGGGCATGATTGCTTGACAAATAATGTTGGAGTCCAAGTTGGGATGATCCTGGTTTATACCTGTTGCACAACATGTATGAGGACCGTTGTATCTGGTTAGTTCCCATAAGTTGTTCTTCCTCTTCCTCTTTGATACACGGACCATCCATTGACATCCGTTGTGACGTTGGATGCAGTAGCAGACATATTTCTCCGTGTTAGATCGATCAACTCGGGACTGAACTGAGTTACGAATATTGTAACTCTTTATTGCCATCATTGCTTCCTCCTTCGATGCGAACTCCATTCCAATATGTAAATTACCGTCATTGACTGATGATTGAAGTCCATAGTTTCCAACATCAGGAAGATCTGGAAATTCAGGCTCATACATTGCATCATAATCAGCCTCATACATATGTGCAGGAAGTTCGGCTGGTGTTGTATTTATCGGAACGTCATCCTCGTCATCATCAGAATGTACGTTAAACTGTGGTGAGTCAGGTTCAACGAATAATCCCGTTTCAGCACCATCTGCACCTGGCTCCCGAAGAGGTTCTTCTGGTGGAGATGAGGGTTCCTCCGATAATCCAATGTTGAGGTCAAATAAGTTCCCGCTTGCGTGTCCTCCCCTTGAACTTGAGGCCATTGTATCATGTGGGATGTGAATAGACTGTCGTCTCGTTGGCATTTCCATATGTAAGTCGAAAACATTGGCAGATGAATGTCTGCCCCTTGAAGTAGAAGAGATGTTGCCATATGGATTATTGGTGAAGCCACGTGGGTTGAGATCATAAGCAGTTGCAGATGAATGCCTTCCTATTGAACTTGATGGCATGGTATATGGCGTTGGATCCGCCATTAATGATGTGAAATCATTACAGATAAGTTGTGTCGGGCTATCAACTTGATCAGTTTGATATGCAATGCCAAAGTGAGAGGAATATGAGAGACCACGAGTTACACGAACCTCAATAAAAGTGGCATACATTTCAATAAGAGATTGTGAACTCCCCATATGAGCATCAACCATCATAGAAACATCATCATCGTTTGAAAGCTGAAATGATGTATACGTGAGCGGAAAAAGTTCAGTAGGAAATCTGTATTGAAGTGAAGATAGTCTTCTCTGGCCTGCTACACGAATCTTTAACGAAATTTTTGTGATTAACTCCTCAATTGTGATGTTTCTCTTCAAGGTTAAGGGGATATAATGATCTGACTCAAAAACAACCCCCTCTTCAGCTTCCTTAATTTCTCCATCATACAAAACAACAGCAGAAAGACGACTCATTTTCAGAGAATTTGAGAATTTAGAGTTTGGGAATTTGAGAATTTGAAAGATTGTGAACTGAAGTTTGTTTTGAAAGTTTATAATACGTTGCATATAATAGTTTCTATAATCGGTTCACTATTCACGTGAAGGCGCGTTCCCGGGGGCGCGCCTTCCATTATTTCGTCAGAGAATATTATCATTGCCCTATTATGTCATTCATGTCCCTCGGGGACACTAGATATATCAATACCTATTATTTCACTATTCACGTGAAGGCGCGTTCCCGGGGGCGCGCCTTCCATTATTTCGTCAGAGAATATTATCATTGCCCTATTATGTCATTCATGTCCCTCGGGGACACTAGATATATCAGTACCTACTATTTCACTATTCACGTGAAGGCGCGTTCCCGGGGGCGCGCCTTCCATTATTTCGTCAGAGAATATTATCATTGCCCTATTATGTCATTCATGTCCCTCGGGGACACTAGATATATCAGTACCTACTATTTCACTATTCACGTGAAGGCGCGTTCCCGGGGGCGCGCCTTCCATTATTTCGTCAGAGAATATTATCATTGCCCTATTATGTCATTCATGTCCCTCGGGGACACTAGATATATCAGTACCTACTATTTCACTATTCACGTGAAGGCGCGTTCCCGGGGCGCGCCTTCCATTATTTCGTCAGAGAATATTATCATTGCCCTATTATGTCATTCATGTCCCTCGGGGACACTAGATATATCAGTACATACTATTTCACTATTCACGTGAAGGCGCGTTCCCGGGGGCGCGCCTTCCATTATTTCGTCAGAGAATATTATCATTGCCCTATTATGTCACTCATGTCCCTCGGGGAATAACTTAAATTTAACTTCTTTTGAATGTTCAACAAGTTAAGAATAACTTAAATTAAAACGTTATGTGAAGTTTGAATAAATTAGATAAAATGTTATTGATAAATTGAATAAATGTGAAGTGATAAGTTGATTGTGACATTGAAATTGTATGGAATGAGCATTGAAATGTGACATTGAATAAATTGCCAATTCACCCCCCTCTTGGTTGATTACGTCGATCGATGAACTCAACATAAGTTGATTTTAATGTATACGTTTTAATATATATGTTAATGATAAAATCATATGTATGAAGTCCTTTAATTTCAATTTAAGTATTGTGAACTATAATTGGAATATAACTTTTAATTTCGAATACAATTGGAATATTAAGTTTAAATTTAATGTTAAATTTCGAATACTATAATTTATATTTTAAATTTAAATTTGAATAATATTATTTTTATTTTTATTTTAAATTTCGAATAATATAATTTGTATTTTAAAAACATTTATCAAACATTTAATGTTAAATGTGAATAAAAAATAACATAAAAAAATATGTATGTAACAACCATGAAACATTTAAATAACATAACCAAATTACATAAAATTCTGAAATTTAATTATTTAAATAACATTAAATATAACTGGATCACCGATGTCGTCGTCTCGAATGAGTTCCACATGGCGGTGGTTGCCTATTTCGTGGAGGATTTCTTCGTGGAACTTGTTCTTCAGTCTCCTCATCTTCACTATCATCATCAGCAGCATTTTCTTCATTTGGTGCAGATGACGCTGAAGGGGCTGAAGGGCCTGTATAAAATAACGACCCTGGAGGAGTGCTAGTAACAATCCCACCGCTCCCCGGGAACTGTGGAAACTGTGGAAACATTGGCATCGATGTATGTGATCCAGATGAAGATTGAGGTGTCTGCGGAGAAGCACCACCAGCCAAATAAGATGCATATGAAGCATATGCTGGATCATTAAACATAGTCGTATATGCACCTCCATATGGTATAAAACCCTGCGGGCTAGGCATGTAACCTGGCGGGCTAGGCATGTAACCTGGCGGGCTAGGAATGTAACCTGGCGGGCTAGGAATGTAACCCTGCGGGCTCGGAATGTAATCCTGCGGAGATGGCATATAAACTGGTGGGCTTGGCATATGAAGTGGAGGGCTGGGCATGTACCCCTGCGGCATCGACGAATAAGGATGTTGTGGTGGGACTGATGCAGAACCGGTAGCGCCTTCTCTCCGTCCACGCGTCGGGGGACGATGATATTGAGACGGTTGACGTCTTTCTCGGCGCCTAGGAATGTTAACCCCTCGTGCTTCCGCCGAAAGTAGAAACGGCTTCCCATTTTCATTAAACCAGTCCATATAGTTATCCGTAACCATATGACCAGTTTCAGCGTAATATTGTCGAGGGGCCAACAGTGTATATCGGTTCTCCCAAAGCGCAATCCAATCTCTGTGTCTCACCACCCAGTTAACATCTTTCTTTCCCGTCTATCTATGTTATGCACGTCGTCTAAATTTCTAGGAGCTCCAGGAATATATTGCGTACAACCATACTGACGGAGCACGCGATCAACTGGATGCCACTCAATAATAGCATAACATATAAGAGGTATAACCGATATCCATACCTCTAATGACCCTCTAAGGTGAGGTGGGATGCAAGCTTTCACTTCATCGCTCGCATAAGGTATCCACTGAAACTGAAATATAAATATACAATTCAAATAAATAAAATTCTAATTATATCTAACATTTTAAATTAAAATATTAATAATTAAACAAATTTAAAAACATACCTCAGACCCAGCTTTCGTATCAATAAGTAAACGAATTTCCTCTAAAACAGTAGGTATACTTTTATGGTCCTTTCTTTTCATCGACCACCTATGAAATATAATATAAACTAAATATCACCCTATTTAATTGAAAATATTTAAATCAAAATTTAGTTCGAAAATTACCTCAACAATAAGGGGAATACGTATGGTTCATTCACGATCGGGCATAAGAAAGGCATGCGGAACCACGCCCATGATTGTAGAAGTAGAAGACATCCACCGATAGCAGTTTTTATAATTCGTCGCCCGACACATTTCTCTAAAGAGAAATGCCAAAACTGCAGCACCCCAACTATATCTTCCAGCTTCATCAAAATCAATCAGATGCCGCAACCACATACAATGCACCTGGTTGCGAGATTTGTCGGGCATCAATATTCCTCCAATTATTCGTAGAATATATGCCCGAGCACATGCCTTTGCTTGATCCTCTGAAGCATTTTCATTTAAAACCTCAAAATTAGCTTTCAACCAAGATAAAGCTATTCTACCTCCATTAAACTCTGGCGGAGCAGCTCCAAGATAATCAATGCACATTGATTGCCAATCACCATCCGCCATACCACACATCATATTTCCGTCGACGGGAAGCCCCAGATGCATAGAGACATCCTCCAACGTAATTGTTGCCTCTCCACATGGAAGGTGAAAAGTGTGTGTCTCGGGCCTCCACCTCTCAATCAGTGCAGAAATTAGGACAGGTTCGAGTTTGCAACCGCCTATAATTGTTGCAATATACCCGAACCCAGCAGAAGCCAAATATGGCAAAATACGTTCCGGTGTCGGTATACGTGGATTTTTAATAAAAGTTTCTAAAATACGATCAGCATCCTAAATAATATATTATAAAAAGTAAAAATTAATATAAATTCATAATAACTTTAAAATAAAAATAAATTTAAATATTAACATTAATTATAAAAAATATTACCATATCGCTAAAATGTCTAGAGATATGATCATTATCCAATCGCAACAGCATTTCGTTTTCCATTATAACTGTAGACAAAACAATATAATTAGCAAAAAAATTAATAATTCTAAATAAATAATAATTATATAAATATTATTTTAATAATAAAATAATATTTACATAAATATATTAATATAAAAAATAATAACTATTTAAAAAATACTAACATAAAAATAAATTTCTTACCACTAATAATAAATTTAAAACTCAAATAGTTGGAGAATTTGAGTTATATAAGAGAGGAGAAGATGATTTTGGTGTGAAGAATGAGTGAGGGTTGAGGGGGTTTATATAGGGGAGGAGGAGGGGTAGTTAGGAAAAACGGATGGGGGCATTAATGACATTTAATGGAAGGCGCGTCCCCGGGGATGCGCCTTCCACACGTGTCTGCTGATATGGCAAAGGCGCGTCCCCGGGGACGCGCCTTTCACACGTGGCATCCAAATCAGCGAAAACACGGGTAAAGCGCGCCCCCGGGGACGTGCCTTTGCCAACTCAGCAGAAAGGGTGCTAGTTTTGGAAATATTGGTCGAACGGTGTTAGAAAAGTAAAAATAAAAATAAACGGTGTCAGTGGGGTAAAAAAGCCCGATTAGGAGTGTATTTGGTTTGATTCAGTTTCAAAAAGTCAGAGTAGCCATGCTTTCAGATGGTTGGTACAAGGAATATAGTAAATGGTGTGTGAGTTTTTCCGCAAAAATAATATACTTAAACCCTACTTTCCATCCCATTCCTAGGTCATTGAAGAGAAAAAAGTAGGATCGAAAGTTGAATGAGTGGGTACAAATGCATAAGATTTAAAATGAATATATCAAATCATGATAACATTTTATTCAATTCGTACGAGAAATATGATAACATTTTCCCTTTCATTTTCATTGTTTTTTTTACCTAAAAAATATTGTTAAACCCATTGAATGGTTTTAACTGTGGTTAAAAGAAATATTGTTCTCCTTTGAGATCATGAGTTTTAAGCAATTGCATTTAACGTGTGCATTTTCATATTAGGATTCCTTGATTAATTGTTTTCCTTATAAACTTTGACCATTTTATATAGGCAGAAAGATATATATATATATATATATATATATATATATATATATTATTTTAAAAATGATATTAACTTTTAAACCATGTATTATAATTATAGCAAATGATGTGTGTGCTTTTCCACAAAAATAATATACTTAAACCCTCCTTTTCATTTCATTTAGCATTGTCTTAGGATGACATAGACTTAAAGTAAAGTTAAGGGCAAAGTTCTAATGAAGAAAAGGTTTACGATGGATACCTAAAGCACCCATAGACGAGGAAGGGCGTAGTAAACGACAAAAAGCTTCCGAGAGTTAAAAATAAGTGTAGATACAGTGAATCCCAAATAGATCAACCTTTGTTGAAAACATTTTGATATTTCGATATAACAAATTAAGTTAAATGAATTTTAAGATTTTCCAAAATGATTTTCTAAGTATATTCGATATAATTATTCGAATATCAAAACATTACTCAAAATATTTCAAAAATCATTTTTAATCCTTACTTAAGTGTAAAATTAAGTTTTAATCTTAAAACAATTTCAAAATAATCTTTCAAAGTATTTCGAATCATTTCAAAGCCAAAATTTCCAGATTGCTCAGAGGGAACCGATTCCCCCCTGAATGGTTTGACTCCGAGATTTCCAGAATGCTCGGAGGGAACCGATTCCCCCATAGGGGGTACCGATTCCCCCTGTTCAACGGTCGAAATATTTGAATTTTACACTTAGGGAACCGATTCCCTATGAGGAGGAACCGATTCCCCCCACGCTCCAAGCTGTTTTATTAATTGTTTTCACACTAAAACGGCTATATTATCTTCATTAATTATCCCCAACGTTCAGAAGTGATTGAAGGTGTATTTAAACAAGTTCTGAAGCCCTTGATCAACAAGAAATTATAGAGAAACAAGAGAGAAAGCATCAAACACAAAGTTTGTGCAATTCAAGCCAATTTTCATTCAATATTCATTTTGCTTTCAAAGAACACTTATTGTGCTCATTTGTAATTTTCTTTGAGTGTTCTTTTCTTGTTCTAGAATTGTGCAAACATCTTACCTTGTGAGGTTTTCTTGTAAGTTTGCAAATTTGTAATCTTCTCTTTGGGAAAAAGAGTGTTCTCAAGAGTTGGGGTATACTCTTGAGGGAATTGTAAGGTTATCTCTTTGGCCTCAAAAGAAAGAAAAAATTAGTGAATTTGTTGGAAAATCCTTAGTGTGGATAGCTAAGGTAGTGGACGTAGACTTTGTTTGAGAAAGTCGAACCACTGTAAATCGTTGTGCAATTACTTTCAATTTTCTGCCAAAGCTTCCACAAAAATTTTAATTACCAATTCACCCCCTCTTGGCCGATTCCGTCAATCGATTAACTCAATAATTGGCATCAGAGCCTAACTCATTTGAAGGTTTAATCGCCTCTTGAGTCGATTCGGGAAGAGTTACATCGATTATTAAAGTCATCAATGGCCTCCGCTTCAAACTTCGACTCCGGTCTCGATTCGATGCCCGTCAACAAGCCTCCTTTCTTCAATGGAGCTAACTATGCCTATTGGAAGAATAGAATGATGTACTTCATTCAAGCAAGTGACATGGGAGCATGGAATGCTGTAGAAGAAGGATACATCAAACCTCTCACTCATCCAAGGTTGTGGAGTGAATGAGAGACAAGAATGTTTCAGCTCAACTCCAAAGCCATCCATATTATTTTTTGTGCTCTTGGACCAAATGAATACGGAAGAGTTTCATCGTGTACAACCGCCAAAGAAATATGGGACAAACTTCAAGTCACACATGAAGGTACAGATGAGGTAAAGAAATCAAAAATTAGTATTCTAACGCATAGCTATGAAAATTTCAGGATGAAACCAAATGAAGACATCAAAGCTATGACGGATAGATTTTCAACGATTGTCAATGGTCTCAAATCATATGGAGAGATCATCTCAAATGAAAAGCTTGTGAGGAAGTTAGTCTACTCCCTCCCAAAATCATGCCAATCAAAGAAGACGGCAATCATCGAGTCTAAGGACCTATCGTCCTTAACTCTTGAAGAACTTATCGGTTCACTCCTCACTCATGAGATGATGCTTGAAGATGAGGTGGACCTTGATAAAGTTGAAGAGACACCAAAGGAAAAGGAGAAGAAGAAAAATATTGGAGTTGCTCTCAAATCCACAAAAGATGAGAGTGATTCTAATAATGATGATGATGATGAGGAAATGGCATTGTTTGCCAAACGGTTCAGAAAAATGATGAGACCTTACCAAGGAAGAAAATTCAAACGAAACGAAGGCCTCAAAAATGAACCAAAAGAGAAGGACCCAATCATTTGCTATGAATGCAAAAAGCCGGGGCATGTCAAATATGATTGCCCACAATTGAAGAAAAAGGGTCAATCAAAGAATAAGCACAAGGCTCATGTGGCTACATGGAGCGATGAAGAAAGTTCCGATGAAGAGGAACAAGAAGTAGCAAACTTGTGCTTGATGGCATTCGGGGAAGATTCTAAGGTAACCTCTAACTCATCCGATTTTGATGATTTATCTTATGATGAGTTATTTGAGGAGTACAATGAGTTGGCTTCGGATTATGAGAAATTGTTTTTAAAAATATAAAAATGATGTTTCAAAATTGAAAAATGAAAACAAACTCATATCCAAAACCAACAACGATCTTGAAAGTAAAATCAAAGATTTGCAAATCAAACTAGAAGAGTTTGAAAAGAAAATTTTAGATTTGCAAAATTTACTTTCAAAGATCAATGATGATCATCAAAAGAAAATTGATGATCTTAAAACTTCTTTTGATAAAGTTGGAACAAAACATTTTGAAAGAGGTCGAAATTCAAAATCCAACTTTGTTAGAAAAAGTTTTAGAAACTACAATCATAGAGGTCCCCAAAGAACCTCTAATGGAAAAATCATTAGAAGTATGTGGGTTCCTAAAGAACTCATTACTACTAAAGATAAAAAATATCCTACACAAATGGATACCTAAGGGGACTAGGATTTTGGAAACTAATGAATATGGACCCAAAAGAATTTGGGTACCAAAAATCAAAAATTAATCTATGTTTGTAGGGAAAGGAGCATTGCTACAAGGCACGAGAAACAAATTCAAACTCATGGTACCTTGATAGTGGATGCTCAAGACATATGACCGGAGACAAAAGCCGGTTCATTGAGCTTAACGCCAAAAATGGAGGAGAAGTGACTTTTGGAGACAATTCAAAAGGTCACATTGAAGGTATTGGTACAATAGGTAATACCTCTTCCATACAAATTAAGAATGTTTTATATGTGAATGGATTAAAGCATAATCTTTTGAGTATTAGTTAATTATGCGATAAAGGATTCAATGTCTTGTTTGAAATTAATGGTTGTAAAGTTATTGACATTGCATCTAATCGGATTATGCTTATTGGTCATAGAATAGGAAACATTTACATTGTGCATTTAGATTCTATTGATATGACTAATTTATGCCTAGTTGCTAAGGATGAGCATGATAGTTGGTTATGGCATAGGAGACTAGGTCATGCTAGTATGAGTGTTTTGCAACGGTTAATTCAAGGAGACTTAGTAAGAGGGTTGCCTAAGCTTAAATTTGATAATGATAAAATATGTGATGCTTGTGCTAAAGGAAAACAAAAACGAGTTTCTTTTAAATCTATTAATGATGTATCAACTAGTAGAGTATTACAATTGATCCATTTAGATCTTTTTGGGCCAACTAGAACTACTAGCTTGGGAGGAAAACAATATGCATTTGTCTTGGTAGATGACTATTCTAGATACACTTGGGTTCTATTCTTAAGTACTAAAGATGAAGCATTAGAAAATTTCATCACATTTTCAAAAATAATCCAAAATGAAAAAGGTTACTCTATCACTAGTGTTAGAAGTGATCATGGAACTGAATTTGAAAATCTTGGATTCATTGAGTTTTGTAATTCTAATGGTATTAGCCATAATTTTTCAGCACCTAGAACCCCTCAACAAAATGGAGTTGTTGAGAGGAAAAATCGAACTTTAGAAGAAATGGCTAGAACCATGCTTTGTGAAAATAATTTGCCAAAATATTTTTGGGCGGAAGCCACAAATACCGCTTGTTATGTTGTAAATCGAGTAATGATTAGGCCAATTTTAAAGAAAACTCCATATGAAATTCTCAAAAATAAAAAGCCTAACATTAGCTATTTTCATCCTTTTGGATGTAAATGTTTTGTTTTAAACAACGGTAAAGAAAATCTTGGAAAATTTGATGCTAAAAGTGATGAAGGAATTTTTCTGGGTTATTCCTTAAATTCTAAAGCTTATCGTGTATTTAATAAAAGAACTTTAGTTGTAAAAGAGTCTATACATGTTGTTTTCGATGATAATCCCCTTCCGAGGAAGGATTCTTCTGTTAATGATGATATAGGTATTGTACAAGCAAATGACGTTAGACATGACGTTGGAGAATCATCATCAAAGGAAGAAACAAAAGATGAGGAAACTCATGATCCCCTCGAGAATCCAACCATTGAAGAAAGGGAAGTATCTTTTCCAAGAGAGTACAACTATGTCAAGGATGGTGAAATTATAGGTGATCCATCAAAAGGGGTAACTACTCGATCTTCTCTTAGAAATATCTGTAATTATGTTGCATTTATTTCATGCATAGAGCCTAAGAACATCAAAGAAGCATTAAAAGATGAACATTGGATTATGGCTATGCAAGAAGAATTAAATCAATTTGAGAGAAGTAAAGTATGCACATTAGTTGAAAGGCCTAGTAATAAATCTACTGTAGGTACTAGATGGGTTTTTAGAAATAAACTTGATGAAAGTGGTAATATAGTGAGGAACAAGGCTAGACTTGTTGCTCAAGGCTATACTCAAGAAGAAGGCATAGACTATGATGAAACATACGCTCCCGTAGCTAGGATGGAAGCAATTAGAATGTTATTAGCATTTGCATGTTTCAATGAATTTAAATTATATCAAATGGATGTTAAAAGTGCATTTTTAAATGGTTTTATAAAAGAAGAAGTGTACGTGGAACAACCTCCAGGTTTTGAAGATTCAAATTTTCGGATCATGTTTTAAAATTGACAAAAGCTCTTTATGGTTTAAAACAAGCTCCTAGAGCTTGGTATGAAAGATTGTCAAATTTTTTAATTGAAAAAGGTTTTTTAAAAGGAAAGGTTGACACTACATTGTTTTTAAAGAGAAAAGGTAAAGATTTATTAGTAGTTCAAATTTATGTTGATGATATAATATTTGGTTCTACTAATGATGTTCTTTGCCAAGAATTTTCTAAGCTAATGCAAAGTGAGTTTGAGATGAGCATGATGGGGGAGCTCTCATTTTTCTTGGGACTCCAAATCAAGCAAAGAAAAGATGGCATCTTCATTAATCAAGCTAAGTACGTCAAAGATATGCTCAAGAAGTTTGGACTGGAAAATGGGAAACCTCATAACACTCCAATGAGCTCTTCAACAAAGCTTGACTTAGATGAAGGAGGTAAATGTGTAGATGTTAAATTATATAGGTCAATGATTGGCTCTTTGCTTTATCTAACCGCAAGTAGACCGGATATTATGTTTAGTGTTTGCTTGTGTGCTAGGTTTCAATCATGTCCTAAAGAATCACATTTACTAGCTGTTAAGAGAATATTTAGATACCTTAAGGACACTCCTAGTTTAGGACTTTGGTATCCTAGAGACTCTAGCTTTAGCTTGCATGCTTTTTCTGATGCGGGTTATGGAGGATGCAAATTAGATAGGAAAAGCACCTCCGGTACTTGCCAATTCCTTGGAAATATGTTGATTTCTTGGTTTTCAAAGAAACAAAATTGTGTTGCATTATCTACCACTGAAGCCGAATACATTTCAGCTGGTAGTTGTTGTGCACAAGTTTTATGGATGAAACAACAACTTTTTGATTATGGAATTGAAGTAGGTACTATTCCTATCAAGTGTGACAATACTAGTGCTATTTGTCTCACTAAAAATCCCATCCAACACTCTAGAACTAAACACATTAAAATAAGACATCACTTCATTAGAGACCATGTCACTAAGGAAGATGTAGTTCTAGAATTTGTTGATACTTTGCACCAATTAGCGGATATCTTTGCAAAACCCTTAGATAAGGAAAGATTTTGGACACTTAGGAGAGAATTAGGTTTAACTGACCTATCTTCACTTAGTGTTTAAAATAATTTTAGCATTTTTAATAAATCTTGAAAAATGCTTATAATAATATTTTTTGATTGCATTCTTGCTATTAGTTAGGGGGAGTTTATGATTCTTAGTGAAAATTAATTTTATGTTCAAAAAACGATTAAAGATTAATTTAATTGTTTGAACATAATTATTTTTCAATATATGAGTTGCCAATACCACTAAAGAAGATTAATTTAGCATTTTGGATGTTTAAAATCGGATTTTAGCATTTTTGTGCAGAGGGAATCGATCCCCCCATGAGGGAACCGATTCCCCCTTTGAAAGGGAACCGATTCCCCCCACAGGGGAATCGATACCCCATGGGGTTCTGTTAAATCGAGCAGAACACCCCCAAAAACCCCAAAACCCTCATTTTTCTTCTTCTTCCACCGTTCTTCACCTCTAAATCTCTCAAATCTCCATTTTTGCCTCAAATCAACGATATTAATTGGAATTCATCTTCTAAACCTGTTGGAATCATTAAAAACGTGCAAACAACATCTAAATCTCCTCAATCTTCATCTTTCAAGGTAAATTTTTCTAAACTCTCTATTTCATTTTTTTGAACATAAGATTAGTTTTAATTAGTTCTAGGTTGAAATAGTGATCGGACATTGATTATTTAGTGATTAGAAACTAGACGTTACAACTAATTTCATCAAAAACATAAGAATTTTTCAAATTTTTAAATTTTCGAAATAAAAAAAATGTGTTAATTTTCAAATTATTGTGTTTTGATTAAATTATGTTGTTGTTATGAAAACTATACATATATTGTTTCTCAAAACCATATTTTTCAAAAGTTTTTCAAAAACTTTGCCCATTAGGATTGATTTAGAGAACCTTGAAATATTGAGGACTCAATTGAGTTTTGGGATTAATTGAATTGCATACATTTGTTTTTAAAATTGCAGGTTATCAATTCTATTCCGATTTCCTAAACCATGTCCAATCCTAAACGTGCTAGGTCTTCATCTAGTCGTTCTAGTCGTCAACCAAATCCTCCTCCTATTCCTCAAAATCCTATTCCAAATCTTGATCCTAACTTGACAATCCAAAATTCTTGTTTCAATCAACCGGGTCCTAAAGATTATCGTTATTGGTTTTACCAATATTTTGACTCGTATAAGATTAGGGAAGAACGTATCCCATCTCTTCAAACTATGGTTGATATTAACTTTAAATATCTCCCTATCTTGCACGAATGGAAATTTGATAAACTTTTCGAACTTGAACCCATTATCTATCATCAACTTGTTCGTATCTTCTACTGTAATGCCGTTTGTATCAAAAATCGTGACAAAACCAAAACCATAGGAGTGCGTTCCTACCTCCTAGGTCAATATTTCCATCTTGATCCGGATTACATAGCCAATGCCTTAGGCTTGGATAATGAAGGTTTATCAAACGAAAAACAAGTTTTAGGCTCACGATATAAACGGAATGATAGTGCAAGTGTTTTAGATCTCCATGAGCGTTTTCTTCATCTTATGATCACTTGGTGGTTTCGACCATCTGGGGGTCGTTATTATACTCTTAGAGCTTTAGACCTTTGGTGGTTGCATTGTTTTGAAAACAATATAAAAATAAACCTTTCCGAAATTATCTTTGCTGAGATCGTTGAAACCGTTAACTTAGTGCCAAATAAGAAACTCTATTCTTCACTAGTTTACAGTTGTATCCTTAGTAATCTCTTTTCTAAAGCCGAGCTTCGAGTTGGTCTAGATGCCGCTTTTCCTCTTAAGAAACAAATCAATCTACTTTCTTTAACAAGAGCGGGATGGGTCAAAAATAAGGAAACCGGTGCATGGGTTCGATCTTCTGCAAATACTCCGGGAGCAAGTTCTTCACAAGCTCCACCCGAAGCTGACGAAGATCCCGAGTTTCAACAATTAATGAGGGATATTGATGAAGCTGAAGAAGAATCTGAACAACCCGAGGAGCACGCACAACAATCGACTCAAATGCCTCCATATTTTCAATCCTTTATGGAGACATTTGATTTCCGTTATGCAACAATGGATTCGCGCTTTTCCTCTATAGAGTCTCATTTATCCACAATGGGAGCTCAACAACTACAGATTCTTCAGGAGATGCGTGCAAACAATGAAGCAACCAATGCTCGTATTAATGAACTAACTCATGAAATGGCTGCTATGCGAGCCCGTTTTCCTCCTACCGATCCGGATGCTTGATTTTGTGTTTAGCTTGAAAACTTTGACCAAAATGAATATTGTTTCAACATTTTGAATTGTTTGATTTTGTGGATTGTTGGATTTTGGATTTATGGATGGTGTGAACTTATATGTTTGGTGTGTTTTATTCGTTATTGCATCATTTACATCATTATTAGCAATATGACCAATTTTGCCATATCACATTATTTATGAATATTGATTACGGAACTAATGGCTAACGTTTCTCTTAATTGTGATCTTAGCAGCTTATGCATACATAAACCTAATCAAATGGCTTAATATTTTTCACGTTTATTTGAATCTTTTTGATTTGACAAAAAAGGGGGAGAAGGTGTTTTTAAGTGTGTGTTTTTAAAATGATAAATATGGGAGAAGTGTTAAAGTAAGGGGGAGTAATTTCAAAACTTGATTTCAAAATCTTAAAATTACTAAAATGTTTTGTTATATCAAAAAGGGGGAGATTGTTGAAAACATTTTGATATTTCGATATAACAAATTAAGTTAAATGAATTTTAAGATTTTTCAAAATGATTTTCTAAGTATATTCGATATAATTATTCGAATATCAAAACATTACTCAAAATATTTCAAAAATCATTTTTAATCATTACTTAAGTGTAAAATTAAGTTTTAATCTTAAAACAATTTCAAAATAATCTTTAAAAGTATTTCGAACCATTTCAAAGCCAAAATTTCCAGATTGCTCAGAGGGAACCGATTCCCCCCCATAGGGGGTACCGATTCCCCCCTGAATGGTTTGACTCCGAGATTTCCAGAATGCTCGGAGGGAACCGATTCCCCCATAGGGGGTACCGATTCCCCCCTGCTCAACGGTCGAAATATTTGAATTTTACACTTAGGGAACCGATTCCCTATGAGGAGGAACCGATTCCCCCCACGCTCTAAGCTGTTTTATTAATTGTTTTCACACTAAAACGGCTATATTATCTTCATTAATTATCCCCAACGTTCAGAAGTGATTGAAGGTGTATTTAAACAAGTTCTGAAGCCCTTGATCAACAAGAAATTATAGAGAAACAAGAGAGAAAGCATCAAACACAAAGTTTGTGCAATTCAAGCCAATTTTCATTCAATATTCATTTTGCTTTCAAAGAACACTTATTGTGCTCATTTGTAATTTTCTTTGAGTGTTCTTTTCTTGTTCTAGAATTGTGCAAACGTCTTACCTTGTGAGGTTTTCTTGTAAGTTTGCAAATTTGTAATCTTCTCTTTGGGAAAAAGAGTGTTCTCAAGAGTTGGGGTATACTCTTGAGGGAATTGTAAGGTTATCTCTTTGGCCTCAAAAGAAAGAACAAATTAGTGAATTTGTTGGAAAATCCTTAGTGTGGATAGCTAAGGTAGTGGACGTAGACTTTGTTTGAGAAAGTCGAACCACTGTAAATCGCTGTGCAATTACTTTCAATTTTCTGCAAAAGCTTCCACAAAAAATTTAATTGCCAATTCACCCCCCTCTTGGCCGATTCCGTCAATCGATTAACTCAACAACCTTTCAAACTACTATTAAATCCATGGCCAAACAATGTTGAATGTGTTGGATTCCTTCAAATTATAATGATGTTACAATCAATATTTATAAATGAGCTAAGAGAGAAGAGTCTTATAGTACAATAGAATCTTAGGATACAAAGAAGTCTATCAATAGTTTGAAGGAATATTAAGATAAATAAGGCTATTTATCTCTAACATTATTTCTTATCTCTACATGTCTCCACAAGATCAGGACCTATTAGAGACGTCAATCTTGGATTGAAAATAGAGAAACATAGCCGGTCCGAGTAGTTTTGTGAGAACAACTATAAGTTGTGCCTTTGATGAGACACGATGAACCAATAAAGACCCAACAACAATAACCATTTTTAATTTGAAGAAGGTTGATCTAAAACCAAAAACTTGAATTTAGAGATTCAAATGATTTAAGGGCACAAAAACCTAAATCGAGCATACCATCATAAAGATTATGGAATTCCCTATTAAATGGTGTGTTTAATTTCATCAATATCCAAAGTATAAGTGAAATCCTAAATTGAATCATAATTAGGGGTTTCTGTCAAATTGAGAGTTATGATAGAATTGATTTAAGATGATGAAATTGTTGGTAAATGTGTGTTTCTCTATTTCTAGAGAAAATTCATTTATTGGAGAATCGGGTTCAAAAAGGAGAGACTAAAATATCGAGGAGTACAAAGTCTGAGACAAAATCATCAATTTCGATTAGGTGAGTGTAGTTACTTGTGTCTTTGTATTGTTTTGATTATGTTGATCATTATTACGTATACAACATTGTGTCCGTTATTATTGGCTCAAATAGAGTGAATGAGTTGTAAGTTGCTGTTAAAGAATGCTTTGGTAAGCTTCTATTATTTACTCCTTGGGATATGCTTTGTGATCATTGTGATTGCATTGGAATCATTGACGTATGTATTATCGTTTTAGGTGAACTATATCGAGCCTTTGTGGTTATACAATGAGAATTGATCCAAGTGCTCAAACATGATATATTGGTAAGCGGTGCAATGCCAAAAAAAAAAAAAAAAATTTGGCAACATGGTATGTTCATTGATCATAGTTATCTTATTGAGTCACGAATATAGTTAACATGTCACAGAGTCAATAGAGCTTGTACGAGTATTAAATGAATTTCGGTTTTGGAAGTGACAAAGGGATGTTGATACTTGGTTGAACTTATTTTATTATTTAGAAGTGAAGAATGAAATCGATTGTTACAAATGAAGTGGAGAATACCTCTATTTATAATTGAACCCCTTTACATCCAACAATTTAAATCACTTACATTGATGACTAAGATTTAGGCATATCTAGACAATCTTACTATCTAAAAAAATTTAGATCAGTCCTACTAATATATTTCATAGATATGCATGAGATTAAAAGAGAATATTATGATCGACATTAAACCTATGATCTTCTTGTCATAACAAACATTGATGGGCTCTTCAGCTTTCTTCAGCTCGAATGAGTTTGAATTTTTTTGGGAGAGTTTTCAATTTGAAATTGAGCTTGGCATTAAGGCCCAAACAAAAATGGACAATTACAAACAATTTAAAATGAAGTTTTATCTGAGGGATGACCCAAGCTATGATGCAACTAACAACTAAGAAACTTGTAGCATGACTTGAGGGAAAGAAGATTGTGCAGCATAATAGACACCATCAACACTATTACCTCGTTTGAGAGAGGTCTTCGTATGTTAGTCCCCGAAAACAAAACAGGAAGCAAGGAATTCAACATAATATACTTTTGAAGTGAAAGGAAACAAATGATGTGGAAATAATGATGTAACCAATACGAGACATATAAGTATTCAAGTAAATTTCATCAGGGTCATCACAGATAAAGAAATTCTTGAGAGATGAAATACTCACAGATAAAAATGCCATTGGCATGTAGATCTTAATTAATTTCATTTACCTTTTAAAAAAAGCTTTGAAAAAAATTAATTAATTTCATTTATATCTTCACTAACAGTCAAATAGGACTTCAATGTCACTAACAAGGCTCGTATTTCTGGACTAGGGCTTCTTTGTCAACATCAGTAATCTTTTTTCCTTTCTTTTTGTACCAAAAAATGGGGGGAAATCCAGGGAGGAGGTTGCAAAAATTGAACCAAAGAAGCAGCAGACGGGAACTATATATAACTTAAGTTGACAAATTTATAGTGGCATGTTGTAATAAGTATGCACGTATATAGCCATTGATGCACTCTTTTTTCAAAAAATATTCTAGGATGGTGTGATGGACCCCCTATGTAGAAAGCAGAAACAAAAACTTAAGTGTTGCAAGTGCAAGTTTTACGCATTCTTTTTACAATAATAAAGACTTGAAATTATCTATGGATAAATAGTTTTTTATGATTCTTTTCTTCTTTTAATTTTCAAAACAAACGGGAACTAACGAGCTAGCAAAAACCTTATTAATTACTTAACAAAGAAGGGAGGTTACCTAATGTCTATGGATAAAAATATTGGTCCTTTGTCAATAACTGTGTAGATATATAAATGTTACTCAAAGTCTCCAGAGCAAGCACTAGTGGTCTAGTGGTACAATAGTACCTTGCCATCCCGGCTGGTGCAGATTTCCCTTGTTGCCTTAAAATCCTGCATTAACACTCCTTATAAGAATATTCCACTGCCCTTAAACCCCATTTCTTTTAGGCAGATCATTTCCCATAGAACTTTTTTTATCCTGTAGTCTCTTCCCATGGCATCATCTTCCAGTACTAACACCGGCACCCCTGGCCCTTGTGGTGCGCGCATGCAAGTTTCTGAGACGAAAATGCACCTTCGACTGCATTTTCGCTCCTTATTTTTGCTCGGAACAAGGCCCTGAAAAGTTTGCAGCTATCCATATTTCCATAAAGTGTTTGGTGTTAACAATGTAATTATGTATCAGATTTTTTTATTATAAATAGAGATGTAATCTAAACCTATGATACATTGAATAAAAACTTCTAGCGCCGCCTAAGTACCGAGAAAGTAAGCACATTGCCGAACCTCGTTAAAATTCTTGTTTTCTTTCGTTATCTTTGCCCTATTTTCCAACACAATGTCTCCAAATTATTGCTGCGTAACCCGGCTCATCATCGTTCCGAATCCGTTATCACCATTACTTACGAAGCACAAGCAAGGTTTCAAGATCCCGTTATGGCTACGTTGCTCCTATTTTCACCTTACAACAACTAGGTCAATTGCAACGCATTTTCTCTTTAACAAAGTATATTGACATATAAAGATTTATTTTCTTGATTTCATATATAGGTGGCATCCCAGCTGCAAGCTCAGTTAGCTCCAAATGCTATGAATTGGAAAATCAATGCCACTTGAAGTACCCATGAATATGCTAGAAAGTGCGTCTGATTTTTTATATTAGGGGATAAACTTTTAAAATTTTAAGGAACGAAAATAGATTATCAATTGAAAATAAAAAAAAATCAAAATTTATATACTAATTTAACATTTTTAGGGGACAATTACCCTACCCGTCCCCTTCGATCCATCCCTGCAAGAAAAGGTCATGTAATATTTTTTATTTTTCCCCTACATTGTGCAAAGAAATGTTCACGAGAGAACTTGTTAATATAACTTTATGACCAGCTTATTTTATGTTGGCATCTTTTTCTCTTTGTATAGTCATTTGTTTTCTCTATTACAATTTGGGATTCAGTTTTGTTTTAAAACTCTTCACTCACATTATTATTGAGGGTAAATTACACCCTAAATCGCTCAATAATTAGTCAGGTTACAAATGAGCACTTCTTTTATAAAAGTTATAATTTAATCACTCAATTAAAATATTATTATAAATATGAAATCTATCGTTAAAGTTAAAATGAAAGTCTATTGTGGTATGGTATAATATCAATTTATTCTTTGTTCTCCTCCCATAAATGTTATATTACTCTCTCGTTACTTAGAATTGCTCTCAATATCTTATATGATGTTGTATTTTGTCAGTGGGTCAATTTATTTATTGTTCTATATGAGACATCAACTAGCAGGACGACATATTTTCTGTGGAATCCTTTTTTTCATTGTACACTCATAGATATCCTCATTCACGTTGTGTTAATGATAGTGTACTCAGGAGGAATTAAGTATTTAAGTGGTTTAGGAGATTGTGACGACGTAAAGCGCAACGTTTGGTCACTAGGTGGACATCGAAGAGTGAGTGACCGTTCAACGATAATAAAGGTAATAAAACGCCAAGCTTGAGCTTCACATCATTTATATTTTTTATTCAGATAATAAAGGTAATGTAACTCACATTATGATGAAAATCTAGATGATTACGTAGTTCATGAAATGACTAAGTTTAAGATTTAGAACTTAATTACAAGAATTAGGGGTTTTGCTGTATCATGAGTTTGATAGTTAAAAGATATAGATAAAAAAAAACACTATTTAAGTATTGAAGATTAAGGTTAGTTTGACAAAATATGATTAAATAACCAATTTAAGGTTTGAGGTCTTTTATTATATAATTTTTAATTTTTGTCCCATTTATAGACTTTGAGTTATGTAAAATCTCATTTTATTATAAATATAAGTATAAAAGATATAGATTTTAATGATTAAAAAATTGTTGTTATCCCTTAAAATCATGGGTTCAAACACCACGTATACAAGTATGTATAAGCGTTAATTTGTCAAATGATTAGAAACGTTTGAACAAACACTACTTTACTTTATATCCACTCATACTAAAAATAGAAAAGACTCGTATGCAAACAAATTAGCCAGCTCATCTATCTTGTATGATTAAAAAAACTTAAAATGAAAATATTGAGGGCCAATTTACTCTAGAAATAAAGATTAAGGACCAAAATTACTACTTGATTTAATGTTAAACTTTTTATCTTAAAATAAAATATTGAAAACAAAATAACTAAAATAATCATTTTAATAAATGTTAAGACCTAATTTTGATATTATTTATACCTATTATATTTAATGCAAAAAAGTAAATAAGAAAAGCCTGGATTATATTACAGCATGCATTTATTTGATGACAATTTATAGGATATAAAAGACGTTTGATATCTAAGGCTGTTCCTTATCTGAAAATTTCTTCTTCATGGGACATAGGCAAACCTTTTAGCACGTCTCGTAAAGCGTACAAATGGCTATCGCATCTGTGATCCGATATTAAGTTGCTCGACAGTACTATCCTCTGGAAATGTTCACCTGGATGTCTCCTCCAAAGAGTGAAGTATTCTTGGCCCCGGTTATCACCGCTTTCGGCCTCACTTTCAATGTTTCTCTTCAGGTAGTAAACGGTCCCCGGAACAAGTAACGGCACTTTATAGCCACCTTCCTCCTTTTGAAGTACAACAACGTTCTTCGTTTCAAGCTTAGAGGCCTGAGGAACAGATGTTGCTTCTGTTTCTATGGCACCTTCTGTGTTCAAATAAAGCATTTGTTCAAGGAAGACACAAATATTCAAAATTAGTAAATGAAGGATAAAAGCAAATTCGATTCAGAAACTTTTCGACCTAAAAGTTGCAAAGATACTGCATGTTAACTTCATTGATGTAAATAACCCGGCACTCGCATCTTCTCCTAAAACCTATTAGAGCTTGCTTTCAAGCGTTATAGTCAAGGTATAGATTAGGTAACATGGGAAAGATAACATAACCAGATAGACAGAAGACATCAAGGAAGGTTTTTCCAAGTAATGTGGTATCCATTTTACTTGGATGCTACAACAACTGGATTATAGTTTGCAACACTTACCAAAAGATTCTTTTCTGCTTTTAAAATGTGCATAATCAGAAAGCTTCCGAGCTACGTCTTGTACAGACGACACAACCAGTTTTGCATTCGTAACAAAATCTACTACAGTTTTCCAGTCTGCCTTTTCCACTACACTCATCCTGTTGGGACAGAAGAATGGAATTAAATTCTCATTGTGACTAAATTGAAGTCTGCATATCAATCTCAGCCCGAAAAACCAGAATACCTTAACCTGACAAACAATCGTCACTTCTATACAAGATATGTAATAAAAATCAAAACAAGAAAGATCAGTTTCCTGCTGTGGGTTATTCTACTCTAGCTACACTGTTACATTCAAACACATTCTTTCCTCCAACAACACTAACGTTACTTAATAGCGCGGTTATTTGTCGGATCACATTACCCGATTGAGTGTTTAGGGATGGGATGTCGATTTTAAAAACTAATACCCTTGAATTGAATTAGCATAAAACTAGAGGAATTTGGTGGGACTAACCCCAAAATGTGAAGAGTTTGCTAATTCCAACAATTTGAATTCAAGCCAATACGTAAATGCAAACACTTATTATGAAAACTTTCCCCTCGACATCAATGCTAAATTGGGTTGGCACCATTTCGGATACTCTAAAAGCTTTTTTCCTCCAAGTATCTTATTCACATGTTTAGTTTGTTCCGAATCTCATTAACGAAGCTTCAAGAAGAAACATTGCATGTTCATCAAAAAACGTTTGCATATTTACCAGTCTGTTTGAAGAATTTCCTTCCTCAGCCGTGCTAGAGATGTTGCACTTAGTCTAGGCACAATGTCATCCTTTACGGAACGAGAAACAAAGGGCATCGGGAAACAGAAGTCGTAAGATATACAGCACGAAAAACTAATGAACTGGGAAACCAAATTAATAGAAGTAAATGTTCCAATGCTAGAGAAGCTTGTTCAATGTACAAGTAGAGGAGTTGGCCGTTACCTGCATTACAATGGTTGTGACAAAATCAGAGCAGGTCTCAGCTAGTTCTTTGGAGACACAAGGAGGAATCGCAAATCCGACAGCAGAGACGATGTCAGGGCTAAACCCAAGCTCCTTTTTTGACTTCTTACGAAGCATAATTGCCAATAAAGAAGCCGTCGCAGCTCCAAGTGAATGCCCCACCAGCCTTAACCTATATCCCTGTAAATGAAGTAGGTTCACTACAAGAACGAAAATAGAACTTGGGTTTAAAATTAGCAAGTATATCGAAAGGGGAAGCAAAGGACAGGAACGCTTAGAGAGGCCTAAAATGGATTAAATCCAAAAAAATGATATAGTAAGTTAATTACCTCATATTTCTCCAAGCACTTCCTAATTGTCCCTATTTCATGGTGAAGAAACCATCGAGCAGCTTCAGCCGTGCCAAAGTGAGTTGAGTAGCCTTCAAATGTAACATCTCCATCACTTGATGTAACAATATCAGTAATAAGGTCGTAGACAGTATGAGTTCCACGGATTCCAAATATTACAAGTTTCTTTCGAGGATCAATTCCTATATAATATCCAGGCCTCATTACGCTAGAGTCCTTAACAAATTTCAAAACATTGCTTTCTCTAAGCATGCTGGTCCTTGCAAGGATGGCAGCATTGCTCTTATAACATCCTCTTGCTAGTTCCATATGGTATATCAGATCTTGGACCTACATCACAAAACCATCTTAATAAGACCCTTTATCATATCTACCAAGATAAAATAAAACCTTTTGCAGATGCATTTAGTGCGTTCAGCAATTACAATGGAATCTGATGTGATCTTCACACCCTTAACATCCTCGAACGGATTCAAAGATGCCTGACGGAGGTAAATAAGATATAGGCCTATAGTAAGATCACTCAAGCTCCAACCTTCAATGACAGTCTTACTCTTCTGAATGCTAGATATGATTTCCGAGACTGATCGAGTGCTGGACGGGGGCTTATCCCCTACTTCATTTCCTGCATAGACAAATTCGATATAATAGACCCTTTTAGCCACTAAACCAAAAACCAATTGCTACTCAAGATGCAATGAAACTTCATAGCTACCTAATATATAGTTCGAGTCTTGATCTTGAGTTTCGAAAAAACTACTAATAACAATGCAGTGACTAACTTTGCTAAAACAAGATTCTGGGACGAGAATTGACATAAAACAGACCTATTGGCAGAGCCCACCTACACAATTGTAGAGCTGGTTCAAGAGCCTTTGTGAGCCAAGCAAGCTCTAACTTCCACTTGGTAGTATCAACATTATCTTCATCACCGGAACTAAACTTGAAAAACCTGGTATCAACATCGGATTCGGCTTTCTTATCAACTTCAGCCTTCAAAGAAACTCGAGCCACGTTTTTTGCCTCTGTCTCCTTATTCAGTTCTTTTATCCCATCTGAGTTTGACCACTGTGACTGACAGCGGTTAAGTATACCATTCACAAATCTACCATAAAGTTTCTGCCTTCTAATCAAAATGTTGGTATTATCTACACCCACAAATACAAAACCAAGAAATACAGTATCAAAATAAGAACAAAAAGATTGAATTTTTCCTTGTAAAGCTTCAAGAAATTTCACTCTGTTTGCATCACAACTGCAGAGAAAGCTAAGCGTTTTACTAAAGGTCTGGTTTTTTAATAAAAAACACAGATAGAAAATGCATTAGACAAAAGTGTGAAAGGTTTAAGTTTTAAATGATTGATAAAGAAGAGCTGAAGCAAAATACTTACAAAGCTGGCGTAAGAAGCGTTTGCAATATTGATTAGCCATTAACGAAGATACAGGTAAAGAGAGAAATGGGTTGTTCTTGGAAATGAATAAAAACGGTGGTTCTGGACGAACTTCAGAGGCGGCGCTTGGCCATGCTCCATGGCGGCGAGTACGTATTTCTGAGACTGGTTTCTGGCCCATTAGTCTTTTTTTAATCAGAGATTTTGGGCCATAAGACAGAGAATGTTTTTGGACCTAAAACTACGTCCAACACTCTTCTGAATTAAACAACAAGTTTCAATATAATAATATTAAATCAACCCCATGTAAGCAGGTTCAGGGCCCAAAAATTACTAGGACTACAAAATTTAAATATTAACCTTTTAACAATAAATGCTCAAACACTTCTATAGACGCTATGCTTGAACATGAGATCTCTAGATATAATAAATATTCTTTCAACTATTGAGATCATTTGATTCGTGTTACATCACTATATTTAAAAGATGGCAAATGATAGGACTGAATGAGCTAGAATCGTACTGCATTCGAATTTAAGTCATTTTGATTCTACATCCGTTTGTGTTCAAATTAATTAGGATTCAAATTTTTTCGAGCTTGGTTTTTTCAGGTACATCATTCCCTTAACTTTGGGCCCTTTCAGATTATTTTTTGAAGATTCGTATTTTAATCAATTCTGATAGAGCAAATTTAGACAATTTTTAAATAATTATCAAGTTTTATAATTTGTAGATATGCTATAAACCTTTTATAGTCCTCTAAAAATCCTAAATTTAAAATTAGTATAATTGAAAATTTACAATTTGATATCCTCTAGAATTTTAGGGCATCTCCAACGCTGCGCTACAATTGAAGAATATCTCCACTTTGGAGAAAAAACAGCCTCCAACCCATCGCCAAAAACATCTCCACTTTGGAGAATTGCTACAGTGCGCACTACATCTGGCGCGGCATTATAGCTGCGCTACAATTCCTTTTCTTTTTTTTAATTTTTTGATTTTTTTAAATTCAAGTAGATTAAATTGCAAGATAGATAAAAAAACATTGAAATTAGATAAATAAACATACTAATTTTTTTATTTTCTGATTTTTGTAATTTTTCTGATTTTTTTTTAAATTCAAGTAGATTAATGCACTAATTGAGCATTTGTGGAATGAATATTTTAATTCCGAGAATTAAAATATATAATTATATAACTTATGTTTTTTTGAATTGTTATTATGAATTGTAATTTTCATATTTATTTGTATTTTCGTAATGTTATTTATGAATGTTTTATTTATGCTTTTTATCTTGATATTTATTAGAAATATATATGTTTTATTTTATATTTGCAAAATTAATATTATAATAGTTAAATATTGTGAATAAAGTAGAGTTGATGGTAATGTAGAGATAGTGCTGGAGATAAATTACTGTTTCATCTTTAGAGTAGAGATAGAGATGCTGTAGAGTAGAGATGAAGACTGGAGATTGCCTTATGCTTTCGTTTTAGCTATTTCTAAGAAAACTTAAATGCATCCCTAATTAAACCTTTTACATTTATCGTAAAAATTGATAATCTCAACCTACTCTATATTTCTGTTATCATTTATATGGATAGAATTTAGTTAACATTTGCTTTTTAAACGGTTTGTTTTTATTTTAGTTGATATTAAAATCTTTGGTTGACTCAAATTGGCCAGGAATTACATTCCTGGATTTGTTAAGTAAATTTGAACAACTTATAGGTATTTTTTTTATTTGAAATTCATGTGTCCTTACCTTAAAAATACATTGTAATATTGACTCTTAACTAACTTTATACCTAACATATGCATTCCATTAACAAAATTTATATAGCAATGAAATCTGGATTCAGAAATTCAAATTCACATTACAACATAGAAGAGTTGAAGAAAGGACACCAATATGAATGTGGAACCGATTGCTGATTTGGACTTGTTTTTCGAGCAGCTCTACTGCTACTATAGCCAGAAAGGTCCTTTGGTGCAAACAGTTCTTGTCAAGCATTAGAATTTTCGGGGAGCAAAAGTTGCAAGGACAAGGAGCTAGACCATGCTTGTTCTCCAAGTAAATTGTGGCTACAGAATATTCCGGGAACCGGCTACAATTTGGGGTCTTCATGGCTAATCCATGTTGTTCAAAAGCGTCACCTGTATCTTCTAGATTGGTATTATACCTGTCCACCTCACCAATATGACAAGTCGCAGTGGAGACACTGCAACGAGAGCATTCGAACCAGTTGAGCAACAGCATGGTGATTATCGGGTGTCGACCAGCGTAGCACATAATGAAACGAGAGATGAAGAATACTGGCTACACCATTATGAGGATCGGCCGCGGTCACATCTTGAAGCTTCAACTTCAGGTCCCTGAGATTCATTTGATCAAATAAGCATTAGTAATTAGTGTTGAAAAGGGCTTCTTTTGCAGGCTACATATCTAAACAAGGGTTTACACCAAATAGGAAGACTAGAAACTAAACGACGACGTGTCAATGCTGTTCCTGTTAAGCAGGTTTTAAGGGGTTTACAAAAAAAAACCATGAAATACGAAACCTTGCCAAAATATACAGAAAGCTTCACAATTTCAAGATGAAGAAGGCGTCAATTTTACTCTTTTCAAATTTCAATCGTCAAAGAATCATGAAGGCTGCTCCTACACTCTTGACAAATCACATTTCTTATCATTCTCCATCATCGTCGTTTTTTTCTTCTTCTTCTTCATCGCTTCACTCAACCGGTCGTCGCCTTCAATCCTGTGGGAAAACCCCTGGCTTAATCTTCGGACTCCACCATTTCCAAACAAACCCATCTCGTAATCTCGATATCCCTGTGCAAAAATCAACCCAATTGTCCTCTAGGCAGAGGAACCTGAGGGAAAAATCCGATCTTGAGGAAGCTTTTGAGTCTGCTAAAACCTCTGAAGAAATTATCAGAGCGTATAAAGATATGGAAGCCTGTTTTGATGAGAGAGAGCTGGGGATAGCTTCTTTGAAAGTTGGACTCAAAATTGACCGAGAAGGTGAAGACCCTGAAAAGGCTCTATCTTTTGCTGACAGAGCACTGAAAGCATTGGACCAAGATGGTAAACCTTCTTTACTTGTTGCAATGTGTTTACAATTGTGGGTTCAATTAATTATAGTTTGAAAAGGTTTAATGATAGTTAGGGATGGCAAAAAAATCTCGAATTCGACGGGGAAAATCGAAAATCAAATTTAACGGGTTGGGTTTGGGATGATAAACGGGGACGGGGACGGAAAAAATCCGTTTATGTTAAACGGGTACGGGGACGGATTTGGTAATCCCCGCCCCGATTACCTGATTACCCGGCCCGATATCCGACCCGATAAATATTAAAAATAATTATTTTTTTATATATAATATTAATAACATATTTTAAATTAACCCTTAAATATTTTTTATTATTTTTTTCACCCCATACTGCCCCACTTTAAAACATCGTCCCCGCTTCAATTTCTAGAATTTACCTCAATTTTCGTTGTCTCATAATATTCTTTTTTTCTTTTAATCGTGAAAATAGTGCTTACACTTCTTGTTTGCAATCACGTGTGAACCTTTAATATCTTTTAATAGACAAACATTGTCTAGTTAAATGGGAAAAGTCTGGTTGGTTTGGTGGTATTGTGCCACTTCCAACGAACGTGTACTTGCTGCAGGGTCCTCGTCCAGTACACCATTACACACCTGAAGCCCACCACTAGCATTGACAAGCTGGAAATTATGTCCAGCATAATTTAAAATCAATGCAACTTGCATATTGTCTTCGTCTCTTCGACAACAACCCTCATTTTCACATCGCATTCCAATAACCTCATACAAGCTGTCTTTATTACCCAAGCTTTAACGTTCCTCTGACAAAACGAAGCATGTGAATTAGCCATATTAAAATCAGCCTCGGGACCTATACCAACATCACGTTCTTCCCTGGTAAATGAAACAACAGCTGCTCTCTAGTATTAAATTCGAAAATTCTAAAAAATTTCGGTTAATTCAAAAATTAACCGAAATTTATTCAGTTCGGTTAATATTTTCGAAAAAAAATTTAGTTCGATTAATGGTTAAAGAATTTTTTTTTTGGTTAATTCGGTTAATGATAGTTCGGTCGGTTCGGCCACCAAATTAACCGAATGAACAACCCTACCGATACCCATTTAAATAAACGTTTATGTTAAACGGAGATACCCGTTTCCCCGCGATTTTTCTCGATTACCCGATGGGGATTCCCGTTTAAATCCCCGTAGTTTTTTAAACGGGGACGGGGACCAATACTCGGCCCGAACCCGGCCCGTTGCCATCCCTAAATTGATAGTCTAGGACTCTAGGCTATCTTAATAAGGCTAATAAGTTGCTTGGTAGATTAGAGGGAGGAGATGTTGTTAGTATTGAGGATATCAGACCGGTGCTGCATGCCGTGCAGCTTGAGTGGGGGAATGTGAAGACAGCTATGGGGAGGAGAGAGGAGGCACTTTTTCATCTTAAGAAGGCTGTGGAAATTAAGGAGGTGACTCTGGAGAAGGATTGTAAGGAATTGGGAGTGGCGTATAGGGATTTGGACGAAGCTTATGTTTCGGTTTTGAACTTTAAGGAGGCCTTACCTTTAGGTTTGAAGGCGTTGGAGATTCATATGGAGGATTTGGGCCATAATTCGGTGGAGGTTGCACATGATAGGAGGATTCTTGGGGTTATTTATACTGGTATGGAGGAGCACGAGAAAGCGTTGGAACTGAACGAATTGTCGCGAAAGGTTTTGAAGAATTGGGGTCTGAGTTCTGTGTTGTTTCGTGCGGAAATTGATGTTGCTAATATGCAGATCGCATTGGGAAAATACAATGAGGCGATTAATACTTTGAAAGGTATAGTTCAGCAGACGGAGAAAGACAGTGAGAATCGAGCTCTGGTGTTTATTTCGATGGGAAAGGCTCTGTCATCAGGAAAAAATTACAGACTCGAAGAAGTATTTGGAGATTGCTTATGGAGTTCTCGACAAGAAAAAGGCAGCTTCTCCGATTGAAGTTGCAGAGGCATACTCTGAGATATCAATGCTATATGAGACTATGAATGAGGTTGAGGCTGCAATTTCATTGTTGAAGAGAACATCGGCTTTACTTGAGAAGCAACCTCAAGAGCAGCATTCTGAGGGAAGTGTTTCCGCTAGGATAGGGTGGTTACTCTTGTTGAAAGGCGAGGTTTCACAGGCAATCCCTTACTTGGAGAGTGCAGCTGAGAGATTAAAGGAGTGCTTTGGCTCCAAGCATTTCGGGGTCGGGTATATTTACAACAATTTAGGGGCAGCATATTTGGAATTAGAGAGGCCTCAGTCAGCAGCACAGATGTTTGCAGTTGCAAAGGACATCATGGACGTCTCTCTTGGTCCTCCCCATGCCGATTCGATTGAAACTTGCCAGAATCTTTCCAAAGCATATAGTGCAATGGGAAGGTAAGGTGTTCGTTTTTTCTCAATGCATCATGCTTTTACTGGTTCAATATTGTTGCAGTTGCATCACAAATATGCTTCTGTTATATTTACCTAAACTTGCAAAAAAAAGGTTTACCTTATCATTAATTGTTTATTTACATTTTAATCATTTTTCTATTGGCATTTGAGTTAAAGAATGGATAAAATGGTTTTCCAAGGTAAATAATTAGAAATGATTGTGAGTCACGTTTAGGGGTACCTGGCCGTGAGATATATCCTAGGGCTGTGCTGAAGCGAAACCTGTTCATGGCCATACAAGAAAAGGGAGAGAAACCGAATTTTCAAGGCGTTGTAGGTGAAAAGTTCGAGTTTCAATAATGGACTTATAACTCGGTTTTAGAAGAATCTAGATTTTAATGTTGCTATAGGAAACTTCCATGCATGTTACACTGATACATGTTCAAAAGTTTCACAATGATGCACGTATAGATGTACAAGCATATGCCTCGCCTTCTTTGGCAACATCAACTGAAATGAATCTGTTCTCTAAATGTATATTGGCTTTTGGATCTGAAAATTCGTTTTCTCGGATGTTGCAGCTATACCCTTGCAGTTGAATTCCAGCTGCAAGTAACCGATGCGTGGGAAGGCCACGGACCAAGTGCAAAAGATGAATTCCGAGCTCAATGTATTCTCGAAGAGTTAAAGATGAAATTTCATGGTACATCCAGTAACCAGGTTCCCGCGAAGCTCTTTCCTTCGCCACAAAATAGTCTTGCATTAAGAAATTCGGAACCATGTGCTCCTGTTACCCAGAATTTAGCCAGCTTTATACTATAGACGTGTGGTATTAGTAGCTTGTGCTCCATTATCACAAAGCGGGATTATGGGACCACGACGTTGATCCAAGGGTATCAAAGATGGAGGTGCTGGCGTGCGTGTGAGGGAATTCGATGAGATTTACGTATCGAATGTTAATAGCGACGATTGTTTTGAGTAAGTGGTAACTTTGAGGTAGTGAGATGGTGAAGGTGGAGTTTCATGGTTAGGTAATTGAGTGAAATGATGGGATATTATATTAACAGTGAGATTGAAGGTAAATTGAGGATTGTGGGTTTACGTGTTTCGTGAATCGGTTTTCTTGATTATTCTTGATATTGATAAAGCTCCGTTAAAAGTCATAGAAATGGTTGCGCAAGACAATGAGGATATGAGAATTGTTGATGCCTTTTGGGTTTAAGATGACAAGTATATAAAAAATAGGATAAATTACTTTAAATACCACTCACCTTTAGATTCGGGCTCGTTTATGACACCAACATTTTAATTTTGTCAATTTTAACACTAACATTTAAGTTTAACTACAATTATGCCACTCCCTCCTTTAATGACTTAATGACACGATGACATGGCACCTCCGCGCCGTGACATTGCTAACGTAGCTCCCTCACCAAAACAACATCATTTTGGCATGATTGTGTTGGTGCTAAAAAACCTCAAAACGAGAGAAAATTTAATAAATAATGCATTTAAAGGGATTTGAACCGATAACCTTTTGAAATAAAGATTAATACTTAACAACTATGCTAACTTAAATTTTTTGATATAATTCTATAAACATAATATATATAATATGACTCAGTATTCTAAAAGTTACTTTCTAAAAAACCCATGAAATTATTAAAATTTAAAAAAAAAAACTTAAATTTCAGAAAATCTCAAAAAACTCCTAAACTCCTAAAAATTCCAAAAGATCATAAACAAGTCTGAGCCTAAATATGGGTGGTATATGAAGTAGTTTACCATAATTTTTACGTATACTCATTATAGTTTATTTTATTATAATATATATTATATTCGAAATATGATAATTTAATCATGATGAAAACTATTAATATCAAATTGTTTACTTTTGAATGCACATAATAAATTTTATTTGACTTATTTCAAATATTTTTAACCACTTAAATATATATAATTTGATTATCAACCCAAAAAATAAACTTTTAAGATATTGATCTTAATTGCACTAATTAGAAAAATGTTCTTAACCACTTAATTATAAAGTTTACATAATAATCTGGAACTTTCAGTAAACTGATATAATTAAATTTAAAAATCATTCTGCAAATTTCCAAAATAAAAGGAGTATAAATTAGACCTCATTTTAAACAATTTTGGTTTATGGACTAAATTACACATTTTGTAAAATTGGGCAGAAAACAGATTCCAAACAGCACACTGTTTTCGACTTAAAACACAAGATTAACCCTCCTAGTGACCGGAAAATTAAACCTAATCACTTATAATATTTTACCAATAATTATAAAACATTAAAATTAAATTAGAATCATTAAAACAACATAAAAATTCAAGATTTTCATGTTATTTACTATACTTTAAACACAAACACTATTGATGTCACTTATGTTATTGACTCCAAATGAGCATTTAGAACATGCTTCATAGGGAATTAAATCAATAACTCAAGTTCAATGTATCAAACTGTTCAAATATATTATGTTATTGACTCCCTAAATGTTTTTGGGATTTTTAGGAATTTAGGAGTTTTTTTAGATTTTTTGGAATTTAAGGTGTTTTTGGGAATTTTAATAATTTCATGGGTTGTTTATAAATTAACTTTTAGAATGCTGAGTCATGTTATGTATATTATGTTTATAGAATTATATCAAAAAATTTAAGTTGGCATAGTAGTTAAGTATTAACCTTTATTTCAAAAGGTTATAGGTTCAAATCCTTCAAAATGATTTGTTTACTAAATTTTCTTAAACAAAATTACGTCATTTTGAGGTTTTTTAGTACAAACACAGACATGCCAAAACGACGTCGTTTTGGTGAGGGAGTCACGTCAGCAACGTCAGGGCGCGGAGGTGCCATGTCATTATGTCGTTAAGCCATTAACGGAGGAGTGGCATAATTGCAGTTAAACTTAAACGTTAGTGTTAAAATTGGTAAAATTTGAAATGTTGGTGTCATAAACGAGCCCGAACCTAAAGGTGAGTGGTATTTGAAGTAGTTTACCCTAAAAAAACATTATGGGTTTGCTTTTAATTTTTGAATCCATATTCATCGTTCAAGTTTAATAGCAATTTTAAGTTTGAGTTTTTAAGAAAATTTTAAGGAAAAGGGGGAAAAAATAGGATAATTAGATATGATTTTTAAATATTAAGAGTTAAATTTATGGAATTGTTTTAAATTAAGATTAAATTAATAGAACCAACTAAGTGACCTTTTTTGGTTCATAAATTGAATTTTTTCTTTGAGGTTCTGGGTTTATACGTCATAAATGTCAAAGTATAAACTTTTAATGTTAAATGATTGCTTGATATTATTTGAACATATATTATCTTATACTAATCGGGATTAATAAAAAACTAAATTAATAGAATATATAAATTTTAAAGATAAAAAATATTATTATATTTTTATAGTTGAGATTTTTAATTTTATAATTAAGATTTTTAATTCTACTTTTACATTAATATTGAGGTCCCTAATGTTTTCAATCTCACTTGCTATTTTTATAGTTGAGATTTTTAATATTTTGTTTAATTCTACTTTTTAATTTATAGTGAGGTTCTTAATTTTTCTAATCCCACTTTCTATTTTTATAATTAAGACCTCTAATTTTTTTCAATTCCGTAGAAATCTCAATTTCCCATCATTTTTTCCATCTCTCACATTAATTCATTTAATTTAGAATTAAATCTAATAGTTTTTTCAAATCTCATTCTTCAATTTATCAAATATTTATTTATTTATTTATTTTCAAAATCAAACTCCAAATCATACGTATATTTTTTTTTATTCTTTTAGTTGTATTTAAGGTATTTTCTTACCGAAACAATGAAAACAATATTTGAAAAAATTCAATCATTTTTTTATTATTTATTAATATAATATTAAATTAATTATTAAAAATAAAATAACATATATTTATTTTATAAAAAAATTGTTTTTAAATTTTCATTCAAATTTCAAAAATGTCTGGAACGAATCTGAACGACGGCTACCCAAGTCGCGAAGAAAACAAAAGATCTCCTATGCTTATCTAATTGAAGACGAAAGAAAAAATGCAAAGAAGTTGGCGGCAACTACGATTAGTTTTATAGGAAGTGTAGAAACAGATAGATAAGATTCATGCACTTACCTCACCACTGTTATAAGTCACGTGGGAAGCAATGGACTATAATTGCTTGCTTTGCCCAAATGCATGCAATATGCCAAATGCCAATGCCACCATCTATGCTACCAAAACTACTTGCATTTTTATATTCAATTTTTCAAACAAATCCCATCCATTCAACTTTCCCGTATGTTCCGTAATTTTGATGTTAGATTATAATTTATCGTCTTTTTTAATAAATCAAACTATTATTATAATTTATCGGCCGTTCCATCACTGAAACCCTAAGTGACACGTAAAAGTGAATGTGAATTTCTTATAGCATATATGTGAATTATAATCTTATTGTGCTTCTAATTGAACTTGATTCAATGCTAATAATTTAAATTTTAAAAATAATCAAAACTAAAAATAATTTGAGAATTTTTAGATCACAGGTTTAATTTTCATGATCTTAAAAATATAAAGTATTAATTTTTTAAACAATAAAGTTAAATGACATATTAGTATAAGGGTTAAATGACCATATATATATAGGTTGAGGGCTAATATAAATATCTTTAAAATATAATTTAAAGACTAATAAAAAATATTTTAAAGTTTAACAATTAATTTAAAATAAGAGTCATAATTTAATAATATTTTATATAATTATTTTTAACTAGTTAAATTAATATTGAATTCACTAATAACATCAACTCGATTAATAATTTAATAAAATATATAAATAATTAGTTTAATTACTAAGAGATTTACTCTAGTTTAATTTCTTCGACAACAATGCAATGAAGACGCCATGGATAAGGGTGAATCTAGGGATTGGCAACCATTTTAATTTATGATGATGCTGTCACATTCTCGACGAGCACCGTTAATAATTAATATCATTAAATTAAATTATAAAATATTAAACGTATAATAATAAATTAGTTAAAAAATTAAATGTAATTTAATTAAAATATAATATTTATAAAACATTAATTTTTAACATAAATTATATCATTGACCACCTAACTATTTACCCCTTTCATTTTAACTGCCGATTTTTTATTTTGTCAACCAGATCATATAACTATTTAAATCTTGTCAATCAAGTCACTTTCCATTAAATGTTAACGAAGGAGATGACATGACAGTTAATAAAATTTGTATGATTGCACATTTAGTCCGCATTACTTACACATTCTATCAATTTGGTCCTAACTTTTATTTAATTCAATAAATTCAATCTTCAATCCGATGGTGGCATGTGTCACTGTGTGATTGGATATTTTTTAAAATATTTTTTATTTAATAAATTTTTCATCTAATCAAATGGTGCAACGTGTCTCCGATTGAATGAATAAAAATTAAATTAAATCAATAACCGTTGCTGGTGGGGTTTGAACCTGAGACACAGCCAAAAAACTAAACACTCTAACCCCTAAATTTATTTAGTATACAGAACATAATCTATATAATTTATAATATAGTTAATGGTAATAAATGACCTTATAAGGACTCAACCATAAAATAATTGAATAATATGAAAAATATTATATATATATATATAACAAATATTATAATTGATTAATAAATGAATATGTTTTATTTATATTTTAAATCACATTTAATCTAAAAATTAAAATAAAAGTGAATTTAAAATGTCATAATTGAAATGTATCATTTTACATATTTTAAATTAATAAATTGTCTTCATTATTCTAATTTTTTTGAATTGAAATGTATCATTTTACATGTTTTAAATTAATAAATTGTCTTCATTATTCTAATTTTATTGAATTGAAATATATCATATCTTATATTTTAAAATATTATAACGTCGATTGGATTTTAATCTTATTTAACAATTTTATACTAAAATAGACTAACTCAGTAAAATTAAGTTTCCCCTAAAATTGTATTCAAATATCTATTGAATGAATAATCAAATATAAAATTCTTACTCTAATTGGGATATAAACAAGTCAATGCATAAATTAAAATGCTTATTATGATAAGCCCTCAACTATCAAGAAAATTCTAAGTCAATGAAGTTCTTCATTATATTTCAATTATAATATATTAAAATTATTTTTATTTTTTCATTAAAATGATTTAAAATATAAATAAAATGCATTCACATATCATTCAGTTATAATATTTGTGTATATATGTCATATTATTGTATTATTCAATTATTCCATGTTGGAGTTCTTATTAGGTCATTTTTTCCTTTTTTTGTTGCCATTAACTATATATATATATATATATATATATATATTATGTCATGATATGTTTGTCATTTAAATGGTGTAGCCCAATGGTTGGGGTGTTTGCTACAATTTATTTTCTATTCAGTCAATTGATGACAAGTGACACCATTTAATTGGATTGAAAATTTATTAAATTAAATAAAAATATTAAGAAAAAATTATAATCACATGGTGACACATGTCACTATCTGATTGAGAATTAAATTTGTTGAATTAATTAGAAGTTAGAACAAAATTAATAGAATGTGTAAGTAATGAGTACTAAATGTGTAGTTATATAAATTTTATTCACTGTTATGACATCTCCTCTGTTAATATTTAAAAGTTGATGGCTTGATTGATAATATTTAAATAGTTATGTGACCTGATTGACAAAATTGAAAAATCGACGATTAAAGTAAAATAGGTAAATAGTTAGATGGTCAATGTTATAATTTACCCTAAAAACTAATGTTTTGTAAATACTGTATTTTAATTAAGTTACATTTATATTTTTATCTAATTTATAATTATACGTTTAATACTTTATAATTTAATGTTTTATAAATTAATTTAATGTGTTCATCGTTAACAGTGCTCATCCACACTCGACGATCGTTGTAGAATTTTTTTTAGTTCATGGTAAATTAATAATGATAAATTTATGTTTTGACTTTTTCATAAAAAAGGTTAAATTTACTCTAGTTTAATTATTTCGACGTTTACAGTTAATATCTAATTAAGCATTTTAATTTTAATATTTTTTTCCTTTTTATGATAAATTTTGTTTTAAGCTCCTTCATGCCCTAATTCGCCACCAAGCATTTGTCTATAAGCAAATGTGGTGGTTCGGGATAAAATTTTATTACATCCCTACCTTTCAATATAAATTTTGAAGATAATCATATGAATTATTTAAATCTCTTCTTCTTCAATCTTCATTATCTATTTAAAATAATTGTATGTAAATAGATCTAGTTAATCATGTGAATATGTAGCTTGAAGGGTTTAGAAACGGTAAAAAAAATTATAATCATTAATATTAATCGATTATTTCATTCGAACACTACATATACATTTGTATGAGAATAATCCTCTTAATTTAATTTTTTTAACACTAAAATTTATTTTTTTATTAGTTTAGGTGAATGCAAGAAAATATTTATTCAAAAACTCTCAACTATTTTGACAATAAAAGTTTATACATCTATGCATACACAATATTCAAACCCGATATCTTAAGACTAACAACAATTTATTAATTACTAAAATAATTTGTTTGAGGGTAGAATTTAAACCTTGAATTGTTGTTTAAAGAATTTAAAATCTCGTACAATTAATTATAAGATTTAATTTAAAATATGATAATGATAGGTGAGTAGGGAGTCTGAATGTAGACAATACTGTTGGCTGAAACAGCGACGTAAAGCACGCCCCTTGTGATAAATAATTATAGTCCTTTCTTGCATGGATGATTTTTGTTCTTTCTTTCTTTGGAAAATTAACTAAACACGACAGATGAATTCAAAGAACATGATGATGGGCACTTATCCTTTTTCAAAAATGTCGTTTAGGTGGATGCTTTCCCATTTTATTCAAACACTTTGATCAATTAATTAATTCCACTTTACATTTATCTATTGATTTTTTCACTTGTTATCAGCTTAATAAAACCATAGGGTACTTCTTTACTTTTAGTAAAAAAAAAATATTGTATTCAATTCCAAAATGATAGATATGAACCATAATTTATAGTTTCACCTTTCACTTTTTGTAACTATTCTGTTCAAGCTTTGCTTCTTGTCAGATTTTTTTTATTTAATCTAATGGAATTACAAAGTAATATATATTATAATTATATTTAATTATTTGATAATGAACCTTCAATCACGCTTGCATTCGTTGGTGCTTGAATATGTGATATCTAGGAATAATAATAATTTCTTTAACCATTGAGGTAAGTTAGTTCGTGCCATAAGAGTTGCTTGTTACTTTTCTTATATTTTTGTTTGGTAAGCGAGTACATCAGTTTTGGTGTTGGCCGCCTATAGTCTATTTTTTATTTATTTTTTCTTTACTTTTTTATGTTATATATTTGCTTCTCATTTGTTTTTTAGTTTTTAATAATTATGTCTTTATGACAAGTATTTTTGTCTTTATGTCACGTTTCGTTTTTCTTTATCGATCGTTTGGTTGTTTTTTTCATTTATTTTCTCTCTCTCAGAGATAGAGATAGAATTGATGTTGCATCGACTAATCAAAATGTCACTTATTTTTTTATCATACTTATTTTTCTTGTTTTTTTACCCTCAAATTGGATTAAATACGCGATTTGCGTTCATGGATAGTATTCTTTCTAATTTGCAGTTATCAGCTGTCTTTCTATAATTTAAGCCCATTTTGTGATTAGTTTGCCGATGCAATCAAATCTTACCTATATTTTGTTAAGATTTTTGGTTGGATTTTTGACTTTTTCTTTAATCTTCATATAATATCAAGTGACTAATTTATTATGTCAATAATTATAAAAAAGTTATAATTATATTTTCAGTTTATACTTATGGTTATAAACTTTCATCGTAATTTTAGCTGTTTAATGTTTTAATTAAATTAGCAGTTTTAATTTTATCAAAAAAAAACTTTCTAAAAATATTATTAATATTTTATATTCCCTAAAATTCATTAAAGTGTTTAATTGATTTAAAAATAATAATAATACTTTGGGAATCGAAATATCTGCCTTGGGCCTGCATTAGAAAAATATTAAGCAATAACAACAATCATTGGAGATTAATTTATCTGTATTCTTCATACCTATAAATTTTACCTTAAAACTTTTCGAAATTTATCTGATGGTCGAAATCTCTTTTTACACTATTGGGACAAATGGTTGCCACGTAGGTACAAAATAAACCAATCATACCTATATATTATGCAATTTCGGGTCCAACCCGGCCGCTCTGCGTCATTTGACTCACGTGCTTAATTCCTTTTCATTCCTACCGTTAAATAGAGAGGGTTAGACAGTTGAAATGTTCTGACACCAAAACATAGTTCGTCAGCAGTTGCCACTGAGACAACAAACCGAACCGGACAACCTCTGCAAATGGCCCACAGATTTAACCCAATTATGGACGAATCTTCTTTCTTTCAATACTCAACAACTACACCGGAAATCTCCCCTGAATCGTCTTTTTGCTCGCCGGAGCCCTACAATGCTGTTTTCTTCAACTTCAATGACGCCGAGGAACTGCTTTGGATGGATTTATTGGCCGGAGGCAGACCCGAACCTGAAGAAATTACTTCGGACCCTAAACTCGAACTCGAACAGGAGCCTGAAAAGAATTACAGAGGGGTAAGGAAGAGGCCATGGGGGAAATTTGCAGCAGAAATAAGGGATTCGACTAGGAACGGTGTGAGGGTGTGGCTAGGAACATTCGACAGCGCGGAAGAAGCGGCTTTAGCTTACGACCAAGCGGCGTTTGCGATGAGAGGGTCATTGGCAACTCTCAATTTCCCAATCCAAGTGGTGAAGGAATCGCTGGAGGAAATGAAGTATGAATGCGAGGAGGGTTGCTCTCCTGTTATGTCTTTGAAGAAGACTCATTACTTGAGGAAGAGGTCCAAGAACAATAAATGTAAACGGAACGAGGTGGGTGGAAAACAGAAACACCAGAACTTGGTGGTGTTTGAGGATTTAGGACCTGATTACTTGGAACAACTTTTAACTTCTTGTGAAAGTTCGGGTCCATGGTGAAAACCCATTGACCACGATGGGTCGGTTTTTCTTTTTGCTAATCTTTCCATTGTATTTCATATTTTTGTTCATTTTCTTTATTTCATTGAATCTTGGAGCTGTCCCATTTTTTTCTTGGGGGTCGATTCTAGGGCTGTTCAATCTTTTCCATGTATTGTCAAGTGTGTATATATATATATACATGATTTGTATCTCACTACTAAAATATAAAATTTTTTAGTTTTATATCTTTTAAAATTATTAAATGAGTGAAAATAAATAATTGAAATTATCTTTTAAAATCATTGAACGAGTGAGAATAAATACTGTAACTAATTATGCAAAATGAGAATATATATAATTTTAATTTAAGTCATAAATTATTAAAACCATTATTGTTAAAGCATCATATTCATATACAAATATTTATATGTAATGAATATAAAAATAATACATATTTAATTTTTCAAACATATATAATTGAATTAAAATAAATTTTTTATGCATACAATTGAATAGGAATTAGAATTTAATTTTAAATGTATAATTACACTAAATCAAATTTTATGTATCAAATTATATATCTCATCAAACTCCATTGTAAACATGTGCTCTATACATTTTTTAAATTGTTCAAAATTACAACATATTTATTGTCGTCACTAAATTATTAAATCTAGCATATATAGTATTTTAGTAATAAAATGTTTAGTATTTGATAATCATATTAAATTCAGATTATATATAAAGTTAAATTAAACTAAAGAAAATAAATATCTTTTCTTGTTCATAAAACTTAGGTCCAAATTTTTATTAAGAGATATTATTTTTTATTACACCTAATAAATACGAATTAATTTAATAAGATATACTAATGCTTCTAGACTTCACATAAATCAGCCTAAGAATTGAAAAGGAAAGGGAGGCAATTGGATTTAAAGGGTTAAAAGATCCAATCTATTATTATTTAATAAATTAATCACTATTATGTATACATAATTCATTAATAAATTATATAAATCATATTTATAAATAATAAGGAATAATTATTAAATTTATTTTAAATAAAAATAAATGAAAAATAATGGAAAGAAACTTGATCGGAATTTAACGCTTGCAATATCCAAAAGATCAAATCTAAGCCATCCACGTACCCATTTTAAAACCCGGCCCAAAATCTGAACCCTGTCCGTTCCTTATGCCCAAATATATTCGGATTTTGGATCCATTATACCCGGCTTATAAATGGCGCAATTCTGTTGGCTGGAAAATCTTGATCGTACTGACAGTTTCGGCAACTTTTAAATGTCGCAGTTCTTTTGAAATCGGACCTTTTTATTTCGATCTTTAAATTAAGAAGAAGAAAAACCCGAAGGGGATCCGATCCGAATCTCCAAAAGGTTTCACGATCAAAAAGATTGGGGCAGCTCTACTCAGGTTTTAGGGTTCTAAATAATCTCAACGGAATTACGCGCGAAAATATGGATTATGATGGTAGCCGTTACGATTACCAATTTCTTATCAATTCATTTTGTAATTATGTTTCCGTTCTTTTTCATTGTTAGAAAATAATTGAAACCTTTGTTTTTTTAGGTCAAAGAGGATCAACAACGACACCGTCGGCGATGCTGGCTTCTCTGCTTAATAGAAGAGCCAAGCTTCAAGAAGAGCTTCGAAACATCGAAAGACAAGTTAATTTCATCCTTTTTTCCAGATCCCGATTTTACTCGGATTAGATTTATGTTTTATATTCCTGTTTCTAAATGCAGGTGTATGATATGGAAACAAGTTATTTACAGGATCCCAGCCAATGCGGCCACGTTTTGAAAGGTTTTGAGGGATTCCTCTCTTCATCCAAGAACACTGCGCTGTATGGATTGCCTTTTTTTATTCTCTGTTCTTCTTCCTATGTAAACGTAATTTATCGTTAGCAGAGCTGAAATTTCGTGTATCCTTCTCAATATTGTGTGTTTTTGTCGCATCTCAGCCGCATGGTATACATAAACACGACACAAATTACAAATACAGCTCGCATGTTAAATGTGTCGTGCTAATTGTATTCAAATGTGTAGTATTGTGTTTATTACATACTTCTTATTTTTATTAAATTGTTGAGTTCTCATATAATTTCAGAATTGCCTTGTTTGTTCAGTTCTTATGTATGGTTAAGGACATTCCTTAAGAGCAATTCAGTTCAGTGAAAACTTATCTTATGATTTTGTATCAAATATGATCCGCCTATCCAACTTGTGTCGCAGCTTAAAGAGGTCCAGGAAGTTCCAGCCTGAAGATAGGCTGTTCTCGTTGTCTTCTGTCACTTCACCTGCGGTGCGTGTTCTTAAATAAGCTTCCCTCTTCTTTTATTGTTCGCTTGCATAACTACTACTTGTCATGTCAAATGATGTGAAAGTTGAAATTGGTTTTATCAAATGCTGGCACGTAACAAACTATCATTTCTAAATGTTTTGTACCATAGGCAATATTTGAACCATCATTCTGTTATGGGGGTTGCATTTGGATTTCGAAAACGTGATCAGTAATCGAATGAGGAATTTAGAATATGGATGAGATGACTTTTGCTTCGTGTCTATCTCTGTTTTCTTAATTTGTCTTTGCTTGTGGGTTGGGTGTTGGGTTCTGTTTCTCTCTTTGCATTGAATTGCATGCTCAGAGGCGGACTGCATGACACAGCCATTCTAGTATCCGCTGAGAAGCTGATAAACTAAACGCAACTTTATGCAAGAATAGTGTTGCTATTGCTGCAAATAAAGGCACCATAATTATTTTCCCTCATAAGCCAAAGCCTTTCTCACACTCTTCAACTATGCGCATCTAAGATAATGTATTGCTTCCCCTTATACTGAATCCTGCTAAATGTTTCCAAAATGGAACTATAAATGACTACCGTCATCAAAATACCGTACCTGTTTCACTTCTAAACATGCCATCACTTGCAGTGATGGATAACATGATTATTATGACTACTACCTAAACGTGGGAATAACTCATCGTGAAAGATGAAATTCTTATTAAAAATAGTGTTTACTGCAGCTAATTTTCCTTAGAACCGGATTGATAAAAAAATGGTGTCTGCAACTTTTTTCCCCCTCAGAACCTATCACTAGCAAGTTTCTCAAACTGATTTTTCCTCTGCTAATGATTGCTTTTTCAGGCTGAAGAGGTTGCTGCTGGCAGAGATGGTGAGCCTGTAGCATGTAGGTGCATCAACAAATATCCTTTCTTGATGTTTCATTGTTTGTTGTTCCTTTGTGTTTGGCAGATGGGAAATCGTACTACGGCAGCGCAGGTCGGCCTAAGGGTGGAGGTTACTTTGCCGGTGGGCAGTAAGTGCATTAATTTGTAAAATCTACCTTGGTCTGAAATGCTTGAAAACAATAACTAAGGACACACTTACAAATGCTTCAAGATATACTAAACCCCCAACAAACTAATGTCCGTGTTCTTCACAGAGGAAAGCCAAAGAAGGGAAGAGCTAGAGAAGCTAAGCGACCGAGACACTCTAGTGAACCAGATTTCGACTATGATGATGATCCCGATGTCATATTTTGAAACGAATTTCGATAGGATGAATTACTTCTCGGCCTCCCCCCAAGCTTTAATGCCTGATTTTAGATTTGTCTCGAAACAATGTGCACCGAAAGATGTTATTTACAGGATTTTGAACATTACTTTTTCTAGATGATCAAACTGAATCAGCGGTACATTATTTACAATGTCGAATAGCAGAGTAAATGAACTTGTAAAGTTCAAAGCTGCTTCTCAGCAAGTTTCAAACAACTAGCTTCCTCTCTTTGATTTTATTAGTATTATTATATATGACACATTCATATATTAATATCATTTCATATTTTCTTTTCATATGTCATTGCTATCAAGTAAATATGTTATACATGATCACAAAATTTGTTGGTGAAGTTTAAACATTCATCGCTCAAACATTTAACAGCAATCAAGAATCTCAGGCAAAGCTGATCCTAGAAATAAATGAAAATGAACATTATTGTTGAAATTTCATTTTTTTGCTGAAAATAATTAAAAAATTATTTATCAACTTAATTTCTCCCTGGAGAAGAAACTAACAAAACCCAGGTGAGCAGTAGAAAAAATGTCGGGGGGGGGGGTCAAATCATACAATATCCATTAATAAGAGATGGTATTGACTGAAGATCAAGCTAGATAAGGGCTTGTACACCAATTTGTTGCATTTCTCTAAGCTTCCATATTGGGTAGAGGGCACCCTCTCCAAGTTCTTCTACATCCACTTGTTGCATGGCCCATGCATAATACACGGTGTGAATTGTATCCTAAAGGCACAATTTTAGAAGATTAGGATCAACATATGATTAATATTATAGAACACGAATCTCTTTAAAGGTACGAACATAAGACATCTTCCACATACAGGGATGGGCCAAAAGCCCTCACTAGCCCCCTGAAAATTTCAAGTTCTCATATATTTTTGATATATTTTTGTATTTTCTACTGATAATATGTTCAAACAGCATACGGGCATATGTCATGGCAAATAAATAACAAAAAGAAAATTAGTTTTTCATTTACCTTTCCGCCTTCCGTAATTTTACCCTCTCTATCTCGTACGCAGTGGATCTGTTGTGTTTGAAACTGTGAACATTGAAAGTACAAAGGCCACCAAGCATCAGTTTCAAAAACCTTAAAAAGGCTTAATTCAAGAAAGAACTTGAATCAAAAGAACAAAAAACTCGTACTGCCACTATGATAATGGGGGATGTCCCCATCATTTTGGTCTCTCTAACTTCTACGTCAGATATATGTAGAATCTGCAGCAAAAGTAGGTGAAATTAGTAACAACATTCCATATCAAGAATATAACTCAACATGACATTTACAACCCAATAATCCCAACTGCAATCCGCAAGCTGACGTATTTAAGGCCGTGATCATCTATAACCACACTTGGTTATTAAAGGTACATGCTTTCTTACCGATTTTTGTTACAATAAACAGCAGAAAACTTGATACATCTTATCATGTACCATATTTCATATGGCATACAACGCTACATAGAATCGTCAGTCTTACCTTGTTATCGAAAAATATACCATGGCTCTGATAAGCAGTATGTTCAGCTTCGCACCTATCGATAACTTCAGGACTACAATACTTCTTCAAAGTTTCAACATCTCCCTGTGCGTATAAAGTTATATATATTATAGAGGCAGCCACTACCTGAGACACTTTTTATTTGAAAATATAGAACACCAAAATATAAGCCAAAGAAACCCCTTACTTTTATATATGCATTAAGGACCGGTCTAATTGCATCTTGAACTTCTGCTACAAATTCTGGCAAAGAGAATGACCTACTCCATGCACCAAAGAATAGCATAGATCAAGAAATGGAACATTTAAGTGCCAAAGCAAAAATAAAGGAGAGGTGAAGGTGACCATACGGATCTCGTAGGCGTATTTCTTTGTACGATGCTGCAGCATCTGTTTCTTGAAAGATACTCTCGTTTATACTGTCAAATCAGGAATAACAAAATCAGCATCCAAAAATCACATAACTTTCTAAATCTTATGTTGAAAAGTTGCTAGCAGAGTAGCATGGAAAAAGAATAAAACACAACAAGAATGTGTCGCATACTCCTGAATTTTGTGAACGATGGGGTTATCACTGGTCTCCCATATTTCACGTACATCCTCTGCGATCTGCCAACACAGCCATGTAATAATTTTCAACCAGTTCAATCTAAAGTATGCATATTTCACAAATTGAGACACTCAAGTAGTGGGGATGAAAAATGCATAGGTTGGAAACTTACCTCTTGGCCCTTTGTCACAACAGGTTCACTCATCCCACTAACACGCTTGAATAATGGATGACCTTGCATCTATGCAGAAGAGAGCAAAATCCATTCAATAAGAAGGGGAACACGAGCAATAGGTGAAACTTTTAAGTGATATTTGAGTAAACCTCAACGCCGACAGTAAACTTACCTTCTCTTTTAATGACTCCCACTTTTTACTCCAACGGGACTGCTTAGATGGCAAAACAACAATATCAGTTCTTGTACTTCTTTCACCTGTTGATGAGGGAGGGGCTGTATACTCCAGATGCTTTCTCTTACTTGGGTTACCACTTAACTCATCTTTAACAATGTCATAACCCTTCTTCGCTAAATCAACAACCTTAGCTTCCTTTAACCTTTGGAAAGCTAAAGAAACCTTAGGAGAAGAAATGCAAGACTTTAATTTTCCAAGTACAGTTTCTGCAGTATCACCCGATCCAGATTGCTGGTAATTCTCTTCCTTGGATGTCGCCTTACCTTCATCATTCAAATTAGCACCACGCTGAGCTGAAGTATCGGTTGACTGCGAAGACTCTTCCTTTTCAACCCCAAAACTCTCCTTAACCTAAACCAACATAACCAAATAACTTGATAAAATAAAAGCAGTCATAGACATAATTTCTAGGTCAACTATCTGAATTTTAAAAAAAAAAATTACCTCCTCTTTAGCAGCTGAAATCTTCTCTTTCATGTTGGCAGAAACCTACTAACAACATAATACCAATCAAATATGAATTAGATATCATTAACATAGAAAGCAGCTCCATCAAAAGCTTCATATTCAAAACAGATAACCTTTTCCACATCTCAGTCTCATGTCCCAAGATTAAAATTACAATAAGACACTAATTTCATGGAGCAACAATAATTCCACCTTATGAACAATATAGAATCTAAATTACCAATATAAAATCCAAGGGAGGTTGCTTTTCAGCAATCATCTTTAGCTTCTTGTACAAAGCAGGTTATCCTAGCTATGGTCAAGTTCTAAAGTATAACTAGTTGATTAAGCTCGATTACATATTTATTCCACAAAATGAATTGGATACATATTATGCAACGCTACATATAACTTAATGGCTATCAAGTAATTCACATAAATATGCATTACAAGGAAAAGCAACTGAAAGAACTACAAGAGAAGATAAATTTGAACCCTAACCTTTTTAGCAGTAGCTTCAGCCTCTGTCCATGCACCATCGACCTGTTTGTAAAGCTGCTCAGTCGTCTGCTTCGCTCTGCATTGGCCATTTCACCATCTCAGGCAATCCCTTGACATACAATGGTATGTCTCAGCCTATTATACCTAACAATGCTAATATTACGACAAAACATACAACCGGTTACCCCAATACGAGAGACAATACCTAATTTTCAGATCTTCTGCTTTACCCTTTAGCTGCTCAACTGATTGCTGAAATTCCGAATTTCTACAATATTTACAAAATACCACATCAAAGGAAAGATAAGAGACTTGTCTTTTTCCCCCCTTTTTCATATTGAAAAGTACTAGTAGCTTCAAAATACCTGCCAGCTTCGCCTTTAATTTTCTTGGAGAACTCTTTGAAGACACTGAACTGTCGATTGCCCGAGTATCCATTTCCAGATAGTAATCTTAGTCTTACATTCGAACCCTGAAACATCAAAATCCCACAACCACCAAAAAATTTAAAAAATGTTTTGAAAAAAAAAACAAGAACATAACTTTACACTATTCGAGAAACAAGCTAGCAGCTTTGTACCTGTTGAGACGAAAGGCGTTGTGTAAGGGGATGTCTTGCAATGAAAAAATCTCGAACCAACTTCCTACTAGCCATAATCAATCAAATCTCTTCAGAAAAGGTCTAGTTTTCTTCTTCTTTTTACATATACATCGAGTGTGGTATTCCCCACAAAACAGTAGTAAATAAGGAGACTTTACTTTATATTATCGTGAATGAAAATTAAGGTTATTTGGTTAGTGGAATTAACCCCAAAAAAATTCTGGAAAAAACGATAGAATTCAGTGGCGCCTGTTTTTTGAGGAGCACTAAAGTTTCGACCTTTGATGTCAAGGTTGAGTCCAGGACTAGGGTTTTCGATACTAATGTTTGTTGTGAAATTACCTGAAAGACCCTCCTAGGTTTAACAAAAAGACTTGCTCGCCAATTAAGGGTCGGAATAGGCCAAGTCGATCTACAGGAGTCTACGACGTGGTCTACATAAAGTCTAGTTTGACTTGACTTATTTAATAAAAAGGTTAGGCTCGAGCTTTTTTTAAAAGCTTATTAAATTAAATAGACCAGACTTAGGCTTATTAAAAAGTCTGATAGATTGGCCTATATATATGTATATATACTTGTCATAACGGTGTTTACTTTGTAAAATGCGTCTAAGTTAGAGTGACTTAATAGGAATTTTACTCTAACTTTAATGACTAAACTGTAAATATTTGGCTAAACTGTAGGGTCTAGAAGATAATTAATCCTAAATCTAATATATAACCCTAAAACTAAACTAACCCCTCTCCCCGATTTATTTCTCTCTTCAATCGCCCCCTCCAATTATTTCTCACGAGCGGACCCCCACCACTGCTTCATTCTTTTTTAGCTATATATCCATTACAAACAAAGAGAAATAACAACAAAAGTGGAGCATGGACACAGTATGGGCGGCAGCAGCATTTGATGGTGTGCTAGTGTAGACATCGGGAACAACAAGATATGGTGTTGACCTTGGGTACTGTGCAGACATGTATTGGGGACAAAAATTGGTGTTTACAATACTTATATTATTTTTTGGGTACCAATATATATGTGTCCAGCTAAATTAACGTTAGATTAAAAATTAAGTCAAATTATATATTAAGGGCTTGTTTAGCCTATTATAGAAGGTGTGCTATTTTTTTGTGAAAACAACTATCAAAGGAATATTAAAGGTTTAATGTGAAACAATATTTTACAAAGGCCAGGCCGAGCCAAAAATAAAAGCTTTTGATAGGCTATAGGCCAGGCTCAGGCTTAAAAAAATTATCGTAGGCCAGACTCAGACCTTTTAAAGCCTGGCCTATTCCAACCCCTATAGCCAATAAAACCAGAATTTACTTTTTGATTAATTTATGAGTATAATACTCAGATTGAAGTCTTATTAATCTAATATTTGTTATTTGGTGATACAACAACCCGCTTATTTAGTAGAACGAGACATTAGAATTTTTAAAAAAAAATCAAAAGTTTAAATTCTGAAGTTTGGGAATATAACAAATTTAGTTGAGAGTTATCTTTAGAACGGACCTTTGTAAAATTTAATATGAATTAAAAGATTAATAAATCAAATACTAATGATTAATTAAAATAAATCTTAAACGATGAATAAAACCAATTAACAACCTTTTCGAAAATTTCTGTAGTTTACCCAAAATATTTTTGCTATGAATCCACAACCATAAATCAAATTTAAAATTATTAAAAGAAATTAATTTAATATGACGAGATATCAAATTATTAAATAAATAAAACCATAAATTTTAATTATATTGTAAAGAAAGAATAAAATAAATAAATTAACTTGAAAAATCATTTCATAATAGATTTCAGCCCAAAATTATATTGAGTGAATTTTTTAAGCCATATATATATATATTTATTTGTTTTAAAAGGTTTAGAGTAATTATAACATAATTTTTATTCAAAAATTATTTTAATCATTTATTATATATACATTTTAATTTTTATTAAAAACACCAATCTTTTTTATTATGAAGTGATTTAATAATTTTTTTCTAAATTTGTATATAATAAAAATAATAATATGAAAAATGGATACGAAATGGGCCGTTATCGTTTTGATACATTTGATAAGGCCAAAAGGCTTCTTAATTCTTTCACCCAGAATTGCCCATAAACAAATTGACAAATTACCAAGGGGCTGCCTTACCAGCCAGTGTTCTCGGCTCGGCTTATATCATTTTGTCAAACAAAAACACAGAAACCCTGCGAAAAGAGAGTGCAAAACCGCCACAACGCTTTGTTTTGAAGCTCCACCTTAACTCATGTCGCATGCACTTCATCTCCTTTCCAATAACTTTCCTGGTGAATATTCATCTTCTTCTCTTATTTCGGGGGGTGTTGTTTCCTTTCAATTTTTTCAATTTTTGTTTGGTTTCCAAGAAAAAATGAAAATGTTTGCTCAACTCGAGGTTGAGGGTTGTAATGAGTATTTTTTACGCACATCTCATTTTTCATTAATGGGCGTTTTCCCATTTTTAACTTATTCTATTTGGTCTCTTTTTCCCCCTTTTTTTTGTAAAATATTTCTGGTCTTAATCTTATCCTTAAATTGTAATTACTGTTCATGCTGGAATCTATGAAATGCTTTGTTCAATAATTCAGGTTGGCATGTTAAATTTGTTTAGCATTAATGTTAAATTCTCTTGTTTTCTGCTATTTTTTAGTTGCTTTTTTGAAAGAGGAAATATTAGTGAATCGTACGGTTGATATTAGCATCTAGAGTAAGTAATTTTCACTTGTGATGAAAAGCCAGAGGAGAAGGTAATCGTGTGTTGTTCGGTTTTTTGGTGTTGGGGGTAAAATAAGTTAAATAGACTTGGGTTGATATGTATTTGAAAGATATTAGCTAATGTTGAAGTAAATTATACTATCTAGATAAGTAGAACTTTGTTAGGAAAGTGTTGATTACTCCCTTGATCGGGGATGGTAGTGGAGTGATGAACGTCACTCGAAGTTTAGAGGAGTTCCCTGAGAAATTTCATTTTTAATTTTTCTGATTAAAGGCATTGTAACTTTTTGAAGATTAATGTTCATTGTGCGATTTACCTAAGGTGGTTCCTGGGCTAGATTGTCAGTTTATGATACTTATTTGGATTTCCGGCAAGTGCTTTATGGGTAAAGAATTAGGCTCAAAGATAGTTCTGCTTCTTAAATGGTTGTTTTCTTAACTTTATGTCACACGATACTGATCTGTTGTAGGTTATGGACCAACAGACTGCAGACATATGTCCTACTTGGGCATTTCTGGAAGGGTGGTGATACTTTCTCCTTGCTCTTCCCATGGTGATCACAAGATTTGCACACAGGCGAAGATTAGATCTTTGAAATGTAGTTCGAGGGGAACACCTTTTTTCTGCAGAGCAGGTTCTAGTGGTCACAGGAGAAACAATGACTTCTCGAGGCAAAGACATGGGTTTCGAGGGAGGAAGCAAAATGAAGAGAGAGAGAATCTTGAAGATCTAGATGGATCTGAAATGATATCTTCAAGAAATGGACCATTACTTTCCCTTTCTGGTTCCCCAAAATTTCAAGCAACTGCAGCCCCAGGTCCTAGAGAGAAGGAGATTGTGGAGCTTTTTAGGAAGGTCCAAGCTAAACTTCGAGAAAAAGCTGCAGTTAAAGAAGACAAGAAAACTGAAGCCTCACAGGGAAAGAACAAAGAGAGTGAAAGAGTTGATTCTCTCCTTAAGCTATTGAGGAAGCACTCGGTTGAACAAGGTAAGAAAAACAACAGCAGAGACTTGAATTTAGACAATCCAGAAGTGAATGGCTCTTCTGGTGAAGATAAAAGCTCCAGTTTCTTTGGTTCAAACGATAGAGCTAGGAGTGAGACCAAAAAATCCTATGCCCCTAGTTTAAGCAGACCAGCATCAAATTTCCGACGAAAGTCACCTGTTCCGCAAATGAAATTTCAAACAATTTCTTCTGGCGAGGATATTGTCAATTCTGTGGTACATGTCAATTCAGATAGGAAGAGAAATTTGAGTTCGGAGTTACACCCTGCAGCCGATCATGTACATGAAATAGATGAGGAACTAGATTCTGAATCTGAGCCAGAGCTTGAGCTTGAGCCCGAGTCAGTCTATCAAGAATCTGATGTATTGGATGATTTGTTAGAGGATGAATCTTCTGATGTTGATGAGGAAGACAGAGAACAGCATACTGAACATGAGGATTTAAGTGCATTGAAGCTGCCAGAACTTAGGGTGCTTGCAAAATCTCGTGGGTTAAAGGGGTTTTCCAAAATGAAAAAGGGTGATTTGGTGTCGCTACTTAGTAGCTCAGGGCTAATTGATGAAGCCAAAAACTAATGATCACTTTCATTTTGATAGTGATTTGTGAGATTCTCATTTTGGTTTTCATAGTACTTATTTTCTGTTTATTATTAAATGTATAATTGACTAACCCAAAAATCCTTCCAAGGGGCGGGAAAATATGGATGTTTTGATATAGTTCTGTGAAGTTACCCATGTTACAGTTCTTACATTCATTAGAGGAATATATCTTCTTTTGTTCTGTACTCAACATGCTTCAGCAGTCGGGTGTCACTAAATTTAGTTGTAGACTCATTATGATGTACTTAAATTCTATCTTTCCCCTCGGGATCCTTATGTTTTTCCTGCAATCAAGTGTAGCACATTTCATAAGATGAATAAAGAAGTTGCAGCTATCCTAAATGGTATGATGCTATTACCAAGTTCCGTACCCTGGTTTTGCCTGTGCCGCCCTTGCCGGTGTCTCAGCCCACTGCACCAAGAGCAAAGGAAAAGGTATGGAGCTTATTTTTTTCATATTCTTCTGTCATAGTATTACTGTCACTGCTTTGTCCTCACCTGTATCTGGAATCTCTTAGTACTCGAACATGTGATTATATGATTTTTTGTCTTTTCACCGGAAAAGTTGAATTGTGATTGTATTGCTTAGATATTGTGTGAGGAACACTGCTGAGGGATTCTAGGATTTGTCCAATTATTTATCTGAAATTGGACCTTGTATTAGTTATTCTTATTGTAACCAATAAGAATGATTGGAAAAATATGTTATGTTTCCAAAACCTGTTGTGGAAGGCCTGACAAAGGTTATCCCTTCAATCTTCCTGGGTATATGCCGGACAAACATCGTTATAAGTTGTCCAGAAATAGTTCCTTTGCATGAGTAAGAAACCGATAAATTTCCACAGGTTGCCCTTGTTCTGTAAACAGATCACATGTGAAGAAAGACACCAACTTTAGACCAAAATCATTAAACTTCGGTTCAGGATGACCTTGGGTGGTATATATTAGATTTATTTGATTAGATTTGAAAATGTTAAGATCTTGACGGTTAAAAAATATATATCCATTATTTAAGCATTTGCTGTTATATATAATTACTTACTAGAAAGCTCGTGGACTGAATAGCAAAGTGTTTAGTTTAGATTCTTGAAGGAAGGTTATGACTTATGAGTTATAATTTGGTCATATTAACAATAGAAATTTTACATGATGTATTGATAAATTTATATAAAATTATTAAATCAGATCACGTTACCTCACAAAAATAATATAAAAATAAAACAACTTCATTTTGATTTATAAGTGTAATTCTCAAATTCTTGTTGCTAGAACAAGTTTCTGCAATCTCTGATGGTGACGAACCAGTCAACATTTGTCTACAGTGGAAGCATATATGATGATTGTTAGAAAATCAAACTCAACTTTTAAGGCAATATGAACTCATCTAGCAGTCTTAGAGAATGTTGTTCTTAGAGGTTTTGGGTTGAGGTAATTGCATCTATAAGGTATATATACCTTGTTAACGACTAAAAGGGATTAAAAAAATAGAAACCGGTGGTAAACTTTTAGAAGGCAACAGGTAGCAACATGGTGTTGGAAGCTTTGTCCGTGAAGCTGAAACTCCTAGTATAGCGGTAAACTTGATGAACGGCAACCTGTGTTAAAAGATCGGAATGGCAGCACAATTTTTTTTTTTTTGGGGGGGGGGGGGCGTGTTGAAAGTCAATTAATTGAATGAGGGATGCTTACCAATTAATAAGAATTTGAGGGACAAAATTACTAGAAATGTATATACATTTCAAGGCGAAAAAAAAAATTAAATTAGGCCATTAGTAATGCGTATATACATGGGTAAGTTGTATTTTGTGGGTGTTTAGTAGTAAAATGAAATTAAGAGAGAAATAGTTACAAACTAGAAGTGAGTCTTGTTTGTGAACTAGCAACATGTAGTGTTGTATCAAAGTTTGGTTTGATTTCACGCAACAAAGAATATGACTAATATTATTAAATCATAAATTTTGAGATTAACAAAGACGAATTATGATAATTAGAGTATTCAAATGAAGATTTTATTTGGTTCACAAGGTTGCTGAGACATCATCGAGGAAGGATATGTTGAGTATAAAAATACAGTTGCAGAAGCAACTTTAACTAACGAATAAAAAAGGACACCGAATGAATCTCGTAAGAAAGACAAGAGGCTGATATTATTTATTTGTCAAGGAATAGACGAATATGCCTTCGAAAACAATCAAAAGTAAATAATGCAAAGCAAATATGAAAGATTTTGCAAATACCTCTTCAAGGTACTGAAAAGTTAAAATGTATGTTTATAATCATTTCGAGTTAAATTTGAAATGTTAAAATGTGACACAGAAAGCATCAATGACTACGGTAGTCGTGTAAAAGCCGTAATAAATGATAAAGATAAATGATGAAACTCTTTATGAGATTAGAGTGATGAAACTCAATCACTTTCGTTAACTTTTTAACCGGATATGAAGAATATGTTAGTCTCTGATTATATTGGTTGAATATTAAAATTAATAAAATGTTAATTTTATTAACTTTCATATCATATCCAGTTAAAAAAATTAACGGAAAAAGGCTAACCTATTATTATTAAGTTAGATGGCTATTTTGTAAATTTTCATGATCGGAGACTTAACAAAACGCACCCTATAATGATAAATGGCTACTTTTGTATTTTACCCAAAATATTTGAAAAAAAAACGATTCGAAATTGCCGGGAGAGCTTTTCGCGGATCGTATTGTCCAACGAAAACCACGCAGTATCATGAATTTCTTTTGCTGGCTTTACTTTTCCATTTTCTCATCATTTCAAAAAGTTCAGATATCTGTTTATTTTTTCCCTTCAATTTTTTCAATTGCATTTAGTTTTTCCTTTTTTGTCAATTTCTTATTTAGTATTGAAATGCAGACTGCGGGGGGAATTTGATTTGGGGTTTGAAATTTTATTTTTTATTAGATAAAATGGAAAAGGAAAATACGTCGAGGAGTTGGCTTTCGAAGTTACAGCCGAGGGATAAGAATAGGTCTTCGTCTAAGAAGAATCAAGCATCGACCGGCAGTGGAGGCGGCGGAGGAGGAGGAGGAGGAGAAGGGAATCAAAATGCCGAGTTGGACGAAGAAGCTCTCTCCAATATCACCAAACAAAAAGTCGCCGCTGCCAAGCAGTACATTGAGAATCATTACAAGGAGCAAATGAAGAATCTCCAAGACAGAAAAGAGCGGTACGGCTTCCTAACCTTATGCTTAATTTTGCCTAAAGTATCTTCCGTTTTCTTACATTAGTTGCAAATATATTGTGAAATTCGAGTACATTATTGTTATTAGTAGAGACTAGAGATTTAAACGGTGCTTGAGTAAATTATTGTTATTAGTAGAGACAAGAAATTTAAATTCATTCGTGGTTACATTATCACCATCTCATTCGGCTATAAACATATTATGACGTCTTATTTCACCATTTAATAATTTATTCACAAAATTCTTATGGTATTTGAAATAATTTATTCAATTTTGCACTTGGAAAACTAAAATTTTAAACCCTCCACCCCCAAAAAAATATAAAAATAAAAATTGATAAGCAGTGCCGAGCTGGTTTCAGGGCAGATTAAAATTTATAGCAGATTTTATAATGATATTATGACATTGGACATTTTTTTATAATATTTTTCAAATTTTAGTAGATTATTATCTTCTATATTAAAGAAACTCGTATTCTAATTAATAGACGAATGGTCCTGGAAAAGAAGTTGGCTGATGCTGATGTCTCCGAGGAAGATCAAAACAACTTACTGAAGTTCTTGGAGAAAAAGGAAACTGAGTACATGCGCCTTCAGAGGCATAAAATGGGTGTTGATGACTTTGAATTATTAACTATAATTGGCAAGGGTGCTTTTGGAGAGGTATACTTCTATGTAATGTTAACTCTAATAGATCATCATCTGTTTTGTCCTTGTGCAAGGAGTACTAATGCTATAGACTACTCAATTTCCTTGTTATCCGATGAAAACTAACCTTTTGATTTCTTCTATGTCGTCTTCTTATTTTTTTTTAATTTTTTTATGGTGCAGGTTAGAATTTGTAGGGAAAAGACATCAGGCCAAGTATATGCTATGAAGAAGCTTACGAAATCAGAAATGCTTCGAAGAGGCCAGGTATTTATTTATTCTGGCCAAATGGTGGTGTCGTGGTTATGTATACTACTCATTCGGATGGTTTCAATCTTATTTTAGGTTGAACATGTGAAAGCTGAAAGGAATCTGCTCGCTGAAGTTGACAGCAATTGTATTGTCAAACTCTACTTTTCTTTCCAGGATGATGAGTTCCTTTATCTTATAATGGAATATCTACCTGGTGGAGATATGATGACGTTACTTATGAGAAAGGATATATTGACTGATGATGAGGCTAGATTCTATGTTGCAGAAACAGTTTTGGCTATCGAGTCTATACATGTGCACAATTATATTCATAGGTTAGTATATAGATAAATCGAACAGTCAAGGTGATTTCTCTAGCGAAAGGTTAACCTTTGGAGTCTAAATGTTGCAGGGATATCAAGCCTGACAACTTGCTTCTGGATAGATATGGACACTTGAGATTGTCAGATTTTGGACTATGTAAACCTTTGGATTGCAGTACTCTCCAGGAACAGGATTTTTCAGGAAGCAGCGCTAATGAGATTTCTGAATCTGAAGAACGTTCAGGAGCTTCAAAACGAACACAGCAAGAGCAACTAGAGCATTGGCAAAAGAATCGAAGAATGCTTGTAAGTTAAATACATTGGCCATTCTGAGCTATGTTGCTTTTATCTGGTGAATTAAACATAGTCTCATCTATGCATCTTTTCACTCATGGAATCATTGAATGAAGACCCTGACCCTGTATTTCTTTTGTATTTTTGTAAATAGAATTGTTTCTGTTTGTATATGTTTGTGTGTTTTAGAATTAAAAGTAATGGTTACAAGCTTCTTGGAAGAAATCAGCAGTGACAGTTAGATGATTAATATTTTTTTGGGTAATTTCTTGAATTTGCAGGCCTTTTCTACTGTTGGAACTCCCGACTATATTGCTCCAGAAGTCCTCTTGAAGAAGGGTTATGGAATGGAATGTGATTGGTTAGTAGTTATCATTTCGAAATAAAATTCCATTTTGTTTCACATGCCAATATCTGTTTGGGTTTGTTTGACACTGCTATTTAAATTATGGCTGTTTAATTTAGAAACTTAATCGATTATGTTTAGTTTCAGGCTAGAATGATGTCGCCTTTCTGAAAGGTTAACATCCATCTGTCAATAACACAGTAAAATAAAGTGTGGTCTACCGATAATGTCTATAATGTCTTAGTTTCATGCTCCGACAATCTTATGGACTGTTGTGACTAATGAAAATTATTTTGCACAGGTGGTCACTTGGTGCCATTATGTTTGAAATGCTTGTGGGATACCCACCATTTTATTCAGACGATCCGATGACGACTTGTAGAAAGGTAACCTGAGTTTATCACTAATTAATGTTATTTGATTTTGATTTGTTACTTCATCTGGTTCTGACTCTGGCTCTGGCTCTGGCTCGTGTTATCTCTGTTTTCAATTTCTGCTACTTTCATTTGGGGAACATTTATTTGGTCCTGGTTATGCTGAGGCTGGAACATGAAAAGAAATTGTCATAATCCAGTGATAAAAGCATTTATTTATTTTTCATAGTTTTTTTCTATGAATTTATGAAGAAAAAGGAGGGTTTAAAAAAGTTCCATTTTCTAATGTCACATTTTTTATTCCTTTCACAGATAGTAAACTGGAAAAATCATTTGAAGTTTCCTGAAGAAGCCATGTTATCTCCAGATGCAAAAGATCTGATTAGCAAACTATTGTGTAATGTCAATCAAAGATTAGGATCAAATGGGGCAGGGGAAATTAAGGTTTTGTTTTATGTATCCTATCTATTCTAGATTCTTGAATCTGTTCCTTAAATCTTTCTTCCGAATGAAGGAGATTATCTTGCTTCATTTTACTTCTCTAGACTCATCCATGGTTTCGAGGTGTAGACTGGGATGGGATATATCAGATGGATGCTGCATTTATTCCTGAGGTCAATGATGAATTAGATACTCAAAATTTTGAAAAGTTTGATGAGGTACTTGTATCCCTTAAAGTTTGATGAGGTCTAGATTCATCCATGTTGCTGTTTGTGTTGCAAGTTTATAATGTCATCCATGATGTTTTGGCTTATTTTTCGCCATGCAGTCTGATGATACTCCAGATCGAAAACCATCATCAAAATCTGGACCATGGAGGAAAGTAAGTTTCAAGTATATTTTGTATTAGCACCTGAGTCATTTATCCGTTGCATTTCAGTCTTCTGTGAGCCAATTACAAATTTATTGCTTTCCTTTTTCTCTCCATCATTTTTCGAGACTGAGATTCTTTTAATTTGATGTGAAGCAGCCATACCACAGAATTCTGTTCACGGATGATATTACTATTATTATTGTTGTTATTGTTATTATGTCAGGATGGTTTTTGCATGTGTGTACTGTTTGAGTGTCAGAGGTATTTTCATTAAAGTTTCAGGGAGTCTTCATGAAAATTTATTTCATGATTTTGATCTCTCTAATCCTGACCTGGCTTGGCAGTTCATGACATAACCATTATTCATTGATTATCCATCTACTTTTCAGATGCTTTCCTCAAAGGACCTCAACTTTGTGGGATACACATACAAAAATTTTGAAATTGTCAATGATTGTCAAGTGCCTGGGATGGGTAATCTTCTTTCTCTGCTTTATTTATCAAATCATGTAGGTAGGCAAGCATGGTATTGGTTTCAGAATCATGTGCAATAATGCATATTTCAAGATGCTAAAGCTTCTTATGATTACGTTGTACAAACTACGGTTGTCTGAATAATGCTTCACTTGTTTAGTCCGCTGACATAGTTGTTTAGTGTTTTGAACTGAAGATTTCCCCCAGTCATTGAATTTAAGGGTTACAACATTACTGCATTAGATTCATGGTAATGTGAATGCAGTCATTTTTCTTGTCCATGTTACTAAGACTCACTCGTTTATGTCTAATGTCTATGGTTATGCGTTTGACATGAGTGTCGGATTCAAATACTTCAAGAAATATGGAATTGTCATGGAAATTAACATGACATTTGCTGTCTCTTTTTAGCTGAGTTGAAGAAGAAGAAGGGCGCCCAACCAAAGAGGCCGTCGGTGAAGACACTTTTCGGTACCCCAACAATCTTTTTCCCTAACTATAATGCAAATATTGGTGGTCATTCTTTTTCCATACACGTAAATATACCTCACTGCCACTTTATTTGACATGTTTCATAGATGGCGATGCAGAGTCGCAGGATGGTTCAGACTCGACTTCTAACGATCAGTCTGTTTAACTTAGCTTGTTTTTTTTTTCTTTCTGAATCACTTAAGCCTCTCCAACCGGAAGCCACTGAAAGGCAATGCAGATCCCGGTAAGTTGCATCATTTTTTCGAACCAAGTTGATGCAGGTGCATCACTATCCAGTAAACCAACTCAAAGGGTACTTTTTTTCTTTCATGCTGGCTTTTGCAGTTGGATTCATTGGAGGGTGGTGGCTATATCTACAGGAACTTAAGGTTTGGTTTACAGCTTAAGGTCTAAATTTGCAAGGAAAGATACTGCGAATCCATATTTTTTATGTTTTATTATTTAAATAAAGATAAAAACAAACAAGAGAATAGAAAGGGGGAAGAAAAGGAGTAAGTTGTAAGTAGTGATTCATTCATTAAAATTGTATTTTTAGTTATCTAAAATATATTTTATTGCATTTAAAATTTTTTAAAATGAAAAATAATCATTAATTTTTTTATTTAGTTACAAAATGATCATCGTGTTGTTAACTAAGGTTAAGGAATGATGTGACATTAAATTAATTTTAAAAAATCAAAACAAAAAATAATTTTGAATAATTATAACTTATTTTAAAATTATAAAAATATAATTTTTAAAAAAAAGACAGGCAGCAAAACGTTAAAAGGTTGCAGTAAAGAAATTGATGTAATTTGGAATTTCTCTGATGCTCCAGGAGGAATGGGTATTTTCAAATGTGGGTATGATGGTGAAAGCAAAAATTGGCAGTTAATAATACCAACAATAAAATGAGGACATTAAAAAAATAGAAATTAAAAAAAAATTGGGATAGAGAGCTTGGTTCTAATATAATGGTTAGAAATTTAAAAAAATTGGGATAAATTTGATATAAAATCATTACTCAAAGATTTATTTGATGTTTTTAATTTAGAGGTAAAACTAAATATTAATCTTTTTTAACGTTGTTATATCATCAATTTGATGGGATGACGGTAAAGTGATCATTTTATTACAAATTGATAACGTTAGTGATTAATTTATTATTTCTAAAATTTTAGTGGGAAAACGAAAATTTATTCAAATATTAGTGAGTATGGTATAGTTTACCCAGTATTAAACTTGGTTTGGAATTTGGTCGTTAACCTATGCGCTTGTTTGGGTGCTACAATGGCTTTGAATTCAAGGTTTTCTCGTAGATAAAAGAAAACAAATAAAAATTGGTTGGTGCTTACTGTCTCCTCAGCTTCAACGTGGACCATTATCAAACTATTCCAAAAGAAATTGTCGCTATATCGGTTATAACTTTTTTTATTCTGATTAAGATTGATCCGTATCATACAGTTAATTTTTAGTGGAGGAGTCTCTCAATGTAAATTTTTTACATATACAATAACTCAAACTGAGAATCTGCTTAAGAAATATCAATTTTATTACTACTTGAATCAGCTATTCATTTTGATAATATAATTATTGTTTATCTACACTGTTATAATCACATTGGTTGGAACGGATATTTATAGAAATATATAATTATTATTTTTAATTAAATTTTGTAAAATAATTAAATTAATTGGTATTTGAATATACTCGAACAACTCACACTATAGCAAAACAAGTTTTTAACTGCGTTTTTATTAGTCTTTTCTAAAACCGTCGAGGAAAGAAGAGCGGTCTCAGACTAGAGAAAAACGCTGCAATTTGTAACTATATACATCATATGTATGGCTTAATGCATATTTTAGCCCTAAAACTATATTATTTTTCTTATTTTAATATTTCAACTTTTTTTTATTTCAGTTTGGTATTTAAAGTATTTTGTCATTATCCAGTTCATTTAGTTATTTTAATATTGTTAACAAAATTAAATTTATATAAGATATTTTCAAAACGTATCACCTGAAATTTTCAATCAAATGATCATATAACTTTAATTATTAAATTAAAATATAAAATATTTATAAAAAACAAAATGTTTGTAAAAAATATCATTAATTGTGATTATTGTTGAGCAAATTTGACTCTAATTTTTTTTTTATGTTTTATAAAGTTTTGAAACATTTTTTAGAAATCCATTTTTTATTATCAAAGTAGAAAAGTGATATGCCCGAGGTTAAAATGTGCATTAAACCAATATATATGAATAATGTATAAGAGTAACTTGACATTATAATTAAAATTAGGTTTAAATATATATTTGGTACTTGAATTATATATTTTTCTGTAAAATATATATTATTAACACGTTTTAAAGTTAATTGTTATTATATTAGTTAACATCTTTTAATCCATCATATGTTCAACATAAATATGTGATGATTACTGTAATTTAAAAAATTAAGCATTTTAATGTCAACCGTGCGATCGCATATATATATATATATATATATATATATATAGAAAGAGTGGAAAGTGAGAGGGACAATCGTCCCTTTAAAAATTTTAAATTCTTATATTTTTATATGAATTAGCAGAGTTTAGGATTAAAGATTAATAGTTTACTCATTTTAAAAAAAAAATGATGATTGATATTAAATTTTAAATTTGATTCCAATTATTTTCATTTCCCTTTTTATTACAAAAAAAAAACATTTTTGTTTGTCTCCTTCAGACGTAGAAGAAAATCATTTGATAAACTTTATAAAACAATATTTAAAATATCTATTAACTTTTTCAAATCTTTAAGTTGATATAATTCAATAAGATTTTATTGTAGTAATTACAAAGTAGTAACTGTTTAAATTTTTCTTAACTTATTAATAATGCGCATACATACGTTCCGAAAATACTGTTGCTCGAATTTAGGACCTTAAAGAGAACAACACTCTCTTTTACCATTGAGATTACTTGATGATCGTAAATAACTATAAACTTAATAATTAATTTATAATATAAAGAATATGTCACTTATAACCCCAGTGAATTTATATTTTCTGGATCAAGCGTAGACCATTTCCTTTTGATATTTTCAAATAGATTTTAACACATTAAATAAGGATCCATTGCTCGAAAATCTAAAGAAAGCTAAGAATCACTAGCAAAATGACGCGTTATTGGCTTTTAGCTTCTTATCTTTATCTCTGTGTCTGGGCGTGCCGGCCTCGCTGTATGTTTTTGGCGAAATACGCAGAGATAAAGATGGTCTCAATTTTGCCTTCTTCTTTCTCTACTTACAGCACTGATGAAAGGAGGATTCGAAGATGTTCATTCGACTCTAGAATATCATGAACCAATATGGGAATTCCCCTCTGTTGAGTTGCCACCAACAGTCATAAACTCGGAGAGAAACGAGCTCTCCGAGTTGGTCGAACCAGCCACCGAGAAGGCCATCGACGAGGACAACTTTTCCGCGTCCCTGACAGGTGATTTCGATGGCGGCGGCGACGAACTCGGGAGCCGAACGAATAACATTGACGACGAGCAAGGTTTAAGCAACTTGATGACGCTTCTTTTGGAGTGTGGCGCAGCTATCTCGGTCGACAATCTCGGTGAAGCTCATAGAATGTTGCTTCAACTCACCCAAATGGCTTCCGCTCATGCCCTTTCGTGTGCCGAGAGAGTTATCGCGTATTTCGCCATGGCAATGTCTACTAGGGTTATTAACTCATGGTTAGGGTTCTCCTCTCCTTTGATTGACCTAAAAGCCATTCACGACGCTTTCCAAGCTTTCAACAATGTCTCTCCCTTCATCAAATTTGCTCATTTCACCTCCAACCAAGCCTTACTCGAGGCCTTTCATCGACGCCATCAGGTTCACATCATCGACCTCGATATCATGCTGGGCTTGCAACGGCCGCCCTTATTTCACATCCTAGCCACCCGCACCGAAGGGCCTCCGATCATAACCATGACCCGTTTCGGCAGTTCGATGGAGCTTCTAGTTGAGACCGGGAAACAACTTTCGAACTTCGCGAAACGACTCCGGATATCATTCGAGTTCCACCCGATTGCGAAGAAATTCGGGGAAATGACATTGTAGCGATACGACTCCGAAAGGGAGACACCCTAGCCGTTCACTGGTTACAACACTCGCTGTATGATGCCACGGGACCTGACCCCCGAACACTTTAAGACACATTGAACAATTGGCTCCAACAGTGGTCACATTGGTCGAACAAGATGTTCTCACTAACGGTTGTTCTTTCTCGGACCGATTCGTCAATTCCCTCCATTATTACTCCGCCGTCTTCGATTCACTCGGAGCATATCTTCCATCCGACGACCCAAACCGGCACTGCATCGAGCACTGCCTTTTGTATTGGGAAATCAACAATGTATTGGCCATCGGAGGTCCGGCAAGAAGTGGGGACAATAAATTCATGCAATGGAGAATCTAGCTGGCGAGGAACCGTAACTTGCAGATGGTGGCGATGAGCAGCAACTCCATGGCTCAAGCTCAACTGATATTGAAAATGTTTTCCCCTGGTTATGGCTATAGTCTTGTACGAGACGATGGGGCGCGCTTAAGCTTGGATGGAAAGATACTTGCTTGTTTACTGCTCCTGCTTGGACGACCATGTTGCATGCCTCTAGCTTATATGAGAATTGAAACAAAAAAATATCAATACAAATAAATAAATTGAACCGGTATTTCTTATTTTTCTTTTACTTTCTTATATCTTAATTTTTCTTTTTGTTTTTCGATTTTTAATAACGTCATTTTTATATCACGTTTTCATATATCTTTAGACATATTTTTAATTTTGTTTATTTGTTAATCATTCTTTTCATTTAATTTTCTCAAGATTATATTTGACATCGTCTCGACTGCTTCAGACAAATGTTTATTTGTTATCCTGCTGATCTTCTTTACTTTAGACTTTCATATTGGATTTAAATATGCAATTTGCATTCGAATATGGTTTTCTCACAACGTTTGACTATGATTTGTGATTTTCGGTGACCATTAAATAGTTTGATCATCTGTTGTTTGTTGATGTAATCAAATATGTTTGTATCTATCTTTTATTCAAATATTTTAAACAGATTTTTAACTATTTCCTTATAATTCTTGTATGATATCAAATGACTGGTTTCAACATTGAAATCTAATAAATTCGGATTACAATGATTTTGACCAGTTTCAAATCGATAATATCGGTAGGATTCAAAAAGGATAACATAACCTTACCCGATTGCAACGGAACCTTGAACGTGGAGGCATTGAGCTATACAAAAACAACGCACATCTATAAATATTTCTACAGTGGTTTCATATATATTAATAACAAAAAAACAACCGCCATGAGAAAACTATGAATCCATCACTGTATAAGAACTTATTATAATTCTACCTAAACTTATATTTAGATTGTTTCATTAAAAATTAACACGTAATCATTAAAATAAACTAGGATTCGAGAATTCTTTCTGTTTGAGCTAAACCATTTTTTATTCGAGAGAAAAAGATTTTTCACTAGAGGACAGTTCTTCCTTTTTGAAACAATTAGGGTGGTTCTTGTAGTTAATTCGGCTACCGATCGAATCAAATTATTATTAACCGAATCTTTTTTAAACTTTAAATGAACCAATTTTTGTTGTTGTTGAAAACATTAATTTGTAACTACAGTAGCGACTGAGTGACCGATTTATTACAAAATGATAATGTTAGTGATTACTTCGTTACTTTTAAAAATTAAATTCTGAAAACAAAAATTTACTCATACTTAAGTGACCACTTACGTAGTTAATCATATGTTTGTTCAGAAAAGAATAACAGATTTCTTATTTCATGTTTTTCTTTTTATTTTCAGCTCATTCGATTACAATCGGACGTTTGGCAATGCCAGTTGGTTCCTTCTCTTCTTTTTGCAGGGCAATGTAGCTGGATTTTTTCTCCCGAACTAGGTCTTCCTTTTGCAAAATGTGGGAGATTTTGCAATGGAATTATCTGTAGTTGAGGAAGCTGGAGCCTTTCTAATGGTCATAAACATTATGTTTTTACCTTTTTTCCTAAGCTTAGATTGGAATCTCCAGTTTTTGTCATTGATTTTCTGTTTCAAATTTTGGGGATTTGCTATCAAATTATGTAGTTGAGGAAGCTGGAGCCTTTCTAAGAATTATAATAATAGATAAAAATTTCCTTCCATGGGCATAGATTGAAATCTCCACGTTTTCCTTTGATTTTTAGCTTTAATTTTTTTTCCTCTCCAAAGCTAGGGATTTGGTTTCAATATTTGGGGTATTTTCTATCGAATTATGTAGTTGAGGGAGCTGGGGCCTTTCTAATATAAGTAAATAATAATTAAATTTGACCTATCATGGGCTTAGGTTGAAAACTCCAATTCTTTTATTTTATTTTTAGCTTCATTCTTCAAGGTTTTGTTCCTTATTCTTATTAAGTAAAAGGCTTAGATTCTTTTTATTTGACGCTTTTATCCCTGGTGATTATTGAAAAGCGTTCACAATTTATCTTTTCTTTCCATCAGTTGATATGCTTGGAGGTTTCCATTGGATAATTTCATTGAGTTTTAAGGGCCTATTGGATTAGGGGATATAAATGCTGAATTTTGACTCTAATCCCTGTGAAAAATAGCTTAGGTTGAGCCCCTTTGGGTTATTAAGTATTATTGGAACTTGGAAGTGGTAATTGTTTTGGTCGAGAATGGATCATGTGATTGGTGGTAAATTCAAGCTTGTAAGAAAGATTGGCAGTGGCTCTTTTGGAGAACTCTATTTAGGTATAATAATCAAAATCTCTTTGATGTCTAGTTATTTTTTGTAATGGAAAAATGTCTTTTTTTTTCTTCTTCTTCTTCTTCCTGACAGCATTGTATCTTTCTGATTTTCATTTTGTTGTTGAAGGGGTTAATGTGCAGACCGGGGAGGAAGTCGCTGTCAAAATGGTATGTGATCTTTTCTTGAGGATGTGTTTTTTGGTAGTTTCTTTTGTTGGTCGGCTGATGGACTGATGTCTATATATATATTCTTTTCCTGTTCCTAATTACAGGAATCTGTGAAGACTAAGCTTCCACAGCTCCATTACGAGTCAAAATTGTATATGCTTCTTCAAGGAGGAAGTAAGTCTCTGTTTCTGCCTCACTGTCGCTTATGTATCTATCTGGAAAAATGTTTTGTTAGTTGTTACTACATAATTTGACTTTATAGCCTTCTTGTACTTCACTATCAATATGAACCCCGCGGGGGTGGGGGGGATGCAAGCTCTGGTCAAATTTTTTTATTCATAACTTTACACTTGGTTGCTGCCAGTTTAAAATGACAATAGCAAGTCTTCTTTCCTTTCCATGATTTTTGCACTATCAAGTATCAACCTAGTTTGTAAGCAATTTTTCAATATGCAAGTATACAGCTTTCTCGGGACATGCTGCCAACTTCATGTTTTACCTTGTACATTTTAGTGCTTTCATATTGTTTTTGGATAATATTTCTAAGAGAGCTTTTCTTTTATAAATAACTTGGTGTGATTTCTTTTTGATATAGCTGGCATTCCCCACCTCAGATGGTATTTGATCTTCTTGGACCTAGCTTGGAAGATTTGTTTAACTACTGCAGCAGGAAACTCTCGTTAAAAACAGTGTTGATGCTTGCTGATCAATTGGTAAGTATATAGCTTTTTTGTTGCAAAGAATACGTTTTCAGATTGTTTTCGTATTATATTTTCCTCTTTCCAACCACTGCTTTTCTTATTCCAGATTAGTAGAGTAGAATATATGCACTCAAAAAGTTTTCTTCACCGTGACATAAAGCCTGACAACTTCTTGATGGGCTTAGGGCGCAAGGCAAATCAGGTAGTAGTTATTGTGTTACTTCTTGTATGTTATGTCTGCAAATTAACATGTGCATGCTCATTAGATTGCTAGTACAATCACCTTCAATTTTGGTTACAATAAGAATATTATTCTATTGCTGGGAATTGGACTTCGTCACACTTAAAAAGTATGATTTATATCATCAACATACTGGTATCATTTTCATTTTTTGCTTTTAATTTTTCCATCACAGGTGTATATCATTGACTATGGTCTTGCAAAGAAGTATAGGGATCTTCAGACTCATAAGCACATCCCATACAGGTAATTATTTTTCTGTTGACTGCTTAATACATAATTTCATATTTGAAGATCTCAAGATTGTGTAGTATCTTGTCATAATACACGCACCAAATTATCAAATTCTTTGCTGCAGAGAAAACAAGAATCTGACTGGCACAGCTCGATATGCAAGTGTGAATACTCACCTTGGAATCGGTGAGTGTACGTAATGACACAGTTCCAACTAGCCTCAGTAAATCATATATATAGATGCAAGTTTACTTTTTTTTTACTTTTATTAACATAAATTCTTCTACTTTACTGGCAGAGCAAAGCCGGAGAGATGATATGGAATCCATTGGTTATGTGCTCTTGTATTTCCTGAGAGGAAGGTTGAGTATATTTTCATTCAATTTTTATGCATTTCTGGATGATGTTTGATTGTTACTTGTTAATGCATCTTCATTCTTCTTAGTTTTCTTCTCATTGATTTTGATTCAATTTGCACGATTTCTCCGCTTCAGCCTTCCTTGGCAGGGGTTAAAAACGGGTACACAAAAGCAAAAATATGATAGGATTACTGAAAAGAAGGTATCAACTCCAATAGAGGTATGTATCACTTATGCAATCCTTCTACAAGTTGATTTCCTGGAGTTACTAATTTGAATGATATAGGAATTTCTACTGTTTCCTCTGTCCTATTTTGTTTGCGTGTTTGATAAATACTTTATACCTTTTTAAGCATTGAATTCTATGATGGTAAATTTTCCCCGTGAATTGCTATTTCCACTATTATTCTTGAAAGAAGAAGGTTTCCAATCTGTTTTAAGTTTAATAGAAAAAGGGGGATGAATTTGGTTATAGTGAAGTGTAATCCGATTTTACTAACAAACGTAAAGTTATGTTAGCATTTGATCCCAAAATACCTTGTTAATCTATCTTATCACATTATTATTGTTTCCTCGTTCAGTAATATTGGTTTATGTGTGTGTCTAACAGATGCTCTGTAGGTCAAATCCATCTGAGTTTGTAGCATACTTTCACTACTGCCGATCTTTGAGGTTTGAAGATAAGCCAGATTATTCATATTTGAAGAGGCTTTTCCGAGACTTGTTTATAAGAGAAGGTTAGTTATAATCAGTGTGGCTTACTTATTGATGCTCTTTCTACACATAACATTCTGTTATCTTTTTCTCGGTCTTACACATACCGACTGTTGTCCACATGGGTGTAAAGTCAAATTTTGTTTGTTTCCACCCCCTCCCCTTTTTACTTCTGAAATCGGCATTGCTGCAGGTTATCAATTTGACTATATCTTTGACTGGACTTTATTGAAGTACCCACAGGTTTCTAGCAGCTCCAAAGGGCGGGTAAGTAGTTATAAACTTCTAGTTCTCGGCTGTCTTGTTGGGAGATCATAACTCAGGTTTTCCATCCGTTTCTCAGCAATCTGGTGGAAAAGCAGGTTTAGCTGCAGGACCAGCAGTTGAAAAACTGGAAAAGCTCTCAGGTCTGCTTTCTTTAACAGTACTAGATTTCTCATTAGGATTACTTGATTGGACCTAAATATCTGTTAACTACTTCGTTTACAAATGGTCATTGTGTTTATCCAAAATAACTTTGGAAATACAAAAGATTGCCATTTATGTTGTGGGTGAGCTCTCATTACAGGGATGATGACAAATTTTTCACGTCCTCTTTGGGAAAAAATGGTATTTGATGCTTTCATTAGTAATGATATGATGTTATACTAATCTCTCTCCTTTCCCTTGTGGGTTATTCTCTTGGAAAATGACATTCAGGGGGAAGAGATGTTCGGGATAGACTTTGTACGGTTGAAGAAACTCCTAAAAGGCATATTTCAAACACTACTCCTTATCGCGGTAGTTCTAGGTACAAGGCTGCTGAGGATGTCAATTTGGCAAAGCATGCGGTTAGCTTCCATTCTTGATACAGACTTTCATTTATAACCAATGATCCGTAGTTTAATATTTTTGTTCGTTTTCCCATACTAAAGGATGCGATAAAGGAAGACATTCACGATGAAATGCATAGGTGTGTATTACTTTTAGATGATATTGTATTGGTTGATGAGACAAAAGGAGTTGATACTAAATTGGAGTTTTCAAGACAATGACTAGAAGCTTGAGGATTAGATTGAGCAGATAAAGTATTGAACATATGGAGGGTACATTTAATAAAAAGAAGGAATAGCAATCGAAATGTGATCACTTTCGATGATAACATGATACCAATATGGTACGAAATGTCAGGCCAACAAAAAGCAACATATATAAAAAGATAAGTGTAGTCTAGATGTGAATATTAAAATTGACTTGTGATAAGACTAGGAAGGATAGAGTTAGAAATGAGGATATTGGTTTGCGAATCGGGATATCTATTTTAGAGGATAAGGTGAGAGAAAATAGTTTGAACTGGTTTGGTCACCTTGGACGTGAATCGAGACATGCACTTGTTAGAAAAATAGAAGAGTGGTCGAGGCATGCAAAAGGTAAAAAGGTCGAACGGAAAACAAATACATGATGCAAGGTGATAAGTAGTTAATATGAGAACTACTAGAACTTGAAGAAATGACTGCAGAAAACAAAGATATTCATTACCCGATGTAATGTTTTTATATCTTGATTCTTGTAGCCAGTATCGAATTTATTGACATTAATGGTTATTATTTGGTCTGGTTTGGCTTGGATTTTACTTGGGATGAAGATAAAAATGATTCATTTGCCTAATTTAATGTTTTCTTAGAAAAATACCCATTTACCCTATCTTTTAATTTCTATATTCATTGTTGCATTCTTTTCGGGGGGGGGGGGGGGGCTCACGAGTCAAGTCCAACATTCTGATTGTTATTGGGTTGCACTTTCAGCATCATGATTCAGATAAAAAACGAAGTACTTCTCCATACGGCAGCACTACAAGAAGAGCTGTAATCGTAAGCAGGGCTAGTTCAGCTGGCGAAGTCGATGACATTCCGCAAAACCGACGACTACCAACAGGCGGTCGCATCCCTAACACACAAAGAGTCCAGCTTGCTGTTGAGGCCAATGCAGCCCGCAGAGGAAGCCGTTATGATACTCCTATTCGAAGTTTTGAGCTCCTTTCTCTTAGGAAATGACGGGCTCGATCTAGGCTGATGTTTTTCCATATCTTCGACTCAGACTGTGTATATGGCACATATACAGAGCCATAGTCACGACCCACAACAACAGCTCATGTGACTTTCCTTCCCCCATTACCAAGATTTTCCCTCCCCTTGGGAATATTATGGCCATTGTAACATGTTGTAGACATCATGAAAGAGAATTCATGTATCGGAATTTTATTTGTCATATGCAATAAAAGATACTGTTATTGTGTTTTCCCCTTTATCCTGAAGAAATCTACTACCATCTTTACTTGATTTCAGTCTCTTATTACAACGTTCATAATAAATAAGAAAAAAAACAAAAAGGGCATTTGAAGTTAAAATTTTTCGTTTTTCAAGTATTCATGTGAATCCGAATATTGATTTTAATGGTGCCAACTCTCTTCATAGTTAACCAGAGCCGCTCTTCGATTCTCCACTTACAAACCACAAAAGAAAAATCAAACTGATAATTAAAATATTTTACGTATGCTTATTAAGTATGAACATCATATGTTTTTTTTTTTTGATCTTCCTCTTGTTGGGTACTGGAAAAACGAGAACAGATGCAAAAAGTAGTAATGGGAGTTTTGTTCATTTTATTCATTATGACTGATTGTCGATCACATGACTATCATCTTTGGTTGTTGGACTGTGCAGTTTAATCTTAAAAAAAATTATGTTTTTGAAGAATATTATTGTTTAGCCTTTGTCCAAACATCCCCCAAAAATGGAACCACTGTAATAATCAGAAGATTTGGGATCGAAACACGTCAAAGTCCAATAACTTGTCTAGTGTCCGATAACAGTTTGTCGTTTAAAATCAAGAAGGTTTTGATGGAGGAATGCCTGCAAAACAGCTGGCCCCTTATTTTAATCCATCACCCTACCAAGTAAGCTTTAGTAATAAATAAACAACACAATGTAAAGATTCAATTTTTGTACGTATATCTTAATGATAACTTGCTTTCCTTGTTGTATTTGCATTTGGATCTTCCATGAATCCGCCATTGATAATCTGATGATGATTCAAAGGAGAAATTTCTGGGTTTTTTAGGGAATGAATCAATGAAACTGATCCGACATTCAAACGTTAAATGATGTGTTTTTTCGTTTCAGTTCTTTTCATTAACAGAAAGTGGCTTAATGGTTTCATACTCAGTTCGATTGTATTTAATTGGCAGTATATGATTAGGACACTTGTTTGGATGGTTTGTTGTGCTGCAAAAATAAGCTAAGATGTTCTTTAAGACTGCCGGAACAGAGGAGTTAGATGCATTCTATCCGATTAGACCGGAATGCGTAGCCGATGTCCCTAAGACCCGATCTCGGCCGAGGGTATGCCTAGCTTTTTTTCTAAAAAGTATACCATTTTATCGGTTATGCACTTGCAATATCTGATCTATTTTGTTCAGGCAAGGAAAACTCTCGGCACAAGACGATAGCATGCTGCATTCTCTGAAGATGGTCACCTCGATATCGCTAAAATTCTTCGACGAATCCAACTAGGGGTATGCTTCTTTCCCTTCTCGACTATATAACATTTTGGTGTGGTTTGCATATGCTCAAACGTTAAACTACTTTTTTTTTTGGGTAGGGTATTCACCCTTCAATCAAGGGGGTTGTCTGGGAGTTCCTGTTAGGTTGTTTTGATCCCGAGAGTAGCTTCGACGATCGGAATCAACTTAGACAGGAAAGGAGGTGACAATTTCTTTTAGCATCGGCAGTCTGTTAATCAAGGTCATGTTGTTTTTGAAGATGCATTTAGGCAGTTATCCATATTCTGTCATCTGTGTTTTAGTTTTCCAAATTCGGACATTGTGACAATTCATCACACTAAGCATCACAGGGAGCGTTACGGCACTTGGAAGACTGAATGCCAAAATATGGTGCCCATCATCGGGAGTGGAAAGTTCATTACGACACCAATCATCATTCATCACCTATGATGGCCAACCGATTGAAGTTGAAGGTTTCCCCATGATAACTTCTGTTTCAGACAGCGATTCAGTGGATGCTTTTCTTGCATCAAATCGGTATGTATGGTGCACCGTTTCATGCTCAGCTAATTCGATTTTCCATACACTTATGCTGGCTTTTGAGTTGCCATTTAAGATACAATTTTTATGGTCTGCATTTGAGGCTTTAGATCAACAGTTCTAAATCTATTGCAGGTTTGGATGTTGTTTGAGCCGATCGAACACTTGCCTTTTATGAGAGCAAAACGAATCAAGCAAAACTTTGGGATATTCTTGCTGCATATTCATGGATGGATGATGATATCGGTTATGTGCAGGGTGAGTCGATAGTATTATTCATTACCAAGCTGAAGTTCCATTGTTCTCCGACGATTTTTCGGTGCATTCTTTGGCAAGCAGGAATGAATGACAAGTGTTCTAGAGACCAAGAATAAGCAGATTCTAAAGGACGCCAAGGGCATAGACGACGTCCTCAGCGTACTATCTTGTTCTCTCCCCCCTCGTGTGCGTCAAATTCCGTACATTAACGCATCGTATCTTTGATTGTAAACGTCATTTCACCAGATAATCGGCGATATCATTGGAAACTTGGATGCCAAGAAAGCATGTGAAAACGCATTGAAGATTCAAAACAAGTAGTTGAAAAAGGTATGACAATAAGCTTTATCTATATCAAAATACTTCTTTAAATGGATGGACTGATTGCAAATGTATGGTGTTTTTTTTTAACGTGCAGGCCAAGAAATCATAGTTACAGACATCAAACATGTCAAATTCTATAATTTAAACCTTTGTCGCCATTTATTTTTCTTTCTTTTTGGATATTTTTCATGTATTTTTTATTTTATTTATTTTCAAGTTTCTTTGTTCATATCTACATTTATCCATGCTATTTTGACAACTTGAAATTCTTTTATGTATAAATGGAATTTTACCCTTATTTTGTTTTGGAATCTAACATGTCTAATTGAATCAAAGGGATTTATATTTAATAAATTATTATTTATTAAAAATTATTGATAAATATATAATATTATTTTTAAAATAATCAATATTTTATTATATATTATTATATTGTTTTTATTAATTACAATTTAAACTCTACAAAATATGTTGTCAATATAATTAGATTTGGCTCACTCGAATTCTTATTCATTTTTGTTGTCTTTAATTTTTCACTAATAATATAATCTTAAATAGATTTATTGTTAGATTCTAATCAAATGTTTGACTTGGATCAACGGTTGAAGCTCCCAAATATCTCTCATGTATCCTAGGTTTCATCTCTCTTGGCGCCAACTATAGTTTCACATTTTTTTACCAATAAAATGGGTGTTTACAAAATAGAATATGTTTAGAAATTTTTTAATCATTGATAACGCACACATATCCTGCAGACACAGCTGTTCAGACTTAAGATTTCTAGGAAAAATAATATTTCTCTTAATCATTAAAATCACTTGATGGGTTTAAAATAAATTAAATTAAGAGAAAAATTAAAAGAAAATATTTTAAGTGATACGATTTGATTGGATAGCTAAATTTATTGATTTAAATAAAAAATAAGAATAAAATTAAATAAAATACATAAGTAATAAGAATAAAAAATATAATTATACAAATTTACTTAACTATCGTATCATTATTTTCTTTCAATATTAATGGTTGATACTTGATTAATATCAATTTAATAATTATCCTATAGTTTAGTGACCATTAAGATACCTTACCCTTATTTTATTTAACTTCTTTATGTGGACGAGTATGGTAGGGCCACTGTTGAAACGGCTGGAGAATTAATAAAACGCTCCTTTTTTTTAAACAGTAATTTAATGACGAGTATCTAATCAAATGAGAGAATGAATTAGTTTGAATACCTCTACTCCAACTAATAATAACCTATATATTATACATAAAGATGGACGGAAAGAGAACGGGTGAGGATTATCGTCCTTTTTGAAAATTTTAAAATTTTATTAATTCATCTCCTAATATACATTTTTGTGTGTGTTAATGATTATATGAGGATTATCATTTAATATATTATCTGAGAAGTAATTCTATAATCATTAGTATAATTGAAATGAGGTCAAGTCTCTCTTTTAAGCACATATTTTGAAAAATGAAAAATACAATAATTATATATTTGTCAATATTGATTGTGAAATTAATTTCCCATAGTTGAGTATTACTATAGTGTTTTTTATTTTCCCTAAATTTCTTTTTATTTATTGGAATAAACGGGTATTGAAACTTATGTGAAATAAAATATTAAATAATGAAAAAAATCAAACTTATTTATTTGGCTATGAAAACAATGTGCATGCACCTTACCTAATATATAAGCTTACGAAGTCAATTCCAATATCAACAGCTTTAAAGGGAAACAAAACAAACTGTTAGGAGTTAGCCTTCTTCTGTCGTTTTGATCATATTTTTTTTATTAAATAGAGATCTATTATATTTTTTAAATAAATATAAAATTTTAATTTAGACTAAATATGATCATATAAATATTTTTACTATTCAATCAATTAATAGAATTTGTATATTCAATATAATTTTGGTTTAATAATATTTTGGCTAATGTAAAAATAAATATTTAAATTAAGAAATATAAGAATTTATTAAATATTTAATAAAGCAGGGGTCGAACTATGGAAGAATAACCCCATATTCTCAAATTTTTGATCTAATAATAATTCAGATCATTGTAAGTTTAAATATTACACAAATTAAGTGTTATATTGTGAATTTTAATTTTTTAATATAAACCTAAGGTGAATACAAAGTAACATCTGTACATAGGGATGGCAATGGGTCGGGTCGGGTCGGGTTTTTGGGCCACCCGACCCGACCCGAGAAGAAGGGGTTTTTCACCCGTGACCCGACCTGACCCGAAGAAATTAAGGTTTCACCCGACCCGACCCGAATATATGACTTAGAAACCCGACCCGACCCGACCCGACCCGAAATAATAATAATAATAATTTTATTCAATGAAAATAGTGACTTAATTGAAAAAAATTATATATGGAGGAACATTATTGTAATTATCCCTAAATATATAGGATAAAATTATATATATATTTTCGGGTCGGGTCGGGTCGGATTTTTTTCACCCTAAACCCGACCCGACCCGACCCGAACAGTACATTTAAAAAAACCCGACCCGACCCGACCCGAACCCGAATTTTTTTTTAAAAAATCCGACCCGATCGGGTCGGGTCAGGTCGGAACCCGTCGGATTCGGGTTGAGTTGCCATCCCTATCTGTATAAATACTCTTAATTATTTGACAATGAACGTTCATAACCTTACATGCGCAATGCTCGAACTCAAAACCTCAAAGATAACAATAATCCCTTAATCATTAAAGTCGCTTAGCTAATGTTGAATTATAAATTTAAATACCTAATAAATTTTTATATTTTTATTAAATAATCTAATATTTTATTTCCCGTCAACATTTAGTTCTACTCTTTCCCTAATTACTGATGTTCATGTTAAATATATCCAAATTTCGTTCCTTATATTCCTCTATCAGTCCTAATTAAGCCGGCCGGTTCACTGGTTTTTCTAGTTAGTTTGAAGCCAAGCTATCTCTATCTTATCCCCAACAGTTTTTTTTTTCTTTTTCTTTTCTCGATATCAACGTGTTCCCATTTTGAATTTAACCCTTATTTTCATTTATGTATCGAAGCAATTAATGGTGCCAGAACTACATTTTGGCAAGATAACAAGAAATGGAAACCATGAAGTCCAAGAATGGGAATTCACCTTTAATGATCGAAAATGAATGCAAAAATTTTCAGAAATTTATTGCATTGTTCAATCAGATCATACACTAAACAACATCAGATTTACATGCATGTATGCATGAATCTCTCGTGCATACATTCGGATTTGAAAAGGAAGAGGAAAAAAAACTAAATGTTGAGCTGAGGCTACGTACTCCACAGAGAACTTCTCCGGCAGAAAGACGGAGGGGAAAAAAAGGATAAAAATACTTCTAAAAAATTAAAAAAAGATAAAGAAAATGCTGGCCAATGAGGTGTCTCCGCGTGTTAGAAAACAACCTCACATATGTAAGAAACGAGCGAGCTGGCTCGGGTTGACGATGCCCGGTATGTGGGCCCCATCTTTCTTCAGCAAGCTCGCCACTTCAACGTACCTTCGGCGCTTCTCCTCCCTCGGCTCCGGCTTCTGTTCGACTTTTTCGGCTACGGATCTCTCGTTTAGATCCACATCTTCTCCGATTCCCCTACTGGATTCAGAGGCAGTTGGTGGCGGTCGTGCCGGGTCCCACGTTTGGCCGAACAGCGTCCCACGAGTGAGGTACTCGTGGGCCAGGTATCCAGCCAGAAGCTGGTTGGAGAGAACCGGCTTGGTGGCTTTGTCGGAGCCGGCTAAAGGGAGAGCCGGCTTGGGTAACTTTGTGAGTGGGGAGATTAGCCGTTTGAGGTCAAAATCATCTCTCTCTTTGCGCTTGTTGGAGGGCATGGAAACCCGACGTGGTGGTAACCGCATCGTTTTGGTGTTCATCATTCCACCCTTTATGGTACATGCCACGTCAGAAAAAATCTAATCTAAAATAAAAGATGGAATAATTTTCTTAAAGAAAAGAATAAGCAACCCTTATTTATTTAAAATATTTTTAAATAAGAAAAAAGAGAGTTAATTTGGTAAATAGTTAGCGAAAATGGCTAAGAGTAAAAAAGTGAAAATTACAAACAGTGACGGATAAAATTTTTAAAATAGTAAATACTTCAGAAACAGATTTCTTTTAAAAGATAAAAGAAAATTATTGAGAAAAAATTAAAAGAAAATGACAGTGGCCGGAATCTGGCTTTTAGTATAAAAGCGAAGAAAAGAAAGAGGGAGAGTGAATGAGAGAATTTCTTTAGAAGAGATACATTAAAAATGGTTTATAGGAAGGAAATGGCTGTATCATTGTATGTATTTATAGGAAAGGGGTTGAGAATTGGCCCTTGGGGTTAATGAAATTACAATATTACTATAATGATATTAAAATTACGAGATTATCCTCCAATCATATCACATGACCTTTTTATGCTGTTATTTTTATATACACATTTGATCATTTATGTTTTTCTATTATAAATTACTTTTTTTTTAATTTTATTAACATGGTGATTAAACATTTATTGTTAAATAGTTGAGAATATTTAGAATGTATATTATTTTGTGATCACTATTAAATTAATAAAAAATTTAACATAATAAATTAGTTTTATGAAAAAAATACATTGTAATATATATATATATATATATATATATATATATATATAACTTATTTAAGAAAAATAATTTAATAGAATTATGATTTTTAATTTAGCCGCGTGTAAAGGGAGAGTTAGGGCACAATTGAAGGGAGAAAGATTAAAGATTCTTGTTTAGCCACATAGGATTGGTGGGCAGTTTCTAGTTGTACAAGAATAGCAATATAATTAAGCGGTTCTTCTAAATATTTATTAGCAGAACGAATGGTTTTATTTTAAGATATATATTTCTAAAATTAAAAAAAATTATAAATTTTAAGAAACGGAAATATATTATCAATAGAAAATATATAAAAATTTAAAATTTATGCGGAGGACAATCGTCCCACCCACTCTCCTTTTAAGTCTATTCAGTATCTCCACTATATATTTTTATTAAATTCCTTAATGTTTTGAGTTCGAACAGCCTGTATACAAAGATGTAAACATTCATTGTTAAAAAATTAAAAATCTTTGTATATATATTATCTTATACTCACTTTAGAATTAACAAAAAATACATTCATTATATTATTGACATTTCACAAATATATTACATCAACATTTTAATTTTTATATATGATAATATATTCTCTCAAATACAACGATTCATCGATGATGAAGTAATTTATTTTCACATTATCCATTTCACTAGTTATTTTTCTAACATTCAATATCTAAACATACACAAAAACACCCAATCTTAATAGTTTGTAATATTCTTTTTAATATAATATCGATAAGAATGTATTTGAGGTATTTATACTCTCTTTTTTAAAATCATCAACGTGACTCTCGAATTATTTTTTCACTCAATGTGACTTTTAAATTTAGTAAACAAACGTAATATCACCATTTGACCAACGGTTTTTGTCATTGACTGTGATTGATGATATGACATGTGAGCTAAATTGATTTTTTTATTGAGTTTGAGGGTCCAATTAATTTTTTTTAAGTTCAATGCTTTATTTAGTTTTTTAGGAAAAAATATAAATATAAAATATAAAAATGTTTAAAAAATAAATTATTAAAAAATAAAAATATATTATTATTTTTACCTGGAATTTAAATTAAGTTTTATTTATATAAATATGAACTTGTTCATCTTGTACAAATTTTATTTTATATATTTGTTTCTAATAATCCTAAACTCTAAATGTCTTTCTAATTCGATTTCACTAATTTTTTATAAAATTAAATAAAATAAATATTATAAAGTTTTATAAGAAATAAAATTTAAAAGTTATAAATTAAATTTATGTATAAATTATAATGAAAATATATAATTAAAAAATATAAAAAATAGTATACAATTAAGAAAATTATTTTAGTGAATATAACATGATAGAGATAAGTAAACTTCACCTAAACTTGATCTAAAAAAATTAATAGGAAACTAGGTCATGGCGAAAATCGTTGGTCAAATGGTTACATTGGATTTATTTCTTAAGTTTGAGGGTCATATTGAATGCAAACATAATTCGAAAGTCACATTGATTTTTTTCAAAAGTACAAGGACCTCGTGTAACTTTTTGCCTATAATATGTAAATTTATTTTCTGGAGACAATTATTAACTAAAATATTTATAACATTAGAAAAATACAAATCATAATTTAATCAATATGTAGTACTCTTTGTCTCACCAAAATTATCTTTTATTAAATTTTTTGATCAATTTTGTTATTTTAATTTCTTATTAATAAAAATATAAAAATATTTTTAAAAAATAAATTAAATAATTTTTAAATATATATAATTTTTTCTATTTAAAATATTTATAATCAAAATTTAAAGGTAAATAAAAATAACTCTAATATGACGAAGAAAAATACATCTCTGAAAAATTAATCAGACTCGATCTACTTCTAATACCCCAAACAAACAAAAATTCCAGAAATGGGTGAAGCATTTACTAATTTGAATCCTGGACGTAATAACAATAGATTTTAAATCCACACAAAATTATTTGTTGATTATAGTTGTATGACTTTGATATAAATATGACATCTAAATACAACCAATTTCTTTACACATATAAACCCCCCGTAACGGAGAAGATTGAGTAAATCTATACTTTCTAATTGTATTAATTTGATCATCAATTCATTGAATTGTATCATTCCCGTCCTTTGATCATCATATATCATTGTTGACTGTTCCGATATTAATGTAAAAGCATGCTAATATGCTGATTTATTGTGATGACATTGATAGTCTATGGTGTTGGTGTGATTGTCCATGTGTGAATATTAAATTTACATTTAGGGTAAACTATGAGAATTGCCCCTTTTGTTTAGGGTCTGACTGACTTTGGTCACATGGCTGAGGGATTAAAATGGAACGGATCGATAACGTTAAGGATTAAAATCGAATGTATCGATAACATTAGGGATCATATACCCTTAATTTTTAAATTGGTGATCGAAGTCGGTCAGATTGAAAACAAAAAGGACTATTCGCATAGTTTACCCTTACATTTATTAGGATTTAATTATTCAATACTATTGCCAAACGTTTCAACCAATTGATATATGTTGTTAGCGCTGCATCGGCCTTCCAACACTCATGGGAAGAGGAATTTGGATGAACAGAGCGTGCATGGTTGTTCGCTTCATTTTTTGTAGATGATTTGCTCGTGCATGCAAGTTTTTCGGATCGAATCTACGATTATTTATCGGGAAGGACCAACGTTTGGGGTTAGTTTTGGGAAAATGTTTGGGGGTAAGAGTAGTGGTTTTGACTTTTGTAGGAGAATTCTTTATCCTGAGGTTTGTCCATGCTCATTGCATCAATTGTCAACGGAAACAAATTGGCCTCATCAACTGTTGGCAGTTCACCTCGTCTGAATAAAATCGAAAGTGACTAAATCTTAATTGAATAAAAACAAAGGTGACTAAATCCATTAAAGTTCTTACTTAAACACTAGTGACCATTTGTGTAATTTAATCTTTTTAATTTTCTGAATCCATTGTACCACATCATCAATCCGTTAAAGGTCTAACGACAATTAACCTTCTGTGACCACATCTTAATTAAATAAAAACGAAAGTCACAAAATATTATTTTTTAAAATACAATGAGAAAAAAAATATAAAAGTTAAACAGAAGTAATCAATCATGTAATTTCCCCTAGATATATTTACCAAATATATATCCCATAATACGCTGGCAGCAAAAAGAGCTCATGGTAGGTATGGTTCATACTTAATACAGGTTGGTATTCGGTTCTCCAAATGTTATTCGAATATTAACTTTATATTTAATAGTATCACTAAACGTTTCAATCAATTGATATGTATTATTTTAGTTTAATTAAAGTTTTGGGTTTAAGTATTTGAGAGTATAATAAAATTAAATAATCGATGGAAAAATTGCATTATTCTTATAATTTATTTGATTTGAAAAAAGCTATTTTTATTTAAATTATTGAATAGATAAATAAAAATATTTAATATTATTATCTACCGAAATTCAGTATTAGTTAATTAGATATACTAAATTTCAAGGTTTTATTTTTATTTACTCAAACTAAAGATTCCAATTCTTTTAGAAAAATAAACTTTCATAAAAACAATTGGGAAAAACACACAAATGATCCCCTAGTTATAAGACACTAGTTTATCAAGTCCCCAAAATATTGAAAGTTATAAAATAGTATCCGATCATAGGTTTGTTCTTTGTTGAGTCCCGACTATTAAATTTATAAAATGATCATCCGATTATAGGGCGTTGTTTTTTTGAGCTCTCCTGACTATTAAAAGTTACAAAATGATCACTTGACTATTTATATGTTCCAAACTCGTCATTTTTTGTTAAAATTTGACGATCCTTTGTGTTGGACGTTAACATGTTGACTGAGATACAGTGAAATTTGATCCTAGAATCTAAAATGACTATATAACTGTTATTTGATCAATTTTTATCATATCTCAGTCAACAAATTAACTTCCAGCTCAGACAACCGTTAAATTTTTTAATGAAAAAAATCAAATTTGAAATATATGAATAGTCGAGTGATAATTTTTTAACTTTTAATAGTCGATAAACTCAACAAAGTAACGCCCTATAGTTAAGGAATTATTTTATAACTTTTAATAGCCAATGGACTCAACAAAACGACACCCTATAGTTGATGGATTATTTTGTAACTTTTAATAATCAAGTGAATCAACAAAACAAGATCTTATGGTCTGGGAACCATTTGTGTACTTTACCCAAAACAAATTGAATCTATGGTTTGCTTAATAATCAAAGCTTTTTCGATGTTTTCAATACTTACAATTTAGACGATGAAGACCGACCAAGCAGGAGGCTCACATGAGCCATATTGCCATTTTCCCCCTTTCTTAAAGATCAAAACAAATTGAGTACACTTGAATAACGCATCTTTGTCCTTTAAGTGTATAATTAATTAAAAGCAAATTCGAGGTTTAATTAATATAATATTTTATGAAATTTAGAATTTTATTATTTTTATCCCCGACATGATTTTGTTTTTCTAAAAGAATAACATGGAAAGTGAAATATTTTAAATGAGAGAAAATGTTGACGAAAGTTTGATTTTGAAAATTGGAATCAAACGATATTATCAATAATAATAATAAATATCATATAAAATTATAAAATTTGGAGATAAAAATAAAAAAGAGATTAATTTAAAACAAAACAAAATTTTCAAATACTTAACTGAATAAAAGAAAATACGAAAGATTTAATATGATATTTATTATTTTTATTAAAGTCGGCGAGTTTATTAAACTGATCAAAATATCACGTTTCATAGTTATATTGATTGACTCACAGTTTTTAATAATTTTGGGTAATTTAAATAACGGAATTAAACGTTCGGGACACAAATGAAAAAAAAATTAAGTATCAAATTAAAAATAAATAAATAAACTTCTTTCAAAAAATAAAATAAAATAAACATTAATAGGATAAAAGATGTGTTTAGATATCCCCTAAAACAATTAACCTCTAAAGTTATGCTAAAAGCAAGGTCACTAAATCAAATACAATAGAATTTCTATAAATTAATACTCGATAAATTAATAATTTCTCTAAAATAATAATTTTTCTCCTTCCCGACTTGGGTCCAATGTCTAAATTAATAATTTCGATAAATTAATAAGATACTAATTTTTCGAAAGACCCTTATATAAATTTTTGGTCCCTTCTGTAACCCCCCAGAACGATGCGGGTAGCCCGATCCGATCCGGGAAGTCACATTAGGGCCACCGGAGCGACCCACTGTAAAAATAGCGGAAAATTTAAAATTTTTTATTAGAACACGTAAACTTATAAAATCAGTTTTCACTATTTAAAAATAAAACAGATTTCCAAACTCGTATATAAATAAAAATACAATTACATGCCCCCTAATCACATGTACCATACTCTGCAACAACGCCGGGAGAACTCCCTTACTGAAGTCGATAGATGCACTGGTACAATTCTTTTAACCTGAAAATGTGAGTAATAGAGTGAGCTTTGGAAAGCTCAGTAATACAAAACTACCAGATGATGCTGAAGAACATGCAGATACAAATAAACATATTTTCCTTATCGATTCAGACATTTACATATCTTTATACTGAGCAGAGATTCTACGGATATTTTAGGTAGTAACAAATAGTATTCATTCCAGATGGAAATATTTCGGATGTCTAGGTTCAATAGATCAGAATAGGTTTTCTAGTGTGTTCCCAAAAACCATGTAACTTTTCAGATCTTTTTAAAACATATATATATATATACCCCCATCCCAACACATCATAATGTGTAGGTTCCCCAGAACCATACACCCAACCCAACACATCATATAAGGCCCTGAGCACAAAGCCGAGGAACCTGCAGAACTTCTTCCTTCAACAATACCCCCATTTAAAACATTTCTCCGTTGGTAAACGGAGATATCAAAAATCAAAACATAATTCAGATCAGATATCATAACAAAATCCAGGTTAAGAATTAGAACAGATTTCAGATCAGATGTCAAAACAAAATTCAAATCAGAAATCAGATAAAATATTCATATAAGTAGGGAACACACTAGAGTTTCCAGATATTATTTAGAGATACAGGATAATCTTATCGGGCAGAGAAACGCAAATCTTCAGTTTACCAATAGAATGCCGGAAATTAGAATCACTATTAGAAGAGTTTGTTAACTGACAAAATCATCGGTTATTCAGGATATGATTCATCAGGATCATCTTATTCGTACACTTTTCTGAAGCTCTACGAAATTTGAAGGTATTCAGAATCTTTACAATCTATGACGATTAATCCGATTATCGAACAACACCAGATGAATAGCTTATAGAACCAATACTTACCAACTTGTCAATTCATTAACCTTTCAGGGTATTTACTCTTTAATACCAAATATTCTTATCCACAAATCATCATCTGAGTCATCACTGAATAGATCTTAAGGAGACAAGCAATTATTCTAATGGTCTTTATTTTATTTCCATGTTTCAACTATACCATGAAATGCTGACGTACTTGATTTGTGGTTCATAATCCATAGGGATGATACATCACATAAGTTCATCCGAGTTTCCAAACTTATTCCAATCTCTTACTTAATCCTCAGTCATTGAGGTTACTTAGTTCATTTAACATTCAAGTCCAATCCAGTTACTTCGGGATTTTCCAGAATAATTTAAACGTTCCTGAATTTCAGATACATGTTGTACTTCCATTCCATTCAATTTGGTCTTCGTGGTTGATTTGTCGAACAAACGTCCAATTCATAGTACTGAATACGATCTAGATCTGAGCTGAACTGAATACTTCCAAAATTTGTCATCGAGCCAAACTTGAGAAGACGAACACATGTTCCAGTAATATCTATGTCATTTAGGTATTGACATAGCTTTAGGGTTGATCTACTCACTTAAATTATTTTCCATTACCTTTAAAGGTAGTCCAATACCTATGCTTACTTGGATTCCTTAATTAATCCAAGACATTTACTTAATTTAGGCCATAAGGGTATTTTGGTAATTTTGATGTTCAGTTTTATTCCATTCATTTCAGAGCTCGAGGATATTCAATCATTCATGAGCTTGGTGATATTCTTGGGTCATTTCTATTACAGGGGTATTTTGGTCATTTTATAGATCCACTGTATTTCAATCTTTTTCCTTCATCCGATCTTATTATTTAATTCTAATTTATCATCTATTCCAGTTCATTCGAACAATTCTGATAAAAGAGCACCCTCCGATAAATTGTTCTTCAGGTATTTACTCATAACTCAGATATTTTCGGGTCAAGTGCCTTCTCGGATTTTACAAATGCAATATTATGAATTTTTCTTTACAAAGACAGAATATTAATAATTAAATTTGTACTTAATCGAGTTAAGTACAAATCCTCAAAGTACTTTCTCCTTCAGGGTCAACTCTGACTATTTTAACTCTCAAGGGCATTTTCGTAATTTCTTAACCATATAATTTCGATATTAGCTCTTAACGAAAATAATATAATTTAGAGATCCTATGATTAATTGCTTTCTTGAACACTCTCTGATCTTGAAATAATTCCATTAACACATTTCTAGTATCTTTCATAAACCCTCTTGGGGTTAAAAACCGGTTATCCATAATTTCTAAGTATAACTATCATTTCTTATGCTCATCAATATATTTATCGTATTAATATGTCTTTTCAGATTTATTAATCCACTTCCAGGGACAATTCTTATCATTTTCCAATATAAGGGTAATTTCGTATTTTTACCATACCGAAGTATTCTCATAATTTCCCATCCAAGTACCTTTAACATTTAACCTTTGATGATATAAAATATAATTTACAAATCCATGTCTGATTTCTTTATCACTATTCAAAAACTTGTAATTTAATCCTAAAAATCTTTCAATCTCTTATATTAGTCATTCGATCCGTATTCAGTTACAGAATTTCTACCACATTCATATCGAGTGAATAAATTATTCAACTCCACAAAAGTGACCAACATTATCTTATTCATGCATTTACCAATATCAACATGTTCCATAAAGCATAAAGAGGTAGTAAAGTATTACCTCAATTTTCGTGCAATACTGATCGACCATAAAAATTCCATTCGAACGTCTTTGATCTTCAATTCAACTTCCAATAATTCCTCATATACATATCAACATAAATTATATCAGAAACGGAGCTTAATTACGATAAGCGGATCGAATAGGGTGATAAATCAGTGAAAGACGGCTTACCAGGTTCGAATTTGGCAAAACGAACTTCGGATTCGGATTCAGGACGTCGAAAGCATAAAATATGACTTTTCGGAAATTTGGAATTTTTGGACAAATTCAAAGTCAACGGGGTTGACTGGCAATTTCGAGGCCTTCGGGTTCGAATTTTGAAAAACGAACAGCGGAATCGGATTTGGAACGTCGAAAAATGTCAAGATAGATATACTCGGTCGAAGTCAAAGGTTGTTTAATGCCCGATCAAAGCCGATCAAAGTTTTGGTCAACAGTGGTCAACGCCGGTCAACGGTCAATAGGTCAACGGGTCGGGTCAATGGGTCGGGTCAACGGGTCGGGTCGAGTTATGATCGGTCAAACCGGTCAAAACAGTTCCAAAACCGGTCAAACCGATCACTTTTTCCTTCCCCACGTGCAGTGGCGGCGCGTGAACAGTGCTAAAATCCCGGAAAAATTTCTAAAAATTATTTTGAGCGATTTCGAGATATTTACAAAGCTCGGTTCACAATTTTGAACGGCGGAGAGCTCGATTTCAACAAATCGGAAACTTTGACCGCTTAACCTCCTCACGCGCCGCCATCGACGGAGACCAAGGATGACACCGGCAAACTCGGAACGAAGCAACGAACACGATGGTGCGGGAGGTGTCGTAAACGGATGACCCGATCGTCGTGAATCGATGAAAAACCAACTAAAACTGAATTATTACCGACGATACTTCCGACTGAAATTAACGACGAACGGAGACGATTCACGACGAAAGGTTTGAGGGGTTTTGTTCCTCGATTGACAATGAACACGATGGTGGTTTCGGCTCGTCGATCGGAGGTCGGACGGCGAGTAGATCGGAGTTGAAAGGAGGGTAGTTGGAGAAGACAAAACTAGAAAATTATACTGAACTGCGCACGGGGGAAGAGTTTTATAACTCAACCTATATAAAAATTGGTAAACCAAGAGTTTAGTCACTGAACTTCCTGCACTTCTTAAAACGGTCTGCAAACTTTGAAATTTTACAATTTAATCCACTGTTTCTTTCAAAATACCAATTAAATCCACCACTTTATAATTTCTTAAAATTTAGCCCCTAAATTGGGATGTTACAATTCTCCCCTCCTTAAAAGAATTTCGTCCTCGAAATTCATTCATATCACATAATTGCAAAAATAAAACTTCCATCAGTTCTCTCATATCTTTAAGTAGCTTTTACAAAAGTACGGATCCTCCACTAATCCTTAACCAGCTGAGCATACATTCTTATCATAACGTTTCCTCATTTCAATAAAAGAATCCGAACGAAAATTTCCTAGAGTAATCAATTCAATCTTTTTCATGAGAATAGGCTCATAAAGCAGTAGCATATCCCATTTTCATTTCTAGAGTCGAGTCAGCATTTCTCAGATAAATAACTCTCACATGGCTCATGAGATACTTTACAGCGTTTAGACAGATGTTACTAGTATTCCTTTTTGTACAAGTATAGCCTTAACGGATATAAACTTCGGTTTATTCGTTACAGATAAGGACTCAGCCTTGGAGTTCCGACTCAGAGAGGTACGATTGCAGTCTAGGGGCATGTACTGATCAGACATATTTTGACATTCGACCGGCCAGTCTATCTTAAAAAATTTTGACTCAAACCATAGCTTTGATACCACTAAATGTAACCCCCCCAGAACGATGCGGGTAGCCCGATCCGATTCGGGAAGTCACATTAGGCCCACCGGAGCGACCCACTGTAAAAATAGCGGAAAATTTAAAACTTTTTATCAGAACACGTAAACTTATAAAATCAGTTTTCACTATTTAAAAATAAAAAAGATTTCCAAACTCGTATATAAATAAAAATACAATTACATGCCCCCTAATCACATGTACCATACTCTGCAACAACGCCGGAAGAACTCCCTTACTGAAGTCGATAGATGCACTGGTACAATTCTTTTAACCTGAAAATGTGAGTAATAGAGTGAGCTTTGAAAAGCTCAGTAATACAGAACTACCAGATGATGCTGAAGAACGTGCAGATACAAATAAACATATTTTTCCTTATCGATTCAGACGTTTACAGATCTTTATACTGAGCAGAGATTCTACGGATATTTCAGGTAGTAACAAATAGTATTCATTCCAGATGGAAATATTTCGGATGTCTAGGTTCAGGAGATCAGAATAGGTTTTCTAGTGTGTTCCCAAAAACCATGTAACTTTTCAGATCTTTTTAAAACATATATATATATACCCCCATCCCAAAACATCATAATGTGTAGGTTCCCCAGAACCATACACCCAACCCAACACATCATATAAGGCCCTGAGCATAAAGCCGAGGAACCTGCGGAACTTCTTCCTTCAACAATACCCCCCCATTTAAAACATTTCTCCGTTAGTAAACGGAGATATCAAAAATCAAAACATAATTCAGATCAGATATCATAACAGAATCTAGGTTAGGAATCAGAACAGATTTCAGATCAGATGTCAAAACAGAATTCAAATCAGAAATCAGATAAAATATTCATATAAGTAGGGAACACACTAGAGTTTCTAGATATTATTTAGAGATACATGATAATCTTATCGGGCAGAGAAACGCAAATCTTCAGTTTACCAATAGAATGCCGGAAATTAGAATCACTATTAGAAGAGTTTGTTAACTGACAAAATCATCGGTTATTCAGGATATGATTCATCGGGATCATCTTATTCGTACACTTTTCTGAAGCTCTACGAAATTTGAAGGTATTCAGAATCTTTACAATCTATGATGATTAATCCGATTATCGAACAACTCCATATGAATAGCTTATAGAACCAATACTTACCAACTTGTCAATTCATTAATCTTTCAGGGTATTTACTCTTTAATACCAAATATTCTTATCCACAAATCATCATCTGAGTCATCACTGAATAGATCTTAAGGAGACAAGCAAATATTCTAATGGTCTTTATTTTATTTCCATGTTTCAACTATACCATGAAATGCTGACGTACTTGATTTATGGTTCATAATCCATAGGGATGATACATCACATAAGTTCATCCGAGTTTCCAAACTTATTCCAATCTCTTACTTAATCCTCAGTCATTGAGGTTACTTAGTTCATTTAACATTCAAATCCAATCCAGTTACTTCGGGATTTTCCAGAATAATTTAAACGTTCCTGAATTTCAGATACATGTTGTACTTCCATTCCATTCAATTTGGTCTTCGTGGTTGATTTGTCGAACAAACGTCCAATTCCTAGTACTGAATACGATCTAGATCTGAGCTGAACTGAATACTTCCAAAATTTGTCATCGAGCCAAACTTGAGAAGACGAACACATGTTCCAGTAATATCTATGTCATTTAGGTATTGACATAGCTTTAGGGTTGATCTACTCACTTAAATTATTTTCCATTACCTTTAAAGGTAGTCCAATACCTATGCTTACTTGGATTCCTTAATTAATCCAAGACATTTACTTAATTTAGGCCATAAGGGTATTTTGGTAATTTTGATGTTCAGTTTTATTCCATTCATTTCAGAGCTCGAGGATATTCAATCATTCCTGAGCTTGGTGATATTCTTGGGTCATTTCTATTACAGGGGTATTTTGGTCATTTTATAGATCCACGGTATTTCAATCTTTTTCCTTCATCCGGTCTTATTATTTAATTCTAATTTATCATCTATTCCAGTTCGTTCGAACAATTCTGATAAAAGAGCACCCTCCGATAAATTGTTCTTCAGGTATTTACTCATAACTTAGATATTTTCGGGTCAAGTGCCTTCTCGGATTTTACAAACGCAATATTATGAATTTTTCTTTACAAAGACAGAATATTAATAATTAAATTTGTACTTAATCGAGTTAAGTACAAATCCTCAAAGTACTTTCTCCTTCAGGGTCAACTCTGACTATTTTAACTCTCAAGGGCATTTTCGTAATTTCTTAACCATATAATTTCGATATTAGCTCTTAACGAAAATAATATAATTTAGAGATCCTATGATTAATTGCTTTCTTGAACACTCTCTGATCTTGAAATAATTCCATTAACACACTTCTAGTATCTTGCATAAACCCTCTTGGGGTTAAAAATCGGTTATCCATAATTTCTAAGTATAACTATCATTTCTTATGCTCATCAATATATTTATCGTATTAATATGTCTTTTCAGATTTATTAATCCACTTCCAGGGACAATTCTTATCATTTTCCAATATAAGGGTAATTTCGTATTTTTACCATACCGAAGTATTCTCATAATTTCACATCCAAGTACCTTTAACATTTAACCTTTGATGATATAAAATATAATTTACAAATCCATGTCTGATTTCTTTATCACTATTCAAAAACTTGTAATTTAATCCTAAAAATCTTTCAATCTCTTATATTAGTCATTCGATCCGTATTCAGTTACAGAATTTCTACCACATTCATATCGAGTGAATAAATTATTCAACTCCACAAAAGTGACCAACATTATCTTATTCATGCATTTACCAATATCAATATGTTCCATAAAGCATAAAGAGGTAGTAAAGTATTACCTCGATTTTTGTGCAATACTGATCGACCATAAAAATTCCATTCGAACGCCTTTGATCTTCAATTCAACTTCCAATAATTCCTCAGATACATATCAACATAAATTATATCAGAAACGGAGCTTAATTACGATAAACGGATCGAATCGGGTGATAAATCAGTGAAAGATGGCTTACCAGGTTCGAATTTGGCAAAACGGACTTCGGATTCGGATTCAGGACGTCGAAAGCATAAAATATGACTTTTCGGAAATTTGGAATTTTCTGTCAAAATCAAAGTCAACGGGTTTGACTGGAAATTTCGAGACCTTCGGGTTCGAATTTCGAAAATCGAACAACGGAATCGGATTTGGAACGTCGAAAAATGTCAGGATAGATATACTCGGTCGAAGTCAAAGGTCGTTTAATACCCGGTCAAAGCCGGTCAAAGTTTTGGTCAACAGTGGTCAACGCCGGTTAACGGTCAATGAGTCAACGGGTGTCAATGGGTCGGGTCAACGGATCGGGTCGGGTAAACGGGTCGGGTCGGGTCGGTTTGGGTTATGACCGGTCAAAACAGTTCCAAAACTGGTCAAACCGGTCACTTTTTCCTTCCCCACGCGCAGTGGCGGCCCGTGGGGGCGCGTGAACAGTGCTAAAATCCCTGAAAATTTTCTAAAAATTATTTTGAGCGATTTCGAGATACTTACAAAGCTCGGTTCACAATTTTGAACGGCGGAGAGCTCGATTTCAACAAATCAGAAACTTTGACCGCTTCACCTCCTCACGCGCCGCCGTCGACGGAGACCAAGGATGACACCGGCAAACTCGGAACGATGCAACGAACACGATGGTGCGGGAGGTGTCATAAACGGATGACCCGATCGTCGTGAATCGATGAAAAACCAACTAAAACTGAATTATTACCGACGATACTTCCGACTGAAATTAACGACAAACGGAGACGATTCACGACGAAAGGTTTGAGGGGTTTTGTTCGTCGGTTGACAATGAACACGATGGTGGTTTCGGCTCGTCGATCGGAGGTCGGACGGCGAGTAAATCGGAGTTGAAAGGAGGGTAGTTGGAGAAGATAAAACTGGAAAATTATACTGAACTGCGCACGAGGAAGAGTTTTATAACTCAACCTATATAAAAATTGGGTAAACCAAGAGTTTAGTCACTGAACTTCCTGCACTTCTTAAAACGGTCTGCAAACTTTGAAATTTTACAATTTAATCTACTGTTTCTTTCAAAATACCAATTAAATCCACCACTTTATAATTTCTTAAAATTTAGCCCCTAAATTGGGATGTTACACCTTCAATATTATAAATTAATACTTCTATTAAACTTATTAAATTAAACCAAAATTAGGACCAAAATTAGAGAACTTATAAGTTATAAGGATTAAATATGTAATTATATCAATTTGGTTCCGTCAAATGTTAACGACAGCAGACTATGTTGAGCCTAATTAATTAGTTAAGCGGTCATATTGATGAAATTTTGAAAATGGTGGTTATTTCGATACTAACCCTATAGTTAGGTGATCATTCAAGTAGTTTACCCTTATTATTATTTAACCAAGAAAGGATGGAAATTGAAAGGAAAAAAAAAAGGTTTAGAAGGAGAAATTGAAAGATGTGTTGTGCAACGAGGCAGACTTCAGGTTTAACACGCATTTTGCATGCAACAACAACGCCTTTTCAACTCTTGCTTGCTTCCGTTGAAAATTGTTTCATTGCTATAATTTTTTTTATAATTTCATTGATTTTATTTTTATCTTTAAATATAAATTTAAGGTTATGATATTTTCAGCCCTCGAACATTTAAAAGAATCATTTTGGTCTTTAATTTTTTTTTTATCCTTGAACTTGTAATCGTTTTTCTTTATCAAAATAAACTAATTGACAAGAAAAATAACGGAATTTTAACAAATTTCATGTTCTTTTGCAATTTTAATTTTTTTATTTATTGTATAAAAATAAAACAAATTATGTCAATTTAATATATGTGTTAACTTTTTTATCAGCTAGTTCTATTTTTAAAAAATATAAGTTTATGGGTCAAAAGAAATAAAAAATTAAAGATAAATATCATTAAATCTAAAATTTAATATGACGAAGGCACAAATTCTGAAATCATTTAACAAATCCACATTTATATATATTATTGTATAATTTACACTAATGAATGTTCCAAGTTTCTTTTATTAGAGTTGTAATTAGAGATGGATGTACTTGGCTTCATATGGGAGTAAATGCATCCTATTATTTAAAAAAATATAAAATTTAGTTTAAAATGTTAAAAAACGTAAAAAAAAATTACATACTCAATATTTTTAAAAAAATATATACTGGAAGTACAAAAGTAAAGTCTTTAAGGCCACAACTATAATTAAAGGGTTTAAATTGAGATACCGAACCCCCTAATGGCCTATACAACTTTAGCAGCCTCCTCCTCTATGTGGAGTCACTATTAGGCAAAAGCTATTAAACTATTTTTCACTAATAATTGGACCCAAATTATATGGTTGCCATAATTAAGGGTTTGCTTCTCCTCATTGGCCATTTAACCAAGCCACTACATGCATTTATTTGGTAATAACACATCTTCGTGTGATGATTATAAGATAGTATATGTTTATAATTTTTCTTGACCATTAAAAATGTAATCTTGACCATTAAAAATGTAAACAAGTCCTAGAAATATAACTGTTCGAGCTTATAACCTCAAGAGAGAACAACACTCCCTTTTAAATAAGGTGAAGGCTTGAAGCCTTGAAGTGCTAAGATATACAAGTACTAAGCAATTGGTTTGACAGAGTAAGATGATTGAAGGTTTGATGTAGTTAAAAAGATATATTTAGAAGAGTTATTGTTTGATTTATTATTACTGGAAAAAAATAATTTCACAAGCAATTTTAAGATTATGATAAGTGTGTTTAAATTAATTTTAAAAACAACTAAATACAACATTTAATAAGTAAAATATTAATAAGTTCAAACACCATGAATGTTCAGGGGTGTGAGCGTTCAATGTCAAATGATTAAAAGTCTTTTGTTGAACATGTACTATCTTGTACTTATCCTTTGTTAATAAAAAAAATTGACAATAGATGTAATTTCACAAGCAATTTTAAGATTATGATGTGTGTGTTTAGAATTTTTTGACATTATATAATGTAAACTAATATAATGAAATTATTATTATTTTTCTGAAATGCAAAAATACAGTGATGTAAAAGACATCAGGAAAAACTGATCCAATCAAAGACAAGCAAAAAGATCCAAAATTTTACAACTTTGATAAATATTCTTTGAAGGACGGTAGTTGAAAAGGATTAGAAAACTGTGTTAGTCATACTTATTTAGTAAAATAAAAATTACAATTATAATTGCCAACATGTCAGTTCCACGATTGTCAGTCAAAGATGTTCAAAGTCTACTGTGTTGGTCATAACTAACTTAATAGAAAAACATGGTTTAAGTGAATCTAGAAACTTAGAATTTTCCATTTCTGCTACCAAGAACTTGCGCGTCTAATTTACAGTTCCAGACAAACTTTGGTTAGATCGAATCTGTTTTAACAACCCCAAAATATTATATGTTAATCTGAGACCAATGAGACGAAAGCTTACCTTTTTATTGCTGAAATCCCAGTCTTTAGCTGCTGCTATAAATGAGAATCAATAACAATGGAACAGATATAGAACTGAAAGAAAACGAAACATGTGGGCTGTTAAAAAGCTTACCATTTTTGTTTTCCACCTTCTGCTTCTGTTCTTACGTCCTTTGATGATTACTTCTTCAGCAAGATCACAAGGGGAAGCCCTTGTTCAATGGAAGAACACTTTGCTTTACTCTTCGATAACTCTCGAATCTTGGTCCCTGCAAAACATTAACAACCTCTGCAACTGGTCTTCAGTTGCCTGTGATAGTTCTGGCATGGTATCTGGAATAGAACTGTTGAGTTCAAACATCAGTGGAACGCTCACCGGGTTCGATTTCATGCAGTTTGTCAATCTCACGCACTTTGATGTCAAGAACAACAGTCTGAATGGACCAATACCGGTCGCCATAGGTAGCCTGTCCAAGCTTGTTCACCTGGATTTGAGCAACAATTCTTTCGAGGGCAACATACCGTCGGAGCTCGGAAAACTTCCAGACCTTCGATATTTCAGCCTGTTAAATAACAATCTCAATGGTACAATCCCTTATCAAGTAAGCACTCTTCAAAAGTTGTGGTACTTAGACCTCGGCTGGAACAAGTTGGACTCACCTGACTGGTCCAAATTCTCAGCCATGCCATTGTTAAGATACCTCAGTCTAGCAAACAATTCACTTCATTTGGGGTTTCCAGGTTTCATACCAGATTGTCGGAATTTGACTTTCCTCGACTTGTCGGTGAACAATCTGACAGGGCCAATACCGGAGCCAGTTTTCACCAAATTGGGTCAGCTTCAGTACCTCAATCTCTCAAATAACTTGTTCCAGGGACCACTGTCACCAAACATTTCCAAGCTTTCCAAGCTCATAAACCTCCATCTAGCAACCAATAAGTTAAATTGTTCAGTCCCTGAGAGTATAGGGTTCCTTTCTGATCTTGAAACCTTGGAAATGTTTGAAAATTCATTTGAGGGAAAGATTCCATCTTCTTTAGGCCAACTCAAAAAGCTCAAGATACTCGATCTTCATGCCAATGGCTTAAATTCCACAATTCCTTTTGAGCTTGGTTCTTGCTCTAATCTCACTTTTCTGGCCTTGGCCGAGAATCGACTTACCGGGGAACTACCATTGTCATTGTCCAATCTCACCAAAATATCAGAGTTGGGGCTGTCTGATAATTCCCTTTCAGGTGAGATTCTGCCATCTCTTATCTCTAACTGGACCAACTTGTTCTCTTTACAGCTCCAATCCAACTCTTTCACTGGAAAGATTCCTCCAGAAATTGGCTTATTGACAAAGCTCAAACTCCTCTTTTTGTATAACAACAAACTATCCGGACCGATTCCGTTCGAGATAGGCAGCTTGAAGAATCTCATATATTTAATCTTTGCAGTAAACAAGCTTTCAGGTCCGATTCCTCCAACAATATGGGGTCTGAAAAACCTGCAGGTCTTACATCTGTATGAAAATTATCTCGAAGGCACAATTCCAGAAGAGATTGGTAACTTGACATCGATCTCCTCTTTAGACTTTGCCTTGAACCGATTGTATGGTGAGTTGCCGGAGACCATTTCTTGGCTCACTAATTTGCAAGGCTTTTCATTGCTTAACAATAATTTCTCGGGTAGAATTCCTCGGGATTTTGGGAGATACATTCCTAAGTTGGCTTATGTCAAATTTTCCAATAACAGCTTCTCTGGGGAATTGCCTCCTGAATTGTGCAGTGGCTTTGCTCTTTTGGAATTTACTGTTAATGGCAACAACCTCTCGGGGTTATTGCCAGCTTGCTTGAGAAACTGCAGTGGATTAGTCAGAGTTCGTCTTGATGGGAACCGATTTACCGGTAACATTACAAATGCATTTGGAGTTCATCCAAACCTTGATTATATTGACTTTAGTGACAATCAATTCATTGGTGAAATCTCTCCTGAGTGGGGAGAATGCAAAATCCTTACCAATCTACAGATGGAACAGAATCGAATCTCGGGTGAAATACCAGCAGAGCTCGGAAAGTTGACACAGCTGCAGGTGCTAAACTTGGGCTCAAACAAGTTGACTGGGACCATTCCTACTGAGCTTGGAAATCTGAAAATGTTGTTTAACCTTAATTTGAGCCAGAATCATCTGTCGGGATCGATACCTCGAAACATCGGTAGTCTAACAGAGCTTCAATATTTAGATTTGTCCGAAAACAGCTTGACCGGAACAACACCAGAAGAGCTTGGGAATTGCAATAAGTTACTGAGCTTGAATTTGAACCACAACAATTTATCTGGTGACATTCCAGGTGAGTTAGGGAGCTTGGTTGTTCTTCAGTATTCATTAGGTCTCAGCAGCAATTCATTTTCAGGGAAAATCCCTCCAGAGTTGGGGGGACTTATTTCACTGGAGAATCTTAATCTTTCACATAACAATCTCTCTGGTGAAATCCCAACAACGTTGCTCCAAATGATCAGTCTTGGTTCGTTTGATTTCTCCTACAATGAGCTGACGGGCTCTATTCCGAATGCCGGTCCATTCCAGAATGCTTCCCAGGATGCCTTCATTGGAAACCCGGGAATGTGTGGAAACATCAAAGGATTTCCTCCTTGCAATTCAGTTTCAACTAGAAAAAACTCGAGAAAGCGTACCTTGAAGGTTCTCGGCATAGTTCTTCCTGTCTTTGGCATATTATCAATTTTGGCTGCAATATCCGCATGTCATCACCGAAGAAATCGACCAGATGAGGAAGCAGAAGGTAGAAGGTTCAAGCATTCTGACTCGATATGGATAAAAAAAGAGAGTTTGTTTAGATTTGGGGACCTTGTAAAAGCAACAGAGGATTTCAATGAAAAGTACTGCATTGGGAAAGGAGGATCAGGTAGTGTTTACACAGCATTATTGTCTACGGGTCAAGTAGTTGCAGTTAAAAGACTTCACATATCGGACTCCGCAGAAGTTCAAGTCATCAATCACCAAAGGTTTGTGAATGAAATCCTTATGCTAACAGAAGTTAGGCATCGAAACATCATCAAGCTACACGGATTTTGTTCTCATAGGGGACTTGTGTACTTGGCTTATGAGTACATAGAAAAAGGAAGTTTGAAAAGCGTGTTGTATGGAGAAGAAGGGGAAGTTGAGCTTGACTGGGGTAAAAGGGTGAAGATTGTGCAAGGATTGGCTCATGCGATTGCTTACTTGCATCATGACTGTTCTCCGCCAATCATACACCGAGACATATCTTTGAGTAATGTTTTGTTAGAAGCTGGATTTGAGCCAAAGCTTTCAGATTTCGGGACTGCAAGATTGTTGGATCCAAATTCATCCAATTGGACCACTGTTGTGGGATCCCATGGCTACATGGCACCAGGTTAGCAATACAATTTCTGCATTCTTATTTCACTTTACTGATTGAATCACACAACAAGAAGGCTTAAAGTTTTTTTCTTCTTTTGGTTACCTGGAATGTTTAGAGTTGGCACTCACCATGCGGCTAACAGATAAATGCGATGTTTATAGCTTTGGAGTGGTGGCATTAGAGGTTATGATGGGAAGGCATCCATGGGAACTCTTGAATCCCTTCTCATCATCTTCATCAACATTGTCGTCTGAAAATAGAGAAACGTTTTTGAAGGATGTGCTCGACCAAAGGCTACCATCTCCCACGGGCAGAATAGCAGAGGAAGTTGTATTTGTTGTCAGAATGAGCTTGGCATGCACAAATATCAAGGCCGAGTCAAGACCCACCATGAGATTTGTGGCACAAGAACTTTCAGCAACAATACAGGCTTGCCTGAGTGAACCATTAGGAAATATATCATGAAAGACATTTGAAAATATGGTTTGATTAAAACCTCTCAATACATGTTAAAAGGGAAATAAGTTGAAAGATAATATCAAAATTACAATGGAAAATGAAACCATGAAAATGTTTCATAGTTCAGACAATAGCGTTGGCAGCACTTGCAATTCTAGGCCACAGTTTCAATAAATTAAAGAACATATCACTTTCTACCAGAAAACTGCAAACCAATAATAAATGCATTGGTAAAACCAGCCTAACAAAATCCATTACATCTATGGCCGCCACAAATGCAGATAACAACATCATCTTTTCAAGTTATGTGGGGAAACCATCTAGAATCAGTAACCGGCTTTTCTCAGGTTCTACTCAACTTAAGAAGCAGAAATTGGATTCCTTATAGTGAATGATCACAGTCACACATGTTAACTTGATTTCACGTTTGATACTGTAAGAGCAAGTGAACCAGAGATAATTTCAACATAGCTCAAAGCAATATGAACAGCTATACTTCAGCATTTAACCCCGCAATTCAACAGGCGTGGTTATTCTATTTGGATAATCCGAAATAGAATGAAGAAGATGAGTGAGATAGTTAACCTTTCATTTCTCCCTTGGGATTGACAATGACACCAGCATTATCTGCAAACAGATGAATAAACCCAGATTAAGTTTTGAAAAACTTGGCAACTGAATCAAATATACCAGGAGACAGGTAAAACAATGCATAGACAAACAATTGGATCATGCTGTTTAAAACTAGCAAACTGTCATCATTTTATGCTTCCCATTGAGAGTTACCAACAATGAAATCAACGACAAAGACAAATAAAAGATATAAACTTTAAATAAAAAGCAACTGTGTTGACCTTCGAAGTACATGTACACGCCGTCCTTTCTACGCCAAGGATTGCGCTGTCGGACAATGACAGATGGCAACACCTTCTTCCTTAAATCAGGCTTCCCTTTCTTGACGGTGGCCATGACCATGTCGCCGACGCAAGCCGATGGAAGCCTTTTGAGACGCCCTTTGATTCCTTTCACCGAAATAATGTAGAGGTTCTTGGCTCCAGTGTTGTCGGAGCAGTTTACTGTGGCGGCCACCGGTAAACCCAGCGACATCTTGAACTTATTCCCCGCACTACCTCCCCTTCCTATTGCAAATTACAAAAAGGAAGAAAATGGTGAAAATTGTGGGTTCTGTTTGGCGAGCATGAAAATGGATTGGAAAATGAAGGAGAATACGTTACCTCGCTTCGACATTTTGGATCGGCTCTGTTCTGCTTTGCTCTTCCGTTTACCTACGACGGTTTTCTCTATCACTATGTATCTGCAAGCCTAGGGTTTTGACTCCCCAGTTGTCACCTCCGGTAGCACACTCCACCCAAAACTTGCTTCAGATCGGCATGCCACGTCAGCCCTAGGATGTCCCTTAACGACAACAGTAAAACCACCACCACCACCACCAGCAACAACAATGGTCTCAATCTAATCAACAACATTTCCAAGCTCCTCTGGGCCCTGGGGTCCCTCCCTCCCTCCCGGGCTCCTAATCTCCACCGTCCGTACAGCGTGGACATCCACGTGGCAGCTCGTGATGTCTCAATTGGCTCCCTCCGATCCCTCCGGCGGCTACACCAGGCCTCCCTCGAAGTTCCGCCTCTCCCGCCAAATTCCCAACAGACACCAAACTCCATCTCTACGTGGGCCTACCATGCCCGTGGGCCCACCGGACCCTAATCGTCCAATCCCTCAAAGGCCCCGAAGAAGCCATCCCCGTCTCCATCGCAGGCCCCGGCCTCGACGGCTCTTGGGAATTCGGAGATTTCCCCTACCAAGACAAAAGTAGAGACGAGGATACCCTTGTTCCAACCAGGGATAAGATTAACGGATGCCGGAATTTGAAGGAGGTTTATGGGCTGAGAAAAGGCGGCTACAACGGGCGGGCCACGGTGCCAATGCTATGGGACGTGGATCAAAAAGAGGTAATCTGCAATGAGAGTTACGATATCATCGAGTTCTTCAATTCGGGTCTAAGAGGGTTGGCTCAGAACCCGGGTTTGGATCTCTCGCCTGTAGAGCTGAAAGGGGAGATCGAAGAGTGGAATCGAGTAATTTACCCCAATGTTAACAATGGGGTTTACAGGTAAAAACTAACTTGAAACCAGAGCCTTGAATGTTTATAAATTGAGATGATGTGTTGTAGATGTGGGTTTGCTCAAAGTCAATAGGCATCTGATGTTGCAGTGAATGGATTGTTTACATTGGATAAGTTGGATGATCATTTGGGTGGTTCAAGGTACCTATGTGGAGACAGGTTGACTCTTGCGGATATTTGTTTGTTTACGACATTGATTAGGTTTGATGTTGTGTACAATGTTCTGTTCAAAAGCACCAAGAAGAAGCTGCTCGAGTTTCCAAATCTTCATGGTTACATGCGCGACATTTATCAGGTACCAATTCTGATCTCAACCTTAAGACTTGACTAGACTAATTTGAGCCCATATTTGAAGCCCAAATTATATGAATAAATAACTCGATATGACATGAATTTGAAGAAATCATAAACCTAAAATGATCTTAAAATGTGCTGTGTAAAATTATATTTTTTTTTCTTGTTTCATCAGACTCCAAAGGTTGCTGCTACTTGCAATTTTCCGGCAATTATGGACGGTTATTACCAGATACTTTTTCCATTGAACCCTGGCAGCATTCGACCTGTTCTGCCCTCTGGCTGCGACCATGAATTCCTCTCCAGATCTCACAACAGGGAGTCGATGTCACCGGAGGATAAAAGGGTGCAGTGTGTTGCCTAAATAGAGTCCTAGGACATGTATAGTTGTATAATTTGTACTTTTAACCTTAAATATATATTCATCCAAGGAGAAATCATCTGAAATCTTCTACCACTATTTATTTGCTTCTCTTCTTTTGGGGTTCAACCAGCCAATTAATCAACTAATCCAAATTGGATATTATAGTGTTATTCAAATCAAATCAGAACCGATTGGATCGTGAACTAATGACCTTAATCAGTCTATTCAAAACAAGCCCATTAACTTAAATAAAACTCGGTTTTATATATATTTCCCAAAGTAGATCAGAGAAGGGGGGAAATATTGTTAATCAAAAACGGCAAAACGTTTCCATGACCAAAAATCAGCTCATCTCGTTGCAAATTTAGACCCTGCACCAGAGAAAGAAGATACTCAGTACGGATATCTTGAAAGTGTCCGCATGCACATTGCTGCCTATTTCTTAGCTAGTTAATATATCATTATGAAAGTTCCAGTTCCAGTAACATCCTCTTGCATAGACAATAATAATGACCTCTACAAAAGCTTTCATTGAATTCAATTCCAGGAGGAGAGTTAAGCGCATGAAAGTTTTTTTTTCCTTCAAAAATCTGTGTATGGATGGATATTGTTGTTGTAGATTCAAGTTCACAGGGTTAACATATTTCAATCAACTACAGATTCTACCAAAGTACTTACTAGTTGAGCGTTTCATGTTCCTGCAAAACTTACTGCCACATCTGCACTGGAACGTCTTGACAGGATGATCGAGGTCATCAAAGTCGATGCCATAATCCTGCATCACAAAATGCGTAACATTTTAACAGGACAAGCATTAATATACGATAATACATGAATAGCAATACCCAGCTTTGCTTCTCAAACCACCTGAAACATATCTTTTCTCGGGCAAAATAAACAATCTGATCAGCGCTTCCATTTTTTCTTTTTAATATTATAAAATGCAACAAATATCAACTACAAGTTTCAGAATAATTCAACTTATAACTAATCACTCACCCAAGTCAGCTCTTCAAGCGGATTAACATCTCTCGTTGTGAAGAAGGCGAACTGCATGCAAAAAATGCTCTATTAGAATTGCTATTTTAAGAACTTAAGCCGGTAAAACAAATAGGAAAATGAGGTTGAAAGAAATTAGTAGTTCCTACGTGATAGTAATGAAGATCTGGAGTCTCCACTTCAACAGGAATCTCAATTAAGTTTGCATCTAAGCACCTAGAAACATAAACAAAAGAGAGAATCAGATATCTTTAATCTCAGCTTATTTAAGTTGATCTGATATTCCTATACATTTGTCATCATGTACCTTAACTGTAATTAAAATAAAACCTCAATCATGGAAATCAAGTTAATGTTGCAGGTGACCTCTTCACATATCAAATCTAATATCTCAACTAATGTTTGTACCCAAAGAAAATTCAACTAATCAACTTGCTTAAACCATCTATGGAAATTGCTTGATGTCATCAAGGTCTATTACTAATGTCACAAAAAGACACATCACAGAAACAGATGCACAAGCAAATAAGCAACTGAAATTTTTTTAACACATAAGAAATAGGGTCACAAAATCTAATATGCAATACACATGCATATATACAATTACCTATGATTGATAAACCTAGCAACATTTCCATAACATGTGGCATCCAAACAGAGGGCTTCTTCATCCTTAGGAACTCCCTTCAACCCCCAATAAGCATCCAGTAGAACTGGAGATGTATGTTTCTCTCTATTCCTTGCATACAACTCAGAGATGGTGAGTATTTCTCCAACAAACTCACAAACAAAAGATCCTTTGGGAAGCTTCTCTAGAGTTCTTAGGCCCCAACCCCTTCCATCAGGTGTCAAAAACACCTAACGTTCAGAGAAAACTAGCCACATAAGACATGGGTTTACAAAAGCAAATTCAAAGGTTGATGCCTTATGGAAAAGACAGAAAAATTACAAGGACCAGAATTTGTACAAGACTAGGATGAACCAAACCTGTAATTTGCATTTTACACCTCTCTGCACCACCCGATTGCCGCACTGCTTATTGCACCCACATTTGCTCCAACACTCTTTTAAGACTTTTCTCTTCAAGTGACCTTTACAAGGCTCTGGAAAGTCATCCATTTTTGATCTCTCGAGGGGGCATTTCGTACAAGTGAGAAGACATTGTTTTTTGGGATCAAGAGTCATAGAGATGCACTCTTCCAAGAAGTTTTCCTTGATAACACCTGCCGGGGTATAAGCAAAATTTCCCCCAGCTTGACAAGCACACGCACAAGGCTTCTGGGACAAGAGACAATCTCCGAGACATGTAGGACAACATCTTTCATCTCCAATCCGAAAAAGAGAAAAGCTAACACAGGCATTTTGAAATACCAAGTTTTCTGAAATATATTGAAACGGTGGAGGAGTCTCTTTATTAATTTCATTTACCCATGAAATTTCAACATTTTCTTCTCCCTTGGTTATGTCACTTGCATCATGAAGACACCTTAGTTCTTTAGGTGTAAGATGACGCTGTGGAGAAACCACTAATTCCTCCCCCTCAGCATTGCCCACAAATCCATTTGCAGAGCAGTGATTATTGAAAGATCCATTTAAAAGCCTAGCTACGACACAACCATTCCCCTCAACGTTCTCAACATCACAAGCATCCCTTGCAGGAGATTTCTTCAATGCATCAAGAGCAAGCATCTCGTTACCTTCCTGCTATTGATAATAACAATTAGTTGCCAATTCAAGAAGCATTCCCATGTGTCAGTCAGAATTTTGATAACACCAAAATTTGGGTCAATGAGTTCATAAGATTGGAGGCATCTCTGCTCCATCAGTTCTTAGTTCATCTACACTAGGCAACTGGAAATTTTCCTTCCAAAAGCAGAATTGTAACTTACAGAAATCTGCATCTCTCCCAGTGGTGATGAGGCAATCTCTAGTTCAGACGGAATTTCATCAGGATCAGTAGCTAGCTCACAACTGGTATGCCTTTCACTCACAGAAGCTGAAGCTGAAGCACCAGCAATTTCAACTGCATGCAAGAACTCTGGAGGTTCCTGCCAATTTGATTCTTGAGTTGAAAAATCCCCAACTGGCAAATCACTTCCAATCAATGCATCTACAAAAAAAAAAAGTGTTGCAGTTAAATAAATAAAAGATTAAAAATGTTAGAAAAAAGAAAGAAAAAAACAACTCAAGAAAAGCATTAATTACAACTTTAATATTCAACAAAGTTAAAAATGCTGATTAGCACATTCTGTGTCACAAAATGGATTCATATTAGGATCATCAGATATGTTAAATTATTATGAGCAGAAATCAGCTGAAAGCATGAGTGTAATAATCATAAATAATGCTTGGCAAAGTTAACAGGTTGACAACTATACAGAATAAATCTTATAAAAAAAAACTATACAGAATAAAGACTATACCCAAAATTTACGAGACATATAGCAACATGGCAAACTCCAGTTTCCGTGCAATTTTATAATAAAATGGAAAAGCCTGATAGGTAAAAAACCATGAATATTCCCCAACATAAATACATAGACAGATAGATATATTTCTACACCAAGACCCACTAAAAACTGCACATAGATAGAACTAAATGTTGTAAGCATGACAATCTAAAGAGGCATTTCTACTATTCTTAAACAATGGTTCTTGACTGCCCTATGAATTAACTCGAGAAACATATAAGCAGTCGACTAATTGGTCTGTATTTTTTATGGTGTTTAGTCAGTCTGTGGGGTGTTTCTTATGTACTATGTTCTCTTCAGAAATAAAATCCTAAGGCACTCTTTTACTCCCTTCACTGATTAAGGAACTTTCTCAAAAGTTCCTTTAGTCAAGAAGGGGGATTTAAATGAGGCCTGTAATTCTTATCAAAAAAAAAAAGCCCATCCATTTTACTGTACAGATTACAAAAACTTTACAACATGTAAATGGACTTAGTGAATTAGATGCTAGAAAATTGCCACAGAGCTAATCAAATATTGATTTGAAATGAAAAGTGAATTGGGGGGGGGGGAAGAGAGCAAATGGCATTCATCTGGGAATTCCAATAAGTTACCCGGTTGAATAACTGCAATAGGAAGCTCATCCTGTGGTATGCCATCAGTAAATGATTCTTTCCTGGGTATAATCAGGGCATGATTAGCAGTGACACTTTTGTTAGGAATAATACTAGGCTCTGGTGCTGGATCTTTAATGCGCAAGGCTACAGATACGTTCTCAGGGCCTGTCCCCTTTGAAGCCACATGAGGTGACATGGGTTCCTTTCCTTTATAGTTAGGCCTAGTTTGTACTTTCTGCTTCCCTTTATCCCTACCACTATGATCAGAAAGAACAGGAACAGGAGATGGAGGCTGAAGCTGAGGTGAAGCAGGCTGGATTTCTGTCCTCATATTTACAACATTGGACTCAAGTGACTTTTGTTGCAAAGAACGAGGAATTAGTTCATCCTCAACTTTAAGCTCTTTTAAAATGGTTTCAGCAACATTGGAGCTGTCAATTGGATGAGAAGAAGAGGCCAGCCCTTCTTGGGTTTTCAAACGTGTTCTTTTTAAGGGGCGTAAAAGCTCATCAGTCATTGAACCTTCTTCGTCAAAACTCTCCTCCTGCTATGTAAGACAATCAAAAGAAATCAGTTTATACAGATGGATGATGAGAAGAAGGAAAAGAAATTATGCAGCACCAACATAAGTTAGAGGATTGAATCACGTACGTCACATGTCCTGCCCTTTTTAGGATCTGACACCTGAAAAGCAAGAGAGATGCGACTTGAAACTGAACTAAAATAGATTATAAAGGAAAATATACCTTGCTATCCTCCTCCTCAAAGATAGCATCAGCAAGAATTCTATAATTCTCCGATTCAATTAGCTCCCAATTTCTGTCATACAGCTTTAGAAGCTTCTTCAAAACTGGTTTCACTTTTTCATCACTAATTCCTATTTCCTTCATTGAGCGGAAGGCTTGCACAACTCTGGGGTTTGGTGTCATGATGCTTTATCAGCTCTCCCTTTTGGCAGGCTTGCAAGCACTACTATTATACCTACATTTCTCCATTTCAGTGAGAGAAAGCAGGCTACAACAGTAAGTCTAGGAAAAAAAGAAGCAATGTCGCAGCAGGAAATTGAAAATGCTGCATTCTTTAAGTGTTAAATGCAAAACAAACAAACAAACGTAAAAGATTGGAATTACATAAACTAACTAAACCAACAATTAACTTACCTTAATCAAAGTGGCAAAGAAACACACATTTTAACTTCTAACGCCTACAACTACAACTACATTAAGAGAATTAACCAAAGATGATCAGTATACATCTTTAATCATACACTACTCAAGAACATCCAAGTTCAAGTAAGAAGCATAAAAGCTAAAGCCTTCATGATTACTTGCAAAAAGGAGATATCAGTTAATACTTCTACAACACCAAGTTAAACCGATGAAGATTTTTGAATACCCAAGACAGAAAACACGGGAAGAATTAGTTTAAAAAAGAAAAAGAAAGAATATTTCACGACCTTGGGAAATATAACCACATGAAGCCTAGTACATCCGTATGAATCTGCTTCTCTGGAAAGTAAAAGCATCTTTAAACATTTGTAGAAAAGCTCAGAATCTTAACTTTCTAATTTCTTTCTTCTTAACAATGCAGAGCCATTTCAGAGACTAAACAACTTCATCTCAGTATCTCACCGGCGCACTGCATTACCGAATTCCGTACAGTTCGATTCGTTTCTTATGAGGAAACGTTTTTCGACTCGACTCGACATTTTCTCAGCAGACAAACGAAACATAAGCCGATAAATTATCAAAACCAATGCACTAAGTCAAGAGAAAAAATTAAAGCGTCGCGTTAAAATGTATAAAAAAACGTTTCATACAGAAAACGAAGATCGTTTAAAAAGACTTCGGGAAAAAAAAAACAGAAAGGAAATGAAAGAATCGGAGAACAGAAACTCTTACCAGAAATTTCAGGGAACGAGTGACCTTAGCATTAGAAAGGTAAAAAAATCGAAAAACATAGGGCAAATTTGGGGTTTTTCCTAAATTTTTTCCTTTAAAAAATACGCGAAAAGAGAGAGAATCTTTTCGCCTTAAAGGACAGAAAACTTGACACCTTGGCTATATAACGGAAGCGCGTGGAGAACACGGTTTACGCTAACGTGGCAACAAACAGTCAATTTTTCACCGTTAAACTCCGTCTTCAAAACCCTTCACTAAAAACCCTATACCATTTCGTAATAAACCAATGGCGGCACAACCCAAACGAGGCGGAGTTTCCCTACCCGAGAGGCGATCCGCCTCCAAGCCCGAGTCCAGCATCCTCGCCCGTATCACTTCCTCCCCCATCTTTTCTCGTGGTAAGCAAGCCGCATGCGACGCCGCTTTTGCCTCCAAGAAGCTTATCCGTAGCACCGGCAAAGCCGCCTGGATTGCCGGAACAACCTTCTTGATCTTAGCTGTCCCTTTGATCATCGAGATGGACCGTGAGCAGCAGTTCGGTGAGCTTGAGCTGCAGCAAGCTAGTCTCCTCGGTGCCCCGTCTACTGCATCCGCCAATAAGTAATCAGGTCGGATTAGGTCATATCATTTCAGAGCTTGTCGGCTTTATCAATTTTTGGCCCTGTTTCGGGCCATTCCCATCGAAAACATTTTAGATGTTGGTTAGTACTTAGTACTTTAAATTTTTCCTCTTTTTGGTGTTTTAAATTTGAATTTCCTGTGGAATGTTGTTCTTGGATTTGGTTTTATCAAGTTTATGCTTGTGAGTTTCATATTACATAAACGTTTGAATGAAAACCAACTGGTTTTGGAATTTAATATATATATATATATATATATTTAAAGTCATTGGGATAGTGATGATGAATGGCTTTAACTTGTATGTTGCATGAAAACTACCCTTATACATCATCAGTTCAGTAATATATGGAGTGAATTAATCATAGTTCAAAGGAAAATCTTTTCATGGTTGCATTTTGGTTACATTGCAGCAGTTGAGTGAGCATGGTATGCTTAGATATTTTAATTTAAGAGTCCTTGCTTCTACCTGGGAATTCTAATGTTTCAGTATTAATCCTTACGAACTTCATTCTGGTGTTGATTAGTGCCATTGGTGATAAATAGTTGGTAATTGAGAGGTGTGTGGTTAAAAATTATTGTAATAATTTCCTCAATTCGGTAGTTCTCCTGGTTCTGATTTGCTTCAACTAGATCTAAAATTGTGATAACTATAAACCTCTGGGATATGGGAGTTGGGTGCACAAAGGTAGTTATGATTTTCGCTTTGTCATGACTATTTGTGATAACAAGAAAAATACAATACTTCAGTTCTTTTTACTAGCCATTTGAAGTTGCAGCTTCATGATATATCTTAAAGAAAACTGCAAGATATTGAGTTCTTGAGGGATTTTAGTTGTTAGATTCATGGTCAAACTAACTATCTCGGGAGGCTTGGAGGCTGTTTGTTTTCCAGTTGCATTGGTGATTGAATCTATTAGATCGGAAAGCTAGATGTCTTTTAAGAATGTGCGAATAGGATCAAGTCATCGGACGATTGACAGAAAAGTTAAATGCAGTTGCCTTGCCCTCATCGCGATTCTTAGGTGATTGATTGTTAAGCTTTTCGAAGGGAGGCGGAAACCTTTAGGACTTGTTTAGAGACTTGGATCTCTTGAAAAATACATAAAGGTTCTGCTTGTCTTTTTATTCTTCAATATTGTCTCTTGAAAAAATATTGTAAGAACTTCCTCAATTTGGTAGTTCTCCTTGTTCTGGTTTGCTTCAAGTAGTTCTAAAATTTGGATAATTATGAACCCCTGGGATAAGGGAATTAGGTGCACCAAGGTAGTTGTGCTTTTAGCTTTGGTGATAACAAGAAAACTAAAATACTTCAGTTCTTTTTACTAGCCATTTGAAGTTGCAGCTTCATGATATATCATAAAGCAAATTGCGAGATATTGAATTCTTGAGGAATTTTAGCTGTTAGATTCTTGGTTGGATTAATCATCCCGTGAGGCTTTCGACGTTGTTTGTTTTCCAGTTGCATTGATGGTTGAATATATTAGATTGGAAAGCTAGATGTCTGTTAAGAATGTTCAAATAGGATCGAGTCACCATAGGCAATGAACAGTTGAACACACTAGCATTAGATAGAGGTGTTACCCGAAACGCAAGGCGCCAAGCAGCTGTGGCAGTGGCACTAATGAAGTTATGACTTTCTGAATCTATCAGACTCGATAAGGGTTGTCCATTCATTACTGATTGCAGCTGCATAGTCTTAGCATGTAAGGAGTTTCAGGTTCCACTTTCTGTACTTCGATATTCTCCTCTAATGTATCTACCGGTTCTATAGCCAAAACAGCTTCTTACATTAATGAGTGTCCGAATAAGGTTCATCGCAACTACAGCACAGCTCTTTTTATCTACGTTCTGCCATCTCTGCTCTATTTAAGCGCCTTATGAATGAAGTTGGGGTTGTATATGTTGAAGAAGCCGCAGCTATAGTTCTTGCAGTACCCTTCTGAACTGATGCTTATTGTGAAATCAGTGACCCAGAACTTATCCAAGCATTCGGCCATGCCCCTTGTCGGTTATTTCCAACACGTAACAGTTGTTTCTATTCAAAAGCTAAAATATGGACCAGTTACAAGCAAATAAAAGATGCTTCTGAAAGGAAATAAATCAACTTAACCCTAAATCCATCTGCCAAAAGATGCTCCGGTATTGCACCGGCTGCTTCATGTCTTTATGTTTCCCATCTTTGGCATCTAGTCAATGGAGGGGAATGGTTGGTAACCACATATAGTTTTCGACATTCTTTTGGCGATTTCACTTATGGCCAATGTGGAAATGCCATCTGGGGGACCAAATGATCAAAGAGAGGAGAAATTTCAAAATGATCTAAAATACTTTGCTCTAGTTTAAAGCAATGTTATCTTTTAGCACATGCTAGTATTTGTTCATATCCCAATCTCACAATGACTTTTTTAAGTACAGATCTTACACTTACCTCCTAGTTGCAGCTCATATTCTAAAAGGAGCATAAGAATATAAAATGGTTTGGGAAAGAATCTGCTACTTGGTTAGCTTGCTTTTTAACTCTAGTTATAAGATGCAGGTGTTGTTGAAATTAGGCAACATGCAGCAATAAAAAGTAACTGATGAATTAGTATATGCAGATAAGGATGGACTGTCCAATTCTTGACAAGTTTAAGAAAACAAGTAAAGGAGTAGTTTGACATGGATTGTAGGAAGTATTTTCTTTGTATATGTGGCCTTGGAGGTAATCTGACGTCATAGCTTATTCTGATTGGTGGAGAATTAAAGAGTTTGGGTCCTAAAGAAGATTTAGTGAAGATGATTCCCTTACTAGAACCATATTAAGGACAACCACTTCCACCCTGCTTCACTTGGGGTGACCCTTTGAGACCAGAAAAGCACTGTTTACCTTTTTTTTGTGGCCCTGGTTTACACAGCAGTTTTGCTGTGTGAGTTTCAGGTTTGGTTTGATCTATAGTGTCATGCCCCTCTTTATAAGAAATATACGGAGTATAGTATACAGTACATAAACATAATTAGAAGGCATAATGATAAAATTAGTCTCCTAATGTTTGTACAAATGATCATTTTGGTATTTTTTTTTAATATTTTAACTCTAATATTTAATTTTTTTGTTGAAATAGTCTTTGTTAGGTGAAAATCGTTAGTTAATTTTTATTTTTACATATGTTTAATTATTGATATGATATATGTCACGTCACCAAAATAATGATGTGATTAGGGACGGACGCAATATTTAATGTTAAGATGATGAACTTATAAAATTTTAAAGGAAAATAAAATTATAAAATTTTAGGGGGCGAGAAACATATTTTTAAAAAAAATATAAAGAAAATATCTAAAAAATATAAAATTTAAAATTTTAAGTGAGGCGACCTCTCGTCCCTAAATGTAATATATATCATGTCATAAAAGTGACGGTGTGACATAAATCATATCACATGAAGTGGTAATGTATGTTTTATGTCACCAATTAAATATAAAGTCAACAAACGAACGGTTTTCATCCAAGTTCTAATACAAATGTATGTCAGCACGAATAAGGTCTAATACAAATCGATTCGATTTCAATTACAATTAGATAGGAATCTAATATTCTTATTAATGTTAATTTATAATATAGTTTTTATATTTTATTACTAATAAACAATGAAACCGGCCACGGGATTTAAACAAGTTCAGGGAACGGCAATGGACTCCCCCAATTTCAAACACATATCCAAAACAAATTAAAGGTAATGATTGGATTTAAATTTAATTATATAAGAGACATGTAGTTAACGATTGATTATACTTCCTTTATATTAAACCGAAATCATATTAAATTATTTGAATCAGAGTTGAACGGCTAAATTAAACATTAAGAAATTCTAATCTTACACTTCCGCATGTACTTGTGGGATTTGATTTGATTGTTAAATTTTTTCCCAACCATAAAAAAAAATTAATATTTCCATTAAAAAAACGTATAACAAAACAAAATGGTTATCATTTTCAAAATTTTAATAGTTTTTATTCCTATTAATTTCCAAAATTACAGGTGTCACATTTAGAGGACTAAAGCTGTCACGTCAGCTAACCCAACAGCATAGGCGTGGAAAGATATAATGATTCAGCCGTATCTAATCTTATCAACTGGGTCCCCGGTGATTGCATATATTAAAGGGGGAGAAAAAACATAGGGAACCGTGGACTGTGTTTTGTCTCCTGCCGTCAACATCAGACAAAAACGACGACGCAGTCCCAGCAATCAAAACAACAATAACCAAGAACATGTTCGTCTTCGGACCTGAAAACATTATATTAATCGGAACTGAAATATCGTTTATAAAAATTGGGGGATTGTTGTTGGGGTTGTGGGTCTAATGTTAACGATATGTTGAGATGTCACTTCCCCTGGTTTTTATCATTTCTTTAAAAATCCGTGTGGTTTACTCTGATTCGTTTGCTTTGGTACAATAATCTTTTTAATCCTCCAATTTTATTGATGTAATTCTTTTAACCCCCTACATTTTTATTACATCTCTTTTGATTTCAAACTTTTTATTTTTGTAAAATTAACTTAAATATGATGAATCAATAGTGAATCATTAAACTGGCATCAAATGTTTTACTTTTATTAAAATATTAGTTTCAAATATATTCTTATATTTTATGAAATAAAATAATAATGATGTCATTATTGTTGTGTTGTATATGAGCTAATTTGATAAAATAAAACTTTGAGGGTTAAAATGTATGTAATATAAGTTTAATAGATAATATGATTAGACTGATAAAGTTGGGGTCAAAATTTAATTATACCACTTGCATTTGAGACTTGGGGTTTTGTAGGGTGATTGAAAAAAGGCGATGGGTCCCAGACTCGACGTGTCGATCCTCGTGATTTTGGCCCCACTGTTGTCGGATTGTCACATCATTATATTAATATTTTATAGCACTTGAATAAATATAATAAATTGTAAAAGTTTAATGAATTTAATGTACTTATCCAGATAAAAAATAATGGTTCAGACAGACAAGGTGGGGGACACAATTCAAACAGCAGAAGCAGCACAGCAGCATGATAACCCAACCCAACCTGCCCTTTTCTTTTTTATTCTCTGTAGTTTTAATTAGAGTTAATTATATGTTTAGTATTTTAATTATTATTCTTATTATATTTTGATCATTTTATTATTTTTATTTTAAAATTATATTTAACATTATATTTTGATTTTATGTTAGTCACTCACCGTTAAAAAACTAACAGTATCTTAATATATAATCATAAAATAATATCATACTATTATTATTTTTTTAAATACTACATCAATATTTCTATTAATTTTTAACGATAAATTATCAAAGTTAAAATTAAAATGTATAATTAGATATAAATTTAAAATATAAAATAATAAAATAATCAAAACAGAATAAAAATTATAATTGGAATATTAAACTTGTAGTTTAATTTTTTTAATTATTTCATTCCTCCAGACCCACCAAACAATTTAAAGCTAACTTTAGCCTTAACAGTTTGACACCACATTTCTCTCTGCCTGCAACACCCCCCCCCCCCCCAAATTCATCACTTTCCTTGCTTTCTACACTTTCAACTTTGAAACTTTGGTTGAACCCAGAACCAGGAGGCTTTAATTCTCAATGCAAGGAGACGCCGTTAATGGCGGTTCTGAAAGTGGGTCAATGTCAACTGTGTCAAGGGAGGATAACATGATGGTCTCCTCTGAAGATTCTTCGTGCCCCGATGAGTATGAATTGGAATTGGGTCTTGGCCTGAGCCTTGGTGGTGGTGGTTCTAAGCTGCACCAGGTTTCAAAGACTGGTCAATATGCCAGGATTTTGACTGCTCAAGATTTCCCCCCTTCATCTCCTTCCCCGTCATCGTCGTCTTCGTCTTCGTTTTCTTTAAGTAGAGCTAATGTCACGGCCGGAACAAAGAGGACTGCTGATCCTGTGGCTGCTGCTAATGGATCTAGGTATGCTTTAGTTTTAGCCTGATTTTATGATTCATGGTTCCATTATATATATATATATTATAGCTCTATTTAGTTGAGTGGATTGCTTTACAATGAATACAACAAGATCAGGGAAAAGTGAATTAGGCTAAGCATATTTCTTGTACGATTTATTCATGTAGGAAGGGGTTGCCAAGGGGAAACAACTTAAAAGAGTTAGATTATTTGATGATTAAGTGTGGATTTGGGATGCTTCCACTCTCGTTTAGATGGATCATGTTAGTTGCCAACAGACTGCTTTTAGCTTATATTGTTCCTAATGGTATCCGTGTTTGATTTTTCTTTCGGATACATTTTTGGACATGGTTTAAGATATGATCTTCTTAGAACCCCAAATACATGGGAAAAGTGTTATAATGTCGAAAATATTCGTTCCATACCTAAGTCTCAGCTAGCGATCTATGTCTGATAGATCTCAGTTGTCCTGATCTTCGATTCCAAATTTGGTATACGCTCTGCTTGTTGATCCAATAATCGGCTTAGATACATGGTTTAATCACTGAATGATTTTTACGATTGATAGGATGGTCTTACTCTTACATATAAGAATGATAATAGAGTTGATCCTAATTGTCTTTTAAACAACTTGGTAAGTTAGAAAATAGGTGATTGTTGGATTCCTGAGTTCTTGAACAAAATTGTAAGCCGAAAATCAAATTATATTGGAACCTATACGTGTGGTGCCATATTAAGTGGGCTCCATCCAAAATAAGCCAATATCCATGCCATCGAGTCAGTTTAATTTGTGCCATTTTTCTATGGTTTTGGTACCTCGTTAGTAGCTTATAGCTTATCTCTCTATTAACATGCTATTGAGTTCTGGTTTTTGAACTGTTGATTTTGTTTGAGTTCAAAACAGTCAAATCGCGGGGTGGCCTCCTATCAGAGCTTATAGAATGAATAGCATGGTTAACCAAGCAAAAGCATCAGTCACTGAAGGATTTAACTCGACAATGGAGAACCATAAAAAGGAGACCTCGATGGTTGAGAACAGCACCACTGGCTGCTACCATAATAGTGGTAATACTAAGCTCCGGAAATCTCTGTTTGTTAAGGCGAATATGGACGGAATTCCAATTGGAAGGAAGGTCGATCTGAATGCCCATGAATCATATGAAAAGTTAGCAAAAACGTTGGAAGAAATGTTCCTTGAAACCACCCCAAGTGTCAATTCAGCAGGTGAGCTTTACTAATTTATTTTGTTTTGAATTTAAGAAGACGAGTTAAGTGCTCATTTAGGTATTGACCATGCGGATGTCCGGATGAGTATGATTTTCAAGTATTGTGTCAAAATAGGAGATGCTAAACCAGGAACATTTTAAAGTTTAGAAATGTTAAACCTAGTGGAATTAGAGACGAGCTGAGATTGAAAAGGCTTTTGAATTCCACTTTAGAAGAATGTACTATGATTTTTCTATTAGATGATCTTCAAAGTATGTTTCTCTTACGAATGTTTGTCTTGCTTTTTGTGATAAGGATCAATAGCGCTGCAACGTGATATGACAAACAAAATGGCAAGACCTTCGAAACTGCTAAACGGATTTTCTGATTTTGTGCTTACTTATGAGGACAAGGAGGGTGACTGGATGCTTGTCGGAGATGTTCCTTGGGAGTAAGTATAATTTCAATTATGCATCTCACTTTACGTATTTGTTTCTATGGTCTCAATCAATGGTGTTAAAGTTCCGTTCTTATTGTATTTGTTTCTATGGTCTCAATCAATGGTGTTAAAGTTCCGTTCTTATTGCCTGGACTGAAAACCAGAACGTGGGATCCTCGTGACACCTATTTTATAGGCGTACGAGTTTCTTTAGAAAAGAAACAAAGAAAATTCAAAGTACGCATTTATAAGATACATGTTGCGATACTAATAAAGTTTTCAAACATAAATTGTCGATTAGTTCAGGCTTTAGGATAAAGCTGGGGAGGGTTATAGGAAAAGCTTAAAATCTTCATACATGTGCCTTTCCTCCAGTGCCCTTGAACTTGCTTTGAGAATAGAAAGAGAATTCCATCTCCCTAGCACTCATCGTTAATGTTCTCGGATTTGATTCAGGATGTTCCGTAGTTCGGTGAAGAGGCTTAGAATCATGAGGAAATCCGAGGCCACTGGATTAGGTACATATGCTTATTCATATTCATATTCTCTTCCGACCATGTTTCCGATGCCTTTCCCATTCAAATAACTAACTTTAATTCATAATTTACAGCTCCAAGATCACAAGAAAGAAACCAGAGGCAAAGAAGAAAGGCCATATAGAATGTGATTCTAACAAATCCCACCATGAAGATGAAAAGGGCATCCGTTGCAAAATACAAAGCAAAGCAAAAGAGAAGAAATACAGGAAAGTTAGAGCAGTGTGAAAATGCCTCTCCGTTTGTTTCCATCATTACATGTTTTTGTTTCAATCTCAATGATCGCCATAGATTTTTAGTTTTCAATGTAATGTTAATACAAAATAAAAAGGCTACAAAAACCCTCACCAACTCTTGAAATCAGTTTGGGTTCTTTTACCCAATCCCCATCTCATCAAAGATTAATTACCATAACGCCATTTAATACTGAAACAGTGGAGTCATGCAAAGAAATTGACAGACAAACGTAGGGCTACAAAACAAATGGGCATTTACAAGCAAAATTTGGGTGGTGGCAAAAACAGGAGAGCCACCAAATTGAAATCTTTATAAAAACACATCTACGATATACACAAAAACTTTAAGCAGTTTTCATTTTCCCCCGTTATTTTCAAGTGAAAGTCTCTGCTGATTGAATCTTCTTATTGCTTCGGCATGGTCCCCATATACGGATTGTATGATCATCACTGGCTGATGCCAACATCAAAGGCCTTTTAGGGTTCCAGCTGACACTGTTCACTGTCATCGAATGCCCCGATAATACCTCAACGGGTGTAGAACTTTGTCGATTCCAGATATATACCTGCCAATATTTACATAATGTAAAGATTTAATGCACTTCACTACAAGTGTATAAGCCGAGGTTCATGTGCATTTATGCACGAGATAGAAATAATAAAATGACACTTTTAGAGACCACCCCCCCAAAAAGAGGCCCTCAATAATCAGGAAAATCGGTATGTACACGAGGAGGATTCATTTTCTACCCTTGACCTCATCTACTGAAGAATGAGATTTGGAGTCTGGAGACCGGACACTGGACCAACTATGAACAGAAAGCTGGCTCGCTAAGTGCTAACTGGTGGTCGGTGCTACACATAGCATATCCCAATATTGGGATCTTAGTTAAGATGAAGTAGAGGGGAAATGCAATTGGACCTAACTGGTTACCATATGGCTGCCCGGAATGCCAAACATGACTAATAAATACAAGTGATTCGAGAAAAGGCACAACAAAAATAAGTTTACGACTAGCTAAACATGAACTACAATGTTAATGTAAAGCATATAAGCATACCTGTGTGTTCTCGCTACCACTGGCAATAAACATGCTATTGATCCCACCAAAGCAGGACCGTATGACATACTTGTTTTGCTTGTGTCCTGTGTACTTTAAAGGCTTTGCCCATTTTCCGGCAACATCCCGCAGATGTATCTCTTGGCTATTCAGGTTGACAATAAAGAACTTACTGTCCATGGAAACTGAAAGAGATGTGATTGAATGCTCCTCTAAGATAACTTGTTCAGCATTTGTCCTCAAATTTAATATCCGGATTTCTTTGTCTGAGAATATGCTGATAAGGTTTTCACCCTCTGATGTAACAGCAAGATCCAAAACCTTGGGCATGCGCATGCCCCTCCATGCTTTCATCTCAGTCCCATCACAGTCCCACATACAGATGCCTTTTTCAGGGTCAGAACTCCCACAGACAATTCGCTTTGAGTCGGGAAACCAAGCACATGAGCTGACCGTGAAGCCATGGTCCCCAAATGTATGCTTGCAAGTGCCTGTTTCTACATCCCAAAGCTTGAGAACTTCCAAGTTTCCACATGTGAGCAACTTTGTGTCATCTGGGCTCCAAGCCACAAAGGACACGGGGTTCTGATGGCTTCGGAGTGTGTGTTTCATTGTCAGCTTATCATTATCCATAACCTAAGAAATTAAGGGAGACAAAAAATTCAAGTCAAAACACTTCAAAAAAGAAACTCAGAGATCAAGACCAGAAATTAGGTACCTGTAAAATTAATATAACATGTACATAGACATTGAAGACCATGGTCAAATATATAGTAACTTGAGTCACATTTCTTAAAAGATTGATGCTTCCTTGAAGGGGAAATATAAAATAAATCGAATTGACTCAATCTTAAAGAACTAAAAGCAAAGCAGAACATGGTATGACAAAGAGAACAAACATCAACAATATCAAACTGATAGATTTCATTTCATTTAATTCAAGTTTGGTAAAGAGACATTCAGGAACGGACTCCATACACCCCTACATGAAAATGCTCATTTCCTGTTTGTTTCAGTTCTTCGAATAAAAACAAACTAGACCTTATTTGCAACCCCCTCACAAATGATAAAGGGAGAATTGATGAGTTGTTGGAGTTGAAGGTTGGTGATAGTTCATTCAATGTCTTGGTGCATGAAGTTGATCCTTCCTTCAAACCTAATTCTTGGGTCCCTGAAGATTGCGATATTTCATTTGATCTTATTCCTCCTATTGGATTGTGATGTTTCGGCAGCAGTATTCAGAGGTGTTTTCTAGTTTGGGGTTGTAATTGTTGGTTTTTATTTGACTATGTTATCTTATATCAGAGATAGGGTTTGTCTTAGGTCGTTTTGTTTGAAGATGTAAGATTTCTAGGTTTTTGGTTTGTAATGGCATATATTCCCGTATGAGGGATCGGTGTTACCAATTGTACTTGGTTTACTATTTAATAAAATATGAGGTACTCTTTTCTCCCTTCCAATGTTCTTCAACATACTCCTAAGTATGTGGAAGAATACGAAGGGAGTTTTTAATGAGACCTCCAACTTCTATAAAAAAAAAAAAAAAAAAATTGCAACCCCCTCGGTGACCAAGTAAAAAAATTGGAAAAGGAGGCATTACGAGTTAGATGCACCCCTAGGCACTATATGTAACTCCTATCATGCTATTCTAATTTATTATATCTCACTGCAACACAACAAAAACAATATTCCAAATCTTCAAGATAAAACAGCCGAGGTACATGCATACAACTATTCAATAAAAAAAGTGTGCATCTGTCTAAATGCATAAGCAAAAAGAATATTGTACCTTCCATATAATAGCTGTACAGTCACTTGAGGAAGAGGCTAAATGCTCTCCATTATTTGAAAATTGTATAAACCAAACTTCATTGCTATGTGCAGTCAAAATCTGCAGACGTAAGACACAAAAGGGGCCATGATAAAGCTCAAACATTCACAATAACAAGCCAGAACCAGGCAGTTGAAAAGGGAAACTCAAAAATTGCATGTTTCACAATGTATAAATCAGCGCAAAGGGGAAGTAACTTGTTAAATGTTCTCATCTTAAGGTGGGAGAAATCATCTTAAAGAAAGATCGTAAATACCACTGTATTCTCAAATAAAAGAATGATCTAGTGGCTATATATCAGTTGTTAAACTGAGAATTTATAAGATATTTTAGTGAAGGGCACCACACTGAAGTCATTCTTCTCAAAAAACTGCATAATATTATTTATTATAAGCTTTCACGCAACCATAATTTGAAATTCTAGAACCATAGGCATAACGCTTTGACTCCCTTCAGGTCACTCGAAGTATAACAACATAAATTGACAGGAAGTTGTACTCATAATGTAGTTTATAGATAAGATTATACATGAATTTACTAGATAAAAATATAAAGGAGTTTGTTTGTTCCTTTAAGGCGTAAGCAAGTTTCGCAACATAATGAGGGCAGTTATTTTGGTTGCCCCGGTATTACAATAAGAACAGTAATAGCGATAAATCACCAACATATTGCAATATTATGCTCTTTGGCTTCTCTTCATTGCTCCAGTATACCATAAAAATAAAATATAATACCTTTAAATTTCTTATTTGGTTCAACACAATAAACTGCAATCTTGACAAACTGTTTCCACCACACCAAGCCATCATCTTAATAGAAGACAAGCAAATATGGTCTTGATATGCGGGTTCCAATTAACAAAGAAAAAAAATATACAAGTTATGGATAACTTGTAAATTCATCAACACCTCATGGTTTAATACCAAGATGAGTGAATGAATACATAATATTCCAAAGTTGAAGTATCATTACATGGATACAACAGGCTGAATCGTCATTAAAAGAAGCTTCATGTTAGCATTTAGGATATTGGCCTCTAGTCTTTGTTCCACCAAATCAGAAGCTTATTGTTGTAACATTATCAAATATGTAGATAGTAAACATTTAAAAATTTATAAAAGTGACACGTAATGGTCGGATTTAATGGCCTTTATGACATAGTCACCTAAAATTATAAAAGAGAAAACGTTAGACACTTACTTTTAGAAAAAAAATCTTTAGGCACCTAAAGTTAACTGTATAGTTTGGGCACTTATTTTTGCATTAAGCCTAAAGATTAACAGAAAACACCATATTACATATCCAAACTGAAACATTGTGTTCATAACTTTGCATCCCCTTTTTTCTTCATTTCTCGGAAAGTAAATAGAACCTATGATTCATAGTACGAATAAAGTATTGACTGCAACAAGAAGCATACCTGAACTGTTTCTGTTGGTATCTGATCTATGCCACAGCAATGATCCTCATAAAGCGAAACTGGATCCCGGGAATTATGATATATACACGACTCAATTTGAGCTGTTACGCTAGTTTCAACCAGATGTTCTAATCGTCTCTCAGGCAATACAGTTGGCGGAGGAAGCTGTTTCCTTAGCTCCATAACTAACCTTTTTCGCAGTTCACTGATAACATCTTCATCTAACTTATCCATATCTTTGAATGACAGTATATTATAAGCTAATTTGTGAACTGTTTCCTTGCTCATGTTTAAGGTGGGAACCTGTTTTTGCAAAACTGACAAAGCCGAAGAATCATCCCCGATATTCAAATACTCCAGAAAACACTGCTTAAACACAAGAAACAAAACTGAAGATCGTGTATCATCCTTCACATCCTTAATTTTATTCACCGTATCAATACAACCATCCCAATCTCCACTGAGTATTTGTGATTCCAACAAATCAAATTCGGCAGATTTATACCTAATACCAGACTCTATTTCCAGACAAGAAGCAGACTTATTGTATCCAGAAGAGTATAAGCATTGAATTACAACTCTTAAAAATTCGTGCTTATTTATTAAACCTTTAGAGCCCAGTGTGGTAGGTGAATTCTCCATTGACTTCTGTTTAGGGAAATATTAATGCGTACGGATGAACCTTCTTGTCTTCTAAAATCCAAGATGCCCATTTCTTCTAATTGCCATCAGTTTCCTATACCATATATAATCCAGTCAGTCGAAAAAATCGTTCACAACAATCTCAAATCCCTGCAATATAAAATGTAAAAACAAACGCGCCCACGCACACAATCATTGTAACAAGCATAAGGAATTATAAACCAAATAGAGTAAACTATATAACAGTAATTCAAAAGCCGAAGTAAGGCTTAGCGTAGTGGAAGAAACCTAGTGCTTAGCAAACCTCAAATATGCCAAGCAAAAACCCTTTTACTCTTTTACTTTCTTTTATTCTTCTTTTAAGGAAGAAGAAACTAAAACTAAGAAGCAAATACCTTCCAAAACTACAAATGGAACTTTAAGAAAAGAAGATGCTTCCATAAACAAAAGACAACGAACGGACGCAAATATTTCCTTTTTCAAATGTTACCAATACAGTTAATCACACAAAATAAAACAACCAAATTTGAAATATATATTTAAATAACAAATTAATTCAATTAAATAGACAACCTTAAAAACTGCAAATTGAACTAACAACCCAAAACCCCAAAAATTTAAAAACGTGTCAAGATTGATAAAATACGAAGAAAAAAAACATTAAAGAGTGCTTTGTTAATTAAAAATAGGGTAAACTGCGTACGGAGAAGGGAAGGGATAAAGTTGTACGTACAGATAGAAGGAAGAGTTGCCGGCGGTGACGAAAACAATAATCGGCGAGGAGAGAAGAGAAAACGGAAAAGATGAGGTTAAGGGTAAATTTGGGAATAGGGTCCGTTTTGGTGGAAAAGGGGAGGATTCAGCGGCGGTTATTTTCACGGGACTGATGACGTACGGATGAGAGTGCTTTGTTGATTAAAAAGGGTAAACTACAACTATGGTACCCCCAAACTATCACTATTATTCCGTTTTTATCACATAACTATTTTTTATTTTAAAATCATACCTAACGTTATGTTTTTATTTCATTTTGATTCTTTTGCTGTGAAAAATTAACAGAACCGCTGATGTAATATTTAAAAAAAAATCATTGACAATGTGATATTAATTTATGGTGACACGTCAATATCACCGTTAATTTTTTAACGGTGGGTAACCAAAATTAAATTAAAACATAATGTTAGATATGATTTTAAAACAAAAGTTAGTTAAATAACTAAAACAAAATAAAAATGATAGTTGAAATATTAAACGTGTAGTTTACCCTTAAGAATAAAATATTAAAGTCCACCTGATTATAACCGAGGTAAGTTTTTATTTTTGTTATCCAACTTAAAATAATATAAAATGATAACTTGAATTATCAAAAAGTTATAAAATAATGATAGTTAAGTTTGAGGATAAGTTGATGCGATCACTATTATGGTTATCCAAGTTATCAATACTAACAACTTGTTTACCCTACAACCATGTGACGAAGGACATGGGAAACAAAATATTGAGACTATAGAGAAGTAAAGCAAATAATTGGAAGTAACTCATAAGCAGGCCCGGTCCTGACATTTTAAGGACTTTAAGTTAGAAGATGATGACAAGAAGGTAAGTAGGTCATATCTAAATTTCTCCTATCATAAAAATAGGGTCCACTGAATTATCATATTTTCGAGTTTTTTAAATAAAAAATTATGTTTAAAAATATTTTTAAATTATTGAGACCCATTAAATTAACATATTTTAGAGTATTTGAAATAAAAAAATATATTTAATTTTTTTTAATTATTAAACTTAAAAAAAAAATTATTGGCTCCTAGCGTCTCGACTACCATGTGTCCTTTATATTTCAATCTTTCAAATGAGACATACCAAATATCTTACAAAACACATGTCAGACTACAAAGACTACATGTACATAATGGGTGTTACCGAGGAATATTGGATTAAATTCCATAATTGTAGGTATAAAATAAAGTGGTTAATTATGTTATACGTGTTATAGATATTAAAGTATAGGTATCATAAATTTAATTTATAATTTGACAAGGGACATAATTATAAATGTTTAAAAGATTGACTTAATATTCAATCTATATAATTTGATGAGGGACATAATTATAATTATTCTTATCCCGTTGAGAGTTTTTACGGTAAGAGAAATCTATATTTTTTAAAGATAAAATATATTTTTTGTATAACTACCGGTATTCGATTTATTAATCTACTAATTTGAACAAATGTGAAGGCGATTCTCCCAACCCAATTTGTTATATTAGGAAAACGTCAAGATTCGAACCTCTAACATTACTTAAAGATTCTAGTGTCACATCTTATTAGACCAACTAATTATTGGTAAACTATATTTTAATACACTGTAAACAAATAAGAACAAGTATGTTTGATATTATAGTAAATAAAGGTTTATTTAATAATATTTTTTAAATAAGGGTTTATTTGAATATATATATATATATATATAATCTTATTTAATATTGCAAAAGATGTATTTTTTTAATAGAAAGAAGGCATAAGCCTTTTACATCGATGAGTAAGGTCCCTCAAATAAGGAGGTCTATTAAGATCTCTAGAAAGGATAGTATAGAGATTTTGTGATGGTTATGAAAAGACGTTGGTCGAGTCATCTGGTTTGATTAACAATTTAACAAGCGAATTAACGATAAAAATTCATTTTTCTTTTGATAAGAATGAAATCAACAGTCCAATTAAGCAGATTTGAACATATATAAGCCTTTTAATAATGATTAAACATTTTCGTATAATAAATATTCTAATGAATTACATATAAAAAAACACGTATTCATTTTTTATGTTTTTCAAATCTATAGTTTATTTGCCGTAAAAATATAATCTATCTATTTAATAAAAAATATAATTATAAAATTAATAACATATTGCGAGATAACTAAATAATAATGAAAAACCTTGATAATACAAATATCAAGATAAGCAAACAAGGTGGCACGTGCCTTAGTTAAACTCGCAATAACACTCCTAAATGGACTACATGAATTCACCCAGCCTCAGATGCAGTGGCAAAAAGGGTATAAAATGAAAGCACTAGCTTAGTTTAGTCTAGATTAGTTCTCCTCTTTTAAACAAAATACATACATACATACATACATACATACATATATATATATTTATCTTATTTAAACGCTATAAATATTTAATTTATTTAATAAGATATTAAACTATTATAATCATATCTAATGCATACTTTTAATGATAAGAATTTCAAACAAATTTAAGAATTAATTCTAAATGTTATACATAAAATTGTGACGAAAGACATATCTATTTAAATCAAATATCAGTGTAAAAAATAAAAAATATCGATAAAAATAAATTGAATAATTGTATTTAATTTACAAATTAAAGTACAGTTAGTTTTCAAAATATACACAAAAATACGTCATAAGAATTTTTTAAATTAGAGGAATAAAAATTTAGGATTTTTACTTGAAAAGGAAAAAAGAAAGTTCCAAGTGACGGCAACAAACGGCGCCACTTTTGTCGTTTTCGTCGGTGCGTTACTACGGCACGCTTAAGAACAGAGCGTTGTAGACAACAACAATCAAATTTCCGAAGCAATGTTTATTCATTCCGTACTGGATTTTGCTAAGCATACACATATTTTAATAAAATAATGTATAAGCTAATTTTATAATCAACTAAGCACACTGTTACCATTTATTTTTCTTATTCCAAATACAAAAAGGATTTTTGATCGTAATATATTTGAAACAAATATTAGTTCTTAAAATATTCGTGGAATTAAATTAATTTTCGAAATACTTTTGAAATATTTTGATTACGAATTCGAACACAGTTAATAAATCATTCAATTCCTAGTATAATTGAATTTGTAATGAAAATATTTTAAAATTATTTCGATAAATAATTTGGCTTCCTCCTTTTTTTTTAAATGATCTTTGCTTCACTGGTAATCGAAAACAAACGTAAATAAAAAAAAAAAGTAGGGGGTAAAAAAGCTTAATCCATACTTTGTTCCAGGGGCAGACCTTTCTAATTTTTTTAATTAATACAAATATCACCTCTAATATTGTGTGTAATGGTTGCTCTTTATTATAAGAAAAAATTAATATCCTATTTAAAATTAAAAAAAGAGATCAAGCCCAAAAACCAAACCTTAAGTCCATAAATCAAACTCCTATTTCCAGTTTTGTGGGATACAGCAATTGACAACAGATTAGATCGAATATTCGAAGGCTATGAAAACTGAAAACCTCGATTGAAGATTAGAAGGGCAACCGTAAACCGCCGGCAAGGGCTAAGGGTTGTGCCTCTGTGGAAATTAAAAATCTCGATTGAATATTAGAAAGACAACCGTGAACCGTCAGCAAGGGATGTGCCGCTGTGGTCTTATGGAAACTCAACCCATCTTGGAAAGACAAGGCCGCAAGGGCTGCCTCACTGTCTTCCTGGAGCGATTGAACTTTGAAGGGGATGCCGACAGTAATCGATTGAACTTTTGAAAGGTAACCTCTGAATTTTTTTATTGGTTCCACCTCTGCTTTGTTCTATATTTGACCTTATGAATTTAGTTTGTCATTGAATGTTCTTTTGTTCTCGTTAGACTCTTAATTTGACTTTAAGTGCTTAATTAATATTTGAATTCGGTTATTAAATATGTAGTTGATCTTTTAATTTTTTGGACTCATTTGACTCTTAAATTTAACATTACGTAACTAGTCCTTGAATTTGAAAATAATCCCATACATTAATAAAAAGTTAATTTTATTAATTTTTGTTTATATGACACATTTGATCAATCAATTAATGTAACATGTGTTGATATGTTTGAGTATTTTTTTTCATTTGTAAATTTAATTTGAGTTTAGGGAAATTTCATCCCACCTGAAATCTAATTTGATATTTGAGTAAAAACTTACACATGATCTGATACACACATATAATTCTCTTTTTTATTAGGTAAATAGGAACTTAATTAGAGAATTTTTACCATAAACTCGGACTTTACCTTATCCTTAAAAACCTAATCTAGTCCGAACTCAAATTATTTTTATTACAAAAATCAATCTTATAAAGTCAAACTGTAACTCATCGAGTCCTAATTGCATGCACATCCATGGTTCATGTACCAACCAAGTACTTAATGTTAAGGTCAATAATTCATTTTCAAAGACACACGACATTCATTAATTGACTAGAGGTGTGACACATAGATTAAATTTTAACATAAATTAAATTTTATTTATCATATTTATTCTTTTAATTAAATAAATGGCTATAATTTTTAATCAAGAGACTTGAGTGATTAAGGAATTTTTGTTGTCTTTTGAGATATCGGATTCGAGCACCACGTATGTAAGGTGTATGAATATTCATTATCAAATGATTGAGAGAATTTTTAAAGAGATACTACATTGTATTCACCTTATACTAATAAAAAATAACATTTAAATATGAACTTTCAATTGTTTCGTGAGATTAAATTAAATGAAATCAACTTAAGATGAATATGTCAACTTGATATTGTAGTTGTAAATCAAAATGTATAAAGTCGAAAAATCATCCTTAACATCTCATTAAATAGTCATTTTAATGTATAATATTTTTGAAACACTTTACTTTTCCATATTTTTATTGTTAAAATAATGATTATTTGATGAAAATCTTTAATCAACTAATAATTACTATTTATTAATGATATATCATAACATCACGTCATTAAATATAATGTCAAAAAAAAAATAATACACATCATGATGTGACACAATGACACGTTAATAAAAATATCATTTCAACTTTTAGTATTTTTGAGATATAATTTCGTAACGTGGTATTGTATTAATATATGTATTATTTTTCTGATGCGATGTTATATCACGTTAATAATAAATAATAATCTTTAATTGATTAACGATTTTTATTTAAAGAATGAGTATTTGATAAAATTAAAATGTTTAAGATTAAAATATTTAAAAATATAAATTAAAATAATTATATAATAAAATATTAAAAATATTTTTTAATATTATATTTTAAAAAATATTATTAAAAATTTTACCTTTTTATATTTAGATAAGAATGAAAAGATTAAAAAGTTTAAAGCTTTTTACTCGTATTAGTTTTAATTATTATTCGTGTACAAGATACAATTTTTGATATATAATTATTATGAAAAAAAAATTGAAAATCAACAAAATATCTAAGGCGAAGTCAAGGAAAATAGGATGAGAGTATTCGCGGTTGCTGTAGATACACTGGGAGCAGAGCAATAAAAGCACGTCCAACCTTCCCCCAATCTCTCACTCAAAATTTTATTTATTTCTTTGTTCACTCTCTCTAGTTTTATACACTCATTCCAAATATCTTTTCATTATTTTCTATTTTCCTCGCTACTTCCAGCAGATCCCTCGTTTCCCCCCCCTTTTTTTCTCTCCAGAAAAGAAAAGAAAAAGAGAAACTCTTTTCGCTGCATTGTTGCGGTTGATATTTGCCGCGTTTCGTGGATCTACAATCGCGGCGAGCTGCATTTTCTTAATCTTCTCTTTTTCTAGGGCTTTTTACCCGTTGCTTTTTAATTTCATTTTTTACCGCTCGGCGCAGTAGTGTAGCAGCTTCAGTTTTGTTTGGTTTATGAGGTGTGGTGTTTCGCGCGGAGAATGCGACGGCGGATAATGGTCCGGTGGAACCTTAGGAATCTCCGGTGGCTGTCCGGCGAGGCTCCAGTTGGTATCTGTTTTTGACGATGGTTGTTTTGGACTCTGGTTCGCCGAGAGAAGATGCCTGATTTGACTCTGTTCCTGTTGCTTTTTGTTTGCTTACTCAGCTTTCTCTCTTGTTCCTGTTTAGGTATAACTCTTTCGGGATACTTGCTCTTTTCTTATGTTAAATTTATTTATTTATCTATTTGGTTTGCTAAGTATAGTAGAAATGGAAGAAATCAGTGGCGGATCTAGAAATGTAAGAAGGGTCCAAAAATTTAATTTTCTTTTCTTAAAAATATTGGTAATGCAAAAATTGTAATTTTTTTCTTTTTTCCTTAACCCATTAAGCTAAATTTAACCACTTTTCCAAATTAATGGATGCACTTGGCCCCTATGGGGGCTTAGTGCATCCGCCACTGGAAGAAATGTGGAGAAAATTCCAGTTCTACTCGAGCTTTAATTTCATTTGGAAATAAATTAAAGGTCAAAACATCATATTTTATTAAGCTAAGTAGACTTTGCCTGGTTCTGATTGGCTCTCTTATGGCTACTTATTTATCCACTATAAAGTTATCCCTTTAACGCACTTGCTGGCCTTTGCCGAGAAAAATGTAGAAAATGCTTTGCTTTTTGAATAATCGTTTAGTAACCAAAACTAAGTATCTACAAGTCTCCAATTTCCCCGTTCCCTATAGTATTTCTTAAAGAATTGGGAATTGGGGGAAAAGTTAGATAATTGATCAGTATTTTAGCCCATTGAGCAATATATGATCTGCTGATTTACTGAAAATGATGTAGTTGAATTTGCTTACATTATGTCTCATATGTAAATATATACGAGTTTATTTCATTGTGGGACTATTTAAAAGGGAGTATGAGCGTTTTCTATCTTATTAAAATGTTTTTAGCATTTATTTTGGGTATTTTGAGTAAATGGTCAAAATCTGCTACTCTTGGAAGTGTTGAAATCTTTGTCATAATTATCGAATTTGTTGTAAACTTGTAATATACAGTTATTTCATGGTACATGCAAATCAATTGTTTTGATGTTCCATTTTGGGTTTTATCGACAATTTTTAAAGTATTTTTTATGTAGTCCAATTTCAAGTTTTGTACTAAAGAATATATTCATTTGATATTTATAGTTTTGAAAATTTATGCTTATATGAATACAAAAGATTGTGTGTTGAAGATATACTGAATAATAGTAATTTTTTATTAATCAGGTAAATACCACAATTTATATGACATATTCAATTGTTGAAAGAAAATGTGAAAAAAAATAAATAATCATGAGAGAAGAGGCATCGGTAATTTATTAAAAGAATAAAAAAGTAATATAAAAATAAAAATCTAAAAGAATAAAAAAGTAATATAAAAATAAAAATCTACCAGTGACTATAGGTATGAGTTGGTATAGACTGATACAATTGATATGTGCCAGTTCTAAAACGGAAACGTTATAGTGCCGGTACAAATAACACAAATTCAAATACATATATGGACATTTATCAGTATAGTGATTACAATAACTATGGCTACTGAAGGAAGATTAAATTATGTTCTATTTTATTTTACTTTTGTTTCAGGGCTGCAAATATTCTTGTATCCATTACAACCAGTGCATCGGTTGTCTGTAGTGGAAACAATAGTTGACCGCGGTAATCATTTATTTCCTTGAAATTTTAATGCAGTCGAACAAAACTCTTTTGATTTTTCCTTTTGTCTAGACTTGAAAGAATCTATCATGTCCAAATAGCTTGATGTAGATATATTGAATCCATGAAGAATGTTAACAGAAGATATTTGAAGTAAAAGCATTTTTGGGTGATGTATGTTTTTCTGTGTCCTAGTCCACTGAACTTGCGCTGAGCCACTTTGGCGAGTATAACACATGACTTAAAATATTCAAAGACGCATTTGGTTTCTACTTCTAGCTGATGGATTGGCTCGTTCCTGCTAAAAAAATGTCACTTTTGACAAGTTTGTGATTTTTGTTATACGGTTGTCTATGTTCTTCTGCCTACTAATTGTTAGAGCTGAAAGATTAAGGATCTTTGTGTATTCTGTTCAGAATAGGAACTCTTACCGTTTATACATGAAGGATGCGTTAGTTATGAGATATGTTCTCACCTCATTGCATCTGATCTTTAGAAAGCTTAAGTGAAGCTGCTTCTTTTTTGTCTGATTCCTATTCTTCTTAGGTCAATTTTATCTAAAGGTTTTCGGATCCTCCTATTAGTTGTTCTGGTATATAGCCCAATATGCTAAATTCATGATTTAAAGAAAAACAGTAGCATACAAGTTATCTTCCCGGTTTATGTAGATTTTTGGTATAGGTTATTGGATGACATTTTAAAGGAATTCTAACTTCCTCTTTTTGGATAAGTCATTCTAACCTCCTTTCATTATTGTGCATTATTGCTTCTCATACGAACTACCAATAAGGTTGCTTCTATCCTAGCAGCTAGGTCTATTTCAATGCGTGGACTATTGTCTCAACCAAGATCACCCCAAGAACATGTTAATCCTTCTTTTGGACCTTCTACTGCACCTGTGCCTTCTCCTATGTATCAAGGTACCTATTGCAATCTGTTTCCAACGCCTTGCTATTGCATTAATGCTTCTACATGGCTCATGTATATTGCTCTACAGTTCCTGTGTCTAGCCCCAATAGCCGCGTGACATCCAGACATCATCATCATGGTGGTCACCGTCGCCATCGTCATGTTAAACCTCGAGCAGATGCTCCATCACCTTCAGAGCAAGGTAACATGTTATGTGCGGTGCCTTAAGCAATGTCTAGAGGAGTAGCCTACTGATGCTCGGTTCCTTTTTTTTTGCCAAAAGTAAAACTAATTTATTTAAACTTCAACCTTAATTGACGGGTCTGCAAAACTTATTGTTAGACTTGGGGATTATGGTGGGGTTTGATATGTTCATTCACATAAAGAGCATTTTTGAATAATCAATTTGTCTTAGCATATGCCTACCTTCACATGGTATGATGTGCTTGCATTTTTAAAAAAAATGTTTTAAAACACCCTAAACGCTTATTTTTCTTCTGTGGTTTTGATAATAAAACTTTGTCAGGTTGCGATCAAGTTTGTGTGGAGCCACTTACTGCTACCCCTTTTGGTTCACCTTGTGGCTGTGTTTTCCCAATGAAAGTCGAACTTCTTCTAACTGTAGCTCCTTATGCTGTTTTCCCTGTGATGAATGAGCTAGAGATTGAGATTGCTGCAGGCATATATTTGCAACAAAGTCAAGTGAAAATAATGGGTGCCACTGCGGATACTCAAAATCAGGAGAGAACATTGGTAGAGATTAACTTGGTTCCACTTGGAGAGAAGTTTGATAATACAACAGCAGTTCTTACATATGACCGTCTTTTGCATAAAAGACTATCTCTAAATTCAACTCTTTTTGGAACATATGAGGTGGTATCCATCAGTTATCCAGGTGGTTATCTTCGTTTCATTTTTGTTTTAAATAACTTATTGTCATGCTATTTTGTTGCTATGTCATGGTTGTAATTTGAAAACATGTTTTCAGGAGTTCCAGCTTCACCGCCGTATGGTCATATTCTTGGGAGTGGTCCAACTGGAAGTACAGGAGATCTGCCAATCACAGCTCATTTTGTTAGCAAGAACCAAAAGATGAACATCAGGATCATTGCGATTATTGTTTTATCTGCTTTTGTGCTCTTTTTGGTTTTTGCTGGAGCAATCTCTGTCCTTATAAAATGGAGGAAGTTTGGAAGACCATCAAATGCTGTTGGTCCGGCGTTTCCTTCCTCTTTGAACAAAAGATCTGGTAGGTTAGATAGTGAGCTTTATGTTTGACATTTAGATTCTGTTACATGGAATTGCAATGTGGGTAACTGGTTTTCCACTATTGCTGTTTAGGCACACATACAACCCTAAGCTGGTGCATCTTTATGTTTTTTCAGTTACTACAACAATTGAATCGTAATGGTTAATCATCCTTAAAGCTGTGAAGTTGGAACATATGATAATTGGAATTTTGATGGCTGGATCTAAACTAGTTATATTTCATTGTTGTCTGTATTGACTATTTTGATATGTGAAATGGTAATATATGAAAATCTGGTCTTTATGTTAATCCAGGCATTGGTTCTATCTTGTCAAGCAGTATGGCAAGCTCTCCATCAATGTCACTCATTTCCGCCATGGCTACTTGTTCTCTCCCAGTTAAAAAGTTTACACTTGTTGAGCTTGAGAAGGCGACAAACAATTTCAATTCAATGAGGATTCTTGGTGAAGGAGGATTTGGACGAGTTTACCGTGGTATTATGGAGGATGGAAGTGAGGTAGCTGTTAAGTTACTTACTAGAGAGAATCAGAATGGGGATCGTGAATTTATTGCGGAAGTGGAGATGCTAAGCCGATTGCACCACCGTAATCTTGTCAAACTTGTCGGTATATGTATTGAAGGATGCACGCGCTGCTTGGTGTATGAACTTGTTCCCAATGGAAGTGTGGAATCACACTTGCATGGTATAGCTTATCAAATCAGCCATTGCTTTGTCTGTTTGGTTTATTGGACTGACTGCTTGTTCAATATGGTATTTTGTATCATGTTAAGAAAGCTACCTATTAACTTTTTGTCCAGAAAAAAAATAAAGGAAAAGAAAGCAAAATGCACTGTTAATCCCTACCTATATTGCCTAAGTCACCTACTGTTGAATTTGCTTATAGATTGACCTTTAATTCAAGTTTTCTTTATATAGTCTTTGTATTGGTGGTTTAGGTGTTGACAAAAACCAAGGACCTCTTGATTGGGATGCGCGGCTGAAGATTGCCCTTGGAGCTGCTAGAGGATTGGCTTATCTTCATGAAGATTCTAACCCTCGAGTGATTCACCGAGATTTTAAGGCTAGTAATGTTCTATTAGAAGATGACTTCACATCAAAGGTCTCTGATTTTGGTTTAGCAAGGGAAGCAACTGAAGGAAGCCAGCACATTTCGACCCGCGTCATGGGAACTTTTGGGTAATTATTTGTCATATGATAGCATTAAATTTCCTTGAAACGTCTTTGCACACCACTGCATTTCCTCCGATTTACTGGACAGTGAAAATATCTAGTATTGTACATGTTAATTCATGCAAATTTTATGGACTGATCCGTGTTAAAACACTTGATGATATTATTATGTTTACAATTTCTTATGTCTGAAATCTTGTAACTCCTATGTCTTCTGTCTGATTGCTTTTCAAAATATTATTAAAGGCGAAGTTCGTGAATTTGCAGGTACGTAGCTCCTGAATATGCTATGACAGGGCACCTACTTGTTAAGAGTGATGTTTACAGTTTTGGGGTTGTGCTTCTTGAGCTTTTGACTGGAAGGAAACCCGTGGATATGTCCCAACCTCAGGGACAGGAAAATCTAGTAACTTGGGCGCGGCCTCTTCTGAGCAGTCAAGAAGGTGTACAGCTGTTGGTGGATCCTTCTTTGGCCGGAACATATGACTTTGACGACATGGCTAAGGTGGCATCCATTGCTTCCATGTGTGTTCACCCAGAGGTGACTCACAGACCTTTTATGGGTGAAGTTGTGCAGGCTCTGAAGCTTATATACAACGACACCGATGAAACTGGTGCAGATTGCTGTAGTCAAAGGGAGTCTTCTGCCCCCGAATCAGACTTTAAAGGAGATTTTGCCCCTTCTGATAGTAGTTGGTGGAATGCTGGCGAGGTCAGCCCCCGGTTAACTTATGGGCAGTCATCATTTCCTTTTGTCACAATGGACTACAGTTCTGGTCAACTTGACGAGATGGAGAACCGACCGTATTCAGCTTCAAGTTGGGTCGGAGATGGAACGTCTTTGCCAATAAGACACGGTAACAGATCAGGTCCATTAAGAACGGTTCGAAGCAAGGTAAGCTATCATACATTAAGAGGGAGCATAAGTGAGCATGGGGGACTGCTTCCAAGGCGATTTTGGAGCGATGCCAATTGGGTTTGATTGAGCATTCCTTTTTTAATTTTTGAAATGTAAGCAGTCGATGGTAGTCTAGCATATGGGGGATGTTGATTGAGAAGCAGAGACCCGGCGTTGGCTACTTGTTTTTCTTGATTCCTTACCATTCAGAAAAATGGAGATGTAAGTTGAAAAACTTGTTGGCTGCTTTTATGGTTATTTGGCAAAAAGTTTTAAATTCTTGTTATCTAATGCCAAACCCAATCCAAGGGCCACATGTTCATTTACACATTGTCTTGCTAGCTAAACTTAATAATATTCAGAGTCGATTTATCTTATTTACACTCGTAAAACTGACAAGCCTAATTGTTCACAAGCAGTTTTAATCGTTACTGTTATTAGCATAAAACTAATACGAATAGTTTAAACTTAATAATATTCCGACTCAGTTTATCTTATTTATACTCATAAAACTGACAAACTTGATTGGTCACAAGCAGTTTTAATCGTTACTTTTATTAGCATAAAACTAATACTTTTTATAATAATTATGAGGTAATATATGTTTAAAAAAATTAATCACCGACAATGTAACCCCCTAACACAACTACTTGAATACAACTTTTAAGGAATTCAGTACCCACTTAAACCAGCCACTTAATAGTTTCAACATAAGATTAATACTTTGTTGTGCATAGATAAATTAACGATTTCTATCTATAGAAATGTCTTATTTTGTTAAAATATCTTATTTTGGAGTGTTAACTGTTTGTTAACTAACGATTTCTATCTATAGAAATGTCTTTTACCCCATAATGAATCGTTAGTGACAAAATATTCTAAAAAAGAATAGATGCCAAATTAAATACTTAATCAAATATTAGAGCCATTTTTTGACATTATACCTTAAAAATTTATAATTTAAGGTTTAAAATTTAGATTCAGAATTTAAAATTATAATTTAAGATATAGGTTAGATCTTAGCTTTTAATTTTAATCTTAAACCTTGAACTCTTAAACCTAAATTTTATATTCTAAATTTTAAATCTTAAATTTCATAAGTTTAAATTTTAAAATAGATAAATTTATGTAAATTAAAATTCATAAAATATGTGTGTATTATAATTTTTATTATCAATTAATTATTTGTATTTTTCAGAGAAACTCATTTATATGGGGGTAATATTTGCATTCTAATCTGAGTTGTCGTAGTGACCAAAAAGAATAAAAAGGGAAAAAATCTGAGTTGTTGTCAAAAAGTACGTAATTATATTTCCTAATATAGGGCATTTTCGGAATTCGACTCTATTTTAAGGTTTAATTAGTAATTACGAAAATTAAAATAAAAACAAATTAGTAATAGATTGTGGGTAAACCACAGATTTTATCGCTCAACGTTTACCTTACTCTTGTTTTGGTCATTTAATTTTAAAAATTTCAATTTAATCATTCAACTTTGAAGATTAATTTTTTTTGGTCAATCCCACTGGCGGGTCTTCGCGGGGGGCAAGGCTGCCCTTGGCCTTGCCAATTTTTTTTTAATTATTAATATATATATATATATATTTAAAAAACAACTAAAGAAAAATTTATTCGCCCCTCAATTAAAAAAATATATTTATGAAAAATAAAAAATACTTTAACCCCACCTTAATAAAGAAAAATTTATTCTCCCCCTCATTTAAAAAATTTTATATTTATGAAAATAAAAAATATTTTAATCTCCGTCTTAATAAATTTATGGTTTCGCCCCTGGTCAATCCATTGTTATCTCCCACTAATGTTTTTAATAATATTGATTTGGCTTAATTAAAAATAAGTAGTCATATTATACTTATGTTTTGCTTTAAACGTCTAAAGTTTTTTTTAATCAAAGTAAACGTTTATTGTTTCATTTAGTTACCATTTTAAAATTGAATCGTCAACGTCTGTAATAAAAACACATCATTCAATCAATGTATGACACGTGGCATGATTTTTAATTATTTTTAAACTTAAACCCCTTACTTTTCTAAAACCCAAAAAAATCTTAAAATTTCTAAATTTCCAATCTCAAATTTCAAATCCTCATAACTTACTTATTGTTATCAAATTAATCACCATCACCCACCCTTCCATCGTCGGATAACCACTAGTTGATCGTCCCCATATTGTCGTACGAAATCCTTAAATCCCTAAAATAGTTAATTTATCAAAAAATCCATAAAACTGAAAAATCTCTAAATCTACTTTTCTACAACTGTCGAATCAACCACCATTTCTACCATTGCACCCCGCTGTCGGTTACCCTACTCTTTCATTGTTGGAAATCAAGGAACAAAGCACCATGAAACCAACGATGAATGATTTGTGTCGATTTATTGTACCATTATTTCGTCGACAGATGACATATGAATAACTTACAGTGAGACGAAAGGAGGAGATTAGTTTATTGTTCATTATTATTGTGACTGGGTGGCATTCGATGATGGCAAACGATAAGAGGGAAAAAGATTTTTGGGTTTATGTTTATTTTTCCAGAAAATTAGAAATTTAGGGGATTTTATGAGAAACTATAAATTTAAGGATCTTATTTAGAAATTAAGGAAGTTGAAAATAATGTCATGTGTCAATCAATAATTGGGTAATAATTTTTTGACGAACGTTGACATTCCAACTTTAAAAAGATAACAAAATAAAATATTAGATATATAATTTCACAAAAAAAAAATAGACACCTAACATAAAAAAGAAGTATAATTCGAACATTATTTTTTTAATTAAACCTGTTAAATTTTATGCTTTTTCATTCATTTATTTATTTTATCGGAAATTTCATAGATTTTAATGAAATAATTGTTGTTAAAATTGAAACCCATAAAATTGTTAATTGTCGGTCATATGTACCAATTGTTTTTTTAAAAACAACGTTAAAAATTACCTTTATTTCTTAACGGGAAAAGAATTAATTTATGATGAGTTCCATACAAAAGTTCATCAAACACCCATACAAAAACAAACCGATTAACCAAACAAATACGACAGCCTTCTAAATCACCTACCCTGCAAACTCAGGAACTTACATCTTACAGAACCAAGAAACTTCACACACTCCCCTGACCAAACAGACGTTTACTGAACAACATGAAGAAAAGCGACTGACCTATCTGTCTTGCTTGGCTAAATCATGGGGAACACAGTTCAATTCCCTAAAAGCAAATTGCAGTTTCCAGGCTTTACCTGTACACAAGGAATTGCAACGCTTAGCACAATCCACGAGCAAAGCGGGAGTAGTTGAAGGCTGGTTGATCCACTTAACTGCCATCACAATGTCAGACTCAATGCATAAGGGGTATGAATCCGACCACTTCGATGAAGCAAACACAAAACAAGCTTCCGTATATGTACCAATTGTTTAGAGTAGCAAAAATTATCCATTTATAATTAAAAGTACAGTCACTACCAAAATACTTAATTGTTTCCACCCCACCAAACTTGTCTTGGGAAAAAGCATAATCATCCTGAAAATAGAGAAAATGATTATATCATTTTAGGTTTTTCCACATGGAAATGATCTTTTTTTATAAGACTATTTTATCTTGAAAAGAAAAACTCACATTAGGCTTAGATTGATATTCGACGATCAAAATCTCTATTTGAAGATTCCAATTGAAAATATGTTTTTATCCCTCTAAAATTTCTTAAGTTTGTCTCTGTTTAAAATTTTATGAGTTTGTCCCTAACATAAAATCCTCTGTGTGTTCCTAGATAGAGAGACCCTTATTGGGATGAGGAGCAACGTGTCTCCGTTCAAACTCCATCCAACGGTAGACAAAGGAGATTGAAGAATAATAAACCAAAATCTTTAATTCCAGATTTATGAAGCTTGAGATATTTTTCGAATAAACATATACCGAATTTACATTCAAAAGAATGAAACAAGTTTGGTGAAAAATTTTGGAATTCATTGAAGGCCGTTGATGATGGTTGAAAGTTGGAATGAAAGACGGAAGGGAAAGAAAGATTGAAGGAAAGAGAAAAATAACTTTTATAGGGATCTAAAATGATATTATTTTGATGCTTTTTGAAGGGTTCTAAACGATCATTTTGATGTAAATTTTTATGTTATCATACCGTTTGTGATTTAATGCTCAAATGTGATAAATAGAGCAATTCAAAAGTTAAGTGATCAAATTAATTTTTTTTAAATTTAGTGATAAAAAGAGTAAGGTAAAACCTGAGTGATGAAGTTTGCAGTTTACCCATAATTATTTTAAGGTAAATTAAAAATAATATAATAATAAACGTATTAAATGAATTCAGATTATTAAGACCGCCCAGGGAAGAGTGAGGAAGAAGAAACGAAAAGAATTAGAAAAACGTAGAAAAATAAGAACTTTTGCTACAATCAAAACTGATATCATAAGCAGAGAGCAACGGCGGCTTAATATCTTATTCAAGATAAAATTTTATTTAGAAAATCTTTGCTGGAGAGGTTTAAGCTTCTCATTGTTTATTCTTTCTTTTGGAATTATTTTATAGTGTCATTAATCGATTATTATTGGCATTATTTTGCTGATTATCGCGAATAGACCAGTTCAAGTACTTTAATTTGTTTCAAGTATTGAATTGAATGATCATTGTTCAACGCATTGGGAGTAGATCTGCAAGCAACACGAGTTTCTGATCCGATCAAAAGAAATGGTAATTTAACCGTGTTATCTTTTGCTTTTTATCTCATTGCGCTATTGTATTATTATTATTTCTTATTTTTCTATCTTTGAACGGTATGGACTTAATTTTTTGTGATTTAAAAAATTGTCTGTGGTAATTTTGAGTTGTTGACTGATCTGAACTGGTGTTGACGCTCGCTGTTATTCTGTTTTGATCTGTTCATTTTGTTTTTTTCTCCAGATCCACCTTTTAAGGTTTCAACTGTTTTGGTGCTATGTTAGTTGAAAATAGTGGACAGTGTTTTAGAAAGTATATTGCTATTGACTGGAACTTGAAGTAGTACATTTTGCATTTTGGTCTAATATGAAGTAATCCGCCTTTGAGCATCTTTTTCGAGTATGTGATTTTATTGGTTAGTGGAGGCTTCAATGCTGGGTTTGTGATTGCTCGGTCTAGACCGTCTAGTGACTTATCTGTTGTTCTAACTAGCTTTGGAACATGAAAAGTAGGATGTCTTTTTTGTTCATATGATAATAGAGCCATGAAATTGAAATTTCTGGTACTTAGGCCAACCTTTTACTTTATATACTTTCCAGTTTAGAAATGAAGTCTTCCTTAATGGACTTCATATTCCTAATATGAAGCCCGAGCTGCAACGTGCACCTTGATAAGTCTATCCCTAAAAGATTTTCGAATTTGAAGGGTTTTAAAAGAATGAATGTTTGGAGGGTTTTAGATGGGTCATGCTACTGTAAAAAAACCCTTCATCTCCCTTATTGTAATTTAAACAAGAAATAGAGTAATCTTTACTTTGATCTGAACTGAGTTTTTAATTTTGTTATTAAACCTGTAATGAAGTTGGAATGATTGCCTGATTATTGTTAGTGCATGCTTGTTTTCTGCACTATCCCAAGACCTTTCAAATTTGAGATTGGAAAGCAAGAACTTAACTGCATGGTCTTGCCTTAATGTTTGAATCTTGAGTGAAAAGTGTCTATAAGGGATGTCAAAAGAAATGGTGAATCCTGGGCCCTCGTGGCTTTTGTAGGCTCCCCCAACCACCCTTGCAGTCGGATCTCTCGTCTGGGTGGAGGATTCTGACATTGCTTGGATAGATGGCGAAGTTGTGCAGGTTAACGGTGAAGATATTAAAGTTCTGTGCACTTCAGGGAAGATGGTGAGTTGCTTTGTAAAATTTAATTGGACTATTTTATGTGCATATGAACCTCATTTTTATTATGGTGAATGCTAATTATATTTTGCTATTCCTCTTGCTACAATCATATTTATGTGGCTTAAATTTTCTTCCCTCTCCCTTTTACATGTCATGCAAGTCCAGTATGGTATTATAGGAATTCATGGGGCACATAGAATGCTTGGATGAGCTAGTTGCTTAATTTGCCTTGCGTATTTCACAACTTTTGCAACAGGTTGTTGTTAAGGCTTCAAATGTATATCCTAAAGATGCCGAGGCCCCATCATGTGGAGTTGATGATATGACAAAGCTGGCTTATTTGCATGAACCCAGCGTCCTTCAAAATTTAAGATCACGATACGATATGAATGAAATATATGTAAGATTTTGAACAGATGTTCACTTTATTCTTTTAATGTATGGGTGTTATTTCTATCTTTTCTTTTTGTATTTTTGCTGAAATGGATGTATGTCTTGCATTTTGTGTGGCAACATATATTGCATGGATGAATGTTTGTATCATCTTTATGTTTTACCATGTTTTCAAAGTTTACTGATACAAGTAGGAAATTGCTTTAAATGGTGCTTCCAGACATATACGGGAAATATTTTGATTGCTGTGAACCCATTCCGAAAGCTACCTCATCTATATGATAGCCATATGATGGCACAATATAAAGGGGCAGCCTTCGGTGAGTTGAGTCCACACCCTTTTGCTGTAGCAGATGCTGCATACAGGTACTCTGTTTTTTTTCCAGACATTCCTTTTATATGATTGCTTGTATTTGACAATGAAACAATTTTCATTAATTCAGACTGATGATCAACGATGGAATAAGTCAATCGATTTTAGTTAGTGGTGAAAGTGGGGCTGGTAAAACGGTAAGCACAAAATTGCTAATGCAATATCTTGCTTACATGGGAGGGAGAGCTGCGTCTGAGGGAAGAACAGTTGAGCAGCAAGTTTTGGAGGTAAACATGGCTATGAATTTAAATTTGTATGACAATAAGTTCAATGTTGATAGTTTGAATCTGCCACTAAAGTAACTTTGTTTAACAACATTTATTTTTGTTTTCGGCTAATCTGCAGTCCAATCCTGTTTTAGAAGCATTTGGTAACGCAAAGACTGTTAGGAATAATAACTCAAGGTGAGGGTATTTTATTTTAACAAGTTTTACACCCTGCATGTTTAGTAGATTCTATGCTATAACAATTTATTTTACCTTTACATGCATGTTCTGAATGATGTAGCCGTTTTGGTAAGTTTGTGGAGATTCAATTTGACCGGAGGGGAAGAATTTCGGGAGCTGCAGTCAGAACTTATTTGCTAGAAAGATCACGTGTTTGTCAAGTGTCTGATCCGGAGAGAAATTATCATTGTTTCTACATGCTTTGTGCAGCACCACCAGAAGTAAGTAGTTTTTGATTGTTTTAATCAAGCGGCTGATAAAATATTTGATACAATGTGTTTTTGTATAGTCATACCATCAGTAAGCATTTTCCATGTTTAGTTTTAAAGATACCTAGAATATCTTTTGTTTTAAAGATTTCTGGATTATCTTAGTTCCAAAATGTACTGCCCAGAAAAGGATTTGTGCTGGGAAATTGATTTTTGAGCAGGTCTTTTCCATATTTTTAGCTTCTGATATCAATCTATTTGGATATGATTAATGCTTGAAGGTTATAATTTGGGTCTAACCATGAACATTTTGTTATATCTCACACTTATTCTGTCATTTCTGCTTGATTCTCCATCTCCCTCTTATTTTATGATTTCTTTGTTGGTGTCATTCTCTTAACCTGTAGAAGAAAAACTTACATGTTTGTGGGTTTCACTTTAACATTTTCTTAGCCAAATTTATTATTGTTAAAATGGGGTCTTTTATATGATCTATAGATTCTGGGTCAGTTTCAGTTGTGGAATTTCATCTATCATTTTTATTATAGAATAAAGTGACTGGGAGGTAATTTGGAGGCCTTGGGATAACATTATTATGGGATTGTGTGATGGCATCTATTTGATGTGATTGTAGACATGAGTCAAATAATTATTCAATCTTTACCTTTTGAGTACAGTTTGTTGCTCTTAGTCTACCTTTCTTTTTTTTTTGATAAGAATTCCAGGCCTCCTTAAAAACCCCCTTCTTGATTAATGGAGTTTATATGAACTCCTTAATCAGTGGAAGGAGGAAAAGAGTGCCTTAGGATTTTATTGAACCATAAAATTACAGAAGATACAACCATCATACACCCCACCAACCAAATAAACTTGAAACAACCATAAAACACCCAAAATATAAGAATAGAATAGGATCAGCCAATTCCTTCTTTAGCTAAGGCATCAGCCTCTAGATTGGCTGACCTATTAACCCATCTGACAACACCTTCTAAAACATTAAGCCTATGAACAATATCTTTAATCAAAAACGCATAAACATCAGGAACTAGATCCTCTTTCTTAATCCAGTCTATCGCAACTTTGCTGTCGCTTTCAATAATCAGACGACCCTTCCTCTCTCGTAAATTCGCATAGAACATTAGACCCTTTTGAATAGCTTTTAATTCCATAAAAGTTGGAGGGCCCGGACCAGCAGTTTCCTTGAAAGAACTTAAAGTCAAACCCGAGGAGTTCTTTAGAACACCTCCTATCCCACTCTTCTTCCAATCTCTTGTAGTAGCCGCATCAACATTTAACTTTACAAAACCTTGAGGAGGAGGAGACCAAGGAAATATAGATACAAGCCGATTAGGATAAAGAGAGCACAAATCCCCTAATGAAGGGTCTGAAATAAGAGAATCCTTAGGAATAGACACCTCTTTGTACTTAGCAAGGAACCAAGAAGCTAGTCTAAACCTTGCTAGGAAAAAATATTCAGCCAAATCCAACTTTCCCCCTTCAAACACAATGAGATTCCTAACTTTCCAAGTAGTCCAAATAACTGCCCCAGGAATAAAAGACCAAATTGTAGAGGAAGACTTCAAATCAGCCCAAGCAAGTAGGAATTTTTTCGCATTAACATGCAAAACAGACTTAATCTTCCAGAAATTCAGAAATTTGTTCCAAATCATCCACACCACCGAACACGTGAAAAACAAGTGAGATGGAGACTCCACCTCCCTCTTACAAAGAGGGCACATAATGTCTACAATTCCTTGTATTCCCCATTTAACAAGTTCTGACCTAACAGCCAGCTTCCCTAACACCACCTGCCACATAAAGGACTCCACTCTAGGTGGAATCTGGCCCCTCCAAATAATCTTCTTCCAGAAACATACCTCTTCCGAATCCGAAATAATGGCTGAACAAATCTTAGTGCCAGATTTAACAGTATATACCCCATCTCCAGTACCTTTCCAAATCACCCCATCACATAACTCCGTAGATAGAGAAACAGAGGAGATAGCATTCATCAAGTTAACCCACTGTTTTACTTCCCAATCGTTTAAATTTCTTCTAAACTGCACATCCCAACTCCAACCAAATGAGCTGTAATTCCCAAATTCAACCAGTTTACCCATTTTGTTTGTGGAAATGGAGAACAATCGAGGGAAAATAATTAGAAGAGGAAAGTCCAACGCCCAATTATCCTGCCAAAACCTAATCAATCTGCCATCCCCAACTCGGAAAGAATACAAACTTCTAAACTTAGAGCCAACACTGTCTTCTTTAAAGTGATTCAAAACCACCGATCTCCAAATCCAAGATACTCTTTGTGGGACTTTGTTGTCAAACATTAACCAAGATGGATCCATATTGTATTTAGAACAAATGAATTCCCTCCAAACAGACCCCCTTTCATTAGCATACCTCCAATACCATTTTGCTAGAAGAGCTCTATTCAAGAAAACAAGGTTTCTAACACCTAAACCCCCTCGAATTTTGACTTGCACACATTCGGCCAGTTAACCCAATGTATCTTATTTTTACCTACTCCCACACCCCATAAGAAATTCGCCATAATGGAGTTGAGAGATTTAAGAACCGCAACTGGTATCTTAAATAAAGATAAATAATACGTCGGTAGCGAACATAGAACCGACTTTATTAAAACCAACCTTCCTGCTAATGACAGAGAAGCAGCCTTCCACCCCGCTAATCTATTCATAAAATTATTCACCACCGGATTCCAAAGTGCTGTAGAGTTCCTAGTAGCACCCAAAGGCAGTCCTAAATATTCAGAGGGAAAACTACCCACCGAACATCCGATAGAATTAGCCCACTGCTGAACTTCTTCCTCGTTCATATTCACACCAAACAGTTTACTTTTCTTCAAGTTGAGTTGTAAACCAGAAATCACTTGAAACACTCTAAGCTAATTTGGACTTGAAAGCTGTATTGGTGTATAATATCTATTTTTTTCCAACTTTAATGTCTACTGATTTTGTATTGGATTTCCTAGCGTGTCAATGGTCTCAAGAGAAATTCACAGCTTGTCAATTGTGGTATAGAACATAAAATATGAGGCATTTCCTTGTTTCTTTAAAACCCCTTTAATTTTTTGTTGAACGTGTCTGTAGTGAAAGAACAGGAAAATTTTCTTGGCCTATATCTTTGTTAGTTATGAATAGTTTGTAGTTTGTAGTTTGTTGTTGACATTTCTCATCTCTGAAAAAATGGGAGCGAATTTATCATATGATTCTAAATTTTTAATGCTTCAGATCATCAACTCTTATATGATTGTTTTCCCCTGCTTGCTTTTGTTCTCCTTTTTACTTTTCAGGATATTCAGCGGTACAAACTGGGAAATCCAAGAACGTTTCACTATCTGAACCAATCTAATTGCTACGAATTGGATGGAATTGATGATTCCAAGGAATATACTACAACGAGAAGGGCAATGGGAATTGTTGGAATAAATTCTGCGGAGCAGGTATTTTAATGAAATAAGAACTTGTAATACAATACGCATATTGTTTTTGGAATTGATTTGTCACCTTTTTGGTTTCTGCGTTTGTCCCTTTTAAGGATGCAATATTCCGTGTTGTGGCTGCAATTCTTCATCTTGGGAACATTGAATTTTCTAAAGGGAAGGAAATAGACTCACCAGTGCCCAAAGATGAAAAATCATGGTTCCATCTAAGGACTGCTGCTGAGCTTCTCATGTAGGTGGTCAATATCATGATTGCACTAGCATATACTGAAATACATAATTCTTTGATATTTGTTCACTTCATGTGCTATGTAAGAATAAGACAAGAAATGGATCATTTAAATGCTGGTTTTTTTGTAGGTGCGATGAGAAGTTACTAGAAGATTCTCTTTGCAAGCGTATAATTGTAACTCGTGATGAAACCATTACAAAATGGTTGGATCCAGAATCTTCTGCACTTAGTAGAGATGCCTTGGCTAAAATTGTGTACTCGAGGTTGTTTGACTGGTACGGTTCATTCTTGCTGTTTGAGGATGACATTTCAGAGTTGACTGTGCTTATTATTTGGTGTTCTGTTCAGTTGTGGAGATTTTCATGAGACAATGGGTTTCCTTTTTTTAATTTTCACAGGATTGTGGATAAAATCAATAGTTCAATTGGTCAAGATCCTGATTCGAAGTTCTTAATTGGGGTGCTGGATATCTACGGATTTGAGAGTTTCAAGACAAACAGGTGCTTAATTGAGGTGTTGGATATTTTTATGATTGATTGAAGATGGTTTTCTAAAACCAATGGATGGAAATGAAAGTTGTGTATAAATGAGGCACATTTGAAACACTTGTGGCAGTCATGCATTAATTGAGACTAAAAGACGTGTTGATTTTAGGAAGCCTATTCTTTCACCAAATTTTGCCTTTTAAAAAATGGCATTGATTACCGACAACCAGTTGGTCTAGTGGGATGAGGCATTAGATTCCTTAAGCAAGGTCGATGGTTCAAACCCTAACGTTTGTGAATGGAGCAAACTGGGTTGGGAGAGTCGCCCTTGCCTCTACAATACCCGATCTGGATTAGTTGATTAATAGATCGAATACCGGTGATTAATTAAAAAAAAGGCAGTGATTTGAAAGTTCTCAGAATGATAGTTCCAATTGTGCTTCTCTGCAATAAATAAATTTATTTGTGATTAAAAATTAGAGACACCATGATCTTGTTAGATGTGTGCATTTGTTTCTGTTTATCTGATGTTGATGTATCTCTTGCTTTTGCAGTTTTGAGCAATTCTGCATTAACTTGACAAATGAGAAACTGCAGCAGCATTTCAACCAGGTTTGTGTCTGAAAACATGCTTACATCGTGCTTAACATATCTCATTATTTGTTTCGTAGTTTGTGATGCATAAGTTTCTGGCTCCTCAGCATGTCTTCAAAATGGAGCAAGAAGAGTATACTAAAGAAGAGATTAATTGGAGCTACATTGAGTTTGTGGATAATCAGGATGTTCTTGTCCTCATTGAAAAGGTGTGTTGGATCTACCTCTTCAATTTATTTGTGTGGCCTTTTTAAAGACTGTTTCAGTATTATATCATCTGTACCTCCAATATTCATCCCCATTCAAGTTAATCTTTCTATAGCTGTGGAGTTGGTACTGTGCACACTTGCTTCTAATTATTTGATACGGTTCCAGTTTTTGTTGCATCCATCTGGCATTCTCTGTTTTCATGGAAGACGTGTAGGATGTGGTGAATGAACAATATATGTGCTGTAGTGGCCATATCTCCATACTTCCAAGATCTTTCGGTCATCTCCTTGACAAATGAAATTACCTTAACTTTTGGCAAGACAAAGTGCCAAACTCTTCTTTTTACATGTTAGATGTTGCATGAACTGTTATTATTATTTTCATGCAATATAGAACAATTTGTAGTGGCATCTTTGATGCTTTATTCTAATGGAAAATTTTAAACCATGTGAAAGGCCTGATTGATGAGGATTCTGTTGTAAAGTTTTCAGCTTGTAAACAGGATAAGCAACTTGGTGGAAGAAAGATGTGAAAAGATAAATCTAAAGGGATAAGATAGATAGATTAATTGTCAGGTGTTGAAATAGTTGTAAAGTCACTAGCTATAGTCTAGCATAGTACAAAGACCAAATGATATTAGTTGCATTTCGTAATAATAAGTCCAGGATAAGTTTCTTGTACAAGCAATGCAAAACAAGTACTGCCTGCTTTAATCAAAGTGCTGTGGAAATGGTATAAGAGATGGTTCAGTCGATAATTCTATTGGACTAAATTCTTTTGTAATATTAAATGAGTTTTAAATCTTATTTTAGTGTCATTCTTGTATTCTTTTAGGATTGTCCTTAATGATTTATTAATTATTGTTGGACCCCACTTTGGGACTTTTTGGTGTGAACTTCTTGAGTAATGATATGGCTGTAATTTTTGTTGTCTTTGTCCTTGAGAAACTATGTTTCTTCTAATGAGATGATCGCTTTCGTGCATTCCTATGTGCTTGTAATTGTATTTTCCTTTCCTTAGCACTCTATAGAATTTTGAAATAGAATGGTTTCTCATATGTTTATTCATCAACGTTATAGGTATATATACAAGTACATAGGTCCTATAATATGTATGTAAAGTAATATCTTACATTAATCATGTAATATCTTAGATTAAAAACAATATATATTAATCCTAAAATTTAGCCTATAAATATGTAACACTCGTTCTCAAGTTGGAGCATTAGATATTAATAATGCCCAAACTTGTTACAAAGATAATCAATCTAAACCTCGTTCAGAGCCTTTGTGAAAACATCTCCGAGTTCTCCACTTTTTACATAGTTGGTAGTGTAATCAAATATTGTTAAATCTTTTCGCGAATTAAATGAAAATCAATCTCTATGTGACCCTTTCGTTCATGAAAACTGGATTAGAAGCATTTGAAGCGTAACTTGATTATCACACCATAGCTTTGCAAGTACTGAAATTTAATTTCTACTTTATTGAGGAGTCGATATAATCATATGGTTTCACACACAATCTTGGCCATAGTTCTATATTCAGCCTCTGCACTGGATCTCTTATATTTCTTATATCCTGCCCAATCTAAATCTGAAAAACATTCGATCTTAGTATGATCGTGATTGTCATATAGGATTTCATGGCTAGGAGCATTTATCAAATAATGCAAAACTTGTTTTTTACCTTCCAATAGTCAATAGTTTGTGATGACATATACCGGCTCAACACACCTATCAAATAAGCAATATTAAGATGTGTCGCAGTAAGATAATTTAACTTTCCGAAAAGTCTTCTGTACCGCTTAGGATTTATAAATAATTCACCTTCTTTGGTTAATTGTAAATGAGGAACCATTAGAGTAAATCAAGCATATATTGATAGGAAGATTTCATTTTTACTATTGTTAACTTCAACGCCCAAGAAATATTTTAACATCCCCAAGTCTTCGATTTGAAACCGAGTATGGGAAAAAGACTTTAGAGATGAAATTCCGCTTGAATCACTTCCAATGATTGTAATATCATCCACATATACAACTAGCAGAATAATTCCTACGTCAGACATTTTATAGAACACCGAATGATCCGACTTGCTCTCCAGCATCCCAAACTTCTCAATAGCCCGACTAAACTGCACAAACCAAACATGAGGAATCTCTTTTAAGCCATATAAAAGCTTTTTCAAACGACATACTTTCCCATAATTGAAGAAAAACATTCTTTACCTCTAATTGAAGTAGAGGCCAATCAGAAGTTGCTGAAGGGGGATAAATAATCTGACAGAAGCAAGTTTAATAACGAGAAAGTGTTATGGTAATCTATTCCATAAGTCTGAGCATATCTTTAATAACAAGTCTAGTGTTTTATCTTGTCGTAGAGTCATTATGATTGAATTTGACAATGAACACCCATTTACATCTAATAACACGTTTACCAACAGATAAAGTAACCAAAGATTAGTTCTATTGACATCTAGAGCAGTCATCTCCTTAAGCATAGTCGTTCGCCACTCAAGATGAGTTAATAGCTCGCTAGTTTTAGGGACAAACTTTATCTAGGGATGAAAGGAAAGTACAAGAGGAAGACACAGTTATAGGAAACAACAAAAGAAATGGGTAGGTACAAGTTCATTTACCTTTTTTTTTGATAGGATCATTTACCTTTTTGAAGAACAATAGGGAAATTAAGATCATTTGTGATAGTCAGAGCTGATGATGAAGAAGCTGGCTCGTCATGACATGGTTCTGGAGTTTTAAGAACATGGTCAAAACTAGGCGGACATGGGTACTCATCAGGACATGGTTCTAAAGTTGTAGAACTAGGTGTACGTGGGCGATACGAGAAGGTGAATTTGATGGAAGGCTTAATCGGTTCAAAGGATGACAAACTTGATTTGGAGATGACTTGATGAAGTAACAAGTCTTCCTCCCATGACTCAGAACCTGAATTGAAAGTTAAGGGTGTTTGTTCCAAAAAGGTAACCTCAGTAGACACAAAAGACTTACCAAGGCATGACAATGACAACGATAATCTTTTTCAATACAAGAAGACCCAAAAACATACACTTAAAGGATTTAGGATCAATCTTTGTAACTTGAGGATGAACTTCTTAACCAAAACAAGTACAACCAAATATCTTATGTGTGATAAGAAACAAATTTTTATTTAGAAGGAGAGTATGAAAAGGGGTATTATTGTACAAAACACATGAAGACATACGATTAATGAAGAAGCAAGCAGTAGAGACGACATCAGTCCTGAAGCTTTTAGGAACCTGCATTTGGAATAACAAAGCTCTGGAAGTCTCAAGATTTATATATTTTTTTCTCTCAACGTTTTGAAGTGTGTCAACGCAAGAAGTTTGATGGATAATACCCTGCCCAAGCATGTATTTCTGAAAAGGTCCTGAAAGATATTTTGTGGCATTACCACTCGTCAAAATTTGGACAGGTTTGTTAAATTGGGTTCGAATTTCAGCACAAAAGGAAGAAAATGAAAATTGTGTTTTTTTTTTCATTAAATAAAGCTAAATCATTCTAGAATACTCATTAACAAAGGTAATAAAATATCTAAAACTAGGTTTCGAGGTGTCTGGTCTTGGTCCCCAAACATCCGAGTGTACTAACTCAAAAGGACAGGTAGCTTGCTTATTGACTCTAGTAGTAGAATTGATACGATGATGTTTAGCAAATCGACAAAACTAACAATTTAAAGAGGATATGAGAGAAAACTGAGGACAAAGTTTCTTAAACATAGAAAGTGAAGGGTGATCCAAACGACAATTTTCGTCAAAAGCAGTAACAATATCAGCACAAGCAATTGACTTAGGTGTCCGAGTATCAAGAATGTAGAGATTATCAGACTACTGTTCCTTACCAATAATCTTCGTCATGAGATCCTAAATTGAAAAATAACCAAGAAAAAAGAGAACAATTAAGATCACTCGTAAGTTTGCTAACAAAAATCAGATTAAAAGAGAGATGTAGTAGACTCAAAACAGATGATAAATGAAAGGATGAGGTAAGAGGAACAATTCTCGACCAAATAACATTGGATGTTGACCATCGGCTAAAGTAACAGTTGTGATAAGACATATGTGGATGAAAATTAGAAAGTAAACTGAGACTATTTGTCATATGATCTGTAGCATCAATATTAGTTACTCATTTTGAAGAGGCGGAAACAAGACACGTGTTAGGTTTACTAGATTCAACAAGAGCAAATATAGAATTGGGTGGATGTTGTATAGGTTCTTGAAGTTGGCTCAGAGTGGCATACTCACTCACAGATATTGTAACAAACTCTGTCGAACATTCTTACGGAAATTATGAGAACAAATTACATACAAAATAGTCAAAGCTGTCGCAGCCAAGTATCACACCAAATCCGACACAACAGAAGCAGAAAGAGCAGTGTAGCAACAAAGATCTGTTGACCAAAACAATTACACAATCAAAAGGTACCCAAACGATACTAAACTGGTACCCAAAATGATACTAAACCGGTACCCAAAACGAAACGAAACCCGTATCCAAACAAAGGCAGCAGCTCCACAAAGTCTGTAACCGAACAGTACAAAAATGATACATCCACACCAAGCACAAAATGGAAGCAGGAACCAACAACAGGGGTGTGGTTGGATTCAGTAGTTGACGTCAGAGGAAGAAAAAGGCGCCGAAAATCTCTCCCAGGTGCTCTCACACAATGGCACATGGATAACCAACGAAACATCTGGCGTGGGACTTGCACGGAATCTGGTGGCTGACCAATCAGTGCACGATGGACCTGCTTATGCTGGCAGTGTTGAAAAAGGAGTCTCCAAACCCTGCCCTTTGAAGAGCGGCAATAACCCCTATTTTGGATACCCAAACAGCCCAAAAAATCCCCTTTTTTAAAACCTTGAAATTGCTTTAGTACCTCTGATACAATGTAGAATTTTGAAATGGAATGCTTTCTCATATGTTTATTCATCAACATTATTGGTACGAATATGAGTACAGAGGTCCTATAATATGTAAAGTAACATCCTACATTAACTATGTAATAACCTACATTGATTACAATATATTAATCCTAAGATTTTTAGCCTAAAAATCTGCAACACATGCAAAAGACAATATTGTAAAAGGTTTTTATTTGAGTTGTTGAACATTCTTACGTAACATAGTCCTGTATAGCAGAGGACTTTGAGTGAACAAATCAATAAAATAAACATGTTAAATGATCCATGCATTTTTTTGTGGTTATTTGATTTATTATATATATTTTAAAATTTTCATGTTCTTTACTTCCAGAAACCGGGTGGCATAATTGCTCTTCTAGATGAGGCTTGGTAAGATGTAGTAAGCTTTTTTTTGCTTATTTTTGGCATCTAAAGATTTGACTAAGATTTCTTTCAGTTACTTTACTATATATTAATAATAATATCCGACTGTTGTGGTGCTGTTGCTGAGGTTTTTTCCCTCTCTTGTTTGTTCCTCTTTAAAATTTTAACAGCATGTTTCCAAGATCAACACATGAAACATTTGCTCAGAAGCTGTACCAGACGTTTAAAAGCCATAAGCGCTTCAGCAAACCGAAATTGTCCTGTAGTGACTTTACAATTTGCCATTATGCTGGTGACGTATGTTTATTTTCTATTTTTTGTAAATTCATGCTGTAGAAAGAAATTAAGAAGTTAGAAGTGAATGGATTTCTGTTTATGATCTCAAACAGAAAACTTACTTACAATAATGCAGGTCACTTATCAAACTGAATTATTTCTGGACAAGAACAAAGATTATGTTGTCGCCGAACATCAGGCCCTTTTGACTGCTTCCAGATGTTCCTTTGTTTGTGGTTTATTTCCACCTTTAGCTCAGGAATCCTCCAAATCATCAAAATTCTCATCAATAGGTTCTCGATTTAAGGTGTGCTTGTATTTCTGTTTCTTAAAAGGCATATTATTACTTTTTTTCCAGTCTAATGAGTTAGAAAGTGTTTTTTTTTGTTGTATTTTACAGCAACAATTACAATCACTACTTGAAACTGAGTTCCACAGAACCACATTACATACGCTGTGTAAAGCCCAATAATCTTCTTAAGCCTTCAATTTTTGAGAACAGAAATGTTCTACAACATCTACAGTGTGGGGTAAGAATGATGACATTCTATGTGGTTGAGTTGAAATATATATTGGTATTTATTTTATTAGATCTGCTTGCCTAGATTATTCACATTGTTTATTTCATATCAGGGAGTTATGGAGGCAATCAGGATTAGTTGTGCTGGATACCCTACTAAAAAACCATTTGTTGAATTTGTAGACCGATTTGGTCTCCTTGCACCTGAAGTTTTGGATGGAAGGTAAGTTAATAGTTTTCTTGTCTCTCAAAACGTTCTTCAGAACTTTACTCCGACTTTTAATATGCATGTTAGTTCTGATGAGGTTGCTGCTTGCAAGAAGCTTCTTGAGAAGGTGGGACTTCAAGGGTATCAGGTAAATATCTGGACATTCAAACAATCTTTTGTTAGTCAATTGAGTTTCCTTGCGTACAGACATTCGATTGGCAAACATTCATGTTTGGCCTTTGGTTTATGCCCACTGACAATAATAATACCGAGGAGATTCCACTCTACTGGTCTGTTTATTGGGTGAAGACTGTTAACAAGTTATTGGGTGGAAGGAAGTGCTCAAGTTTAGATTAGGAAACAATATAAATTGGGTCTGAAGGCAAGAAATTTTCAGACGCTGGCAACTGTGAGCAAAGAGAAAAGCACTTTTCTTGTACAGAATCTAAGTTGTTGGTTTCAAGCCACAAACTTGATACATGCTGCTTCTGAATGAGGGTTCATTCTTGTACAGAATCTAGGTTGTTGGATTCATGCTCAAGTTTAGTTTTCCTGTTACTTGGGTGTGAACATGAGCATCATGTAGCATAAGTACACATGGAATTAATACATGCTGCTTCCGAATGGGAGTTCATTCCTTGTTCCAAATTGTATATATCTCCATTGTTTTATTATTTACTCAAATGTTCTATACATATGCGTTCTAGTTGGTTTTTTGGAAAGACCATACTGAGCCAGTTTATTTTTGGCAGATTGGTAAGACGAAGGTTTTTCTCAGGGCTGGTCAAATGGATGAACTAGATACCCGTAGGAGTGAAGTCTTAGGAAGATCTGCTAGCATTATCCAGAGGAAAATTCGTTCTTACTTGGCTCGCAGAAGTTTTATCATGCTCCGTCGATCTGCATTACAGATTCAATCTGTCTGCAGAGGTACATTTGTGCCTTCTGTGTGTGGCTATTGTAAATTAACTAAAATTTACTCCCTATCAAGGCTTTTGTTATTATATGCATTTGTTGATAGTTTTTGTCTGTGCTGATTTTAGGACAACTTGCTTGTAAAGTTTATGATGACATGAGAAGAGAAGCTGCAAGTTTGAGGATCCAGAGACATCTGTGTATGCATCTTGCTAGGAAAACTTTGAAAGAATTGTGTTCCTCTGCTGTTTCCATTCAGACATTTATGAGGGGAATGGCTGCTCGCAATGAGCTATGCTTGAGAAGGCAGACCAGAGCAGCGATTATAATTCAGGTTAATTTTTTCTTATATCATGTTATACATGCAATGATTTTTCTAGAAAAGATGTCATACCTTTTCAATTTTTCTTTTAGAGACTGACCCTCTTTTTGTTTTATATTACTTACTTTCTTTAGCCTGGAATGACATTTTTTGTACATATCAGAGCCAATGTCACAAGTTCTTGGCCCGGTTGCATTATATGAAGTTGAAGAATGTGGTAATTGCAACACAATGTGCATGGAGAGTAAGCGTTGCTCGAAAAGAACTGCGGAAGCTTAAGATGGTATTCCTATCTCTATTATATTTTGCATTTCTAGCAGAACCTTTTCTCATAAAATCCATTAGAAAATCTTTATTCTCTTCTTCTTCTCAATCTTTAAGAATTCTTTGCTGTCGGAACAGTTGTTTTTCGTGGCCACTTCGCTTAAATTTGATATCAGAACAGTAAAAAGTTGTATCCCTGATAAGACATAATTTTGGTCTTCAAATTTGAGTTTGATTGCTGAAGTTTTCTCTAGCCTATGCTTTGGGAAATCTATCTCATCAACAATCAAGAATATGTAGTCTTACCAGCTTACATAATGGGGTGGAAAAAGGAAACCAGACAGTTTTTCTTCTCTATCTGCTAATTCTGTCTTCTGAAACAACTTAGATTGTCTAAAACCTTAAAAATGCTGATAACTTGTTTCATGTGTGTATCACTCTGAATATCTGCTGTTATTTGCAGGCTGCTAGGGAAACTGGAGCTCTGCAAGCTGCCAAGAACAAACTGGAAAAGCAAGTTGAGGAACTGACATGGAGATTACAGCTGGAGAAACGTATGAGGGTAAGCATGATAATAAATAACTAAAGCTATTTTTTTCCCTTTTGGTTGTAGTTTGCAGGACAGTGAATCCAGTAGAGGTAAGAAGATGCTGAACTGAATGATTTTGTGTGCTTGGCATGTGTCATACTATTGTGTTTTCTATTCAATTGCCATCTTAGTTGAGAAAAGGTGTTAAATTGTATATGCATCATCTCTTTCTCCAAATTATGTAGGTTATGTGGCTGATAGTTGTATTTGACTTCCCAGCTTAAGCTGCTTTAAACAAATAGCTTGATAATTGATATTGCATTAGTTGCATGTGTCTATATGAGCCCTGCCTGCAGGTTCTGCCTATTTGGGTTGGGCTTTAATAATTTTAATCTGAAGTAATTATTTATTAAATAATGTATTTCCATTTGAATTTACTTAAAAATTTGAATATTAATATAAATGAATTTTAATAGTTTCAATAATATAAATGTCCTTACCAGTGGGACACTACTATAATTTTCTTTTCTCATAATTTACATATTCTTTTCTTATTCTGTAGGTTGACATGGAAGAGGCTAAAACAAAAGAAAATGCAAAATTACAGTCTGCTTTGCAAGACATGCAACTGCAGTTTAGGGAAACCAAAGAATTGCTGGCCAAGGAACGTGACGCTGCCAGAAGGGTAGCTGAGGTGGTCCCTGTAATTCAGCAGGTTCCAGTGGTGGACCACATGATACTGGAGAAGCTTACCAGTGAGAATGAAAAACTGAAGGTGAGGAGGTTGTCTAGCATCTTTGTTTTGCACAAAGATATGGTCAACGTGTAATAATATTGGATGTCTTAAGAATTGTTTCCTAAACCTTGTAGAAGATTAGTATCATAGTATATTTCCCATGTGCTGATTGTGCAGGCAATGGTGAGTTCATTGGAAAAGAAAATTGGTGAAACAGAGGAAAAGTTCGAAGAGACAAACAAGGTCAGTGAAGAAAGGTTGAAGCAAGCTTTGGAGGCAGAATAAAAAATAGTTCAGTTGAAGACTGTTATGTACAGGTTAGTTTTTGCCCTTCCTCAGGAAAGATCAGATAGATCCATACTCTGAGAATCTGAGATAGAGCTTTGCATGCTTTTTTGTGAAGCTGTAGTTATCCATGTATTTCTCTTTCTTCTCTTTATCTCCTGGTCATCATTGTTTCTGCTTCTTTTTTTTTTTTGCAGGCATGAAGAAAAATTTTTGGACATGGAATCTGAAAACCAAGTTCTGAGGCAGCAAACCCTGTTAAATACACCTGTTAAGAAGATCGTGGAGAATCTGCAGATTCCAGTCACTCCAGTACAATATAGCACATATTTTTTAATCTTCCCACCTCTTTTGTCATTATGCTGATATTTCCTATACCATTTTGCTTTACAAATTTGCAGAATCTGGAAAATGGTCGCCATATAGATGAACTGAACAAGTTAAATGTATGTTAAATATTTCTAAACATATATTCGTACTTGTGTAGTTTCTATAATATGTCCAATGATGACCTGTTATTGCAGGAACCACAGAGTGTGACACCAGTGAAGAAGGTTGGCATAGAATCCAATGGCAAGCTGCAAAGATCCAATCTTGAAATCCAACATGTATGTGTTTGCTACAATTGGTTTCTGCATCTTTAAGCCTTACAATTTTGTGCACTGTCAGATGTTTTCTGCCATTTTTTTAACAGGAAAATGTTGACGCACTGATCAATTGTGTTGCAAAAGACATTGGTTTCAGTCATGGAAAGCCCGTTGCTGCATTTACCATTTATAAATGCCTTCTCCACTGGAAATCTTTTGAAGCGTAAAGGACCAATGTGTTTGACTGTCTCATTCAGATGATTGGTTCTGCAATTGAGGTAATCTAATTATCATTCATAGACATTGTTTGTGAAGTATCTCCTTCAATTTCCTTTATTATTTTTCCCTTTGTATGACTTTTGTTTTGTGTTGATTTTGACTAATTTGTATTAATTTTTTATCCTAATTCAATTACTTAATGCATTCCTTGTACTGCCAGTTAATGTTCTTGCTTCTGATGGGCATGTGCCATGACTGTTGAAATTTTTTTTTACTTGCATAATTTTTCTGCCTTTTCTTAGGTTTCCTTGCTTGTATAATTTCAAAAAAGGTTGCTTTATGCTTCTGTTTATGATTTCTACTTTCCGTTTCTTTATGCTGTAGTAAAATAAGTATGAAGGTGTTATTGATGGTTGAGTGATGAAAACTTCATTGGTTGTAGAATGAAGAAAACAATGGTCATATGTCTTATTGGTTGTCCAACACATCAGCATTGTTGTTCTTGCTCCAAAAAAGTCTAAAGGCATCTGGTGCAAATCCAAGTCGGAAACCACCAACTCCGACCTCTCTGTTTGGAAGGATGACAATGGTATCTGAAGTTCTTTTCTTTGCTACTAAATATATCATTTTTAAGGAAGAATAAAACTGTTTTTACATTCTTTTTATCTTAAACTCAGAGTTTCCGCTCGTCTCCTTCATCAAACAACCTTGCTGTGGCTGCTACACAAGCTGTAGTTCGCAAGGTAGAGGGAAAATACCCTGCTTTGCTTTTTAAGCAGCAACTTGCAGCATATGTGGAAAAGATCTTTGGAATTATTAGAGATAACTTGAAGAAAGAGTTGTCATCTTTGCTTTCTCTATGCATACAGGTATCTTGTGAATCATTCAGTTTCTGGTCAACAATTTGATTCTGCATAGTCAATGGTATAGTGCGTACTTAATTCTGATTCCTCTTTTTCCCAATTGGTCATGATGAATTTCAGGCTCCTAGAACTTATAAAGGAGGTATACTAAGATCTGGACGGTCCTTTGGTAAAGATTCTCCTTCAACTCATTGGCAGGGGATTATTGATAGCCTCAACACCCTCCTAAGTACTTTGAAAGAAAATTTTGTAAGGAACCTGAGTTTTTTTCCTCACTGTGTTTTATAAACTTCAATTGCTGTTTAGAGGTTTTTACAGTTGTTGCTTGGTTTTCAGGTGCCTCCAGTTCTTATCCAGAAGATCTTTACTCAAACATTTTCATACATCAATGTACAATTGTTTAATAGGTAATCTTTTGTTTTATTGTAGTCTCTTTGTGCTTTTAATTCAAACGGTTTGGTTTTCTGTTCATAAGAATTAGTTTTAATTTTCCAGCCTCCTCCTACGCCGTGAGTGTTGAACGTTTAGCAATGGAGAATATTTCAAGGCAGGGTTAGCTGAGTTAGAGCTCTGGAATTGCCAGACAAAAGAAGAGGTGATGCCCTTTTTGTTCTTAGTTGTCTTTGTACCTGGAGTTGTTGCTACATAGTTTTGCTGGACTATTTGCTTTCTTTTTATGGCTTATTTACGTTCACTTGTCTTGAAATGCAGTATGCAGGGTCATCATGGGATGAACTTAAGCACATAAGACAGGCTGTTGGATTCTTAGTATGTTGAGTGGCACCCTTTAACAATATATATAATGTGATGGAGGTCCTTTGCGTTTGTTTATCACTGTTGAACTTTTTGGTATTGTAGAGTAAGAAAGATCTGAACTTTCTTAGTTTTAAGTCTTGTCCTCCTGATGGAAATGGTTATTTTTTAGCAGTATAATTAGAAAAATGTCCCTTAGATTTTTTTCCCCACAATCCTTTCAGTTACTATTATATAATGTTGTGCTCTTTATCTGAATTGTATCAAAATCTGATAACAGGTTATACATCAGAAGTACAGGATTTCATATGATGAAATTTCAGATGATCACTGCCCTGTAATCCCCCCTCCTCTCTCTCTCTCCCCTCAATTCTGTCATTCTTGCTGACGATAACTACTGTTTCTTCAGGTTCTTAGTGTACAGCAATTGTACAGAATATGTACTCTGTATTGGGATGACAACTATAATACTCGAAGTGTTTCTCCGGATGTAAGTTTTGCATAGCAGGTTCTTTCTCCTTGAACTGTTTAGGGAGTTCATTAAGCTGATATGATTATCGGCAACCTGCACTTCATTCCAGGTTATTTCCAGCATGAGGGTACTAATGACCGAGGATTCCAATGATGCTGTTAGCAGTTCCTTTTTATTGGATGACAATTCCAGGTAAAAATTCCTTTTCATCTTGCGTACGTACTATGTCTGGTACTACGAAATGTAGATGTTTGACTTAATTAAACATCCCGTTCTGATGTGTTTTACGGTTGTAAATGCGAATTCGGGAAGAAATCATAATTCGATATAGCTCGGTAGTATAGAGCAAGCCAACTAGAGCATTGGAAAACAAAGTATAATTGGCTTCAACGATTCTCATAATTAACTGCATGTTCCCACAAACATCTTAGATTGATCTTAGAAACAAACTAATCAATCCTTCTTAAACCAGCATTCCCGTCTCCGTTGACCATCTTTCCAAATCGCTCCAAGAGAAAGAATTCTCGGAAGTCAAACTGGCAGATGAACTTCTTCAAAATCCAGCCTTTGAATTTTTACACGAGTAAGGCTTAGATGCGCTCCCCCTCCCCCTTTTTTCGTGTCGAGGTGGCAACGGAGACTCGAAACAATTGCCAACCCAATGATTGTTGTACATTCATTTCGTTTTCTCCCCATTGATATATAATGCTCCCCCATTACACCCAGTAAAAGTTCATTTGCTTTATTCTTTTTGGCATTCAACATTGTTGAGCGGGGAAGTGATTTGTTTGATATGGGTTTTCTCTTTATTTTATTTTACATTGCTTATTCATTTGCCATACGGGTTAGCTATTATTATCATTATCCTGGTTTTATTGTATAAAGCATCCCGATTGTATGGAAACGTACATATATTATAATGGTGATTGATTTTTGCCGAGGAATTTTATTTCCGATTGAACTTTTTTCATTTACATTGCTAATCCAATACGTTGTGATTTATTGTTAGTTATCATGTCTTCGCGTTACTGCCTTTTCTTTTTGCCCCTAAGAATTATTATATACTTTTAGAAGTATTTAAAAGGTAATATTATCAAATTTAATAACACTTGTATTTTTGTTTAGGCTTATTTTAAAAATAAATGTAAAAAATATGTTTCATTCTTATTGTAGGTGTCTAATTTGTTTCTGCCAAAGTTTTTAACATTTTATTTTATTTTTAGTTTAAGATTTTGGTGTTATATACATTAAATCTCGTTTTACAAAGAATGTATGGCTCGTAGTATGGTTTTAAACTTTTAATATATGTATTTTTTTCTTTTTAAAATATATTAGAATACAATTTATGTTTTATAAATTAATATTTAAAAATGTTACCTGTCAAGGTAATTAAAAACCGGATCACATAACATGTTTATATATCCATATTCGCGTGTTTTTAAACACAGAGTCTCATAATTTCATTATGGAATAAATTAAATCGAATGCTAGGCAAGAGGAATGTGCTTGCAATCGGAGAAAAAGAATGGAGCTATATGCATAATGATAATTACGATGACAAGGCTGAAATGAAAATATTGAATGTTTGAAGCTGGGGGGATCCATGTGAATTCCTCATGGAATTGTATAGGTGAAGGACCATGGTCAGGTAACCATCGAGGCATTTAGTCTCTAGCTCAAGGACCGCCAATGGACCACCCTTTTTCTTTAATTCATTTCCCATTCTCAATCCATGGAATTTCATGGTCCAATCAAAATTTCCTTCATGTCAGCTCCCAATGCTAGTTGCCAAATCCAAGTATAGATTTTGGTCAAAAATTCATGAACTGTGTATTTTCTTTAATAGAAGAGCTAATCTTATTAAAAAAATAATTCATAATTGTAATTCGGAATCTAAAGTAGTGAAGATCAACATGATAATAAATAAGCACATTTCGATAAGCTAAGGTCAAGGACTGAATTAAGATTCTAATTCGGGAGGGAAAAATATAACTTTTTTAAAAGTAAAGGGATAAATCATAATTATCTCATAAATATTTAAATTATATATACAAATTAAATGTAAAAAGAATTCGGGTTAGGGGGAAAGTTCCTCCTATGTATCTAAGAGATCCGTCCCTAATTGAGACGTCATCAAATTTAACCCTGAAAAAAAGATAAAACGAAAAGAACGGTTAAATGACCGATAAATAAGATAAAAAAATGTATCAAAAGACATAAAAAATTACCATAAAAATAGAATTATTAAAAACTAAAAAATAAAGATAAATAAAAATTGAAATATGAAAAGAATAAAAAATTAAGAAATATCGGTAATCAATAACCAATACGAAAGCTAATACTGCCACAAGTGAAACAAAGATACAAAAAGGTTTCAAACGACACGAGAGAAACTTAGAGTTTTACTACTCTACCCAATTAGTCTTTTAATTCTCCCCTATGTGCAATTTTACGTATTAATTATGTCAAATAATTTAATGTAACATGCATGTCTGAATATTTTTTGCATAATTGGACAACTTTTGTTTACATATTTTAAAGAAGACAAAAAAAAAAGAAAATTTGTACAATATTTTCTCAAATGTATAAAAAAATATTATATATACATTTTTCTTATCACCATATGTTAAAAAAATAAAATATAAAGTTAAGTATGATTTTACCATATGTTAAAAAATAAAATATAAAGTTAAGTATGATTTTAAAAAAAATAATAAATGGATGATCAAATCAAAAATAAAATAATAGGTGGGAGGTTAAATAGATAATTTATTATTTTTTAATTATATGTGAATTTATAATTTTACCCTGGATAAATATCTCTCTTTCCCATGCTCAGAGACAAGTTTATCTAGAGGTCTCAGGATTCGAGTACTAGAGATTATAAGAGTGAGTTTTATTGTCAAATGATCGATAATTTTTAAAACATACACTACTTAAAGGAAAGAATAAATATCCTTGGACAATTTTCTTAAATCAAAGTGTAATGAATATGAGATCTATTAAAATATATATTCCATAATAACATAACAAAAGTTAGCCCTTTGAACTCGCATCAATTCTTGAATGCCATCACATGGTCCTTCGTCTCCTTTCACACCAGCTCCCCATATTTAAATCCCTCTACTCTCTTAACTTCCTTCAACAAATCAAATCTCTTTGGACTCTACTCTTTCTTCATCAATCTTCCAAAAAAAAAAAATTCCAAACAAACCCTTTGGCCAAACTTAAACAATATGGAGAACTTGTTTCGACTTATTGATCAAGACCAAGGTTTCTTTCAGCGTAAATGGACTTTGGTCAATGGTCCGTTGATAGTCGGTGCCGGACTGTCGGGGCTAGCCACGGCTGCTTTCCTTAGAGAACAAGGGGTGCCCTTTGCCGTTCTCAAAAGAGCCGAATGCACAGCGTGCTTGTGGCAAAAATGGACCTACGACAGGCTAAAGCTTCATCTCCCTAAACAATTCTGCCAACTCCCTAAACTACCTTTCCCTGAGAATTCCCCGAGTACCCAACCAAGAGACAGTTCATCGAATACCTTGAGTCATACGCTAAGCGTTTTGATATCAACCCAAAGTTAAATGAGTATGTCCAGTCAGCTAGGTACGATGAGATGAGACCTGTGGCTTCTGGAGGGTTAAGACCGTGAGTGGCGCAAATAAGACAGAGTTCGAGTATATTTGCCGATGGCTCGAGGTGGCCACCGGTGAAAATGCCGAGTGCGTGGTGCCGGATATCGAAGGGTTGGCTGATTTTGGTGGTGAAGTTATCCATGCTTGTGAGTACAAGTCTGGTGTGAAATTCAAGGGTCAGAAGGTACTAGTCGTTGGATGTGGCAACTCCGGCATGGAAGTTTCTCTTGATCTTGCAAACCATGATGCTTCACCTTCAAAGCTGGTTCGCAGCTCGGTAAGTCTGACTGAGTCATCAACCAAATATCAAATATCTTCTTATAAACATGAGATTGAATTCTAATGGTTTTTTTGTTTAACAGGTTCATGTATTGCCAAGAGAAGTTTTTGGGAAATCGACATTTGAATTCGCTGTTTTGATGATGAAATGGCTGCCCCTTTGGCTCGTTGAAAAGCTTCTGCTGATATTGGCCTGGTGGTGCTGGGGAACATCGAGAAATATGGACTGAAAAGGCCATCAGTTGGTCCTATGGAGCTTAAGAATAGTATAGGGAAAACTCCTGTATTGGACATTGAAGCATTGGACAAAATCAAATCGGGTGACATCCAAGTTGTTCCTGGAATCAAGCGTTTATCACCTGGACAAGTCGAGCTCGTTAATGGCCGAAAACTCAACATCGATTCGGTTGTTTTGGCCACCGGATACCGCAGCAATGTTCCCTCTTGGCTTCAGGAAGGTGAATTGTTCTCCAAGAAAGGGTTCCCAATGGGTTGGAAAGGCAGCAGTGGACTGTATGCAGTAGGGTTCGCAAGGAGAGGGCCGTCCGGTGCTTCATCAGATGCCATGAAGATTGCTCAAGATATTAGCAATGTCTGGAAACAAGAAACTAAGAAGCCCAAGAAGAGAACCATAGCTTGTCATAGGCGATGCATTTCACTTTCACAATTCTAAATTTCTCCAAGAACACCCCCAAATGATAGTGTAAAAACACATGTATATAGGCTAACTGAGCCCTCTCCAAAGGCCCAAAGCTGGTTTTTATTTCTTTGGGCGTTTTTTAAACTGAGACGGTGAGGCTGTTTTCTCTTTTATTTTCAATATAGTGACTGTACTCTATAGTTCATGTAATAAACAATTTCCCTTTCTCTATTTCCATCGTTGCTCTGCTTATTTTTCTTTTTACTTCATTTTTTTTATATAGACTTATTCAGAGTTTTCTTAGTCAATTGACAACGCATGCACATAGCCTATAGACACAATTGCTTGAACCCGAATCTTTTAAAAAAATAAAATTTCTTTTATCACTAAGACCACATAATAGATTCAGTTCTACTTGATTCCCATAAAGTAAGCTTCTGAAATTAATTGATCAAATCTTTGGTTTGGACTTTGGATCCTTGGGACAATACTTGTTTTAATCTCCGTGGAATGTACATTACACACGCAGATATGCTTACAAATAACCATATGAAACTTAAGTATGTAATTAAAGGTGAAAGCCCACTTGATTCAATGTTTCAAGATCTGTAAGTTGTTGGTAAACGTTTTATTATATATGGGTAGGATCCACGATCATGATGGACCATTACATCAAATATTTATTACCTATTCCATAGGCCAACTTATTGAAATGGTCCAACCAAGGAATTTCGGGAAGCACTGGAAGTTTTGAGTTCCAATAGAGAGTTATTCCTCAAGTTTCTGGAAGAGCCAAGTTCCAAGTTCTCTCAGCGTCTCTTTGATTTCCAGTCTTTATCTCAATCTCCTAAGAAAATGCGTATCGCTGTTCTTAGACCCAAGATGATTGAAAAAGAAAAATTTGCTGGAATAGGGAGTAGTGATAAACAGAAGAAGACACCAGCTCGAATGGGTCACGGAACTGGGTGGGATATAAAGAACGGATCATGTTATCCTCCTTTCCCTAGTCTTGAAGTTGATGAATATCCCTCCCAACCAACTAGAATAGTGGTATTGAAGCCCAGCCCTGGGATGTCTCAGGAGATTAAGACTGTGGCATCTCCGTCCCCCTCATTTCCTAGGATATTGCATGGTGATAATTTTTATGAGGAACCTGAAGATGATGGTGCACAAGAACCAAGAGAAGTGGCAAAAGAAATCACTAGGCAGTTGTGGGAAAATCTTATTGGTCACAGCAGGAATGAAACATTACTTTCTTCTGTGTTTTCCAATGGTTACATTGGTGGTGATGATAGTTAATAGATCTCAAAATGAGTATGCTATGGAAAACCTCAGTGATTCAGAAGTCACATCGCCAACTTCTAGACATTCATGGGATTACATCAACAGTGGCCCTTATTCATCCTCTTCCTTCAGCCAAGCATCATGTTCTCCTGAGTCCTCAGTTTGCCGGGAATCAAAGAAGCGGCTTTCAGAAAGATGGTCCATGATGGCATCAAATGGGAATTCTCAAGAACAATGACGTCAGGAGAAGCTCAAACACATTGGGTGAGATGCTTGCTCTTTCTGATACAAAGAAGTTGCTGAGATCTAAAGAAGAGGGAAGTACTAAGAAACAAGAACCAAGGGGATCAACTTCCTGCATAGCTAGTAATTGAATAAAGAAGAAAAAGCAAGTGATTCTCCCAAAAATCTTCTCAGATTAAAATCTGTTCCAGTGTCCTCCACTGCATACGATGTCAGGCTTAATATTGAATTTTCAGATCCTGAATCTAGCAAAGAACAATTTCCTAAGGAACTGACAAATGCAAAGAGCATGAAATCATCTTTAAAGGTGAACACAAATCCAGAGTTCTCAGGACCAGCCAAGCCCTATCTCAGTTTTAGAACCTCTATTTTGCGAGGATGAGAACACAAATCCAGAGTTCTCATGCAGTATCAAACCAGTGTACCAAGGTTAATTTCGCTTATTAAATTAGGAACCTGTTGTTCTTCTGATTTTGTTTTCTCCTAATCTATTATCTCGTTTATTAATTAAGGGGTGGAGGTGCCAGCAAAGTCTAACTTGATTGACAAGTCACCACCTATAGAATCACTTGCTCGCACCATCTCATGGGATGATTCTTGTTCAGAGACAGCCACAATAAATTCATCAAAACCCTTGAAGGTTTCCTCGGGTGCCAAGGAAGAAAAATGGGATTGGATTCTCTGTCCAATCACTGTTATCAGCTGCTGGCCTCAATAGCAAGGTGTATTTTGAGTCATTTATTGCCAGATGGCATTCACCTGAAAGCCCATTGGATCCGTCCTTGAGAGAAAGATATGCCAACTTGAATGAGAAGGAGCCTCTGCATGAGGCTAAACAACGACAAAGGAGATCAAACAGGAAGCTCGTATTCGACTGTGTCAATGCAGCCGTAGTGGAAATCACAGGTTGTGGATCAAGCAGTTGCGTGAGAACTATGTCATTGGGCTGGTCCTATATGAGGGACACGGAGAGTGCATCATCATCACTGGTTGACCATGTATGTGCCCAAATAAAGGAATGGATTTCCAGTGACAGTAAGCGTTTGGTGGATGATGCTGATGGTGACAGGGACAGCAACTGCCTGGCGGTCGAAAGGGTGGTGCAGGAAGAAGTGATGGGTAAAGGGTGGGTCGATCAAATGAAATCGGAAACAGATAATTTAGGACGTCAGATAGAAGGGAAGTTGCTACAAGAGCTTGTGGAAGAGGCCCTGGTCGATATGACATTGACCAGTACGGTGTTCTGACTTTGCTCTTACCTTTTTAATTCTCTCCGTCCTGTATTTATCGTAACTCATCATCTGTGAATTTATGCATTTGATTCTCAAGAATGGGGATGATCCTGCCAGAGGTTATTTGTTTAAATGTGGTTTAGGAATGTTTGGTATATATAATTTGAGCTTTCTTATTCAGCCCCCTAACCACCTGACGAGCTGACCCTTGTATTTTTCCTTTTTTTAGTTGCCTTGTCGGTATTGAGAAAATAGGATGGGGTTTTTGATAATTTAAAATATATAAAAAAAATGCAAATGTAGATTGAAGTTGAAGATTATAGAGCAGGGGAGGGGGCGGTCAGGGCGCTCGCTCCATGAAAATATGTCCTAAAAATATTAAATTATCATATATTTTAGATATTTTCAATTAGTAATTTATTTTCGCCTTCCCTAAAATTTTAGAAGTTCATCCCCTCTAACGTCAAGTATTTTGGTTCGTCCACTAACCTTGTTGAATTGTTGTAAACAATGTAAGTAGAGAATCTGGTTGGATGATGATAATCCTGATTGTTGATTGATATGTATACCATTTGGAGTGATTTATTTTATTATAACTTATAGATGATGAAAAGAAATATCTAGGGAAAAATATGCAGGTTGACAATACATAGCTTTATCATAATAAGCCCCGAAATATTCTACATTGGCACTCTTGGTTGGTTAGCTAAATTATATTTCTGACTGGCAAAGTACTTGTATCATGATACCATCCGCAAAGCAACTGGGCAGACAGTAAGACAAGAACCAGAACATCATCAATACCAACACGATTATATATCTTATACTATGGAATAGTATATCATGGGTTTATATTTTAAGCATTGATGAGTACATTAAGTCAATGAATCAAGTGATAAGAGAACATCTTTCAAGCTTGTTGTGGGCGAAGTGGAAGTTGATAAATTCGCCGAGGACCGTAATGAGGAGACTCGAGTTGAGGTTGATACTCGGTTGAATGCTAATTAGTTGATAATGAAATAACCCTTTTTTTCCTTCTTTTATTTAAGCTTGTTTTTAATTTTATGAAATCAGCATAATCAAGTTTAGAATTTTATAGCATCTTTCATCGATATACTACACAAGTAAACAAGAAACATACTATTCCGTAATATGTATAAATTGTGCGAAAAAAAATATGCAATGTACTGTCAGTGAAGTGTAAAACTCCGCAAGCAGAGTTAGTGGAGTCTTAAAATATACTTTTTAAGAGGGTATCTGAATTGGAACGATAGAATTGATGAAGAGGGTGGGAATATAAGGGACATAAATCAAGTGCACTGTATTTATAGGTTTAGAAAATACTACATTAACTCTGTCAAATGGGTTTCAAATGAAAGGGAAACCAAACAACAAACTTCTCATTTATAAACAATATCACTATCACCACATTCAGATTACAAAGTAATACAGCGAGAAAAGGGTACACATCAAACAGCGTATTGCTATCTACTTGGATCAGTATGAGACATGACAATTTCCAACATCATGAAACAAATACACAATCATAAAACAACACAATGCATCAATCTAACATACACATGATAGACACCTGAGAGATGGGTGTTTCTCTTGATCATCGCTCTACTTGGACTTCATACTCGATGCGTTCTGGTTTAGTAAATCGTGTTTATCAGTGCTGTTGTATCTATCACCATTGTTCAGACCATACTGCAAGACAAAGTTCAAGGAGCATGATTTAGGAGGTACTAAGTAATGTTGTATGGATGATATTGCATATGGAAAGAGACAGGCCCAAATGTAACTCAGCATTAATGAAAATAATAGGTTAATCTTTTGTTTTGCCAAAACTAAGCTACAACTAGTTATATATCAATTAAGACACGTTCAACAAAATAAAGTACTGACATGAGATAACTGCTTCACTACCAAAAGAAAAAAGGAACCTAAAAGGGGGTGACATGATACAAAGGAGAATGGATATCATTGATTAACTGTCAACTCTGAACTAAAGACGCAGTCTCACATACAAATATCGATGGTGATAAAACAGAAGCTTGAGGCAACAAAACGAAATTATTTAGTTGATCAGTCATTGAAAGCCAGTATCTATCAATCAGACTGAATTCTTTTTCAACAAATCATTTCCACACATAAAATTATCATTTGAGACTGATGCTGTATTTTATCAGTCACTAGTGCGAGTGGATCTAGATGTGGTAAATGTTAAGGTGTGCATCTTAAGGAAAATCATATGCACACTTGCAAACTGCATAAATACTCAACGATCATGCATTTGCTACTGAGATTCCAGACTATGAATCTGGGTTTGGTTAATTGCCAATTGGCACTAATGAGCTAGACCATTAATCTGTCATACTATCACCAAATAGTCCATAAGGTTCCCTGCAACCATAGATATACAGCATGGCGATTATGATATACATTGTCCTATAATACAACTTAGAACCATTTCCACAGGAAGCAGTCATCATTCAATCCAGAATTATATTTTGCATCGAGGATTTGACAGGATATAGATAAACTAATAATACAGAGTAGTTGTCCTATCTTTTATTCTATAAAACACGAGTTAATAGTACTAAAGAAACAGGATACCTTTTCTCTTATTCGTGAGCCCCAGAAATCAGGGTGAGTACCCCTGCCATCACCCCTGGCTGAAGTAGAAGTGTGGCAAGACTGGGAGTTTAGGAGTGGCTCCCTAGTTCTACCTCGAATGTTTTCATAATCATCTTCATCATCAATGTTTCTTCTTCTAACAGAAACCATTGACCGCAAAATTACTGCCACTAGCAAAGACAATGCCTGAAGAATATAAGAAGTATTAGACTAAAGAAGTACGTGGATTTGCTCAACATCTAAAAGAAAAGGAAAATAAAAATCTTTTCATTTAATTTTCTAATTAAAAAAAAGATTATTTTCATCCAGCCATGGAATATATTACCATTTATATTAACTGAAATTTTAAAAATCTCATTATGGTTAGATTAATCTCAAACAGAGAAAGAGATTTATCTTAAGTTGACTAAAGTTCAAACAGCATTTGATTTCCAAAAATAATTTATCATGGATGGGACAGAACAACTCCCTGTTTTAATCCCAAATCATTCATCAACCAAATTTTTATCATAGGATTTCAACGGATCAAATAATTAACCATAATTTTAACCAGTGATATGCAAAAAAGATGTTGACATAATTTTAACCATGCATAATGCTAGAATTCTTAATCTTTTCCGTGAATACTTGTTAAGATTTGAACCAAAACTTACAGAAACCCCCACTAGTTCCACTGACCATTCTCAATATAGCCCCAGCTAAATTAAATTACAATATTTCTGGGATATATATTAACAATCCACCTATCCATCCAATCATCAGTGGTGAAAAAGCTGAAGGGATAACATAACCAAGGGACAGTTCAGTGGTGGCACTAGAAGGTGCATCCAAATGAAGTTTTTTTCACATTAGAGAAATTGTAAACCCTGTCAGAAGATCATTGCATATCAATTCACCCTTATTATAAAATCTTTACATCCTTATTAAAAAATTCAGCTACTTCCAAATATTCACCTAAGCTAGCCATCACGGTCAACATTATGACCATGACTTGAACTTTAGTAGATCATCTGATTAAGAGGCAGAAATAACACAGTATGTGCTCATTTTATTATTGGATTTTCATTTGACTTTTGTGCACAAAAATTGCAGTCAGCTAATTTAGTAAGTTACAGATGCTTAAAAGCATGGGCTAAAATACCTGAATTACGACCACACTGATGCCAACCCATTTACAAATATCAATATTGTCTTCTATGAAGGAGCGAAGGTTATCAAGTTCTCCAGTTGGGTCAAATGGAATGTCCTGTCATACAATACATTATTTAGTAATAGATAATAATTTTCATTTGATTAAAGCCATAGCATCTTGCGACAACCACAATGCACCAAGAAAAATAATTTACCTTCTCCCAACGACGATCAATTGCAATAAATGCCACCAAAGAAGCTTCTATTAGTATGAGGACAATTTTGATAAGTGTATACTGGCAGTTTGATCAAGTTAAGGCAAAACATGCAATAGATTGTCGTTATATCGGAAGACAGTTATATCTTCAAGATTTAATGCTCGTTATAGAACCTTGTAAATCACAACTACTATAGACTTAAAAGTGAAAATGCATAAGTTAAAATTCTGAAATTTGTGATTAAAGTTTTGAACCTAATTTTAGCATTTGATTTTCTTCTGCTACCTTCACTTCTTATAAACGAAGCATATATAGAGTTGAAGAACTTAACACTTCAGCATATCGGAAATCATTGTCTCAACTTAAATTTGGCCTAGTCTATGTAGACATGTTCAGAACCGCAGCAGATAAATCTCTAAAACCAACTTTATTTGAAAAGAATAATATAAAGACTCATCTAGATAGGATACAAAACATAGGCAACAGCCATTAATAGATTCAGCTGCAATGCACCAATGAGACTAATGCAACACAGCACAATGCCAACTCCCATAAAAGAGTAGATGAACCTGCAACAAAGAATAATAGCATAAGCTTTATACTCATGCAAACATTTATATTTCCCAACCAAGTTCCCAGTTGCAATGCTTGTTTAAAAAACAGCTTAATGTAGGTTATGTATTTGGTCCTATACGTAGAACTTTGATGTTGTTAAGTTTCATACTAATTCAATATTCTGAAACCATTGACTATATATTTTTAGAGTTAAAAGTACGAAACAAAAGACCATATTTGGTTGAGTTGGCAATTCTAATACATGGCATGATTTTGTCGTACAGTATGTCAGTAACGAACTTCATCTTAGAAACTCTAACTGAGTATTTCTTGAATATCATACAATAAAAAGCATATCTGACTCCAACTGATTAGGTAACATGAGTCTAGAAGCAATTAATGCTGTCCACTTCAAATTTGATAAAGCTTTTTATCCACTTCAAAATCTAGAAGTAATTAATTACAATAAAAAACTTTAAAAGGAAAAACGATTTACTAAATAGAATAAGTACCAAGGGGCAGGTAGCTTAACGGAATTCAAGTTAAACCCGACCCCATCATCAAACCCGGAGGCCAAACCAACAGCGAAATCATCAAAAACCCTAGCTGCTCGAGCTCCAACCTCCGGTCTCGAATTGAAGAAAACCGAGAGAGAAGATTCTGGCGACGGAACTAAAGGCGGAGGAGAATCGGGGACGTGATGATTCCATTGATCCAACATCCATATCGAATAGAGTAAGATCGATACTCCAAAGAAAGCTTGGAGAAAATTCAAGAACTTCAGAACAAAAGCAAACGAAACTTGACAGCAACTCGGCCGCATTCCCTAAGGTTTCAATCGATTATGATTTCACCTTCGTTTTTTTCGCTTAAAGAAACCCTATGATGATATGAATTTGACAGAGGGATGAGACTGAAGCTTCGTTTCCTGGAATAATTTGGCTTTATTTTTTCATCACAACTTGACCTCACTCAATCTCAGATGGGTCCACTCATCTTTAAATAATATAAAAAATAAGAATTTAATATTGTGAATATAGATAAGTTAAGAAGGCTTACTAAAAAATATAAAACAATTTTTATGTTAAATAAATTAATAATATTATAGATCGGTTAATGAATCATACACAGATTATTACATTAAAAAAACAAATCCTTATTATAAAGTGAGTTCTAATGCAATCCACATAGTATTAACTTTAATAAGAAACAAGGTTAACTTTAATAAGAAACAAGGACGAAATAAATCAGTAAAAATGAGGATTTACTTTTATGCTAAACAAACGTAAAACCATGCCTTAGCGCACATCAAATATTTCTCCCTGGAAAATTAGTTGGATTTAGGCATTTAAATGAACTGAACGTTCAGTGAACCGTTCATGAACCGTGCGGCAGGAAGTTCGTTTATGTTCGTTTATTTATTAAATGAACGAACATAAATAATATTTTACGTTTGTTTAATTAAATGAACGAACACGAACAAATGGCTCGTTCGTTCATTTACGTTCGTGAACGTTCGATTATATGTTCGCTCATTTATGTTCGTTCATTTATGTTCATTTATGTTCGAACAGAAGGCAAGTTGAATATGTTACGAAAATTATTGAAGTTGTTTGGATTTCAAGACTTAACTTTAAGACTTTATTATGTTCATATAGCTTATTTATGATTTATGTATGTTTTTTTCGTATTCGAACAAATTAACTCTAAAGTTGCAAGTTATATTAATGAATTTTAAGTTGTTATTCTTGTTGTTTATTTTTTTTTTACATTCATTTGTTGTGTTCGAATAAATTTGTTTTTTGTGTTGTTCGTTTATGTTTGTTTATTGTGTTCGTTTATGTTAATTTATTATGTTATTTTATGTTCGTTTATCATTTAAATGAACAAATATGAACAAACTATATTCTTTAATGAACGAACATGAACAAGCTATATTCCTTAATGAACGAACATGAACAACAACAAAAATTTTATTCGTTTATGTTCGTGTGTGTTCGTTTCGTTTACTGGCTTTGGCCGTAAAATCTCATACAAACTACCAAAATCAGCAGCAATTACACTGCCAATCTCACAATCAGAGCGTTTTGATTATTATTTAAAAAACACTAAACTGAAATGGTAAAATTGTATTCTTAAGCAGCAGCACTCCTTCACTGAGGATTCAATCGTTGTCTACATCGGCTGTCGGAGTAAATCGTGAATGTTCCATCACAAACAGCAAAGTATTCCTGCAGCCGCCGTTTTCATTCAAAACCAACCTTTATGCATTCAATATTTGAAGCGCGCTAAACAGTTAAACAGAATCATGGTTGACCACACAAAATCTAAAACACAGCAAGTTCAACACATATCGTATCATATGTGTTTGCGTCGTGTAATTTTTAACAACTTAATGATCTCTCCCAATCCTTGTGTTGCATTGCCTGCAATAGACATTCACTACCGAACCGCACATTGACACTATATATCAATGAAGCATGGGAGATTAAACTATAATGAATTATTTTTACTTTATATAATTTAGACGGTGAAATGAGAGATGTCTTACGTTTGAAGGGAGTTGCATAGCTCCACCCTTGGTACCTTTAAAACAAAAAAGAGTTTTCAGGTTTCAACATATTCTTGCAAGACGTCATATATAAACACTTCGAAAATGCAGATCAGGTTTACAAGACAAAACATCAGTAACAGTTAAAGAAGTATTAAGCAATGAGTTCATACAAAGAATGCACAATCAAGAACTGAAGTTAGGGTAGCTAGTAAAAGATCCATATAAAGAAGAATGGCATATATATATTGAGAGACATACAGGGGCAACCTCGTTTCGATTGTTCCTGGGGACACCGAGGATGTGGTTACTGTAACACATGCATTAGTAGAAACGACGGGTAGAATTCCTTGGAAATCTGACTCTGTTGGGAGGCCGTCTCGGCATATTGGAATGGGAAGGAACCAGTGGAGAAAAATGGTTGCTCGTTTCAGCTGAGTCCAAGAACCAACGGCTTTGCTTGTTTCAACTGAGTCCAAAAACCAACGGCTGGTTTTGATTAAGCTTCTTGGAAGGAGCAATGGGAATGCTTTACATATGTTTATATAAACAAGACGAAATGAAATCGAAAGCAGGTAGCTTCTTCTTCCCTTGTAACCGATATTTGGGAGCATTTTTTTTTTCCTTATGAAAAAGGTTTCTTGATTGTGTGTGCTCAGGGTGTATATTTAGTATTAACTTGTATATTTACATAAATCTATCGCTTTTAACTGTACTATGAATCATTCGGATTTGTTCTCAGCTTGACTATTCACAAATTCAATCGGTTATCATATTTGTCACAGTTGTTTGTTGGATTAAGATATATAATTATGGACACACATGTATAATGTGCAATGTTATCAAGTGTGATATAAAATTAAGCGACCAATTATGTTTTATGTGTCAAAAATATTAAAGTGTCATATAATTAAAATATAAATATTATAAGTTGTGTTTATAATTTGATGAGGGGCAAAATTATAGGCACATGCCCACCCTGAAATCCAAATTTTTTTATGTTAATTTTTCATTTTACTAATAGTGTTCATCCTGGAATTTTATTTGTGCCTATCCCATACGAAATATTTTTATTATTAATACATGTATGCACACCCTAAAAAATATTTTTGGATTGCCACTTTCGGCCGCCGCCCTTTGTCGTCGATGTTGCCATTAACTAGACCTAACCCCGATAATGCCTCTACCCAACAACCAACCACGTGACGAATAGTCACCGACGAACCTCAAATCACGATTTAAGCCCGACGACGGTAAGGAAAAAACGCAACCTTTATGCGACTTCACGGGGGCCTGACGGTACGAACGACGAAAAGAAAGACGACGATCAAGAAGGGAGATGACAATGACGACACCAACGTCGGTGGTCGTTGGTGGCAAGGAAGAAATAAGGTTTTTTTTATATTAATTTTGGGTAAGTAGAAAGCAATATATGTTCAAAGATAATTCTCAATCATTTGACATTAAATACTCATACCCCTAGCATTAATGGTTCTCGAATTTGGGACCTCAAGGAATAAGAATAATTCTTTTACTACCGAGGTCGCTTGGTTTGTACAGAAAAATAAGTTTTTTTAATGATATGTATGGTTCAGAAACCTAAAATAATAACATTTGTGATGTTAAACACATATTTTTAATAAAAGAATCTTTAAACACATAAAATTAACTTTAAATATAGTTTAATCACTTTTTTTTTTTATCAAGAGAAAAGATAATGCAGATACATAAAAGTAGGTAAAGTACCCCGATGCATAATGGCTTATAATTAATAATTGAGTCTATCCAACATCTCCAAATGGGCCAACCTGTAAAGGGCTTTAATATTTAGTAATTAAATCATAGAATATTATCCACACTCAAACTGATTAATTTGCAAAATTATTAGGGGTGCATCCAAAGCATGATAAGGTTAACAGTATTTAAAAAGGGCAAACTATACATTTAATACCTAAACTATTACTTTTATTATTTTAATACCTAAACTTTCATTTATTTTAGTTTTTGTTTACTTTTTGTTTCGTTTTGGTATCTCGCAATTAGAAGCTTAATGAAACTATTACAACATAACATTTTTATGGGTAAATTACATAATTCATCACTCAATTATATTATCACTCCTATTTTGGTCATTCAGGTTTAAGTTTTTTAATTTAATTACTTAACTTTCAAATTACTCCTAATTTAATATTTCTAACTTGAAAATTTGATTTTTTTTAAATTTTAATTATATATTAATAAAAAAAAAATTTTTATGTCACGAAAATTATTAATAAAATAAACTAGAGTGGTTAAAACATGAGTAATTTAAAAGCTGAGTAGTTAAATTGAAATTTTGTGATGATCAAAATAGGAGTTAGAACCCATAAAAGGATTTTACGTGTAGTAGTTCCATTAAGTTTTTAACGGTCGGGTACTAAAATGAAATGAAAAGTAAACATTAGGAAAAGGTTTTTAAACAAATGAAAGTTTATTTACTAAAATAAAATAAAATTGATAATTTAAGTACTAAACATGTAATTTACCCTTAAACTAACTGTGAACCTAGAGTTTGATATTTATTTTATATAAATATATCCAAAAATTTTATTTTGTTTATTTTAAAATTATATTATTTTTTAAAATTTGTATTTATCAAATAATTTAATATTAAATACTCAAATTCTAGTCATTTTTTCTTTGTTTTTTTCCCCTCTTACTATTCTCTTTATTATTTTTTATATTTTTTACAGCAAAAAACAACGTCAGTCTTGAATGGATCATCAATCGCTGATTGTTTTTTCTTTTTTCTAGTTCTCTTTTATTTTAAATTATAGCATTTTTTATTTTAATTAATTTTCTTTTTTTCGTATAAAATGATCGATTAATTAATACTATTATTAATACAACATGTAATATATTATATATGTATATATATAAAAGATTTTTTTTATGCCCAAAAGAGTTACTGTTGGGATTGTCCCTGTCAAAAAGGTGGGCTTTTCTTGTTTATAAACTTCATTTTTTGGCCTATCAAATCATCGCCTGCTTTGAAACTAATTCATTTCTACCATTCCATTAACTATGATTACTATGTTGTGGTGGAATTGAATGACCTCTCAACAAACATTTTGTTATTAATTTTCAGGTGAAACTTAGTTTTCATTAAGTTGTTAAAATTTAAAAGTTATCTTCTTTATATCTGTGTTAAAATTCGAAGGTTTAAATTGAATTAAATTTTTTATTTAAATTTTAAACCGAGATAACCTAAATTTAAAGATTTTTCATTCATGGCTTGAATCATACAACATAAATTTATAGGCCCACCTTGTTAATTCAGCCCTTTGGTATGTTTTCATGCAGCTAACCTAGTAATTGACCTTTTCTACATTTTAAAAGGTTAAAAATCGGTTGATTAGATCTTTCCTTATAAATAAGTTGAATTGCAAAATAATCTATATTTGTTCCTTTCAAATACAAATTTAAATTAGAAACGATCTTGCACATGTTCGTGATTAATTTATTAAAAATATTTTAAAATTTATATTTTATATTATTAATATTAATATTTATATTTATATATTAAAATTAAATAAAAATATTTTAAATTTATTTAATCAAACCACCAACAATATTCTTTGGGTAAACTACATGATTGATCACTCTTGTTTAAGTTTTGAATACTTTTCCTTACTGAATTCAATAAACATAATATTTTGGTCACTTTAGTTTTTTTATTTAGTTAAGATGTGGCCACTTAAGGTTAATTGTTGTTACATTTTTAACAAATTGTTGACGTGACACAATAAATACATAAAATTAGAAAAGATAAACTACATAAATGATCACTAATATTTGAGTAAGTTTTCATTTTTCTATTGAAGTTTCAAAAGTAATAAATTGATCGAGAATATTTTATATGTCTGAAAATGATTTGAATCGATACAGAGTCCTACTAGCACAAATGGAAGCAGTCGAGTATTTCCAACTGTTGCCATCAAAGACAGCTAATGCTACACCGGAGTCGATCTATTAAGCAAAAACAATAGAAGCTGAAGCTGAGGCTGATGCTCAGCTTATTGCAGAACATGATCTTGAATATAACTTGAATGCATTTGAGCTGGTCATGATCTTGAATCTAAGTTGCAATGCTTTGACTGCTTCTTCTTGTGCTGGTAGAATTTCTTATCGGTTAGATCATTCTCGGATATATACCGTAAAATGGTCTCGATCAATTTGTTAATTTTGAAATTTCAGTGGAAAAAACAAAAATTTACTCAAATATTAGTGACCATTTATGTAATTGACCCTTTTAAATTTTATGTAAACATTATATCACGTCTAACGACAACTAAACTCCAGTGACCATATCTATTTAAATAAAAATAAAAATGACAAAATATAATATTTTTTAAATTCAATGAAGAAAATAGTGCGAAATTTAATCGAAAGTGATAATCTTATAATTTACCTATATATAATTTTTTATTTAAATAGGATATATATCAAACCTGATAGACAGACCATAGACAAATCCACCCAAATCAAATAGGACCCATGTACACCTTAATGGACAGTAATACTGCGTTCCGTGACTAGCCGTATGACTTGGAAATGAACAAAAAATAGAGTCCGTCAGTGTCTGGAAAGAAAAAAGATAAACTATATAAATGGTCACTGAAATATGAGCATATTTCTGTTTTCAGCATTAAAGTTTTAAAAGGAATTAAATGATTATTAACACTATCATTTTATAATAAATTGGTCACTCAACTGTCATTACCATACTCATATAAATATGATGTAGCATGTTTGGGAGACTAAGTTGACAGTTTTTTACTACATTGTCACTCTTTGACCAACCACTTCCACTCTCATTTAAGAAAATCATAAATCTCAATTTATCTTCCTTTGCAATTTATATTTTTTTGTATAATGTTATATAATTTAGAAATAGTAAGATTTAAACAGAATTTAAATATTTATTTGTTGTTTCCATTACAAATCTCTTTTGAGACAACTTTGGTTATTCTATTTCATAGGAAACGCTCTAGAATCTTTGAAATTGGAAAGTTTAATGCAATAACATTCTTAAGAACACATGGTTTGAGTGGCGGATTCAGAAATTTAAGAATGAGGTCCAAAATTTTAATTTTCTTTTCTTAAAAATAATGGGCATGCAAAAATTATAGTTTTTTTTTCCTTAACACATTAAGTTAAATTTAATCACTTTTCCAAAATAATGGGATGCACTTGACCCCTATGGGGCTTAGTGCACCCGCCACTGCCTAGAACCACATCCTCTTCTATTGATCTTGCACCATATAAGAAACGGGAAAAAGAGCCAAATGGCATAATCATGAGGAATTCAATCGTTAACAGTGTAGAAACCACCCTGAGCAATAATCACTTCCCAAACACATTCTTCAGCACAAACTCCGCCATCAACCATGCTTTACGGACAAGAAAGAACCATGTGATTTCCCACATCGATTGTTCACATAATCAGCTCATGCAGTTTCAAATTACTTTCATTTGAGCTTACTGCATTTATTTCAAGGTTTTGCCTTCAGTTCAACAGTCCTGATTTTCCTTACTCTTTTTGGCGCCTTTGTGACGCGCGCTGGCATCTCAATGGTGACCTTTAAAGTTTTTATGGTTTGCTTGTTGGGGCAATGTTTCTTTATTGGTTCTTTGCCATGACCATGAAGTGTGTGGGAAGTGTAGCTGTGAAGATGGTCGAGGAAGTGCACAGGCAGTTCAACTCAATCCCTAGTTTCATAGAGGGCATTGATAAGCCAAGCAAGATAAAAATGGTCGATGAAAATTAGAGGAAGATTCAATGAGATTTATGCTTTTTTAAATGGAAGTTAAAGTGGTGTGCCAAAGGGTGTCAATGTGGTCAAACAATGCCTATTCAACCGCCCAAACATGCCACATCTAATTTATGTGACTAAGGTAGTGACTGTTAACGACTGAGTGACCGACCGACAAACATGCCAAATCCAATTTCTATGACTGAGGTAACGACTGAGTGACCGATTTGTTAATAAAACGTTAATTTTAGTAACTATTTTGTTATTTTTAAAACTTCAGTGATGAAAACATAAATTTACCATAATTCAACGACCATCCCATTCAATTTACCCAAAGAAAAAACTCCGAGTGACAAATTCGTAAAATAGCACAAAACAGATGGTCAATATCCGTAACGACTGTAACCACGCACTTTCATCATCTTCTCCCGTCGCTAACAGTCCACTTTACTTTCTCTCCTTTTCTTTGTTCCTCTATTCTCCTCTCCTCTGTAAAGGAAAATAAATAAACAAATAAAAATAAAGCGGGACTTCTCCTTCAAGTCTCTCAGTCTTCAACAGCGACCATTTTCCTTACAATTTACATTTTATTTAATTACTTTTTCCTCTCTCGCCAAACACATTTCTACATTTTTCATTTTATTAATTTCTCCCTTTTTTATAAGTTTCGAATTGTTGGATTGGTTGAAGAATTGCTTAGATCTGATCACGATCGCGCCGGATCCGGTTTAAGATGGAGGAGGCACTGGAGCTGGCACGTGCCAAGGACACCAAGGAGCGAATGGCGGCAGTGGAACGGCTCTACCAACTTCTCGAAGGTTCTAGAAAGAGTCTCAGTTCTTCGGAAGTCACTTCGCTAGTCGACTGCTGCATGGATCTCCTCAAGGACAACAACTTCAGAGTCTCCCAGGGCGCCCTTCAAGCCCTTGCTTCCGCCGCCGTCCTAGCCGGTGATCACTTGAAGTTGCACTTCAACGCCCTGGTTCCCGCGGTTGTTGAACGGTTAGGTGATGCCAAACAACCGGTTAGGGACGCCGCTAGACGCCTACTGCTCACCCTTATGGAGGTAAAGTTATTGTATACTTATTTTTATGTTATTGAATCTCGACGCTCTTATAATTTCCTTTCTTTCTTAAATTCGCCGGAAACACTCTATCTTGAAAATGCGTGTGCGGGTTTTAATGTAAAAAAAGGTGATGCGCCATTGGATATAGTGTTTTGTGTAGATTTAAAGGAATCAATGTTTACAGTGCAGTGCAATGAAATGGAAAAATCTGGCAGTTCTTATGATTTAGTAATGTGCGGAGAAATCTATTTTGTTAGAACGAGATTGTCCTTGGAATGTTACCTTTTAGATTTTAGTGTGTCTTGTGGAAGTTCATTATGGATGTTATAATAATCAGGAGATGAGGAATATGTTTTCTTTTAGCTTTGGATGAGTTAAGGGTTTTTTAATTGATTTACTTTAAATATTTAATTTGTTGTTCATCAGAATTTCTTGGAAAACGGAGTCCCAGTTCCTTCTTATTTTATTGTCTTCGGAAGTTATCTGAGTCTTGCTGATGATTTTCCTGAGAAGTGATACCCAAGGGTTACTAGCGAAAGCTTTCGTGAGATTGAATAAATTTCATCCTGAACCATCTCTGAATGGCTTCCATGATACTTGTGGAACCATTCATTCTGTTTCGTATCTGGATAATATTAAACAAAACAGCAAGTTCATGTGCTATGATTCCTCATGCTATCATTTTGTGCCTTCTAGGGAACCCATGTGTTCTAGAAAAGCAGATACATGTTACTCTCTTATTTCTGACATCTAGGCTTTAATTTTTGTTATTGAAAAATGTTACATTTTTCAACTTTCTAAAATATTCATAAGGTTGATTGCCTTTGTATTAAAGCAGTCCTTTTATTTTTCTTTTGGTTGAAAGAACAACCTTATTGTACTCTAATCAATAAGGCTGTCATTTCAAAAAAAAAAAACACACATAAGATAAGTGAATTAAGTTATTATTATTGCAATTATTTTTCAAAGTAAACATGAATTTTGGAATGATTTACTCTTTAACACTCAGTGATGAAGAATTAGTTTGATTTGTAAAATGTACCTTTTTGTGTTTTAGGTTTCTTCGCCTACGATTATTGTTGAAAGAGCTGGATGTTATGCTTGGAGACATAAAAGTTGGAGAGTTCGAGAGGAATTTGCCCGAACCATGACATCAGCAATAAGTCTTTTTGCAGCTACTGAACTTCCGCTTCAACGGGCTATTCTTCCACCGGTATGTTTTTTAACATTTCTGAAATGGATTTTTGATTATCTAATTAGTCAAATATGACAGATCACTTGACCTTTATAAATTTATCAGATTTTGCAGATGTTAAGCGACTCTAATCTTGGTGTTCGTGAAGCTGCTATATTGTGCATTGAGGTTAGTGAAACTTCTATTTTCCAGTGTCATCTTTAGAAGATCTTAACAACTTTATGAAGTTTTTGGAAGAATTTTATTAATCTTCTGATTCGTGTTATGGTTAAATTCAAAATTCTAACTCATCTTTTCAAGGAACGTTTGCTTTTACTTTTATATATAGAGGCAACTCCAAGAGATTGGTTATACATTAAAATTTGTCATATCTGGTGGCAACTTCTAACAAAACCGTTCCTTTCCCAGGAAATGTATAGGCAGGCTGGAACTCAATTCCGTGATGAACTTCATCGTCATCAGCTTCCTGCATCTATGGTGAATAACTGAATATTAGTTTTGCAGTAATATATTCCATTTTCAAGCTTCATGTTGAACTTTTTGTAGCTGCATATGGATTATATATATTTTTCTGTTCTGAATTCGATCGACTGTTCATCCCCGCCAATTTTTTCTACTTATTTAACATATATTCTTATAAATGAGAAAAATGGTTTGGATCATTTTAGGTTGATCAAATTTCCTTATAGAAGAAAGTTACTGTTATTACTCTTTCATTTTACAAGATAGCATATAAACACAGGTGAGAGATATTAATGCCAGACTAGAGAAAATTGAGCCACAAGTTCGATCTTCAGATGGAATTTTGGGTGGTTTTACTTCTGGAGAGATAAAGCCTGCAATCCATAACCCCAAGAAAAGCAGTCTGAGAGCCAAGAGTTCTTCAAGGGAAACATCTCTTTTTGGAGGTTTGTATATGAGTATTTCAAGCTTGTTTTAATAACTAGAATAGTTTTCATGATATTCTTGTCTTCTGCATACACTAACTAACTTCACAATATTGGCTACTTCTGTTGACCTTGACGGTTAAAAGAAGTTGACATTTTGTACATTTTATACTTCTCAAATGTGGTGATTACATTTCTATCATGGTTCAAAAACCTGACGTTGCTGAAGTGGTAGATATTTTATTTTTTATAGGTGAAAATGATATCACGGAGAAACCCATAGATCCGATTAAAGTTTACTCAGATAAGGAGCTGATAAGGGAATTCGAGAAAATTTCTTATACTCTTGTGCCTGAAAAAGATTGGTCTGTACGCATTGCTGCCATGCAGAGAGTTGAAGGCCTTGTTTTAGGAGGTAAAATCCTTAATTCTCATTCTTCCACCATACTATCTCATGCCTCTATTCTGAAAGAATTGTAGAGTTATTATTGTTGGATAGACAGTCAAGAAATGGAACTTTTGTGCTGAAACAAAATTCTTGGTCTTAAAGAACTGGCCGTTGTAAACTGTGCTAGCCATATTCATTTCTATGTACATAAAGGGATGTCAAGACCCAGGTATATAATTTCCTGGGGCCATCCTTTTTCTTTAACCTATTTCCCTTTGGTTTTTACATCTCCAAAGTTGTGTTATATATCTATTTGCTATCAAAAATCCAATTTGATATGCCATACTATGTTACCTGGATTCTTCATTTTTGTTAAAGTACATGTGTCCGATACATATTTGCATATTGGTATGGAGTATGGTCATCTAGATATATGGAAAGACGTAAAATATTAAGCACACTCGTATTGGATACATACATATATATATCTGATAGACCTTGTGTCATGGTAACATAGATGGGATATTCCTTCTCTATAGCTTATGGATTGAGACCTGGGATTTTTAACTATTAATACTACTGTAAATAAACAGGTGCGGCTGATTATCCATGTTTTCGGGGACTCTTAAAGCAGCTTGTTAACCCACTAAGTACACAATTATCAGATAGAAGGTCAAGCATTGTGAAGCAGGTCTGTATCATTTTTGTTGTCCCCTGTTGCTGGTTTTTCTTCTTCTTTTGAACACCCATTTTGACTTTTTTTTAATGCTTTAGGATATTGTTCCTGGTATTTATAGTTTATTTCTGGGTTTCTGAACTGGTAGTGGTTATTCTTGTTCCAAGAGTAAGGTTTACTGCTGAAATTTGTTTAGAATGGTTTAAAGAATTTTATGAAAGATTCAATCCCTGGAAATATTGTTCTTTTCTTCCTCAATTTTGTCAGTGTTGTTATTTGTTTAGAACATATCCATATATTAAAAAGTGCTTAAGGTTCTTGATGAGGAAAGTATCATGGACCCATCAGTGGATCTGTCCTTTTCATGTTGACACTCTTGTAACTTCCAAGAAAGGTGTTTAAAGAGCAGAGATCGCAACTACAGGGTCTTAATGTTGGTGAGATTCCGAGTTTGTGTATAGTGTTTAAGCTTCTGTCTCTTAACACTTGTGAATGGAATTTAATATGGTGGCTGTCCGTAGTCTTGAGAGAGTTAGAATATTTGAGGTGGTTGAGTTGAAGACAATTGTTTGTTTCCCTTTCCCATAAGTGCTTTGATGGTTTTGGACTTATGGCTGTTTCTGAGTATGTTTTGTTTTTCAGGCTTGCCATTTACTGTCATTCTTATCAAAGGAACTTTTGGGAGATTTTGAGACGTGTGCTGAGATCTTCATCCCTGTAAGTTCAACATGCTTGTGTAGTGTAACTGTATTTTTATTCTCACAAGAATTTGTTAATCTCATGTAATGATAATCAGGTCCTTTTCAAGTTAGTTGTGATTACTGTGCTTGTAATTGCAGAGTCCTCTGACAACTGCATAAAAACAGTAATGTTTTACTTATCTACCCATCTCTTTTCATTTCCCCCTCTTGCTTTTGCTTTTTCTGGTCGTGATGTTATCATTTCTAATTTGCAGATGTTGCGGAACTGCAAAGTTGCTCGTGTGCTTCCCCGCATTGCTGATTGTGCAAAAAATGATCGTAGTGCTGTTCTCCGTGCCAGGTATTCCAATGTCTACTATTTTATGATAAAGTCTTTTGTTTGTTATGTTCTACTCACTTTTTATCTCTTTACTGCAGGTGCTGTGAATATGCATTGTTGATACTGGAACATTGGCCAGATGCACCAGAAATACATAGATCAGCTGATTTATATGAGGAACTGATTAGATGTTGTGTTGCCGATGCAATGAGTGAGGTATCTATGTTGGGAATTCTATTCTTTGATGTTTGATATACACAGTTCTGCATTCAGCCCTTCATGTGAAGATCCTAGTTAATAATTTTTATAGGATTTCCTCCTCGAAGCATGACTGGTTAATGGCTGGCTGATGCTTCACTTGACATCTTTTAATGAACTTATATAATTTTTTTTCATAAATATGTTAGTCTGATAAGATGACCTTATGTGGCAATACTAATTCAAAACATAGGGGGCGTTTGGTTAGCGTTATCTAAGAATATGGGTTGTAATCTTAGATTCTGATATAAGATTACGATGTTTGTTTGCAAATATTATGAGCAGCCCATAATCTCACATTATTGCCGGGCAAGGTGTAATATATGGTTTGATCTCATAACCTCCTATTCCTTAGGTAATTAGGGATTACGGGTGTAGTCTTAAATTTTGGGCCAAATTACCCTTTGTTTTTGTTAAATCAATTTAGCCCTTTCTTTTTTAAATAAAATTTAAATCTCATTAAAAACAAAAATCTTTCCTTTTCTTAATAGTGAAATTGTGTATGTTATACTTCAAAATTGTAATTATTATACTTACTCTAATGATTAATTTATTAGTATATTAATTGTGATTATAATTAAATTTATGGCTGGTGATGCAATTCCTTTTCATGAATTATTATAATTATGATTTATAAACTTATATCAACATCATATATTTACTTATTACTATATAAATTGTAATAAAAAATAAGAATTATAATAATTTATCAAGAATTATAATAATTTATCATAATGTTATGGAAATTGAGACTAAAAAATACTGAACTAAACTTGTTTAAAAAAAAACAATTTTTTTAACAATGACAATTTAGTAAAATGTGCTTCTAGGTAATCTTATATTCCCTCAACCAACATTTTAATCTTACGTTCCGGCTAATGAATCAAACAAAGTAATGTATTATTCCTTGTAATGTGAATAGTACACTTCCCGTAATCCTATTTTCAGAGGTAATCTTACATTCCATGATCCAATCACACCCTTTATGTTATTTTCCTTTAAATCCATTCTTCTAACAGGTACGATCAACTGCTAGAATGTGCTACAGAATGTTCGCCAAAACTTGGCCAGATCGTTCTCGTCGCTTGTTCTCCTCCTTTGATCCTGTCATTCAAAGGGTATATATTCTCTATTCAATGGATAGTTTGGACTAGTTCTATATCCTAGACCGTGGTTTCAAAGTTTTGCTTTTTGCACAGATAATTAATGAAGAAGATGGAGGGATGCATAAGCGGCATGCTTCTCCTTCTCTCCGTGAGAGGAATGTACAGAGTTCATTTTCCACTCAACCTTCCTCTACTTCAAACATACCTGGATATGGAACATCTGCTATAGTTGCAGTGGACAGAACTTCTAGTTTATCTTCAGGGATGTCCTTTTCTTCTGGGATGAATTTATCCCAATCAAAACCCCTTGGTAAAGCTGCTGATCGTACTCTGGAGAGTGTGTTACACGCAAGCAAACAGAAAGTCAGTGCCATTGAAAATATGCTTAGAGGTCTGGACATATCCGAAAAACAGAGGTCAACAAGTTTGGATCTAGGTATTGAATGGATTTTCTGTTTTACTTGATTTAAACTAGAATTCTTATTTTGATGAGGTTGTTAAACGATGCAGTGATATGGAAATCAATTAAAACTGTGAGTAGCTAAATTTCTCTTTTAATTCCCACTAGTGCAGGAATTGACCCTCCATCATCTCGTGATCCACCATTCCCTGCTGTTGTTCCAGCTTCTAATAGTCTCACAAGCTCTTTAGGACTAGAATCAAGCACCTCCAGTGTTGGAAAAGGTAGTAACCGTAATGGTGGTCTGATTATGTCTGACATCATTTCTCAAATTCAAGCTTCCAAAGATTCGAGCAAGTTATCTTATAGAAGTAGTGTGGCAACCGAGTCTCCGCCAGCCTTCTCATCATACTCTGCCAAGAGGATATCTGAAAGACACGAACGAGGTTCCTTTGAAGAGAATAGTGACACGAGGGAAGCCAGGCGTTTCATAAATCCACATATTGAAAGACAATATTTGGACATGCCTTACAGAGATGCAATCTCTAGGGATTCACAGCACAGTTACATTCCAAACTTCCAGAGGCCACTTTTAAGAAAGCATGTAGCTGGACGGCTGTCTACTGGAAGGAGAAAGAGTTTTGATGATAGTCAGCTATCACTTGGCGAGATGTCAAATTTTGTTGAAGGTCCAGCTTCTCTCAGTGATGCTCTAAATGAGGGACTCAGCCCTAATTCTGATTGGTCTGCAAGGGTTGGTGCTTTCACTTATCTCCGGTCCTTGTTGCAGCAAGGCCCAAAAGGTATTCAGGAAGTGGTTCAAAATTTTGAGAAGGTAATGAAACTGTTTTTTCAGCACTTGGATGACCCCCATCATAAAGTTGCACAGGCTGCCCTTTCAACACTTGCAGATATTATTCCAGCATGTCGTAAGCCCTTTGAGAGCTACATGGAGAGGATCTTACCCCATGTGTTCTCGCGCTTAATTGATCCAAAGGAGTTGGTTAGGCAACCTAGCTCAACGACACTGGAAATTGTTAGCAAGACTTATAGCATAGATTCTCTTTTACCTGCTTTACTGCGCTCACTTGATGAACAGCGATCGCCGAAGGCAAAATTGGCTGTTATTGAGTATGCCATTAGTTCATTCAACAAGCATTCTATGAATTCTGAAGGTTCTAGTAATATTGGCATCCTGAAGTTATGGCTTTCTAAATTGACTCCACTGGCCCATGATAAAAATACTAAGCTTAAGGATGCAGCTATTACTTGCATTATATCTGTGTACACGCATTTCGATCCAACTGCTGTTCTGAATTTTATTCTTAGTTTATCAGTCGAAGAACAAAATTCCTTGAGACGAGCGCTTAAACAGTACACGCCTCGTATTGAGGTGGATCTAATAAACTTTTTGCAGAGCAAGAAAGAGAGACAGCGCACTAAGTCATCCTATGACCCGTCTGATATTGTTGGAACATCTTCTGAAGAAGGATATATTGGTGTGTCCAAGAAGAGTGTTTTACTTGGGAGGTATTCCTCTGGTTCCATTGATAGCGAAGGAGGTAGGAAATGGGGTTCCACCCAGGAATCAACCCTGGTCACTGGCAATTTTGGCCAGACAACATCTGATGAAAACCAGGAAAACATATATCAGAACTTTGAGACCAGTCCAAATGCAGGGGTTCTTCCTTCCAAAACCAAAGAATTTTCTTATATAGCTTATTCTATGGGTCTGGATCGAACTGACCTGGTAGAGAACTTGGAAAGTAATTTCATCTTGGAAGGTGCATCTACTCCACAACTGGAAATTAATGGTCTGAGTAGATCTGACTCATTGGGGGCTATTAATGGGGTTGCCCATAATAATGAGACTTCGCCAGTTTTGGATCTTAATCACCTTAAACCAGCACCTGTAAAGATTAGTTCCATCCCTGACTCCGGGCCTAGCATTCCTCAAATTCTTCACATGGTGAGTTCAGTATCATCCTGTGTCTTCTTCTTCTTGTAGATGATGATGATTATTGTTTTGTGAATTGAGTTTGCTTGTAGAAAATATGTGGTTGGGCTTCTAAATTCTAATAGTCTTCATTTTGTTTAAAGAATCCTCACTTGATAAATGCTTTCTCCTATGCTACTAGATCTGCAATGGGAATGATGAGAGCCCTACTGCTAGTAAGCGCAGTGCACTTGAGCAATTAATTGAAATTTCTGTGGCTGATGATCCCTCGATCTGGAACAAGGTATATACATATTTTTCATATACGTTCTATATAATTTTTTAGAAATTTGTTTTCCTTCTGTTGAAAGTTTCTTAACCTTGACATACTGTTATGGAAAGTGTGTCTTCTAGCCTTGTATCAAATATGCTGTGCTATATTTTATTCACAACGAATTGTAATATCTAAATGTATTTATGCAGTACTTCAATCAGATTTTGACAGCTGTACTTGAAGTTTTAGATGATTCTGATTCCTCAATCAGAGAACTTGCCCTGTCATTGATAGTTGAAATGCTTAAAAACCAGGTTTGCTCATAATGTTTAGTATATAATTATTTTTAGACATCTGGGTTTTCTTTTCTCTAATAAGCTAGTGTGCTTGTTCATCCTTATTTTTTTCCGTGTGTCATGATTCCAGAAAGATGCTATGGAAGATTCTGTTGAAATAGTAATCGAGAAGCTACTTCATGTAACAAAGGATATTGTTCCAAAAGTAATCTACTTCCCTCAAACTTGCCCTTTGAAAATATTATTGCTCCTCTCCCCCCTCTCAATTGTTTGCTCCATGTTCAGGTTTCAAATGAAGCTGAGCACTGCTTGAACACTGTGCTGTCTCTGTATGATCCATTCAGATGTTTAAGTGTAAGTGTTTTCCCCTCGGAGGTCTGATTTGTTTGCCCTACTAGAGAGAGTTTTGGCTTTTCCCCCTCTGCTTTCCAGTTAATTTAGTACTGATGTTGTAAAATGACGGGTTGCAGGTTATTGTACCTCTATTAGTTACTGAAGATGAGAAGACTCTAGTTATTTGCATAAACTGTTTAACAAAGGTACTATTCTGAATGTTAGTTGGAGTTATAATTATTAATTTAATTTTCCCTCTTTATCGCTTTCTGGCTGAGATTCTTCATGCAAGGAATCAAGGACATATGCATATAGGTTTTTTTTTTTTTGAGTAATTGCATGAGACTATGGTATATGAATGGTTACCACTTTGTATTCTGGCTTTAAACTGTTAATTGTTCTGCACATTGAGTGCATGAATAGTGGAGGCTAAAACTAATATGCTAAACATGGATAAGGATGCTGGTATCTAAAGACAAGTATGGCATAGTAAAGGATAGTAAGTTAAGGTGCCTTTCTTTATCTTATATTGCTTGAAATTTTCTACGGATGTTATAATGAGAAGGGAAGAAGGTAGTGTGAAGGAGGGTGGTGAAGGAAGAATCTATTTGATGATCAAGGGAGATTTTCTTGTCAAAAGCCTATTGGATTGTGACCATTGTTTTACTGTTTATTAGACTAGGGGGCTTGTACATTTAAACAGAATCCAACTTCTGTAAAGGTAATCCTATCTATTTGGATTGGACTTTTATTTACTTCCTTCGACTGTTTCATTGTTCATACAGGTAACTTTTGCCGGCTAATTTTAAGTGTTGACCATATCTACATATTTCTAAGCTTTTTGTTTTTCTTTCCAGCTTGTGGGCGGGCTATCACAGGAGGAACTAATGGCTCAGTTGCCCTCATTTTTGCCTGCTCTTTTTGAAGCTTTTGGAAACCAGAGTGCAGATGTCCGGAAGGTAATATTTATGTTTTGGCATGTTTTTCTTTACTGCTTTATAAAATTGTTCTTATTATTTAATACCTCAAATTTTGGTTTTCATTTATTGGAGAAAGTAGAGAAAGAAAAAGAGGGGTTAGTTTTGGGGGTGTGGCCAGTTGAGAGAGTAGAAAATCGATCATCTGGTGGAAGATAATACTTCCTTGCCTTAAGTTACCTTTTATTCTATCTAGAAGCTTGATCCTTTATAAATGATTTGATTGGGCTCCAAAAATCTGAAATAAAAAATTGAATTTCCTATGTTCCTCGTACTCATGTCTGAGTGACAAATTCCTTATCCGACTAGGGTATGATAATTTTTTTTAGAAGCTTTTCATGTATATGGTTGATTCTTGGAGGGTTATATCCTCATATCTAAGCCTATAGCAAAATTCAATTTAGAACTCAAATGAAAGAGGGGTCATTGAGGAAAATAGTAGACGATGCCTGCTTTTTATATGGTATCTGCTAGAACCAAACAAACTTTGTAATTCCGCATGTTTCGAGTTCTTCCTAGCATATTTCCTTTTTATTCTCTCTTAAGTCTCATGGAGTTCGAATGTCTCATCGCATTGTTATTTTTTATGGTACAGACCGTTGTTTTCTGTTTGGTGGATATTTATATAATGCTGGGGAAAGCTTTTTTGCCACACCTGGAGGGGCTTAACAGCACTCAGTTGCGGTTGGTTACAATTTATGCTAATCGGATCTCACAGGCCAGGACTGGCACCCCTATAGATGCTAACCAATGATTAGCTGGTTCATTTGGCCAGGGATGTCGGGTTTTGGAAACAATTACTTATTCATTGTTGTGTATTGTGTATATTGTGTGAATGCATTTCAACCGTGATTTATGTTTACTTTCCCTTGTCTCTTTTTAAATATATACTTGGGTTTCTTGGTTTAAGTCCATTTTGATGGAAAAAGCTGTATTGTGCTTGTTGGTGTGTTCCTAGAGAACCATGAATTTCACATATAGTGTTTTGGTCTTTGTAATCTATGGGTTCACATTATATGCACTTGTGTATTTTGTGAATAAAACCATGAGAGCTAATGCATCAAAGCAGGTAATAATATTTTGCAGGTTGGTCTGGACTGTGCCACTTATGACTTATCTTGGGTTTGCTCTCAATCAGAGCATGTTTATTTTACATTGTTTACTAACATTGATTTAATGCAACCAGTATGATGCTTAAGACATGCAAGATTAACAATATTGACGAGACTATATAACATGGATGGAATGATTTTTATATTCAAAGAATCACGAAATATATGGCTGCTGGAGTTGACGAGTTCCATTAATGCTTCCATTACCGAGTTAACCCGATTGGCAGTGAACACGTGAACATAATCAATGGACTTAAATCTGGTTGTTAAAGTTTACGGGCTTTGTTTTTTTCTTCAAATGTTGTGGGGTGTCCTGGGTTTTATGTTGGTCTAATGTTTTGGTCATCAGATGCAGTAACGAATCTAAATATTATTTTAAAAATGATAATTTAATATATTCTTTTTCTTTTCTCCTCTTTAACCCAACAAACTAAATTTAATAAAATTTTGAAAAATAGTAGGTATGCACTGCTAAATAGTGAAATGAATGAAAAAGAATGTCCTCACTATATGCCTTGCATTACCCATTATTGTCATCTTTCTTTGTGTTCTCTTTGTTTTTATCTTTATCTATCTGACAATTTTCGACTTGTTTAATCAACCACTTCAATAAATTTCTAATTCATAATTTCATTACCTGTTGCCTGTTTTACATATCATGAAATGACATTGACTGAGACAATGGCTTAGTTGCTACCAATTTAATTTTAAAAAATAAATATATAAAAAGAAAAAGTTAATGAACAGATAAAAATAACAGAAATATGATTCCAAGTGCGATGAATATTTTAATTCAGTATGAAAGAAACGAAAAAAAAATGTGTGGATCATCTTCGGTATACTGCTCTTGTTATAAAAAAACAAAGTCGTTAATCTTTAAAAATAATATCATCCATAATTTATTAGTGTCAAAATAAGGATCCTATTTATTTAATACTTATCTCAGTTTCCAGTGCTATTCGAATTGAATTACTGTAGTGTTATTCGACTTAAATATAGCAAACTATCCATAATCGATAATGATTCCTATTAGAGTAGTGATTCCTTTGTATGGCTCCTTAATTTAATATATATATTTGCTGAACAATTTAATATACATGTTTTCAACATGAAACCATCTCAATCATGAAACAAAAAGTAATATATCATCTAAATATTTTAAAATTTATACTTTTAGTGCATCAAATAGTAATTATTATTCGCTCGTATTATGCTAATGAACAGAAAGGGACATCATTAATTCACATGTTTGTTTGTTCAATGAATGTATGAAACATTGTTTGATGGCTGCCAGTATTATTCGTGAACAAAAGAACAGTTTGAATAAAACTCTGCATCTGATTCGCTTATCTAAGCGATTACATATTACGATGAAGTTAAGCAATATATATAATAATTTGTTATCATGGATTGGATTCATTAACAACTAAAGCCAATCTACCTTCTCCTCCTTTCCTATTTGAAACTCCACCAAAGAAGAAACGAAAAAGATACTGCAGATTTGGTACCATTTTTAAAGTTAGATCTTTTCTATTTTACATTAGATTTTTCTTCTTTCTTTTTCAACACATTCAGGTGTTGTACCTCTCCAGTTTTGGAAAAAATCCCTTTTATTAGATTTTGTTGAATTTAAACGCAATCCCATTTGTTCATTCACTTTCACTTATGCAACCTTAATTTAAATCAACAAATCCACCACCGGAACAAATCATTATTCTCTTTCACGCTCATATCATCTCTTCCTTCAGGTTTGTTTAATCTTCTTCAGCCTGTGTATCGTAAACACCAGTGTCTTATATTAATATTTTTAAAAAAAATAAAGTCCGGATTACTCGTATATATAGCTTTATACTGTTTGAGATGCAAATATATCTAAATGGACGTATCTTCGCCTCATATTGTTCATGGAAGCTGATGCCATAATTTTCAAATAGTACTATGTATATAGATATTATTCTTTGATTTATTGAACATGGTCAAAGTTTAATCTCAACCATGTCATTCTTGGTCTAATCAAGTTCATATTGTCTTTATTTTTTTTCCCATTAAAATATATATATGGATACGAAACTCACAAAAAAAAATTGTTGGTTCAGTTTTTCATAGGGAGAAACTCGAAGTTCCTGCAGGGAGAGCTTTAGATGGCGGCGCAGGGCAGACATGGTGGGAGAAAATCAAACAAGATGACCGCACTTGTTGTCGACGATAACATGGTCAACCAAACGATTCACCACCGGCTTTTGGACAATCTCGGCATCGAGAATGAAGCCGTCAGCAATGGGAAAGAAGCCGTCGATATCCATTGTTCTGGGAAGACATTCGACCTCATCTTAATGGACATGGACATGCCTGTCATGAATGGCATTGAGGTACGACATAACTAATTCTTCACATATATATGTACGTTTTGAGTCGTAGTGTTGATTTGGATTCGAAATTCAACACAGGCGACAAGGAAGCTTCGTGAAATGGGAATTCGGAGTATGATCGCCGGCGTGTCAACACGATCGATGGAAAGAGAAGTACAAGAATTTATGGAAGCTGGTTTAGATGATTACCAGGTGAAACCATTGACAGTGTCTAAGCTTATTTCTATTATCCATAAGATCAATGGATAGCCAAAAATCTTCAAGACCAAACCCTTTTTTTTTTTGCCTGGAATACTATTGTAACCAAGTTTTAGGTAAGGTAAATATATATTCATTGCCTTTAGATTTATTTTTGTTCAAATTTATAAACTCGAACTTATTATTTTAAATTTCGATATAATTCAATTTGGTGGTTATATAAAATCAACTACTCGAACTAAAATTGTTTTGAACTTGAAATGAACTAAACTAAACGAGAATCAAAATTAATCGCAGAAATAACTTGAACTCGAAAGAATTATAATATAATACAATTTGAAATGATCCAAATCCAAAATTGGCTTAGATCTAAATATTCTGAAATTAAAACTAAGCAGGGTCAAAATGCTAGAAAAATTTAAAATCCTTATTGATCCAACCAAAAATAAACTCAACTCGGTTGAAAGTTGTATTCGAATTCTATTTTAAAATTTGGTTCGAGAACGAAAAGGATATTGTTTATGATTCCAGGCAACAAAATCCATGAATATTATTACAAGTTGGTGGAAAACTCCACGGAGTAAACATCCAACGAGAAGGATGAAGACACATACATATATGAAGTGGCCACCCCATGCCACGTGATCTTTCTTTTCATGTCGTTTATCGTAATGTTTCCTTCACTGAAATTAGTGGAATTTTTTTTATTACGGTCTAAGGGAGAGGAACGGTTTTGATTTTACGAATATGAATATTTTTGGTTTAACACTAGAGATGCACGCATACTATTTGATATGGTATATGGGTGTTTTCTACGTGGGAGAGATGGACGCAATATTTTATGTTAGAGATGTAAATTTCTAGAATTTTGAGAAAATAAATTTATGAATTTTTAAAATAATTAAAATAATTTTTAATAAAACATATATAAAATAAATAATAATTTTAAATTTTCAAGAACAGCTGCCCTCCCCTTAGTCATCTCTTCTTCTTGTTGGGTAAAAACTTTACTATGCTTTGGCTTTTCTTTTCAGGAAGAACAAAGATATAGTATAGGGCTATAGGGTAATTTAAAATTAAGATAAAGTTGAACAAATTATAATAGAGCAATTACTTTATTATTTTTTTAAATAATAAAAATACACTTCTTTTAGCTTCTTTCTATTAAAGAATTAAAATACACTCAAATAAACAATTACGCAATGATTATATATTAAAATATGTTTTTATAATTCATCTAAATATATAATTAATTTCAACTTTAATGTGAATCTGATATCATTTCCATCAATCATAATATAATTATTTAACTTGGTGTACTGGTTAATTGTTAATTTGTAAATTTCAAGTTTGGTTCTCTTCAAATTCATATCATATTTTTAATAATTTTTTATTAATCACAATTTAATCTAAATAGTATATTTTTCTACTAATAGATACTTTTTTTGATTAATAATAAATAATTTTTGAACTTGGCAGTTGACACAACAACAGATTGGATACTACTTATTAGGATTTTCAAATATTGAAAATTTATTGTATTATTAAAAATTAAAATTAAATTATTAGAATGTACTCCTATAAATTATAAAATTAATATTATTATTATATTAAGAAACGCCGTGATCTTCATATCTGTTCATTTTGACAGTGATAATTAAAAAAACACTAAAGATAATTTTATAATAACAATCAGTAACTAAAAAAAAAATGATAATAGTTTAGTAACCAATAGGATAATTTAGTCTTAGATATTAGGGTAAACTATACGATTAGTATCTAAACTATCAGTTTTGTTTCATTTTAGTACTTAAATTTTTTTATTTTTTCAAAATCGTACTTAACGTTTATTTTTTATTTCGTTTTGATACCAAAATGTTACAATGACATTTTTATGGATAAATTATATCATACATCACTCAACTATTTTCTAACTTATGTTTTGGTCACCAAAGTTTAATTTTTTTAATTTAATTACTTAACTTTCAAATTACTCCTAATTTAATTACTCTAACTTTCAAATTTATTTTTTTATTTTAATTATATATTAATAATATATTTTTAAAAAAATTATGTCAAAAAATTATTTATAAAATAAATTAGAATGATTAAAACATAAGCACTTTGAAAGTTGAGTAGTTAAATTAAAAAAAAATTAAACTTTATTGATCAAAATAAGAGTGAGAAGATAATTAAATGACAAATGTTATAATTTACCCATAGAAACACTACCTGCAACAATTGTTAAGTTTTTAATCAGATGGTACTAAAATGAAATAAAAAATAAATGTCAGTATGATTTTGAAACAAATGAAAATTTAGATACTAAAACGAAACAGAATTTGATAGTTTAGTTACTAAACTTGTAGTTTACCCTAGATATTAAGGCAAACAAAACCCCTAAACCCCCACTCCCATCTTACTTCGCTTTTCTTCCAAAGCATCAACCTTTAGAATCTCTCTCGATACTAAGCTATCAACCTTTGCTCTTATCGATCTGTTGCAAAAGTGATTTAACTGATTGCTTTTGAATCCTTTACTTAATCTTTTCGTTAAATTTTTTCTAATTAGAAATCTTTGAAGCTTCATACTTTGTCGAATCTATCTGCGAATTCAGGTTAGTAATGATCCAAAAAAAATGATAATTTTCCTTACCAAATTGCTGTAACATTGTTTTGGAAGGTTCTGGTTTTGGTGGTAATCTATTAGAGGATTTGGCTTCGTTTAGACCTGTATTAGATTGATGCTTCTGTTTTTCTTCTTCAAAATTGAAATTCATATATCTTCATCATGGTTCCTAGGTTTTGTTGGCATGCTCCCAAATAATTTAGTCAGACACCAGATTCATAGGATTTTAAAGTTCGGTTAGTTAAAATTTAAAAATGTTCCAATCACCTGCAGATTGGGTAATGATTTCTGGGAATTCATTGCCCTTCTGTAATTCATAGTACTGTTGCTGTAATGATTTGTGGGGCTTTCCTTTTAATCAGGTTACTGTTCATCAGGGGATAATATTGTTTGTGATTCAAAAGAAGTGAGATTTTATCTGAAAACCTGTAATGGGAACTGAAGAGACAAAGGACCCTCTGAAAGGGGTTGATTGGAAAGCAATTGGTAGTGAGTTGCAGAAGGATCCTAGTGCTGGTGGTAAATCAGCTGTAAAGAAGCGGCTTCCGAAGAAAATTAGGCAAATTCCAGATTGTTATTTCCTTCCTCGGATGTCCGTTCCTTCTGCTATTGCCTTCTATGGAGCGTGTATTGCCGGTGGCATTGGTGCTGGAATGCTACTCGAGGTCTGGATAAACAAGAAAATTAAAGGTACACACCTGAAGATATATATCTTTATTTCTTGAACAAGTGAGAAAGGCATGAAGCTTCAGCTCTTTGAACTTTTATTTATCATTATCATTGTCATAATATGTCCAAAGTTCAGTTGCTCGTTTAAACGAGACAGTCTAGAGAAGAATTGCACGACTTAAAACAGTCTCCAAGGACTGAGGCCATCGTGGAACTCATGTGTTCAATATTATAGGGAAACATATGATGAGAATTAGGAAATAGAAAGGATCAAACATTATCTTACATTTTCCTAAAAGACTTGAGAGATGGGGAAATGTTGTCCGGTCTGGCTTGCCCCTCATATAATCGGCATACGAAGGGTGTTCATAGAAGTCAAGATAATCTTTTCTTTTGTTGGTGTGGGGGGGGGGGGGAGGCGGCTTTGTGTTTATGATAGTAAGTTCATGAAACATGATTTTCGGTTTGCACAAGTGTGCTCTGGTTTGAGGTCAAGCTTATAGATAACGAACTTTTTTTTTCGCAGAGGACGGAGGTGTAATATGGGAATTCGACAAATAATGCTTCATATCGTTAGAAGAGATCCTTCCTCTTGGTGAGTTTGAACATGGCAGTTATTTTGCCTGAGTTTTCATATGCAAACAGCTAGTAATAAGTGTTGGGCTGTCTTTGTGTGTTGATTATTCATTTGCTTTGTTTCACAGATTGAAAATTATACTACAGGATCTATATTGGTTGGTTTTGATGATCAAAGAGTGAAGAATTAGCATAAAATGGTAAATAATGGCAAAAAGTAAATAAAATAGATTGACTTAATGTGAAGGGACAGTCCATATAAATTAAGGGGTGCTTGTTTTGTAAAAGATGGGGGCGCTTTGTTTCTTATCTATGCTCCCCCAATAATTTACCCACACACTTGAAAATAGTGTTGAGATAGAAAATTAATATTCATATGTAAAAAAATCTTTAAAAAAGTGTCTAATAATATTATAATTAAATATGATATTCAAATCTGAGTATTCGATTCTTAGATATGTATATTCTTACCTTACTAATAAAAAAAATTAAGGATCTTATGGAACAAATATTGATTAAATGGATCATTTATCTATTTTTATTCTCAATTCACAGATAATGTAACTCTTTCAAATAAATCGATTAATTTTAGATATTGTAAGATATGATAAAAAGTAACAAAAAATAATTTTAAATTATATCCTATAAATATATGATTAATTAAAGTTTCTTTTTTGGGATAAGCAATTGAAGGTTATTTTTTAAGTAATACGAGAAAATATTCATTTAACGAAAATCGTATCAACAACGTCTTGACAATTACAGATTGAATAAACACAGTCAGGATTATCATAAAATCTTACAATGATCGTCTTGTAATAGTTTGATAAACAAAAGTATCAACAAATGAAGCAACGACGTATATAAACTGATCACATTAATGGCTTCGAGCACCAACCATGGAAGAGAAAAACTTGAAGATCTAAAATGACAAATGGAGAAGACGATCTCCCCTAAAAGACATTCCCATCCATGGAAGCATGTTGAAATTCAGACAAAGAAATAAACCTTTTTCTAGAAAAATACAGACCAAGACATGGTATAGCAACTATATAATCTCTAAAATTTATATATTTTATTATCATTTGGTCATAATTCAATAAATCTTTAAAATTTAAAATCTTATCAAATTGATCATCATTTTAAGAAAAATATGAAATAAGGCTTAAAGGGGATTTAAACTTTAGATCTAACTATAAACGATCGATTAATATCAAATTTTAAGGAGGATATGGATTGGATTTGGAAGGGAACAAACCACATATCTAAAACTCCATAATATCAAGTTAAATGATTATTATTGGATTGAAAAATAATACTTAATTTAAAATATGATTGATATAAAATTTTAAATTTTTTAATTAAATTTAATAATCCTCTTTTATCATCTTTTTATTTTTTGTAAATTAAGCTTTTTAATCTAATCAATAATTTTGAAATTTTATATTGTATATAAACACATTTCTATGTGTCGTTGAGGTATATTTTATTAAAAAATATATAAGTTTAAAAATACTAATAAAATCCGAATCAATACATTGACTATCATTAATATGCACTGATACCAGAAAAGAACAATGTGTTAAAAAGTATATATTTAAGAACAATTAACCAATGATTATTCGTTTGTTAAAATCTGTGATTGTTAACCGTCACTTTTAACAATTTGATTAATCAAACCGTTTAACTTTAACGGTTTGATTAATTAACAGATAAAAATGTAGTTGTTATATCGATTAACATGTTAATTTGGACAATGCTTTTTTAAAAATGTAGACAATAAGAGTAACGTTGACTTAAAAGACTAGCACTAGAAAGCCCTTAATCAACAATCTTTTACCCGCATTGTTATTAATGTTTATGAAACTGTTGAATGAAGTTGTAACATGCATGGCTTTTACTACAGTATGCATTTGGGTGGGATATGATAGTTATGTTCTTTTGACATTTCATGTAATGACCATTGTTTTATATATCCTACGGAATGAGCTGCGGATTATATTTGACAATATATTTTAACTATGGTAGATGATGACCATGAGTTATGGCATGGTCCCAGTGATGTTCCCTGGTATTCAACAAACAAAGGCCATTGCAGACATTTTCATCGACACAATAAAAATATGTATTGTTAAACTTACAGAAACATCAACCGCTGACCCGGTTCAGATGGCAGGACAGTTCCTCATCTGAACTCACAGCAAAACTTGGATATAACCATGTTGACATCGATTCATTCGAAAAAGAACTTCAATGGCCTTTGTAAAATATCATATGTGGACACGGATTGATCGTAGATAAAATCTGATAATAGAGAAAACAATAGCAGGTTTAACTTTGGATATAACAAGTCCTGATCAGCCACTATCTGCTATTCATATGGAAACCCAAGAGGTGAACAACTGTTAAAGTAGACCTTAAGGATTGCACTGTTTGAAGATAGTATAATACCTTATCACTGAAAATGCGGAAAACATCCACTCCCATAGCTTTGTCGAGTTCCTAACAAAAAGAAAAAAGGCAGAATTATAAGACACATGAACATCATCAGCAAAATGGATTCTCGACTTTCAAAGTACGAATAACAACACTGACATTCAATGCTTCTGGGGAGCTATCGATATTAGAGATAAGTTTTTGAAGATGTTCATCCTTCAAGGCTTCACGGACTTCATTGGAAGAAGCTGCGTGAGGGAACATTGTAGATTTAGTGTGACGGGGTTTAATCAGCTTCAGCATCAAGACAATTTTATCTAATGGTTCTCTGGCTCTAACATAATAATATAGATCAAGAAAACATTTGATCATACAAACTAGTTATCTTAAGCTGGATATAATTCAAGCTTCTACAGTGCCAGATGTAAAACATTTGTGTAAACCAAATCTACTTAAAAGCAACACATTCGGCCTACTATAAAATGCAAAAAATATTCTACTACAAGCCAACCACAATGCCTTTTAATGAATTAAGACCACTGTATTTCTCCCATGAATATTCCGAATTCTGGTAGAAAACACAGTTTCTACCGGGAATTTCAATTTATTCAGCCTTTTTCGTGTTCTTTTATTTACAAGTTAATTATGAATCTGATTAGCTTTCCATTATAGCTTTTGCAATTTTTTTGCGCTTGAAGATCTCAATTGTGTAGGCAACTATCAACAAGATGTTTGTGGATAAACTATAATGAGTGGAAATTTTTTCTTTTTCCAAACATACTGCCCACTGCTGCAACACAGTTTTTGAATAAATATCCGAGCTACGATTAGATTTTGGGAAAAAGAAAATACCAATAGCCTGCATCTGCATTATTTGTAGCACTTCACTTGGGTCATCAACTTCTAGTTTCCTTTCCACTTGAAATCCTGGATTACCACCTAATAGATACGAAACAAACACCATTTGAGATTTTGACCGTTCCAGCAAAAGAAGAAATATATAACAAAAAGCATTTGGTTTCAAAAGCAAATATGATGAAATGTCTTTATGTAGGTTCTTAAGAGATGTTACGACATATTGAAGTTCGTAATTAGTGCATATGAAAAGGAAATATGAATAAGGTTCAAAGGTTGTGGCAGACGAGTAATTCATTAAATTTCTGAAAAACTGAAAATAAGCATATCTCCAAGGCTACACATAAAACGGATTATTTGGATTTTCAAACAAAGGAATTTGATCATTAAAAACATGCAACTGCATAACAGAGTTCTTACTGGCTCTTCCTTCAGATAATTCTGGCTTGACATTGGGGGTCATAGCATCAACGGTGGACTCCGACTTGACAGTAATTGTTACAGCATCATTAACGGACCCTGAGTTCAAACTAGAGGTTCCTGCAATATTCAGACACTCACAATAGTTTTATATTAGGCCACTGTGCAACTATGAAGCAAAGGCCAACTTCGGCTAGGAACCATCAAATTTTCTTTTAATGCTGGCTTCCGGAAATAGACCCCTGAGCTATATTATTTTCTGGTTGAACCGAACTTAAGTTGAAATACATATCACTTATATTTGCAGTTGGTTTCTGATTACATAAAGCTCGGTATGGATTACCAAACAGACCAGAAGAGGTGTGTTGATATTACCAAAGCAAATGAAGAATTCTTGAATTTATCACTTCATAGGAGTTTATAGCATCATCAACACCAGAAAAGCAAGCCCAACGCCACAACCTTATATGAACTAACTTCGTACCTCTCAAAATGTACTGATATATAAAAGGACATATTTAGAACATCAAACATTAAAAGCACAAGCATCCTTGATTAAAAGGAAAAGTTCTCACCAGACTTCTCTTGTGTGGATTTCGGTTTCACACTGGGAGTTTCTGCATCATTCATAAAAGCACTTCAGTTCCAGTAAACCCAAATTTTCCTTCTAATCTTTCTCTACAAAACATGAGACCTTACATCATTGTTTCATTTGTTTTAGGCAACACATGTTGATGGAGAAAATTTCAAGTATTTGCCAACATACATATTGAAATAAAAGATGGGATAGAATAACTAAAGGGGGGAGAGAGAGAGAGAAAAGAGAAAAAAAAAATTGGGTGGCATACCTTTATGTGTCTTGAAACATGGCAGAGAACAACTGATAAATGGAAAGAGTAAAATAAACCCACAAATGATGAACAGTTATAAAGAAAGAGGAAACTGAAGTAATTACTAAGGAACAAGACAAGAGGGGAACTTGTACTTGGACTGAGCTTTGTTGCAAACTTCATACTGCCGTGAAGGACCCCCCATTTATTTTCTACTTCTTATGTTCAGGTTTTTCTTCTTGGTATTTGTTAGAATCGCAGAAGTGTTGTCGACAGACGAAAGTGGGGGTGGGCCTAGGTTTGAATTGTTGGAAAAGAATTGGTAAATTACATCTATAGGTCATTGATTTATTAATTAGTTTGCAAATAGGTCCTTAAACTTTAAAAATTCACACAAATCACAGTTAATTTATTGGTAAACAGGTCATTGCAAGTGAAAGTTAACTTGGAATATTTTAATCATGACAAAATTATGACTTTTAAATAATTATAATCAAATCATTTGATTATTCTATTGTAGCAATTAGATTATGTTCAATATAAAATCTATTTGCCTATGATGAACCACAAATTTCATTACAAAATCCGTCTTATTTTTTGTTTGATTCATCATATTAGGTTTCTGATAATCCCTTTCGAAAGTCACAAATCACTTTCAAAACATTGAAATTTATTAAATCAAATAAAGCCCCTAACATCTAAAACACCCAAAACTCAAATCACACATTTGTAACAAAACTAACCAAGTTACCCAATTCCAATTGGATTAGTTGAAATAATCTGCATCAGACAATTGTCACACTTTAGAGAGATGTTAGACATTAATATCTTGAAAGAGATAATATACCCGTGACAAAATACATAGCAAAGGTTAAAAGAAATAAATAAATTATCGTTTTTTCTTATTTATCGTGACTAACCCATTAGGCCTCGTTTTTGTTTAGTTTTCCTAATACGATTTAGTTGTTATTTTACTTTCTTGCACGTCACTCAACCCAATGTGACAGAGAGGAGACCCCTCCTTCCTTCAAACTCACAAGCGAGCTGCAACACATCTTTAAGCCCCGAGTTCATCTTATGCCGTCTCAAGAAGAACAAATCAATTCTAGAAACCATGAAATTATGGAATACAAAATCGTATCTCAGCATCTACAATACTTCTCTATATTCACATTCCTGGCTAAGATCGTATTTGCAGATTAAGAAGAAGAAAAAAGAAGGCATCAACTCTCAAGACTCGAAGAAGTCTTCTTATAAATGCCTAAAAAGGGTTATAACATTTTTAGGCTTCATGTTGCTATGAATCTAGAATTATAAATGAAGCAAGGAAATACCACTTGAAACAAGTTTTTCTACATATAAAGTCCTTCGGGAACCCCTTCTTTCTTTTTGAACATCACCTTTTCCTTGGCCTTCTTGAAGTCTGCATGTGTCACCTGAAACATGGGATTTTTTAAAATCAGACACTCGTACAAATAAATTACTTAATTTAATATATTGAGTACGACTCGTGATATCAGTTCTCTGTGTCAATGACAAGTTCAGTTCTAATTTTTCCAGAACAAAGAGAGGATAAATAGATCTCTTCACAGATTTTGCAAATTATGGCACCGTGTATGCTAATACAGTGGAACATTGACAGTTATAAGTAGTTTACCGGAAACATAACCCTAAAATTGAAGAATGTGAAGCATTCTACTTGCAGAGAACGGATTTCAATGCAATTTCTTCAAGACCTTAGTATCTTGCAGTGCCAAAGGTTTTGACAATTTAGTTTACAGTTTTTTTCCGCTTAAATATAGCTTTCAGCATCTAATTCTTCAAGTGTAACAGAATATTTCTGCAATAAATACTTTTTGCCACTCACTAATAATGAATATTTAGCATTATTTCTCCATATCCTATGGAAAAACTAAAACGTAAAGCAGAATTAGATGTACGGCAATTTGCAAAAGATTTGCAATTTTAATTGCCATCAGCTTTAGATTCTAATACATGCATATCCAGAATGTAATCTTGCAGTATTGAATAAATCTATCAATCAGGTATTCGGGTTTCAGTCCTATTACCTATGGAGCAAGGGTGTAATTTTGTGCAATTAAGCTTATAAGTCATAAAACATACTTGCATATATTTTAAGAAAAGGGGTTCAAAAATTTTATTTAATATGAATTAAACGAGTCTAACCTTCATGCGTCGCTCTCTTAAAGCAAGCAAACCGGCCTCAGTACATATTGCCTTTATATCAGCTCCAGAAAACTCATCTTTAGTCATCACAAATTCTTCCAAGTTGACATCATCAGCCAAAGTCATTTTTGATGTGTGAATCTTGAGTCCAGAGATTTGAAAGAGCAAAACTTTATGAGTAGACAAGAATAATGAAACATATTTGATGAGATAATCACATACCTGGAAAATGCGCCTCCTTGTTTTGATGTCAGGTAGGGGGAATTCAATCTTCCTATCAATTCGACCAGGACGAAGCAAAGCTGGATCAAGACTCTCAATCCGATTTGTTGCAAGAATCACTTTCACATCTCCTCTTGAATCAAAGCCATCTAATTGGTTCAGCAACTCCAACATGGTCCTCTGAATTTCACGTTCTCCACCAGAATGGGCATCGTACCTGTAGGGCAGATTAATGAGAAGGGTTCCAAGTGTATATCCATCGAGGCATAACTGTTTCACTGACTTACCTCTTAGTACCTACTGCATCAATTTCATCGGTGAAGACAATTGAAGGGGAAAGGTCATCAGCAACTCTGAAGTGTTCTCTAACTAACTTGGGACCATCTCCCAAGTACTTCTGAATCAATTCACTGCCAACAACACGTAAGAACGTTGCTGATGTAGAATTAGCCACCGCCTGAAACAACATATAGACATAAAAAAATCAGATCTAACTTTATACAACAAAAGATCCATTGAAGCGCGGTAAGAGTGTAAACTTTAAACCCGTAGATATAATCAATATAAATACCACTTTCATGGTACATGCAAAATCATATATTTCAAGTTCATGTGTCCATGCTTCTGCTCTGCTCTGACTTTCAGAACCTCATTATGCCCGGAAACTAGCACTTATGTCTAGACTCTCGACTCTAGATATGACATGTTTTGTCTCTTAATCGAAAAAGAGAATAACTTGAAACAGAGGGGTTGGAATAGCACACAGATTAAACCACTAATTACTAAAGACAGATGTGCATTAAAAGAGAATTTTTAAAAATATATATATACATGGCTGGAAATAAAAGAATGCACACCTTCGCAAGCAAGGTCTTGCCTGTCCCTATGTTTTAAAAGGCGCGAGGCGCTCCAAGGAGATTAGCTACCCGAGAGACTCAATTTTTGAGGCGCTTTGAGGCGAGGGATTCACGTACGCGAGGCGCTTCTTTTGAGTTCCACATAACCTTTCCCCCTCTCTTGGATTCCAGAAATAATTGTATTCACACCATGATCCCCGTCACCCCTACTCGGCCCTACAGACTGCCACTGGATCAAAACATCATCCGTTTCAGTTTGCAACTCACCATTCTGCCCCCAATAGACTTCTCATTCACAACCCACTTAACAGGCCTAGTATGGTTGGATTTCCTAATTGAAGTAGGTGCAACACCATAGTCAACCGAACGTGCAGAATCATCCGAGAAGTTTGTATTTCTCGATTCCAGACCCACGTGCTTCCCACTTATTTTTGTCCTATTATCACTGCCAACTGGCAGCCCACTAACTTCTAACATACTTGTTTTAACATTGCGCCCATCTTCTTGATCAGCCTTATCTTGGCCCAAGGTGACAACCCCCATGCTTAAACTCCTTTCTCTCCCATCAATACAAACCCCCGACATAATCTGCTGCCCTGGAACTCCACCTAATACTGTCTCCTCAGAACATAAATGGGTCATTGTACGTGAATCGCTACAAGCATCGCCTCGTCGCCTCTCGCAACCTCCGACGACTGAATCGCCGCCTCATGTACTCGCCGCCACCTTGGTGGTCAGAGGCTTTCTTCTAAACGCCTCGCCTAGCGCCTCAGGAGCGCTTTTTAAAACACTGGCCTGTCCCAGGCTCTCCATACAAGATGACTCCTTTTGGAGGCTTAATACCTATGTCCTCATATAGTTCAGGGTGAGTGAGTGGGAGCTCAACTGCCTCTTTAATCTCCTGTATCTGAGCATCCAAACCTCCTATATCGGCATAAGATTCCAACGGAGCCTTTTCAACCTTCATCACTGATACCATGGGATCAACTTCATCTTGCAGAAGCCCAACAACAGAAAGAACCTGAGAACACACAATAACCGAGCATAAATTTCTTTCTGAGAACAATGAAATTGCAAGAAATGGAAAAAGAAATAACGGCTACAAAACCCTCAAATAAAAGGAATTTCATAGTTCATACTAGTATTTTGGATCAGCACTCTGAGATGTTACACCCCATGCTTGAGCCCGTTGAACCCATTTAAGAATTAAATACCTAATCAAATGTTCGTATTTCTAAAGCTCATCAATTTAACCTAAAGCAACAATGCATGACTAAAACCCTGTTATCACTTATCAATTTCACCAGAATTCTCAACATAAGATATTAACTGCCCAATCATCATTCTAAATTGCATCAGTTCTATCAGCTTGTAGTTGCAGATATAAATTCTCATAATTACCCAGCACTAATTCTAAATTACAAAATTAAAAAATGTCACAATAGTTCAGTGTCCTTTCAGACGAAATAGTACTTAAATTAATTTTCTTTTAAGAATCTCATATGAGAAACCCTAAAGCTAAAAATATTAAAAAAGTAAGGGTTTAATTTACCTTTTTGTGCATCAAAATAGCACATCTCCAACTGATCCTTATCCACAAACGATAAAATCCCAACATAATGCTCCGGCCCAACTGACGACGAAACAATTGCATGATTCTCATCGATCAGCTCTTCCAAATTACCCACACTCATGGGTGATCCTCTCAAATCGTCGACTTTAGACCTATCTTCCTCGGCCTTCTCTTCCTGCGGCTTGAGCCGTTCCTGATTAGCAACGAACTCCTCTTCCATAAGTAAATAGTCCTTGACCCGCTCCAGTTTCAACAGCCGAAGCTTACACTTAGTATGCGGCGTCACAGTCGGGAGCCGAGCTGCAGCTTCGGGTCCTTTCTGTTTTCGTTGTTTGCGACCCACCCTAGCTGGGGGTGCCGCCGGCTCAAATTTCTTCTCCTTATCAGAACCATCCTGTTTCCGGTCCCCAGGAAAGCCTGGCCGATTCAGACCGCCGGGCGTTCCCTGACCCATGATTTAGGGTTCTTTTGAACAAGATTTCGAGGATTTTTTGTTGTTGAAATTATGGTGTTTTCTTATAAAATGGAAAGAGTTCTTATTTGTTAATTCTTCTGTTGGGTTGAAATGGAAAATTGGGTTTGGATAAATTGGATCATGCAATTTGTTCAATTGTTTGGGCCTTCTACTAATAACTAATAAAAGAGTATTGGATCACTCGGTCTCGTCCGGGTCGTAGTTGAGCCTTTTAATTTTTAGAGTAAACTACATGAATGGTCATCAAAATTTTAATATATTTACATTTTGGTCACTTTTTTTTAAACTCTATTATTAACTTTTAATTCATTCCAGTCATTATCTTCACATGTCGTTAAGAGATATTGACACGACGCGATGTCTTTTTTCTTTATTCTTTTTTCAATACGTGACTCTGAGCCTACCACTAACCATCTCATATCCAAGATGAATTTCACGAATTAATCCCAACATAACTCAATTCCTCACCCACAAAACTCTGATACTGTCGAAAGATTTTTTTTTCATGACAAAGTGTTACGACAATGATTTTTTATGATGATCTGTTTTTTTCATACAATTTAATTTTATTTAACAAAATGCTTGTGGTTAATTACTATTAAGCTATATATAGAACTCACCTCACAAGTACCCGTAAAGAGCCCACATTAGTAATTCAAGTACTACCATTTGTAGTACCCATAAAAGTTGTTGTGATTTAGCATAAACCAACTTATTTTTGACACAAAAAGATACATTTTTTATATATTCATCGTCACCCAAATACTACACTTCAACAAAAGTTCATTGATGCTAGAAGCCTAGAACTATTTAAGGAAGTTGTAACTTTCCCTTACTGCAAAATAGGTGTGAATATTTCTGGAGGTTAATGACTTTGAATTTGATATTTCGGCTTTTACCCCCAAGTTCATAACTCGAGGCTATTGTATGAACTACACAATATATTTCAAGAAACAACTCCTTTTTTGTTGTTTTATATTCCATATATTTGCCTTTTTTCATTTTCATTACCATAGTAATATATGATAAAATATTCATGACGATGAAAAAAATCAGATAACTTCATTATCGTATTAATTTTAGCTATTTGATATGAGCCTCTTCCTCTCTTAGATGAGAGATAGACAAAACAATCAATGTAGATGTTTCATGAAAGTGGGGTGCTCAAATACCAATATTTTTGTGTTATGTATATATCTGCGTGTATACATATGTATATATATGTGTATTAGTGCATTTATATATATATAAGTTTTGTTGTTTCATGAAAGCGGTGTGCTAGAATACCAATACCTTTTTATGCTATTTGTAGGGATGGATCAATAAGAGTAATTGAGATAGTTATTTAAAAAAATATTATATAATTTAAATATTTTTTTAATAATTTATTTTCAATCTTAAAATTATATATATATTTTTTTAATTTTAAAAATTCACACCTTAACATAAAATATATCATTTGTCCCCTGTTATGTGTATATGTATAAAAGTTGTTTTAAACTCTTTGGTTTTGTTGTTTGACTGTGACTAGTGATGTCTGTCATCCGGCAGCTGATGAAGTGGTCGAAAATCGAATGTCCATTGCAGCCAGTTCACTTCACGTACAAAAGAAGCTGTTGGTTGCTGTCATTCCGGTGCTGATCTAAAGCCCTAACGTACAAAGATCTTTTGAATCTGCCTGCAAAAGCAAAACCCTAAATTAAATGAAAACCTAACAGCTGTAAATTCAAGCGTCTGCATGACAGTAGGTAAAGACTTGGCTATTCATGTGCTGGCCAGCATTGATATTTCAACCCCCATGCATTAATCCGGTCACCAGACCACTAGTAAATTCGGTTTCAGGTTTTGCTGACAACCAAGCTCATAGTAGGTCACCTCATTAATGAAAATTATTTACTCTTACCACCAATTACAATTCAAAAACCGCTCCTGCATTGAGCATATTTCATGCAGTTTTTTCTTTATTGCTTGCTTTATGTGATCTCTCAAACTTAAGGATTTAAATTATAGCGGCAAACGTTATGTTAATTGTATTTATCGTAACTGTGAATATAACCAATTACACAATTGTTATTTTAAATAGTATTATTATCGATGTATACCAACCATTATTTTGATAACGAATTGTTATTTAAATCTTTACTCGATACTTTTGATATATGAATCCAAAAAGTTTGAATATCAGGATAGGTACATGCCCATCTCCAAGTTGTGGCTCTGCACTGTTTTGAGATGATCTCCATGAATAATTCCATCTTCACAATTCGTTTCTGAAAGTTGCCAATAAGACTTTGATTACGTTGGTAAAAGTTCAAATTTTAGAACCTTCAGTCAAGTCGATGGTATAGTTAGTGGGGCCTTGCACCCCTAAAGAAATGGAGAGAAATGTTTTCAGTCCTCTTAAAAGTTACAAATTTTTAACTAAATATTTGTAATTTCATTTTGATTATAAAAAATTATAATTAAGAAAGAACACATGATTTTATGTTTTGGGTTTGAATATTTATAAAGTATATTAAAAATCTAGGGATATGAAACTACAAAATCTTAGACGGTACAAAATTAGATAATCACAAGAAAATATAAAGAAAATATCTAAATCATATAAGAATTTGAAAATTTTAAAGAGTATGATCGTCCTATTATCCTATCGAATCATCCATGATTTTAACTTCGATCTTACAATATTGAATATCTATCTTCATTCAAATTTCATCAATGCTAAATTGATGTTTAAATATATTCTAAATATTGGGATGATTGTTGTTTTTATTACTATGAAAGGTATTGTTGTTATTTGTTACTAATATTCTTTTTATGTCCTATTAAAATTATTTTTATTGATTTTTATAAAAAAATATAACCTTGACCTTTTATTATTTAAAATTTATTATTAGAAATAATATGGAAACTTTATTTTAAAAACATTTAATTAAACATTTTAAATATATATTTTTATAAATTTTAATTATTTAATATAATTTTGATCAAAAATTAAAATAATTAACTAAAAAATCAATAACGTATAACTTTCATGAGAAGGTGACATTGGTTTAAAGTTGTCATGTCACATTTGAGTGTAATAATGAAGTTAAGTTAAGCAGTCAGTGAGGATAAATGGATATCCCACAAATATACAATTTAATGGGACGATAATTAGAATTTATGATATAATAATTGGATGAGATTAAACGCATTAGAATGATAAAACTATCTCAGATTTAGGGTTGTCAGACCCCATAAATCAAGAGCTAGGAGAAGATAAGAGAACATTAAATTCATATGGTTAAAACTAAAACACACATTAACAAACAAAACATAACTAATCAAAGAAGACTATCAATGCTGGCTCACACAGATTAAACTATTTATGGTAAAGCGCCAGAACTATTTCAGGGTAAAGGAAGTGCACCACCGCCAGCTCCTGCTCCTGCTCCACCGCCAACGCCACCTCCTACTCCACCACCAAGGGGATTAGTAAACACACCGAGACCCCCAACACCGCCGCCAAGTCCACCTAGACCACCCATACCGGCACCAACACCGCCGATTGGCAAGCCATTAGAGCCGAGCCCCGAGAAGCCTCCAACGCCACCGAAAGTGACGAAGTTCTTCTTGTCTTCAACTGACGCACCACTAGGACCGGTCGTGGCAGTCATGGAAGTGGTTGTGAGCACATTTCTTGCAGTGGCGTGAACCACAAACAATGCAAGAACGAGCAACGAATACCACTTCGCCATATCTCTTTATCACAACACTCTCTTTGGTGTGTTTCTTGGCACCTGATATGTGTGCATGGAAGACCTCCTTTTAAAGGCTAAGGAAAACAAAGGTGTAGTAAGGGGACAGTTGTGAGCATTGAATGTGTTTTAAATGCGCAGGTACATAGCTTTTGACGTCTTAAATTCTTCAGCAAACGACACGTCCTAACAAATTTATTTATTTTTAATTAGAATCAACCAATTTTTGAATAATGATTTTATTGAAGGGAAAAATAGAATTATGACAGTAGTAAGTCATTCATCTCTTTTTGTTTGAATGGAGAGTCACAATTAGTGTTATTGATAGGTTACAAAGAAAGACTCACAGTGTGTATTGTAAGATTCGAAAGAAGAAGAAGTCTCTTTTTTTCCAATCATGTATGGTAGTTTATACAAAGACCATCAATATTGGTGTGAGACCTAGAGTTATAATAGTTATTTGTAAATTGATATAGCTTATAGATATTGTTTATAGATAGCAAATTTTATTTTGAGAGATAATGTTGAATAGTCAAATAATCATTTCAGAAGACATGTAGCTGTTTAGAGGAAATGGAGCTTTGGAAACTTTGAGAAACAAACTTTGAAGGCCTCAAGACTTACTAGGTGGAGAATATGACACCAGTGATCGTCCGGATGACATCGACCATTAAAGATTTCTTTAGGAACTTCAGAGAAAATATAACGAATTTTTAATACGCTATTTGATCAATTTCGTTATAGTAAAAGTGTTTCCAATTCTAACTTTTGAATGACAAGCCTGATAATATTAGTTTAAGTGGTTGAATGTATGGGAAGAATTTAATTTGGGTAGTTTTGATGGGATTTTAGTTAGGGTACCACAACAGGCGTAGGACTAATATCGGGTATTATAGAAGCGATGATGAACCTCCCAATCTAATTTGTTCCATTTGTAATCATTAAGATTCGAACTCCTGATTTTATTTAAAGGATTTAATGTTTTATCCTACTAGACCAACCAGTTGTTGCCTTGTTTTAATATATTAACAGTAAAAATAATAATTTCACGGATAATACTAAATTCTACTAAAGTTAGGATTTCAAGAATATATGCGTATGCAAAAGTGTAATATTATGTACATCTTAAATTCGTACAGAAATTATATAATGGCAAAGATATTATTGGATAAAAAAATTATATTATATGCTGATTTTTTCGATTTGTACCATTATTTTTGTTATAAAGTGAAATTAATTGGTTATACTGATTTATAGGCAGAATTTGATAGACAGCATTGAAAGCAAATAATAGTAAGTTAATTATGACATGTTTGTAATATTTGAAGGAAACGCTAATTGTTATATTACACATATATTATTGCAATATCGGTTGTATTAGTACGATATAATTTAGGTTTTATATTAAAAAGTAACTTACTGGAAAATGAGATGTTAATATTGGTTGAAATAAATAAATAAATAAGTAAATAAAGGTTAAATAATTTATCGTTTCGTGTAGTTACTGTCTATTGTATTAATATTGATTGAAGTAATTTTGTTCAGATTCATGTAATTTCAAAAATTAGATATTGTCCTTAAAGTTAACATAATCTTTCAAATTTCATATATAAAAAAATAAAGTGAAATCATGCATGGTGTTGTTATTTTTCATATATATATATAAGAGAAAGCTCAAGCAGAAAGGATCAGAGATTGCTTTACGCATAGATAAAATTCTAGGGACCATACACTGAAACAATGTATTTCAGGGAAGAACTATGCGGTAGCAAAAATATTACCCATAATCTTAGAGAAACAAAAATGAAAAGTAAGGTAGCGTCTTTTAATAATGGCAACTGTATATATTCTTAAGACATATGACATGAGACAGTGAGAGACTGAGAAAAGGTTAATGGCGATTGAAATTAAAAATTTAAGGTAGCTAATTTGATAACTGTAGGAGGGTTTTGAGTGTTTTATTAAAGTAAAATAGAAACTGAAATAAAATTAAAAGAAAATTGAATATTGGATATCGAGTATCTGACCTGCAAATTCAGATGTTTTCACGAAAAATATCAGATAATTTTATATTGAGTCAGTGAATCATTGAATCGGGTCATCTGAGTCAAATATTTTTAAACACTCCCAATTATAAACGAGTGGATAATATATACTAGGAGGAAACTCTCCTTTTATAGCTGAAAATCGAAGTAGGGTATAAGATTATTTTAATTTTTATATATGTAATTGCTCGTTTAAATCTTGACACCAAACTTATTGAGGATTTTAATTATGAGGGTATATAAGATAAATATTACATGGACAATATGTATTCGTAGTTTAGGATTTATAATATCATCAATTGAACGAGTGTCAACTCAATCGGTCAATTATTAAATAATTTTTTTATTTTTATACAAATATTAATATTATATTTTTTTCCTGAGAATTGATTTCATTAATTAACTATATCTTAATTTAATTAATAAATACTTGAACTATCCCTACTTCTATATAGATGCCATATATTGGTAGGTTAAAATATAATATATCAGTATGTCGTATATCAACTTAATTGATGTCTTCTTCAATTACCCCTACTTCTGTAATATATATCGATATAGGTAAATTATATTAATATTTGATGTATTGATCAACTAATTTAGATATGATATTATAAAAACTCATTATGATAATGATTTTTCAATTAAATTTGCTTCAATTCATAATGTAAGAATCCAATATAAATATTATATATCGATAGTTATGATTTAAGATATCGTTGATACATTAAATCTTAATTCATTGGATAATGTATCGAATTATATCTACTTTTTTATAAATGTAATGTCAACATTTTACTATTTAAAGGGTCGTTGATAAATGGTATCATAATTCAGTCTAATCAATTTTCTTATATGCAATAATGATTAACATGAAGTTTGAACAATCATTATTGTTAAAAAGGAAAGATCAAAGAGATTTCAAATATTATCCAATTATTCATCTCCAATAACTTGTCCCATCATCCACTTATAAAATTCAAGAAAATTTGCATGTTTGGTTCTCATTTACGACAAGCATATTAACTAAAGCAGATGAGAAAAAAGAAGAGAGAAATTAAGAGTTTTAAGATGGAATTCGTTTTAGTGTTGGTTCTTCTTTTCCCAGCAGGTAAAAAATTCATTGATTTATCGGATGAAACCCAGTATATTTTACGTAGCTTTTACCTACATATATATAGGGTGTCCTATTTAAAAAAAATATATTCGAGAAGGAATTTGGTTACTTTTATTATGTATACTAGAAAAGGAAGTAGCATACAATGCTAATTGTATGTGCATATTGTTTTTTCGAATTTTAATGCATGTAGGAAAAGAAGCAACATGAGAGAGAAATGCCAATCAACTATAACTCTTGAAGGTTGCGTAAACGGTCTCTGCTTCGAATAGTGCATTGCTACGTATGGAGATAAAGCCGGAGTTGTGTTGAGCTAAGAAAGGAGTGGGTTGGACTATTGTTTCTAAAATTTTTAATTTCTTTTTATTATTATTATTATTATTATTTTATAATATGTTTTCATCATCTTTTAAAATCTTAGAAGTTTATTCACTTTAACATAAATCTTATGTTCGTCTCTTATTGAACCTCCTATTACTATTTGCCCGAACTTGTGCAAATTTAATGGGTGATATATATTGGATAATACTCGGTGATATATTCAAAAATATATTTTAGGGTGGATGTACATATGTTATCAACATAAAATTTTTAAATGGAGTAAACTCGAATAAAATTTCAGGGCAAATACCATTAAAAAATTAAATAAGTAATAAAAATTTTTGACTTTCAAGATGAACGCGTACCCATCCTTAAAAAATTATAGATCCGTCGTCTATAATACATTAAAATAATATATTAAAAATTTAACAAGTCTAATTATGTTTAATTCGAACTTTAGATGTGAGAGATTAAACTCAACTTGTATTTTGATTTTTGAACGGACTTAATAATTTTATCAAAGTATATTTTAAAACGTGTAATAGATTAAGAATCAAAAGCAATATTGGCAACTCCTATTCTCAAATTACAATCTCTTTTTGTAGGAAGAGTACAAAATCACAATGAACGTAGTGAATCGATGAATGATGATCCAAAATTTATAGCTACTTCATTTCCCACACCATCTGCAAAAGAATCTAAGTCACGGTATCTTTTTATTGTAAAAAACGCGTAGACAAATTGAAATCGAGGGAATTTGCTCATAAATGAAGAGATAGATCAAGCTTTTGATATTTGCCCTTGTATTCACCCATTCCAATGGACTGATCGTCACCCTGATGAGCCAATCCTCCATTGCCCCGTATGCTCCTCTGCCAATTCAAGTACTCCCGCTCGTCTTCCTCTAGTCGAATATGATGATTTCCATTGCCGTGGAACCCGGTAGCAGCACCGTTCGATCCGAATCCATCCGCGAAATACCGGAAGTTAGCAGCGTGAGCTGCTATGTACATCGGAGAGTGTAACAGGCCTAGATGGTGGTGGCTCGTAGGGGGTGCATCATAGAAGGCCGGAGAAGACGATGAGAAACTGTTATTCGGTTCATTTTCGAATGCTCGTTTAGCCTTCCTTGCAACGATTCTTTCCTTCTTGTGAGCGTTTTGATGGCCTCCCAGGGCCTGAGAACTGTGAAACTTTCTTGAACAGAAGAGACAAGAGAAAACCCTCGTTGTTTCTTGGCTTTGTTTATGATCATCTTCCATGGTCGTGGACACACTGAAAGAAGTGGGATAAACAAGTGTGGGAAAAGTGAAAAAAGAGTGATTATGTAAGAAAAGAAGTGGGAGTTGGAAAACGTGAAGAGTGAGATGAACATAATATAATTGTTGAATGGAGTGCTGCTTGAGCTTGACTGTACATGGGGACTGTATGGGCTTGGGAACTGAAGAGATAAGCATGGGGGTGGGGGAAGTATTTTCCATGAAGTTTCTGCATGCTGAGACCAAGTATGGTATTGGCGGGAATAAATGTTTTTGGATAGGAAATATCGTAATATTTCTCCTCTTCAACACCATTTCCCCCTCATACTCTCTATCATTACAATTGGATTAAATTAGTCCATTTATTATTAAATAAATCGATTTGATTATTCTATTATAAGATTTGATTTGTTCATCATTCAGTGGTGGGGTCTGTTGTGAAATTCGGGTTAATTTCCACCAATAACAGATTCACCTTGAAAACTATTATCTAGGTGACTAGTGTGAAAACGATTGTACTAAAAATCACCCCAAGGTAGATTCCCAGGAAAGAGGAGGGGTCACAATGGTCCCTCTTAAAACCCACTTTCCTTAGACAGAACTACCAAGACAAGTAATTTTAATAGGACAATAATTGACAACAACTATACCCGACAATAGCTATTAAATAGACATAAAAGAGAACACCAAAATATTTCACTAATAGAGGAAATATTACAAAGAGAGAAAGAATACAAATAGCCTTTAAAATAGAAGAAGGCTTATATTTGTGGGATGATTAACTAAGGAGGAGGAGGGCTTTATTTATAACAAAAGAATTTCCCCTCCTCCTTATACACAACCAATGTGGGACTTTTGCCAAAAACCAACAAATCTCCACCTTGGCAAATTCCACACACATCTCTAAAAAACAATCTTTTAATTTGTAACAATATTGACCAAATCTAAACAATGTTTAAACTTGACCGCAGTTACCACTTTTGTCAACATATCAGCAGGATTCTCAGTGGTCCGAATCTTCTGGATTATGACTCCACCTTCTTCTAGAATCTCTCGTACAAAGTGATATCGAACATCGATGTGCTTCGTCCTTGCATGGTAAACTTGGTTCTTTGCTAAATGAATAGCACTCTGACTGTCACAGTACACTTTGATGTGCTTTTGTTCCATTCCCAATTCACCAAGCAACCCTTGAAGCCAAATTGCCTCCTTCACAGCCTCTGTAACTGCCATATACTCTGCCTCTGTAGTAGACAAAGCCACTGTTGACTGTAAGGTGGACTTCCAACTGACTGGTACCTTTGCAAATGTAAACACATAACCAGTAGTTGATCGACGCTTGTCCAAATCACCTGCATAGTCTGAATCACAATACCCAAATACACACTGACCATATTGTTTGTCCTGCTGAAAGACCAAACCAACATCTACGGTGTTCATAATATATCGCATAATCCATTTCACAGCTTGCCAATGCTCCTTTCCAGGATCATGCATATACCTGCTCACAACCCCAATTGCCTGTGAAATATCGGGTCTTGTACACACCATTGCATACGGAACCTTTGACATGTATTCCCGTTCTGCATCATCCTTAGGTGACATGGATGCACCGAGCTTGAAATGAGGAGCAAGAGGTGTACTAACTGGTTTTGACATCTCATTTATGCCAAAACATTTTAGTACCTTCCTCAGATATTCTTTCTGAGACAAACAAAGCATCCCCAATTTCTTATCCCTTGATATCTCCATGCCTAGAATCTTCTTCGCTTCACCAAGATCCTTCATCTCAAACTCCCTGTTCAATTGAGTCTTTAGTTTCGCAATTTCTGTCTGACTCCTGGAAGCTATCAGCATATCATCAACATAAAGAAGAAGATATATATAGGATCTGTCTTCTAGCTCGCGTAAATACACACAATGATCATATTTGCTTCTTGTGTACTTCTGCCCTATCATAAACTTGTCAAATCGCTTGTACCACTGCCTTGGAGATTGCTTCAATCCGTACAACGATTTTTCTAATTTGCACACCATCTCTTCTTTTTCAGCAACTTTGAATCCATCTGGCTGAGTCATGTAGATTTCCTCATCCAAGTCTCCATGTAAAAATGCAGTTTTTACATCCATCTGAACTAGTTCCAAATCCAACTGCGCTACCAAAGCCAACAAAATTCTGATGGAGGAATGTTTTACAACTGGAGAAAATACTTCATTATAATCAACTCCCTCCGTTTGAGCGTAGCCTTTAGCCACCAATCTTGCTTTGTAGCGGATGTTATTCTTGTCAGGAAATCCATCTTTCTTTGCATATACCCACTTGCACCCAATTGCCTTCTTTCCCTTCGGAAGACTAGCTAGTTTCCACGTCTGATTCTTTTGAAGAGATTGCATTTCTTCATTCATGGCAATCCTCCACTTTTTATGTTCTGAACTTTGAACTGCTTCATTAAAAGTGGCAGGAACGTCATCAATTGCAATTGGTGATGCAAAAGAGACCATATCAGCATAACGAGCAGGTTGTCTAATGGTCCTCTTTCCCTTTCTGAGTGCAATTGATTCATGTTGTTGTGGAGGTTCTTGGGCCTGAACCTCTTCTTCATCTGACTCTTCTTCTACCATAGGAGAGTCAACATCAGTTTCTTTACTGGTTGGGACAAATTTGCTTCCTTCAAACTCCACCTGTTTGGGAGTTCCATCTGTCTGCTCCAATTTTTCTGAAGTCACCTTTCTCAACATGGTAGATTCATCAAAGGTAACATCCCTGCTGAAGATTATTTTCTTTGTTTATGGACACCAAAGACGATAGCCTTTCACACCAGAGGTGATCCCCATAAAAATCGCCTTCTTTGCTCTTGGATCCAGCTTTGACTCCTTAACATGGTAGTATGCAGTGGAACCAAACACATGTAAGGAATCATAATCTGTAGCAGGTACTCCAAACCATTTCTCTAATGGTGTTTTACCACCAATAGCAGTCGATGGTAAGCGGTTGACAAGGTGACAAGCATAGACCAAAGCCTCAGCCCAAAATTCTTTGCCTAACCCAACATTAGACAACATACACCGAACCTTCTCCACTAATGTCCGGTTCATACGCTCTGCCACTCCATTCTGTTGTGGTGTACCTCTGAAAGTGAAGTGCCTAACAATACCTTCCTCTTCACAGACTTTCAGAAATGAATCATTTTTGTACTATCCACCATTGTCTGTACAGAGACGTTTGATTTTTCTGCCTGTTTGAGTCTCCATCATCTTTTTCCATTTAAGGAAAAATCCTAGCACCTCATCCTTTGTCTTCATTAGATACACCCAAACTCTCCGGGAAAAATCATCAACAAAGGTGACATAATAGTGTGTTCCTCCCAATGAAGTTGTCTTGGAAGGCCCCCATACATCTGAATGAACATAATCCAAAATACCTTTAGTATCATGGATTGCTGTTCCAAATTTCACCCTCGTCTTCTTCCCTTTGATGCAATGCTCACAAAAAGCTAATTTGCAAGCCCGAGCACCCTTCAATAATCCTTGATCTATCAGTAATTTCAAGGATTTTTCACCAACATGCCCCAAGCGCATATGCCATAACCTGGTTGCTTCTGACTCCTGTTCATCAGTAGAAGCTGCCACTGCTGCTGTCACAACAATTGTACTACCCAGAAAGTAATACACATTGTTTCTTTTTCAGATTCCCTTCATTATCACCAGTGCACCAGAGATAATCCTCATAATCCCATCTTTTGCCCTCACTTCTAAACCTTTTGACTCTAAGGTTCCCACAGAGATGAGATTTCTCATTAAATCTGGTACATAATGGACACCTGTTAAGGTTCTGATTGATCCATCCTGATTCCTCAAGCGAATTGAACCAATCCCAAGTGTGTCAAGAGGGGAATTATTTGCTGTGTAGACAATTCCACCTTTTAGTTCTTTAAAATCAAAGAACCATTCTCTATTGGGGGTCATATGGTGGCTACAAGCTGAATCTAACAGCCATGAACTGGAACAGCTGGTTGATGGCGTAGCAGCGAATGCGAAATCTGAATCTCCATCATCATACTCGACCACATTTGATTCTGAGACAGCCTTCCCCCTTTCAGGTTTACCTTTATTCTTTAGCCTGGGACATTCTTTCTTCCAGTGCCCTTTTTCTCGACAAAAGGCACATTCATCTTTGCTCAATCTGGACTTTGACTTCGATCTCCCTCTACTTCCTTTATTCTGACTCTTGGAACGGCCTCTAACAACAAGAGCTTCTGCTTCGACACTTGTGTTTTCTTGTTTGTCTTTCTTTCTCAATTCATAACTATACAAGGCAGCAGTTACTTCACTGAGAGACACATCAACCTTCCCATGAAGTAGAGTAGTTTCAAGATACTCAAACTCATCAGGAAGTGATCCCATCAACATCAGAGCCAGATCTTCGTCTTCAAAAGTCACGTCCATATTCATCAGATCAGTCACCAGCTGATTAAAGCTAGTAATGTGATCATTCATAGTGGTACCTGGTACATAGTTGAAGCGGAACAGTCTCTTTTTCATGTAGAGTTTGTTCTGACCGCTTTTCTTCAAAAATTTCTCCTCCAGTGCCTTCAACAATTTACTTACAGAAGTTTCCTTAGAAAATGCATACTTCTGCTCTCTAGAAAGACACGATCGAATAGTACCACATGCCATTCTATTGATATTCTTCCATTCTTTCTCCTCAACATCATATGGTTTCTCTCCTTCAATAGCAATGTCTAGACCCTGCTGAAATAGGGCATCTAGAACCTCGCTTTGCCACATGCCGAAATGACCGGTGCCATCAAAAATCTCCACTGCAAATCTAACATTTGTCACAGCATTTCTTGCCAAAATTGAAGATGAAGAAGCGTCTGCCATTTCTGCTACAAATTCTATTTAATAGCTGCCAATGCAGAATGTCAATTATCCCAAGGAAATTTTTCTGATGTGGAAGATCAGCCTAAGCCGCAACCACAGAGCATACTAAAATAAACCAAGAGCTCTGATACCAATTGTTGTGAAATTCGGGTTAATTTCCACCAATAACAGATTCACCTTGAAAACTATTATCTAGGTGATTAGTGTGAAAACGATTGTACTAAAAATCACCCCAAGGTAGATTCACAGGAAAGAGGAGGGGTCACAATGGTCCCTCTTAAAACCCACTTTCCTTAGACAGAACTACCAAGACAAGTAATTTAATAGGACAATAATTGACAACAACTATACCCGACAATAGATATTAAATAGACATAAAAGAGAACACCAAAATATTTCACTAATAGAGGAAATATTACAAAGAGAGAAAGAATACAAATAGCCTTTAAAATAGAAGAAGGCTTATATTTGTGGGATGATTAACTAAGGAGGAGGAGGGCTTTATTTATAACAAAAGAATTTCCCCTCCTCCTTATACACAACCAATGTGGGACTTTTGCCAAAAACCAACAGGGTCTTCATGGGCCAAATTAATCCTACCATATTTAATTCATATATTAGTACAGATGGATGAGGGTGATGCGGTATGATTTTATTTTTTAACAGTATAAGGTGATTATAAAATAATATATATTTTTAGAATATTTATTAGTCATTAACAACACATTAATACTTTACAGATGCAATTACTCGAATCTGAAACCTTTAAGAAGAATAACAATGATTTTTACCTTAATGGATTTAGAATGAATTAAAGGGGTAGGTTTGAGTTTGCAGTATATTAATGAATAGCTTTGGTTTCATTTCTCAAAACTTATGAGAAAACACCCCCACATGGTGGAGAGCGAAGAGTGTGAGAAGAGAGATTAGAAGATAAGTCATGTGAAATGTTGGGATTGGGTGGCTTAAAAGCTAAAAGTTGTACTTTACCCACTTGATCTCTGAAACTGAGTGGGGGATGGAGATGGCCTTTATAATTAATATTCAACCCTTCTCTCTGATGTATGCATGCATATTGGCTCAACTCTCCTACTGCTGCAGGCAGTGAGTGAGTCAGTGGCACTAGTGGTGCGGTTCTCCACCGCCAATCGCATGCAAATTGTCGCATTTCATCCATACCTACCTTTGCTTTTTTCTGAACCAACTGTGGACAACCCAATGCTCTTCAACTCCTCTATAATTTGGTCCCCCGTGTGTTTTTTGGTTGGTTCTATACTTGAACGCAACAAGGAGAACCCATCAATTATGGCGAGTTATAAGATTTTTACACTTGAATCATATGTATTGGATTTCACTTTTACCTTAATATAAAAAAAATTCATTAACTATATATCTTTTTCCCATTTAAACATTTAAATTTCATTGAATCAATATAGATGTCTAACATTTCTGGTATATTTTTTCTAAAGTAATCCTCAACCTTGTGTCATCCCCTGTCCCTCTGTTGTTCTTGGCCTTTTCCCAAATCGACAAACGGTCAAAGGTCAATGATTGGCCAAAAGACCGATTACCACGACCAACTAAAGAAATTTAAGGGATATTTAGGAATTGGGAGACGATCAATCATTGGGTGGACGACGACGATTGAGGTGGCTATTCATCGATGACAAAGACCAAGGTGGTGACGATGATAATGACAACAATTGGTGTTTGGGGTTTGAAATTAAATTTTTTAATGTTATGAGTTCTTTTTTTTTAATTTAACAAAACTTTTAATTTTTTAATTATATATTTTTAAGGTTTTATTTTAAATTAAATTTTAAAACTCTATAAATGTGACATGTGTCAAATAATATAATTTTTTTAACTATTATTTCAAACCAATCACTTAAATGATAATTTTATAACATTGAACACTCATATTAATCAAAAAAAAAAGTTTAGCTACTTAAATAAGAAAATGAATATAGTTTAGACATTTTTTTATATTGAAATTCACTTTTTTATAAAGTTCCAACACCTACAACTTTTGTTACCGCATCGTACTAAAATTAACCCCTTATGTTATTAAAATAACTATTTTTGCTCTATTATTCTTTTAGCGTATTTTGATCTCTAAACATTTTATTTTAATATAATTTTTTTTATATTGTTTGATAAATAATTATTTTAACTCTTATTTATTGTTTTTAGAATATTTTATCCCATATTTCATTTTATTTAACGATACGAGTAAATTGGTACGATCCGTGTAATATAGGGTACCTAGAAGATACATTTCATGTTATAAATTAATTAATATTTTTCGGTCTATGTATAATTAATTTTGAATTTTTATTAATTTAATAATTTGAATCGATTTAATTGTCGCATTAATAAAAGGTTAGATAAGGTCTGGCCCGCGTAAAGTAAGAGAAATGACGTGTCGTCATTTTCAGGCCTAGTAAAGCGATGAGAAAGTGGGCATTGGCCCAATTATTTATCATTCTTCCATTTTTCCTTTGGCTTGTTGAAAAAATAAATATTCAAATTATAGTTTTTATATTTTAAGAATTTTTCGCTTAATAGGTGAGTAACCAATGTTATTTTGTAAGTGTATGGTCATTAGTAAATATATTATTTGACACGTATCATATCTAATTTTAAAATTTTCATTTTAAAATAAAAAACTTAAAATTATAATTTATTTTTTGAAAAATCAAAATGTTCTTAATCTAAAAAAACTAAAACTCAATAAAATTCTAATTTTATATCCCTTCACCTTTGTCGTCAGTTACTTCACCTAATCGGATTTCAACACACAGTGAGAGGAATCGTCGCTTCAATTGTTGGAATCGTCGCTTCAATCGTCGCTTCACCTAACCGATGATAAGAGGATTGAAATTAGATTATTTAAGATTTTGGAGTGTTTTTTTTAATTTAGGAAAAAATGTAAGTTTTTTAAATAATAATTTTAAATGTTGTTTTCAAATATTTAAAAAAAAAGTATAAGCATAACATATGCTAGATAATAATTTTTTAAAAGATCATCATAATGTAAATGGTTAAAAGAATAACATTGAAAAGATTAAATAATACCTTAAATAAAAATTCTTTAAATATCTTAAATTAACAAAGATTATAGTTTGGATATTCATTTTTTTTCATTAAACTTTTTATTTTCTAATTGGAATGCGAGGAGGACGTGGGCAAGCAGATGTAGATTCTAAGAAGCACTACAAAAAGGAAGGAGCAAGACATTTTCGTATAATAAATAAATAATAAGGTATAAATTTTTATTTTCTCTATTCAAGTTTTAAAAGTAATAAATTAATTATTAATATTATCGATTTATAACAAATTAATAATATTAGTTGACCCTTATTCCAATTTACTATAAATTTAACTTTTCAAAAACTTTTGACAGGTGTTATGAAAAAAAATTGACAAAAAATATCTCTTCTTCTACTCTCTTACCTATCTACCTAAAAACCATGATAGCTTCCAACCGCCTTTTATTACCTTCCCTCAGTTCATCCCCATGGCACGTTAATTATTTTGATTCTCTTCTTTCTCGTTCTTCTTCTTTTCTCTTACCTCTTTACTTAGAAAGATTGGGGAATGATCCCATCAAAATCCAAAATTGTGAACCTTGAAAAGTTTCCAAAGTTATCTTCGAAATTGTCGCTCAGTCGGTTTATATTCAACATCTAGTTTTCTCAAAGATGAAAATGCTACGAAACTGGGGCAAGGAACCATTGAATCGATTAATACCCGGCGTCAGAATCTAAAGAGAATCCTCTGTTGGTGATACTCAATCACACATAGTATTGAAAATATTAATGGAATGGGTATTTTTGATTTGGATTATTCACTGAGTGAAAGAGAACAAGGGAGACTCTCATGCACCGCCGCCGTTGCCGTCTCGGCACGGCCCTTCTTCGACACGTCCGCGCGGATACTATCTTTTTAGAGAAAATTCTTAAAGAATTTCTCTTTGAAAGAAACAAATGGAAAAATATGAAAGATTTCAACTGATATTTATAGGTTGCTGAGGACTTTAAATTCAAATGATAACAACTGGTTTATGAGAGCTATCAGAAATTAAACAACTTTTCCTAAATTAAATAAAAAACGTTAATATGTATCTGGACTGATTTCCAGCTTTGTACAAGGAGACAAACTGTTAATATCAGGAGTTACAGGAGTTATTTGATTTAATTTCATGGGTTACATGATATAATTTCGGAAGTTATAACAGCTAAATAATGATGCAATAAACCTGGACTATTTTTTAGTCATGTTCATCTAGACTTTTCAGCTATTACAAAAGAAGAGATTTAATCCTGAAATTTTATGGACGATTTTAACTCTATTTCTAACCTATAAATAGAGGGTTATATTCAGCTTCTCAACTCACTATCAACATTCAGAATTCACTCTCCAAGTGTTTTCTAAACATTCTCTCTGTGTGCTTTCCGATAAGAAAAGCAATACCACCGACAGTCCACACCGATTTCGGATGTACGGAATTTAGAGCGATCGTGTTAATCTCGGGGGACGGTCCGTCTACTGCAATAATTACACACATCGGGACGAATTCGTTTCTAAGGCAGTGGTTATACCACGACACGGTTTACGAATCTATTCCTTTTAATTACTGTTTATATTTCCAGTCAATACTAACTGTATAATTTTGCAGTTCATATATCCAACATCATCCACACATCCACGGTGAGAGCTCCACTGCTCCACTGAGCTTATTATCCCCCAAGTATAATTATTTTAAACTGCAAAGATTTCCCAATAATTTTGCTATTTCACCTTCCAGATGATTTCCCATGAAATTTATGCGTTCAAGATCTGGTAAGTTGTCAAAAGAATCTGGGATCGAACTCAGCTAATGATTATGAGAGAAATAGAGTTCAACCAAGTTGTTAGTTGTTACTTATATTCAACAGCAGAGGAAAAGTCGAATGATGCAAAGGCAAAGATGAAATCAAGTGAAGAGCAAATAAACTTTTCAAGGCTCACGATTTTGGATTTTGATGGGACCATTTCCCATGGCAGCTTCCCGCCGCCTTTTGTTTCGTACACGTCTTCTCTCTTACCTCTCGTAACAATTCCTCCAAGAGTTGTGGCTCCCCTGGTTTTTAATTAGAGAAGAAGAATGGAGAAGAAGCTTCAATTTTTTTCCTTAAACGCCGGTCAAAAGCTTTGGAAAAATTTAGCGTCAAAACGCCGGTGGAAGAGAAGAAGAGCAATGGCAGAGAAAAGAAGAAGAACGCAGATGAAGCTTTAATTATTATCTAGACAAATTTAATGTCAGTTTTTTCTTACGTCTCGTAATTTTTTCTTAAACGCCAGTTAATTTTTTGTAAAGGTCAAAACGCATGTCAAAAAGCTTTAGAAAGTTAAATGTATGAAAAAAATAATCTCACATTAATATTTAATTAGTGTAATAACGAAGGTTAAATATGAGTGACTAATATGTTATACATCGATAATATTAACAGTTAATTTATTACTTTGTGAAATTTTAGTGAAGAAAGTGAAAAATTATTCGAAAATTAATAACCGTTTACGTAGTTTACCCTAAATAACACTCTAAACTAAACTTATGAAGGGCTTGGTTTACTGATAACAGTTGAGACCACTGATACGATTAAAATCTTTGCAACAAAGAATTAGTGTGTATTAATTTTTCTAGAGTATACCAATGATTATGATTTCACGGTTGTTTCATTGAGTTCTTCGATTATTAAAAGTTATAAAATAGTTCATCGATTATATAATGTTACTTAATTGAGTCTCTTGACTAATAAATGTTATAAAATGATCATCCGACTACTCATATGTTTCAAACTCATAATTTTTTGTTAAAAAAATGACGTTTGTCTGAACTAGACGATAAGCTGCTGTTAAGATATGATAAAATTTAATTGAGGAATCATTCGATTAAATTTTATCATATCTCAGTCAACATGTTAACGTCTAACTCAGACGACTGTCAAATCTTGAATAAAAAAATGACGAGTTTAGAAAATATGAATTGTCAAATAATCATATAGATTTTAATAGTAAGTCGGGGGTTATTTTATAACTAAAACATCTTAGAGGGTCATTTATGTATTTTACCTATTTTTTAATGATGAGTGAGTAAAATAAAACTAAAACATAATTTCATATATGATTTTTTTTTTTAAAATAAGTAGGTAATTAAAACAAAAATGTAAAAATAATCAGATATTAACCAACCAGGTTTATTTAAATGGTAAGCAGCTTGATATCGCTTAAATAGTTCTTGAGTTTGAAACCTTATATATGCAGAAAATTTTCACCGAGAGACTCACCCGCCAAAATAAGATAGATAATATGGATCGATCTGAATTAATTAAAATAAAATTTTAAAATCGAAAAAAAACAAATTCAGATATTTAAATACATAATTTACCTTAAAATTTATTATAAAATATATATCTGCCAATGTCAAATTCGAACATATATATTATATAATCACACATTACTATCCAAAGTAATCAAACCAATGAAAAAGCATGCTCGAAAGTGAATAAAGAAATAATAAACTTTAAGATAAAAATTCAAAAAGTTTGGGAGGGTGAACGACTGAAGGCGAAAGGAAAGCAAACTTTACCAAAATCCGAATACCATAACTCCACGTAGGATATAAAAATAATATTTTATTATAGAAGAAAACCGTTACAGTTACTTAAAACTGAAAAAGGTTAAAAGAAAATAATATTGTAACCCATTAGTATTTATTTATTTTAATAATAATTTTAACGCAGAGCTTAATTATCGGCAATGTCAGGTCTCGCAGGCTCGAGAATCGAGATTGTTACCAGCTGCAGCCGTAAGCCTTGCTCTCTTCTCCACCATTTCCAATTTCTTGTCTTTATCAAAAAATTTCTTCATTTTTTCTCTCTTTTCTTTTTCTTTTTTTTCCTTTTTCTTGTTAATGTTTGCCTCTCTCGCTCCAATCTAAAAAGATTGTCAGATCAAGGACTCAGACATGGATTTTATAAAGCAGATCAATAATCAGGTACTGTTTTCTTCCTCTATTTTGTCTGATTTCGTTTTTATTTTAAAATTTTGATCGACATGGTTTGACGCTTTGCTGATTATGATTTTTTTTTTATTTGTTTTTCTTTTTCCTTTTTCTAGGTTTCGGTATACATAATCCTGAGCGACGATCATGAGACATAAGATTTGATTCTTTTGTTTTTCTTTTTAGATTGGTTTGCATATTCTTCGTTTGGATCTATGGTGATCTAATTGGTTCTGGAATCTGCAGAAGAGAGAGGCATTTGTATTCTTAGAATTGTAACTAAAATTTGGCTTTGGATCGAGATATGCTAATATCTTGTGAATAAATTGTACCTAATTTTTGTAAAAGTGGAAGCAGTGACATAAGTGTTGGATTTGATTGAGTTAGCCTTTGTATGCATAGGGGAATAGTAGATTTTGAATGAGAGGTTGTGAGTGTTAGTTGATATGAGAATAGCGTGATTATGAATTATCAATTGGTGGGTTGAAGTGGAAAAGAGTGGCTCAAGGAGCTAACACATTGTTCATGCAAGTAAATAGACACAGGAGCTTGTTTGTGGAACATGATCAGGGAGGCGCCTATCGCATTTGATAAATTGATTCAGCAAGAATATGCATCTGTTGCTCCTTGTGCAAGAAAAAATGCACATAATAATAATATCTCTGTACAGACAGGGGAGGAATTCGCTATGGAGTTTCTTAAGGAGTGTGTTGGCACAAGAGGGATTCCTGCTATACCAGAAGCAGCTCAGATATATGAGACGAGAGTTGGGATCAATCAGAACCAGAACCAACAGCTGGTGTATGAGGACCTAGCCCAAATTCTTGGGTTGCAAAGAATGAATTCGGAGTGTGTTTCTGATATTTCTGATGTTGCTTCTGTGCAAGGGTCTTGTAGAGGGAGTGAAAATGGGTCTTGTGTTGAAAAATTAAGTAAATACCAGAAGGAAGATGGTGATATGGGGAAAGTGGAAAGGAAAGCTTTTGGTGAATTGAGCTGCGATAGGAGCGATCTTAATGTTTTTGCACCAGCTACCACACCCACTTATGGATGTGACTTTCCTAGGTCCAGCAACTTAAGTGGGCAGGGAGCTTCTGATGGATCTCAATCTGAGAAAATGAAACTTCTCTGTAGCTTTGGTGGAAAAATATTGCCCAGGCCAAGTGATGGCAAACTCAGATATGTTGGGGGAGAGACACGGATAATTACCTTTCAGAAATGTCTTTCTTGGGATGAGCTTGTGAGGAAAACGCTAGATGTTTTCAACCAACCTCATGCAATCAAGTACCAACTTCCAGGTGAGGATCTTGATGCCCTTATATCTGTTTCTTCTGATGAAGACCTTCAGAATATGATAGAGGAGTACAACGGGCTTGAAAAGCTTGTGGGTTCTCAAAGACTGAGGATATTTTTGATTCCCTTGGGAGAGCCTGAAAGTGCATCTTCCCTTGAGGCTAGCACCATTCAGCAGAGCAATCCTGATTACCATTACATGGTAGCTGTCAATGGGGTAGTAGATCATAGTCCTAAGAAAAATTATGGTGGGCAGTGTTTACCCAGCGAAGGAAGTCAACCAGGACCTGCTTTGGATCATAACCCTAGTTTTCGAAAACACTGTCCAACTTCAATACTCCCTTTGGAGACTATAGGTTGTCTTAATGCATTCCATCCCTCTCAAGTTTTCCATGATTCCCAATATACAACCAGATCCCCATTTTTATCTCCGCCTATTTCTCCGCAACCTTTCCAGCATGGAGATTCTAAGAGTGTTTGTGCACAAGCAGTTGGTGGTAAATCCTGCAATGAAAGCAACAGTTCCTTCATTACAGCTCAATTAAATCCTGAGAACTGTGGCATAGAAAATCCTAACTATAAGCAAGTTCAACAGTTTCCACCTGCTTTGATGAATTATAATCTTCCCTACGTAAAGGTTGACGCCAGTCAAGCCTTCCAAGCACATAAAGTGCTGTTACAAATACAAAACCCTGATCCCAGCAAAAATCCTGCGTCTCTTTCAGTTTTAACTAAAAATAATAGTGTTTGTTATGGTGTGTCACATGAGAGGCCTATCTCACTTGCTGCTGACCCATTGACTCTGTTGTCAGCATCTGTTGATCCCATGGACTCTCACCCAGGCATGATACATGCATTTTCAGATACAAAGCTGCTGGAGCTTGGAGGAAGGTTCGATTACTGTTCACAAGAAGGAACTAGTCCATCTCCCCCTTTAAATTTTGCAACTACTCGACCACCTTCAAATTTAGTGCAGGAAAGGTTGATGCAACAACAAGATAATATTGGTCTACTGAAGTCCAGGGCACAAAATGATTTGTTAGATAGTGATCCTACATCGGAGTCAACACTGGAGTTGCTGATACTTTCTCCAAATCCTGAAGCTTCATGCAGGAATAAAACTATTCACAAGGGTGCTGGTGATAGCAATGACAAGTGCCAAACAGCTAAAATTAATCTGAGTAAAACCATTTTCACGACACCTGATAATTATGATGAATATGCTACAAGTTTGGATGCCAGTAACTGGTCTGGTAAAGTTGATCCAGTTTTGCATCAAGGTGGAAAGCTTTATGAGTGGAGATCCCCTGACAGCAATATGGTATACAACGACAAATTGTCTAATACAGACTGCAATCAAACATTTGGTGCTGCTATTGATACTTGGAAAGAAGATTCACAGGTCTCCCGGCCTTCATCCTTGGATATAATGGATAACATAGAGCATCCACAGACCTTGGAAAAAGCCACATATGGTACAATTGAATGTTGTGATTTCAGTGGGAAAGTAACTGCTGGACAAGGGAGCACTACTTCATGCACTGACAACCCTAAAGTCACATGCATATTTCCCAAGAACGTGGAAAACATAAGAGGTGAGAGCTCGGTGGGTGATCTTATATCTGTGTCATTGAATGGCCCAATGTTGCTTGAACCACAACAAGTGGAGTGTGTAGCAAGTCAAAAGGATATATCTAAAGAAGATATGCTGTCGAGCTCAACCATTTTGCACCTATCTGCTGTTCATGTTGTCTCTGGTCTGAGCTCAAACTTGCACAAGAATGACCTTCATTCTATGTTACAGAATCCAGAAAAGGATGCTTCTTATAGGAGACAGGTTTCTCTCATTGATGATGACCTTAATTATCCCAATCAGAATGCTGGAAAGATGGTTGCCACTGGATCTGTGCATGAAAATTCAATTGTAGTAGAGTTTACATTTGGTCAGACAGAAACCTCAAGTGTGAATCGATATCAAATCCAGCCAGACCCCTTAGTTATTTTGGATGATGCGATCACAAGTGTGCCTTCTGGTATTGAAGGTTCATCTGAAATGGTCCCACCTGTGGATGTGACTGACAATGATACTGTATCTTCTATTGCTACAGATTTGGTGGATGTCATTCCAGAACCCGAGTCTAAGGTAAGGCGAGTTAAAGGTCGTGTACACCTAACTTGTTTAGATGCTAATTAACTTAATTGTTTTGTCCATAGGCTGCTACAGATGATGATCAAGACAAGGATGATCCCTTCAGTGATGCCATGATAGCTGAAATGGAAGCCAGCATCTATGGCTTGCAGGTTCCGTATCGAACTGATTTATACCTGTTTTCAATAAAAATTTCTTGTATGATAGATGACTAGTTCATGCAGTCTAGTTTGGTGAAAGATTCACCGTTAAATTTTCAACTGAAATATTTAGTTCCCCTGTTTGTTAGTTGAGAAAACATACTTTTTGTTTTATTTGAATAAGATTGCGTTTAGTTAATCCATATTGAAATTCCAATTATGTATATGATTATGGTATCCTCACGCTTTTAAACATGGATAACATGCAAATAACTTATGCATAAGTTTGTGATTTGATCTTCTTTACTGAGCTTGTCCTTTTTTTTTCTTTTTTCCATCTCCTGTCCTTGCCATGATAGCTTTCTTCTCTCTTTTTTTTCCATTGAAGTCTGGTGAACAAATTATCTGCCCCTTGTTAGTCCCTCCCCCGTTTGGCTTTAATCATCGGTTGTAAAATTAGCTTCTGAAGGAAATTTAAACTTTGGTGTACAGGTTATAAAAGATGCTGATCTCGAAGATCTGAGGGAGCTAGGATCTGGTACATATGGTACTGTTTATCATGGAAAATGGCGGGGAACAGATGTTGCTATAAAGAGAATAAAAAAGAGTTGCTTTTCTGGGAGATCATCAGAAAAAGACCGACAGGTTGGTCTCCAGAGATATTTTTCTTTCTTTTCTCCCCTTGTCTTTCAAGTTTGTGATCTTAAAAGTAGGAGAGCTGTTATTGAATCTCATAAGAAGCTTCATAATGATTTAGGGTTCAGATTCGAGGATATATGTCTGCATTAAACACTATACCAATTCATCTTGAAGCTAGTTTGTTGTGTTTCCATTTGTGCTAGTTATTCTGTTCTACAAATTTTGGCTGTCGGAAATTCTAAAGAGGAAAAAATGGAATATAGTTTGCTGGTTAGATAGCTTGGGTAGTGCACTTGCATTTTGGGTTTCAGTAAAAAATCAATAATAAAGGGGATGCGAAATATTAGTATTTTTGTTATGTTATGGAAGTCAAATTCATGGGGTGTAACCTTGCTCTTCTTCCTATTGGTCTATTTTCAGCCATCTTTTCTTGAATTCTGTTGAAGTGTCCTGTTCTTATTGCAATTGGAGATTTATAATCTGCTTTTTTCATTTTCATAAGCTTGTCAGTTCTTGAGTTAAAGTTGTTTTTAGCAGCTATGATATTTATTACAAAAAAGATTAGCTATGATATTTAAACTGTTCTGCTAATCACATGTTTTTATCAAGAAAGGTTAGCCTGTATTTTTTCCATCATTGCTTCAAAATTTAAATAGTCTTGGGAGGAAAGTAGAAGATGACTTCTTTTTCTATCCTCCAGGGTGGGATTTGCGGTTGATTGAGCAATATTAGGGCAACTGACTTAAATTTGAAAGAAACAACTGAAAATATACAGAGAGATTCGAGTCCTCTGGGCATTTTGTAGTTGTTAGATCTTTCAACCAATTTTGTAGTAATGTTCATATCAGTTTGAGTTATTTGCATACCCAAAGCTGATAAATGTTTGGCTGTACCAGATTCAAGACTTTTGGAGAGAAGCACAGATCCTCTCAAATCTGCATCATCCAAATGTGGTCGCATTTTATGGAGTAGTACCAGATGGAAGTGGAGGAACATTGGCAACTGTAACTGAATATATGGTAAATGGATCACTTAGGAATGTCCTAATCAAGAAGGAAAGGTAATATTGATTCTCTCTCTCAATTTTATCTTCCTTCACTCATTAATAATGCACTTACTGGCTGTTTTGGAATTCTTATACAGATCACTTGATATTCACAAAAGGCTCATAATTGCCATGGGTGCTGCTTTTGGCATGGAATACTTGCATTCCAAAAACATTGTTCATTTTGATCTGAAATGTGAGAATTTGCTTGTCAATCTAAGGGACCCACAACGACCCATATGCAAGGTACTCAATCTGTTAAAGACAAACACTGTTCTTGTGGGCATTATGATTTCAAGGTGCCTCACGTGATATTATAAACCATAAATGACCAGAAAGAAAAATTCTTAATTCTTTTTACCCCAAAATTATTTTTGGCCCAAGATGATTGGTGATCATATGCATAGAAAATAGAATTATAGAATAATCTTAAACCTTCATGTTCCCCTCAAAATTAGTCTATATGCTGTAACTTATCAAGTTATCATGTTAGGAACTAGGACGGCTTATGTCGCTGAAAGGTTTTCATTGGCTCTTAACTTGAAGTATGGTTACCGTGTGTTGTTTCTGCAGATCGGAGATTTTGGATTATCAAGAATCAAGCGCAATACTCTAGTTTCTGGAGGTGTGCGAGGAACCCTGCCATGGATGGCTCCAGAACTACTAAATGGTAGCAGCACCAAGGTTTCTGAAAAGGTCAGTAAAGCCATATTCAAGTATATATGTCTTGCCACTGTGAAGGGAAAAATGAGTACACGTTAAAGCCAAATTTATGAATATTTAATTTGACAGGTTGATGTATTCTCATTTGGAATTTCAATGTGGGAAATCTTGACCGGAGAGGAGCCATATGCTGATATGCATTGCGGTGCCATCATTGGTAAGATTTTGATTTACCAATATGCTAATAGCCCTGATTAGTGATTATGATGGAAAAGTCATTGACATGTTATGGCATTGATGATCAATCAAATGTTGTTTTGTTAAAGATGAAGATCACAAAAGGTTTATGTGAGTTTTAGGGTATAAGACTACATTTGCTCTTGCTCTGTAATAGTATAAAACAACATCCCAAACAACTCGTGTATAAATTGAAGCCATATAAAAAACTGCATGCACTTAACCATCTTTCCTTTCCAGTTTTTCACTGTCTGAAAGCTAAACAAAAGCCTTCTGTTTGATTACTGAATTATGACTGCAGGAGGGATCGTGAAGAACACGCTTCGACCTCCTATTCCAGAATGTTGCCATCCTGATTGGAGGAAGCTAATGGAACAGTGCTGGTCTCATGATCCTGAATCCAGGCCATCATTTACCGAGATAACAAAGCGGCTGCGATCCATGTCCATGTTGCTTAAGCCGAAGGGAGCTAATAATCAGGCGAAACCAACGGCCCCCTAAGGTTACGGTACGACTCATCATTTTACACTAGCACCGATTTTGTTATTAGGTACACCTGTAAAGCGTTGGTCATTGATAGCCAAAATTTTCCAAACTTTTCAACATTTGTTGATAAGTATATCTTCATTTGTTTATTCTTTTTGTAACAGAGTAAATTGGGGTCATAGTAGTGAGGCCTGAAAGAAAGCATTAATTGATCTTTCCGACTACTTTACTATTCCTGATTTTTGTTGAAAATAGTGTGTATATATATATATATATGCATATAATTGAATTCTTCTTCTTCTTTTTTGCCATTAATTCATTCTTATTTCTTATTTTTCGTTCATAATCCTGGCCTCTTATTTCATAACCAGCTACGTTGTTATTTTTACCTTATATATATATATATATATATCTAAAGTTGTTGATTGATTTTGATATAATGAGTTAAATGAAGTCATCTCAATTACTGAAAGTATGAGGACAAAAAAGGTAATATTGCTATTTTAAAATTTTTATTTTTGAAACACTTATTTACCTATTTAATAAAATCATCTCCTCTAAAAAAATTTAAACAAACTTCTCATCATTTAAAAAAGAAAAAAACCACACTATTACTTATCAGAATATAACATTTATATACCTGATTTTTTTTTAACAAATTTCATTGTATATATACAATATTGAGCTTCTCTCGTAAAATATACTGCTTTATTTGTTTCCAATCCTCGATTAGATAGTTGTATTGTTGTACGTAGTTTTGAACTTCTTTGGATATAAGAGTTGGATGGGCTAGTTTTCTGCATGGCAAGAATCTGTTCTTTGTCTGCATGGCAAATAGTCTATTTATTCTGCAATATGTTAAATACACCATAAATAATAATAATAATAATTATTGCATTTCAGGATCTACATAATTGTGGGCAGAGAGAGTCTAAAGTATTGTAACATCTCCCCATCTCCCGACCAAAAACATATTCCCATAAAATAAGAATATTATACTCTTTCACATTATCTGTAATATGCCTCCTCCAATCATTCCATTTTACAAACTAATTTCACTTGTAATTTTTTTTTTTGGTATTCTATAACAAGGAAACACCAAGACATTTTAGATCATCTTCTGCCTTCTGTTATGCATTCTTTAATAGGCTACACTCACTAACAGAACCAATATCCCGACGACGGTGTTTCTCCGATGTTTCCGTTCCTTGAAAGTAGTGCTTTTCCGTCGAACTTGAAAGAAAACGACCTCGAGTTAAATGCAGTCCGGACAGTAAGCCATGGATATTTCTTGCTAGTTTCCAGCCCTTTGAGAGAAATAGTTTTAATTTTGTTATGAGTTTAAAACGAACGTGGCCAGACATTCCACCTCACAATCCCATACAATGAGGGAATAAAACAGGGGGGACAAACATATTCTACGTTATTCCAGGGGATTCCATCGCCACCTTTTACGCCATGGACAGCACAGTGACACGTCGTTTCACCTGAGTTTTGAAGTTGAGAAGGAAAGGTGAGGAAACTTGAGACACATGCTTCAACATCTCAGAGATTATCCTCAAAATTTGCTAGTACAGCATTACTATCATACTTACACAAACAGCCAACTATTATGAGCTTTTGTGGCAATGTCTGTCGAATTGTTTTCATGTCAGACAAAACCAGTCATTGTCTTTATCCCCATTGTCATTAACGCTTCTCATACCATTCCTGCATTTAAATGTCCTAAATTATACCTACAATCATCCTTCATCTAAAGGTTTATATTTTATATGTATTCGTGTCCAATATATATCCATATATGGAATCAAATACATTTAAACTGTCTCGTTGTCTAACTCCATCCCAAAGGATCAAATACCAAGCCTCGATTTCACTGTGGATTAAGGATGGACAGAGGGAGAGTGGGTAATGTCAGTCATCCACTTAAAATTTTTAAATTATTATATATTTTAGATTTTTTTATCTTCGATTGAAAATTTATTTTTATCCCTCTAAAATTTTATAAATTAATTCGCTTAATATAAAATCTTAAATTCATCTTTACGAAATCAATGGAAAGTGTCAGTGAAATGTAGTCGTACAAGTGTATGGCAAAGACAAATGCCAACACACACATTCTCGTTCTTAATTAATACTGTTATAAAACTAAATCGCCCCTCCAAAAAAAACTCCTTTCACATGAACCAATATGTTCCTTTCTTGTATAAATAATCCTCCCCATGTTACTATGAAATCTCAACCCAAAGTACCCAACACTTCCCCACTATCTGCTTTGTTGTCTCTCACCATCTTCCTCAAAACCCTTAAATTTCTTTGTCTTCATCTCCACAAGTGCCTCACTTTTTCTATAACAAAGAATCTTTGAAAAACACATACAGACAGAACCAGATAGATCTCTTAAAGCTGTCTATTTTGACCAAGTTTTTGCTGTCTTTCACTCGATTCAAATATTATATAAAGTTCCCAGTTTTCTTCCCAATCAAATACAAAAAACATGCAGGTGAGGTTTGAACTCAGAATCAGATAACATAATCGAGTTGCATTGTCCTGGAAAAGCTTATATAAAATCCCTCATTGTGAATTTATACCAGATTTTTCAGTGGCTCTTTAAGGCAGCTGATGAACAAGGAGTTCAAAATCATACCACTCGTAAAGGTAGGCAAAATCATACCAGATTTTGCTGTCTTTTTTGTTGCTGTAATGGCTGGATTTATTGATTAACATATGTTGTTTCGTTTATTTTTTTCAGATAAAGATGATAAACCCAAAGATATAGTTCCGTCTAAGAATAATAATAGAAGATCAAAGAGTAAGAAGTTTAAGCAACTTATATTTCTGTGCATTAATGATATTGCAAAGGCTTGCTTTTACAGTACTATTTATTTGAAAAAAGTCGACAGCTCTCGTTCAACACATCACCGTCAACAACAATCCCATTCCCAATCCATCATGAAGATGAAGAAAGAAGGATTCGTCGTTGTTAGTCAGAAATCGGATTCGAGCAAAGTGTCGCCATTGAGTGAAGCTCAAGTTGCAGTATCATCGTCGACCAACGAGAAGAAAGACAAAAAGTCCAAACCCATTTCTCATATGAAGGAGTTGTTGAGATGGGCTGCTTCGGCCAAAAAGGAGAAAGGAAGGGGAAAGATGAGCAAAAAGGTAGATAAAAAAAAAGAAGAAGAAAAAGAAAACTTGGGGTTTCGTTGGATCTTTGTTGTTTTTGTGGCTTAGAATTTGAATTAATGAGAACGTTTCCAATTTTGTTTTTTTTTTCCAGGTTGATGGTCGACGACTCAGTATCAGTGAGTCTCCAAAGATTAGTTTTAGATGGGATGCGGAGAGTTGCTCCTCTATTTCTTCTACCATTTCTGGGATTTCGATGACTTCTTCGTCAAGAAACGGTGAAGCCTACAACTTGGTTTCGTTGAATTCAACTGTTATACACGGCTTGAATCGTTGCTCTAGCAGAAGAGGGAATTGGATAACTACAGACTCTGAATGTAAGGCTCTTCCCTCACACACACATATATATGTAACTATGTACATATATATATATAATTTATAATGTTTATATTGTTTTGGACAGTTGTGGTGCTGGAGCTATGAGGGTGATTGAAGGGAGAAGATGAAGCTTGCAGGGTTGAATATGTCCATAGCCGCTATTTTGTATACTTAATGTTCAGGATCTGAAATGTTCAAGTTTAACACCACAAGCTAATGAAGATCACTCTCCATTTTGACTTTTATTTCATTTTCCATTTTACTTTAAAATTAAAAATGCATGTCGATAACAATCACTATCGAATTTTTTAAGGGACCGACCACAATCTGATTTTATATTTTACAGCTTTTTTTTATATATGTTTCAATTGTTTTATTAAGATCTGAATAAATTAAAAGAATATTATGTGCTTAAATATATTAAATTTGTATCCTTTCATAAGTTGAAACAATATTTTGATTAAAATGGTTTGGTTTAGTAACAAAACATTAATTATCGTTATTTACCATAAAATATTTAAAATTTCAAGCTATGTAATTATTTTAAATTCAGGAAGTAGCAATAATGGTTGGATGGGCAAAATTGACGTGACGAAGGTTTGAAAAAAATGGTTTATATGGGTATTGAAAATTTTATTTTTTTTAGAATGATAAATGAATAGTGCAAGGAGAGTCGACCGGAATATTTGACATTTTCGGGAAGTATGCCAGAGTATTTAGCGTCTCTCAGTCAGTAAGTTAACTTTCAACTCAAATAGTCGTCAATTTTTTTAGACGAAAATGAATAAATTTAGAATATATGAATAGTCGGATGACTATTTTATAACTTTTAATAGTAAAGTGATTCAATAAAATAACGCCATATAGTAGGACATCATTTATGTAATTTATCCTAGATTAAAAGACGAAATATTAAGTAAGACTATAACAGAGGGACCAAAACTAAAATTTGTCTAATATTGAGAATAACACATCTACCGTGCTCTTATGTTTTTACCTATTTTATATGTAATAGATAGATGTTACTGTGTCACAAGAGAACAGAAAAGAATCATCGTAACCTTTTTGGACCGTATTTCTGCATCACTTTCCTGCCTCACTAGCACGTAATGTTCCGGCAGCCGTAATTGCAGCAAATCCACGGCTGATCTCTTCTTGGACCTTGGCTCGAGCATCCCCGAGAGGGTCTGCTGATTTTTCTCGTGCTCCTGTCAGTTTGGTAGATACCGTCCCTTCCGAAGTATTTGCCTCCGAATGGTTTGGTTGCTCATCAACCTTCGACTTATTGTCAACCTCGTCAGTCGTCTCTCTTAGCATTACCAGCGGAACTGCTAACACTGGCACTTGAGGGCTGAGCAGAAACAGACGGCCTGAATTGATGAGCTTGAGGAGCAAAGCCAGCCCCCTCTAGATTTTGTATCATGGGCGCTGTATAATGAACATGCAATACATTCTTATCAGCATTGCAAGTCTAAAGTCCAAACTTCAAACCTCGAAAAGTAGCTCCTAACACTTTTAACTAACCAGCAGGTAGCTAAAAGAAGCACCCACTAAGCCAATTCCACAATATGAAAAGTACTAATGGTAGTAAATTAGTGTTGCCGCCAGTTAAACAAAAAAAAAAAAAAAGGAAAAAAAAAACCCTATTAATTGTTGTTCTTAAAATGATACTTGAAACATTACATTAAGATACAATTAGAATTTAAGCCTTTTTTATTCAATTAATTACTTTAATTAGATTTCTTAGGTTAAATTAGGGTATGAATTTAACTTATTTTTATCCAAAATAATAGTTATTGAATGATTTATTGAAATCAAATTCACTTATCAAATTGGTAAAAAAAAATTAATTTTATAAAATAAGTAGATCAAATCAATTTAAGTATCAAATTGAATCTTGAGACTAAGTTCAGATATATAATTGAACAACAAAATGATAATTTTAATCTAAGTTCATGTATTATATTTACTCTTAAAATGATTATGTAATTTTTATTAGTTTGATGTGAATATAATATATTATATGTTTAAAATTGTTTAATTATTTGATATTGAACGTTTATACCTCTGTATACATGGTGCTTGAATCTGAAACCTTAAAAATAACAATAATTATTTAACCATTGATATCATATTATGTAAATTTTTTAAACTACTATTTAGTTGCATGTATTATTTCGTTCGGAGGAAAAGGCTGGTAAATTTTGGCATTGGGCTTCGGCTTTATGTAATGTGGCCTACATGGTTGGGGGACATTCATGGCTCTTTTTCTATTACCGTACCTATAAAATCTTTTGTTTGAATCCGAATTTTTGTTTTGGGCTTTACTTATGTGTGTCCCATCTTGTGGATTCTTCTAAAGGTATAATGCCAAAATTAGCCACCCAACATTTATTAAAATGGTCGTTTTGCTCCTTATTCAACTTTTTAGAGCATTTTGGTCCTCAATATTTCATTTTAAGGTAAAAAAGGTTCCTTAAAATTTGATAAAATAATCACTATCTCTTTTTTTGGGGGGCATTTTAGCCCTCAATATTTTATTTTAGGTAAAAAAAGACTCTTATTTTAAAATGTTAATTGTGTGTTAACTAATGATTTACATTTATAGAGGGAATTTTTTGCCCTAAAATAAAACGCTGAGGGTCAAAATACTCTAAAGAAAATGAATAGGGATCAAACTGACCATTTTGATGAATGTTGGAGGGTGTTTTCGATATTATGCCTATTTCAAATCCATAATGTATGCTCTTCCCTCACGCGCTCTTTGATTGGTGAGGGGAACCATAATTCTGCACCAACCGTGGAGGAGGTGTAGTATTTAATGGAGTTGAATTAAGTGGAAAAAAATAGTGAATTTTATTATTATAGATTTAATTATAGACTGTTATAATGATTATTAGGCATTACAAATAAGAAGCTATCACGTATATTATGTGATGGAAAGAAAAATATCATCAAGTCTCAGTATCTCTTCTACGACTACATATAGGCTAGCTTGCCCAATATTTCCAAGGTGAAGTCTTTTTTTATTTGCAAAAAATGTGCAATTTTGGTTAACATGTCTAATATCACTCACATTGTGTCATGTTTACGTTGAGTTATAGGCTTCATTATCTGTACACTCCTGTCTCATTTTTATTTTTTAAAAATGTACAGGGATAAATATGTATTTAGGTCTCCTAATTTTAATTTATTTTATTTTTTCTATTATCAATTACACTTTATTTTTTTAAGTTGATATCCCGACCCTATCTCTATAAACAATTCTATCACGAAATCCATTATCACATAATCTTATTTTTATCATGAAACACGAGTAGACTAAAGTAACCCTAAAAATTAACACTGATTTTAATTTAGACATATACTCATCATATACACATCTTACTCTTAGCTATCAACACAACTAACGTATATTTATACTTGCAATATATTTAATTTAAATTTATTAATTGTCAAAAGTTGGAATATGTATATATACTCAAAGATGATATATATAGGATTTTATAGTTAATTTTTAAAATTTTAAGAAATGACGATTTTATAAAATTTTAATAAAAAATATGACGATTTTATAAAATTTTAATAAAAAAATTAAAATATATAATAATTTAAAATTTTAAAATAACGACTACCCACTATGTATCGTTACATCGTTGTATATACTAGTACTGCTTCCCCCATGAGAAATCAGTGTTATGATTTGAGGAGCGCCAAATATAAATTCAATTTCGTATATAAGTGTAGCATATATGTTACCATGGTTTTCAGAACCGGACCTGTTAACGAACCGGTCATGCTATCGATTCATTGGTTCAACCAGTCGAATCGGTCCGACCGGTCGGAAGAACCGGACGACGTCATAATTACTTAAAAAATTAAATAAAAATACCAAAAATATTTAATAAAAAATAATTTTTTATATCAAAAGTCATATTCAAAGCAAGTCATAATATATATAAGTTAAAAACCATAAAATCAAGTGAAACAAAATGATTCAAATTAACCACAACATAATATTTAAGGTAAAACATATTAAATAATAAATATAATTATATAACTATAATTAAAAAATAAATTTGGGGTTAAAAAATTCATAACAAAATGATATTGTTTGGTTTATTTAAAAAAAAAATAATTCCACATGGCTAAGAAACATAGAAGAGCATCCCAAAAGTCTAAAGAGTAAAAATATGAGAACAAAACAATCTCACATTGCTAAGAAACATAGAAGCACATCACAACTAACTTCTATAAATAATAGAGGTAATTTGACATTCAAAATCATGGAGCCTTTTGGTGAGCACTGAGTGAACTATTCTTTCACTTCAATCAAACTCGAATTTTAGGCTTCAATCGAGCTTCTAATTTTTATTTGAGTTCAAGCCTTTTTGAGTTCAAGTTTCAATATTATATTTCGAGTTTGAGTTGAACTTGATAATTTTTAGCTTGTGAGTTTGAGTTGAGTTGAGCTTACTTTTAAAGTTTTCAAGTTCGAGTCGAGCTCAGCAATACTTGAGTTCGACTTGGCTCGTTTAACAAACGACGTTGTTTGGTTTAATTTTTTTTTAAAAAAAACAAAAATACTGATTTTTTCCCATTTTTTCCGATTTTCAGCCGATCCAGTTCAAACGGTTCAACGATTCTGACCGATTCACTAATAACGATTTAACCAGTTTAGATTAAACTGGTCGGTCCGGTCTGGCTTTCAAAATAGAGGGAAAGACATGAGAGAATCTTTCGAATAGTTGATTTTTTTCATGATTGCATATAGATTTAAGGGTAAATTACTTAAGTAGTCATTATCCTATAGTGGGTTTTATTTTGACTATTAAAATGAAAATTTTATTAATCGAACCGTTTAACTAGTTAAATAATTAATGAAAATATCAATATGTCGGTTAAATAAACTTGTATAATTACATATTTATTATTTATTACTTATATGTTATATCAATTCAGTCTTAATTTAATTTAATTTAATAAATTTATTCGATTAACCGAATGTTTTTTTATTTTCATTAACCTAATGGTAACGCATGTTAATATGATGACCTGTGTCATCATCTAATTAATATAATTTTTGTTAATAAGTTAACGAGAGTTAATGGTTGAGGGAGTAACTTTTTCATTAAGGAGTCAACGAGAGTTAACGGTTAAGAGACTAACATTTTCATTAAAGAGTTAACGGTTAATAGATTAAAATCGAAGGAAACGATAGCATAAGAGATCAAAATCACTATTTTTTTGAACCGATGAATAAAATCGTTCAGATAAAAAATATAAGAAATCATCCACATAATTTATCCAAAAATAAAAACAAAAAGCTATGCAGAGGTTAGGTATAAAACGAGGAACCAAATCCAAATGGCGCTTCTCCCTTAATCGGTGGGGGGTTGCCTCTGCTCTGTCTGTTGCCTCCTTTGGAGAAACATTAACTTCCAATAATAAGGGGACAAAAAAGTCATTTTCTCACATTATTTTTATTTCATACAAAGATAATTTAAATATAAAATATTTTAATTTGAAAATTCTAAATTATGAATGAGTTGTTATATAATATTAAAGTTTTTAATTCGCATGGTTACAAAATATTAATATTTACTTTTAACTAATATCTATAACTAATAATTGATAAAATACACTTTAAAAATGTATACTATATATGTAACGTGAAATATTATAAAAAAATACAAATAATAATTTGAGTAATCATATACAAGGATGGATCGAAAGAGACAGTCGATCAACCTCTAAAAAATTTAAATTCTTATATATTTTAGATTTTCTTTATCTTTTTATGGATAATATATTTTTATCCTCTAAAATTTTATAAATTTATTTTATTTTAAACTTTTATAAGTATATCTTTTAACATAAGTATATCTTTTTAAAATATATATTTTCAATGTTTATTAGGTTAAATATCATACACTCGTATTATTTTACACAATCTTATTCTATTATGTCTATATTAATTTAATAATTAATATCATCTATATATAATGAGTAAACTATACCATTCTTCACGAAACATTACTCTCTTTCGTTCGAATTTCTCATGTTTTGATCAATACAAATTATTTTTTTATTATTATTATTCTATGATGTTACATTTATTATTATTATTATTAAAATATAAAAAATAATTTAAAATAAATAATAAAATAATATTTTCACTTTTCCACCATTTGCAACATCATCACCATCCTTTTTTGTCACCGTCGATCACTATCGGACTTCACAACTGGTAACCGTTTGATCCCAAATTGTATCCGAGAGACTTGTTTTGACATGATGAGTTTGAATGTAATAGTTGTTTAATCGAAAAATGTCTTAAAATCTGTGAATATCGATTGAAACATTTTGGTTTTCTCACTGTTGATCTCCTATTTGTGGGCTTCGGATCATGTTCCAACAAAATGGATGTCAGATTCACACTTATGGGTCGAGACGAAGCGACCCTTGAAATATGAGACTGAACGACCACCATCTAAGGTGGTTGATGATAGTTGACATTTCGATTTTATCACATTTGATCGGATTCAGAACATGTTTCGAAAAAATAAAGGTCGGAAGCGACCGATAAAATCTAAGATCGAACAACCACCATCTACGACCGTCAACAGTAACATCCAATATCGAAAAACAGTGAACGACCATCATATTTTTTATTTTTTATTTTAAATTATTTTTATATTAAATAATAATAATAATAAATGGCGTGTCATACCAAAATAATAATAAAATATTTCAAAGTGACCAAAACAAGAGCAATTCGAAATTTCAATGAATAAATTAGAAAAAAAATAAGAATACAATGAATGAAATAAAAGAAAAAGTAAATTGTTGATGTATTGCTTACTGATGCCATTCATGGATAAGTTGTCTAAAGAGAAAATAATTTCAGTGACCGAAAATGCCTTATAATATACGATTTAAACCAAATTTTTTTGGATTTACGAAAATAACCAACAAATTCGCAACGCGAACTCAAATTTCACAACACAGTTTCCAATTTCGCAACTCAATTACCGTTATAGGTCAACACAATTAGTTTAATATGATTAGAAGATTTTTTTAGTTCAATATGGTGGTCACACGTCTCACCAAAACATCTCAGTTGCTAAGTCCACGTATAAATCACTCAGCTAAACCTAAGTCTATAAATGAATTGAACAAACACGAGCGAGGGTATGTTCATGTTCGTTCGTTTGTTTAACTTTAACCAAGCAAACGAACTGTCGAAATGATTTTTTTCTTTAAGAGGCGAAATTTTACATTTCGCAACACGAATTTGTCAAATTCGCAACTCAGTTTTCAAATTGGCGAATTCAGATTTTTTACCGGATTTTTTTGCCCTGTTTACCTATATCGGTAATTGAGTTGCGAAATTGACGAATTCGAGTTGCGAATTTGAAAACTGAGTTGCGAATAGTTGTGTTTACCTATATCGGTAATTAGCGTTATGAAAACGTTTTGCAAATCCAAAAAAAATTGGTTAAAATCGTATATTATAAGACATTTTTTATCACTGAAGTTATTTTCTCTTGTCTAAATATGGTTTATCTATAAAAAAAATAATATACAAGGCATGTTTCACTTATACAATTTTATTTTTTCTTTAGTTTATACAATTTTAGGATATTTAAATGAATGAAAATAGACAATTAAGATTAAATGTAGAAAATGAGAAGATATCTAATGAAAAAATATAAGAAGATAATCCCAATAGTTTGTTTTCACTCATCCAATGATACTAAAAAATACGTAAAACTTAAAAAGTTTCGTATTGTATAGGTGACTTTTATCCCATATTATAAATTTAATAGATTTTAAGATAAATATAATTTTAATATTTAATTTGAGTATTTATATACAATGCGGTATTTTTTTTAAAAATAAAACTAGATATATAAATTTTAATAGTAAAAGTATATACTTATTTTTTCCATTATAAATATATACACATAAGCCAAATAATTCAGTGGCTAAGAGATTTATTATTTTCTCATAAGGTCTCAAATTCGAGTATCATATATTTAATGATACGAGTGTTCATCATTAAATGATTGAGAATTTTTGAATATATATTACTTTATATTTATTATATATTTATAAAAAAATAAATATAAAATATAAAAATATTAAGTAACTAATTGTAAAAAAGTTGAAGAAATAATTGTATAAAAAATATTGGATACAAATAGTTTGAAAGTTTTTTAAAATCAAATAAAGATCATGTTAAATAAAATAAAATAAAAAAGTGAAAGGGCCCATGGGGTGGCTTTTTTGGGATAACCGATTTTTGTTTAGTTCATTACGATATCTCGGTTTATATTTTGAGATCTACAGTATTTTTATAGTGTTATTAGAACTTATTATGTTGAGGTGGCGAGTTTTAATAAAAAAATTATTTTTTATTTAAACTCGTCATCTTAAAATGATGAGTTTTAATAAAATATAATTTATTATTAAAATATATCATATTAAAATAAAAAATAAAAATAAATTTTTATTTTATTAAAATTCGTTATCTCAATATGATGAATTTAATGTAACTTTAAACAATATTATAGATCCAAAATAAAATTTTAATTACCTATTAAGCTAAATAAAAAACCCATATATGGGCCAACTTTGCCCACATATGGCTGCCAGACTAGCCAATCCAAATATCATTGATTGAGAGAAACTTAAAAAGAAGTGTCAGCGTTTGCCTGAACCAAATCCTAATATTTTCCCTCTTCCTCCCCTCCTTTTCACTGTCAGATTACTAAAAAATTGGTCCCTCCATTTCCCCCTCCTCTGTTTATGAAGAAGAAAGCCCCCTCCTTTTTTTTTACATTCCCCACGTTCCCATTACAAACTCCTTCGGAGACAACATTAAACTCCATACTTCTCACTGGAAAAAAAGTGTGGGGGAAAAAAAGGTTCCATGAAGAAATCTAAGATAACAGGTGACATTGTAGTGATGGAAGTTTCTCGTCAGCCGACAATGGGGACACGCACCAGAGCTGCCAAGACTCTAGCTTTGCAAAGGCTTTCGAAAACAGCTCCTTCTGGTTCGCCGGCACATGGTGTTGGTTTGAACCCGGATGTCTCTTCGTTTTCTTATCTTCAGTTGAGGAGTCGTAGGCTGGAGAAGACGGCTTCCCCTGTTTCGAATAAGACGAAACAGAGACAAGAGGGGAAGGAAAGTGGTTTCGGGGAAGGGGAGAGGAAGAAGGAGAGTGAAGGGTGTTTTGGGAACAGTGAAATTGTTGTTGGGGTGGGGAATTGTTGTGGAACAACAGAGGAGACTTGTTTTAGAGAACACAGAGACAGGTCTGCTTTTCTTCTTCTCTTTTGACATTTTCTTTTAAAATGGTTTTTTTTCCTTTTGGCTTTAGCGCTTGGGAGCTTGTCCAGCATTGTTCCGATTTCTGTTATTCTGGAAAAATCCCTCAGTTGCTTAGCTTACACGAGTTTTCTTTGCAGTTTCAAAGTTTTCCCCCCTATATTTTTTGAACATATTGGCTGTAAGGTTCTCTCTGTTGTATGTTCTACTCGTTTGCTTTGTTTTTAAGAATAGGGTACCTTCTTTACGTTAAAAAAATCCATAAAAACATGTTTGTTTTCTGGTTTTGCTTTTGATTTATGAAAATAATTTTAAAAAAGTTCAAATATTGACTGATTTTTTGCCCTCAATTGAAGAATATTAGGTGAGCAGGTTAGGTTTCTATAGGGGAAAATGACAGTACATTGTACAAAGAGGAGAAAAAAAATACATTTTATTTGATCTTCCGGATTGCAATCCTTTGCTTGCTTGTGTTTCTTCTGCTAATAATGCAGTCTATGAAAAAATAAAAAAATCTTTGGCAATGCTGAATAGCAAATCTGTCTAGTTTTTGGTAGTTTAAAAAGATGGGATATAGCTTAGGTGTTAGCAATGGAATATTGTATTCACGGGGCCTATTTCCAGACATGAATGTAGGATTCTCTGTGTAGCAGCAATAAGTGACAAAAGGTGGCGAACTTGTCGCTTCTTATCCCGTGGTTCTGGTCTGTTCCCTGCCAAACCTAAGCCAGTCTCCTCATTATATGAGGGTTTTTCTTCCGTTTTAATGATAATATTACTTCGCTTTTGTTTATAATCAAGTGGTAATTTGTTTTTGCTTACATAACTTGTACTTTTCTTTTCATGCAGGAGCACTAGGGAAAGCTCATCATGTAGTTTGCTAAATGACTTCGAGACCGTTGCAGCTCCGGGTTCGACCACTAAACCAAGAAGCTCCCTTTCAACTCACCGAAAAGGGCCGGGGAACAATGCGCAGACATTCATCCCGACGGCACAGGAAGTGGAGGAGTTTTTCGTCTGTACAGAACAGCAACAGCAGCGGCAATTCATCGAGAAGTAAGTTCATTTCAGAGTTCGTCTTAATCATCTAAATTTGACCGCCGTCTTATGAACATATGTGCCGGTTTCCTGCAGGTATAACTTTGATATTGCGAATGATTTGCCCCTTCCCGGGCGTTACGAATGGGTGAAAATAATCCAGTAAGCCGAGACCCCCATTGATGTAAGGATTGATTGAGCCTTGACTAAGATGTATAATTTAAAGATCTGCAACATAACAGAGCTGACGAGTTACACTAGCCACAAAATTATAAACCTCAAATCTAATGTTCAAAGAGAAAGAAAAAAAGATTAGTCAGCTAGTAATTTGCTGCTCTTTTTCATTATTGTAACTGGTTTAGGAGTACATTAATGATCAATGTCTCTGGGTTTTCGTTTTCCTGTTCTTTTTTCCCATCCCATGTAGTTTTCCTTCACTTTTGTTTATATTCTTGTTGGAATGGGCGTGGATGATCTCTGGAAATAAATGCTAGTCATTAGTAACTCACCTGCAACTTGGATTAAAGATTGGCTGCTGTTCATGCATCAAACTATAAAATTTATTTCAAAACACAAAAGAAATGAAATTTGTCTTTGCTGAATCTGCTCCAATTCAATGTTTCCAAGACAACTGAACAGGCTAGGTTAAATTTCTAATACAAAGAACCAGACATGTTTCCATATTGTTTCCAAACATTATGTCCCAGAAATGGACTTAAATTATCTTTCAACCCCATTTTAGATTCTCTCTGAAACTTTATGGGTGAAGCACTAAAGGTGCTGAGTTTGTCAACTGAGTGAGGCATTAATTGAGTGGTACATCAATGGGAGACGGAAGAAGACCTTTGTTGTGTGGGAGTGTGCGCGGCCATATTCACATGGGTCACTGTACGTTTTTTTTTTTACAGAGTTTTCAGTGTAACAGGTTTCTCTAACATCTTCAACCTTAGATTTGGTGGTCTTTTTTCATTTATATTTTTGGGTGGTTGTGTAACGGAATTCGAATCACTTGCTTGAGAAATAGTATACTACTACAATTTGACGTTGACGTAAGCCTGAAGCAAGTATGTCAATGACAGCAATGCCAGATTTGCAATTACTGGTGGGTCTATGGGATGACTTAAAATCCAAAATGAAAACATGGTATGAGAACATCTGATTCAGAGCTCCTTTTTCATGACCGACTTTGAGTTGAGAATCAATCTGGAAGCAAAGGTTGAACCGAAAGACATCATTTGTACTACTGACGTGGGTCCGCCGAGCTTTCTTTTCGGCATTACATGGCCCACAAGTTTAACTTAATTGGACCCTTGTTTTTGCTTTAATACTTCCCCATATGAATGCATCTCTACTCATACGGTCCCAATATTTTACTAGTTAATACTTTAAAAGATTTTTCAACACTGTTTATTTATTCTATAAAAATTTTACAATATTGAATTAATAAGTTTAAAAAATATTGAATTCGACTTATCAAATTCAAGTCTTGAATTCTATTAGTTGTTATATTTTAAAAGTGTAAATATCTTCTAGAAAATATATCTAACGTGACATATTTTTGTTAAAAATGTTTTAGTCCAGAGATTAATATAAATTTAAAAAATAAATATATTTTGGGCCGACTTAGAGGACAAAGATCAATCCAGAAGAAATATAGTGAAAGATAAATAAAATATAAGTGTTGACTTGTTCGTTAACTACGTCATTTTCCATTTTAAATTGAGTTTTGGCCAATTTTTTAATCTGCTTTTTAACACTGTTACAGTGATTTTATTTTTTTTATATTACGTTTATCACGATTTTAATAATAATAAATATTATTATGATTATTACAGATATTATAATTGTAAAATAATAATTTTAAACTATATCTTTACAGTTATGTAATGCTCATTATTTTGATGACGACCGTATTTAAATCCTGGGTGCTAATAGTTGCATCGATGGTGGCAGTAGTGGCGTTAGATGGCACATATATCATACCAAACAATCATCACCGATCCAGAACCTTTGGCATTCTTGACTTCTTCAGACCCCTTAATCATCATTACTTGCAGTCCTATTTACTCAATCACTTCCGCTCCTCAACTTTTACACCCCCTACCAATGATGCAAACTTGATAATTACTCTTATTAATCCTATTCCCATTAAAGCTTCCAACTATGTTTTTACTCAAAGTACGGTCACTTCAGGTTCTTAGTAGATTCTATGGCCCTGAACTGCTTCTGTGTCAGCTTGATTTTGTTCTTTGGAATTTGGGTTGTTGTTTTCTGTGATCAAGATGGTATGTGTAATTTGGTCATTTCATGTTTGTGTAAATGCTCAGCTGAATTTATCCATGTTTCTCGCTTTTTATGTTTAGCTATACTTCCTTTTGTTTTTAAAAGCTTTTATCTACATTTGATTTTCTACGAGACAGGTTTCTTGAGCTTAACTTGTGGTGGAGCAATGACTTATGTGGACTCATCTAAGTTAACATGGGTCTCAGACGATGAATTCATAAACACAGGCAATGTGACTACCATTGACTATGTTGAGGATTTGGGTACCTCTTCATCCAGTGTCCCACTTCGATTTTTCCCCGAATCTAAACTTCGCAATTGCTATAAACTACCAGTGGAAAATGTATCATCCGTGGTTCTTGTTAGAGCTCGATTCATGTATAAGAACTATGATGGACGTTGGAAGCCTCCGGCTTTCTTAGTTTCTCTTGGGACAGCTATAACTAGTACTGTGAACCTAACTAACAAGGATCCCTGGATTGAAGAGTTCTTATGGCCAGTGACTAAGGTAACACTCTCATTTTGCTTGCACGCTATTCCGAAGGGTGGATTGCCTGTTATTTCTTCGCTAGAAGTTCGGCCACTTCCTCAAGGTGCTTATCGAAGTGGCATGGAAGGTTTCCTGAACAAATCACTTCGTAAGCGCTATCGGATCAATAGTGGTTACACCAATGGATCACTGAGGTAAGAATGTTTAACAACCCTTCTCAATCTATAACTGCTGTATTCTGTTACAATGTTTTACAATTAAATTCGGTAAAAACAGGTACCCTGAAGATCCGTTCGACCGCGTTTGGGATGCTGATCAAGGTTACTCACCCTTTCATGTCTCACCAGGCTTCCACATTCCTCTTGGCTTGAATTTAACAAGTCTAAAGGAGAGCCCTCCTTTGGACGTGCTGCAGACTGCTAGAGTTCTCGCACGAGAAGATGTCTTACATTATAACTTACCTCTAGATATGTTTGGGGACTACTATATTGTCCTCCATTTCGCTGACATTCTTCCAGTTTCTGCTTCTTTCGATATATTAATCAATGGGGTTGTTCAGCAATCAGAATTCACTATAATGACCTCGGAAGCCAGTACTCGATATTTCACACAAAAGGGAATCACCAGTCTGGATATTGCACTTAAGAGAATCAAATTCTACCCTCAAATCAGTGCAGTTGAGGTCTATGAAATTGTTGATATTCCACCAGAGGCTTCTTCAACTACAGTTTCAGCACTTCAAGTTATTGAGCAGTCTACCGGTCTCGATCTCGGGTGGCAAGATGATCCATGCTTCCCAACTCCATGGGATCATATTGACTGTGAAGGAAGTACAATAACATCATTGTATGTGCAAACTGAACTGTATTCTTATGGTTTTCGTGTTTTACCTCGGCTAACTACTCATATGGGCTTATCATTTTTCTCTTAGGGACCTTTCAGACATCAACTTGAGATCAGTTAGTCCAACGTTTGGTGACCTGCTGGATCTAAGAATACTGTAATATCTTGAACTTTCTTTAATTCTTAATAATACGGCATTCTCTAAATAAATATTTCATTCTCCTCCAGGGATTTGCATAACACATCACTTTCAGGAGCAATAGAAAATCTGGGCAACATGCAGCATCTTGAGAAATTGTAATTTTGGTCAAATCATTCACCTTTTATTAGTATCTTCATTCATGTAGCAAAGACTAATATATATCTTCACTAAATTCTCAGGAATCTGAGTTTCAATCAGCTAACGTCCTTTGGTTCCGATTTAAACAGTTTGGTTAACCTTAAAATTCTGTAAGTTGCTTCCTCTCTAACTATTGATTGAGATTGTACACTCCAAGGTTATTATATTTTCTCACACAATAATTTTTCTACACGCAGGGACTTGCATAATAACACTTTACAGGGAATGGTTCCAGAAATCTTGGGAGAGTTAGAGAATCTGCATTTGCTGTAAGTAACTTCCATAAATACAGTTGTAATTTCTGAAGAACTGAATGAAAAACTGTGTTAATCCATTATTCAGCAACCTGGAGAATAATAAACTGCAAGGTACTCTCCCCCAATCTTTGAACAGAGAAAGCTTGGAAGTTAGGTATGGCTCTGATATTCTTTTTCTTTTATTCTCTGATATATATATATATATATATATATATATATAATATGTATTCATGCGTCCGAATGGATAAACATTTGTGCAGAACATCAGGGAATTTGTGCCTTTCCTTCTCGACAATGGCTTGCAACGATGCCTCATTGAATCCTTCAAATGAGACACCACAATTTACTATTATTAGCAATAGGAAGAACACTCGACATACACATTTGGCCATTATACTTGGTGCAGCTGGGGGAGCTGTATTTGTTCTGCTTCTCACTTCTCTTTCAGTATTGTTCTACATAAAGAAAAGGAAAACTGAAGCCGCATATACTACAAGTATGTAACTGTTATTTACATCATTGTTACCATGAAAATTGACAACATGGTTTATATATGCACATTTTTCTCAGATTCAGGTGCAGAAATTGATATGCGAAACTGGAATGCCGCGAAAATATTTTCCTACAAAGAAATAAAAGCAGCTACAAACAACTTTAAGGAAGTCATAGGACGTGGTGGCTTCGGATCTGTTTACCTTGGAAAGCTATCAGATGGCAAACTGGTGGCTGTAAAAGTGCGGTTCGATCGAACTCAATTGGGTGCAGACTCTTTTATTAATGAGGTCTATCATTAAACTTCTCTCTGATTTCCTTGCCTAACCCATAAATCAGTGTGAGCTCGGTAAATTTCTAGGTATTCATTTGATGAAACTTAACTGAAGGCTCTATGCAATCATCTAGACCATTGATAAATGATCATATTTAAGTATTATTTCAGTGTGACTCATTTTTCCTTGATCCAGTAAGAGTTGTTATTCTCATGCCTGCAGGTTCATCTCTTGTCGAAAATTCGACATCAAAATCTTGTATGCTTGGAAGGATTTTGTTATGAATCAAAGCAGCAGATACTAGTCTATGAGTATCTACCTGGTGGATCACTGGCTGATCACCTCCATGGTATGCCTTTTTCTTGAATAAAAGACTTAACATGCTCATGCTTATCCTTTAAATATGTTCATCTCATCTGCTAAAAATACACACTGGTTCGATCTTGATGTTTTGTTTCCAGGTTCAAATAGTCAAAAGGTTTCGTTAAGCTGGGTTCGGAGACTGAAAATAGCTGTTGATGCTGCGAAAGGTATGTCTGGTGCTTTGTCTAGCAATGAGAACGATTCATGTTTTACAGTTTGAACATTTCATATCAGATGAACTGGGGTAGATATAAGATCTAAAACAGAAGCACCCGTTTCAGGGAATTTGTGGGCCTTTTTAGATATTAATGATGCAATGCTCCTAGCATAACCTTCTTGTTTACCACCGATGGTATGTCTCTTCCCATTTATTTCTGTGCCTTTTTCAAGGGCTGGACTACTTGCATAATGGGAGCGACCCCAGAATCATACACCGAGATGTCAAGTGCAGTAACATCGTTTTGGACGCTCAGATGAATGCCAAGGTCTGCGATTTCGGCCTCTCTAAGCAAGTAACTCAAGCCGATGCAACTCATGTAACGACTGTTGTCAAAGGCACCGCAGGCTATCTAGATCCCGAGTAAGTCTTGGTTAGTTTCATTAAATCAATGCCTTCAGTGCACCAAACTCAATTGACGTTTGTCTGTCATTGTACCATCAACTCCTTTAATCTGCAGGTATTATTCCACCAAACAGCTGACTGAGAAAAGCGATGTCTACAGTTTTGGTGTTGTACTTTTAGAGCTCATATGTGGAAGAGAACCACTGAGTCATTCCGGAAGTCCGGATTCCTTCAATCTAGTTTTATGGGTAACCAAGTTTTTTGTCCGATAACATTAAACTTATAGTTCAACACTTAGCTCTCTAAAAAAACTGGTTCATATACTTGATTTCATTGCAGGCAAAGCCATACTTGCAAGCAAGTGCATTTGAGATAGTGGATGATAGCTTGAAGGGAACATTCGACGCGGAGAGCATGAGAAAGGCAGCCTTAGTTGCAGTAAAATCTGTCGAGAGAGATGCGTCATTGAGACCAACCATCGCAGAGGTATTGGCAGAGCTGAAAGACGCATACAGCATTCAGCTCTCATATCTTGCATCTATGGGACACTCAGGTTAAAGCTAGTATATATGAAATCAAAAAAAAAAAAATCATATAAAGGATATGTCAAGGGAGAGTTGGTTTTTGAGGTATAACTGTTTCAAGAACAGGCCTTGTATGAGGTAAAATGAAGATTAAGTTATGGATCACACAAGGTTTATGAGTTCATTCGTATTCCTACTTTTACATGTTTAAAGTGCTATAAATTTATATCATTTTTATATGATCATAATTTATTTATATAAATCCTTATGGTTTTAGATTTGTGTCGTGTTCATATTGTTCATGTCGAGTTGTGTTTTAATTATTATTTTTAAATATTTGTGTTGCATCTCAATTTGTAGTATTAATATAAATTTATTACTTTAAATTTAAATATATATTTTATTTTATTCAAATCGAGAAGAACAAACCACCTAATCTATGGATAAATCATGTTTGAAAAGATTAAACTGACATAAATTCTAAGGACAAACTCGTCCAAAATTCCATGTAAATATTATATTACTGAAATGTAAATTACATTATCCGTGTACTCCGAAATGGTGATTACTATTAATAATCTTATATCTTCTTCATCAATTAATATTTCGAAATCGAACAAGATAACTATCATTTTGATAATCTTACATTATCGATGAGAACCCGAACCAAGGGACCCCTAGTCATTCCATATAGAATTATGTAATTTAATCATTGTGTATTTGATTCAATATCTGATGCAAACTAGTAAAACTGATGACACTGTTCATGAAGAACCATCTAAGTACTGACACTGAACATTTGTAATCTGACTGTGCAAACCTGTAGATGAGCTAAAGCAACTTTAACACTCAGCAAGGTGGGATTAAATTCGAGGGAATCGATACATTCATGGTATTCTTCGAGTTTGAGCTAATTGCTGCTTGCTAAACTCCACAAGTTGTAGTAACCTGTTCCTTTGTCCCTTGATAAAATCCCATCTAAGATTCTTCTATACCATATATGCATAAATTTCATAATTGAAATCATTTTTGCATAAAACACAGATAACCAGTTTTAATTTATTGAAAATTTTAGGTACATTATTTACATGACAGTAAAATAAACAAATATGAAAGCATGTATGCAAATTTTACATTAAATGTAAGGGGGTGGGGATTGTTTATAAGTGACACTTGCCATAACTTCGCATCATAATGCAGAAAACACAAGTAAAACATGAAATGATATCTTACTACCCCAAAGTTCTCTGCACTTAATTGTAAATTGTTCACCTCAATTACTGGGGGAAACCAAATTAGATAAAAGGATGCGCTAGAATGAGATGCAATACAGTTTTTGTGGAGTGCCCATAGACGATTGGTTTGCTCTAAATTCAAAACAAATCATCAGATCCAGAGTGCATTTCAGATGGCACCAAAATTGTGGGTTTTAAACCTTCAGACAGGTCAGGACCAGCGTTTTACATATAACTACAATAATCCATTAAAGATACACCAGGCCCAGGGCTTTTAATTAGTATATTTATTACACAAACAAGGCAATAGAAAAGGAATGGCATCAATGGTTTACAAGAGGCTGCTACCTAGGGATAGCGAAAAACACATATAGTGGGATTCAAACTCCAGACCTGCTGAATTTTACCCTTTATGAGTTTACTGCATGAACCAACTGCAAACTCCGGGGTTCAAATGCCTGTCATTCTAATGCCACCGGCCATTGTGTTACCAGAAACCTTATATATCCACAAAATTTCTAAAGGTTTTGGTTTTAAAAATGGTTGCTACCAACTTTGATCTGAAAGGAGAATAATACATTAACTAATCTTAGTGGGGCAAAAAGAAATAAGGCCCCTTCTTCGGAGACCATGGAAAAAGAGGAAGAAAGCACCATGAAAATGGAGATTTGGCCTACTTACAAATGTCTCTATATCTGTCTCCGTCTTCTCTATACTCTAACACAGCCATATACATTATCCCCCAAAACCCGCAAAGGAAGTGGAGACAAAAAAAAGAGTCCATTTTAGTGAATTTCTAACCTGAAAATAGCAATGACCTATTTCCACAAATGTTATCCCCTAATGGATTAACCTGCATCATCTGCACAAAACGCACAACTCAATTAGTGTTCACTTTCCATTCAAGTTCAAGAAAATTTAGATGCCAAAGAAATAAACAAAAAGAAACAGGAAAAGCGACAGAATTACACAAATTCAGATAGTTACATGGCCAAGTACCCACAACTAGCTAGCTGTATAAAGTAACTATCCATAAAAAATTGAGGCCTCAAATCAAGTGAAAGGTGCAATGGGAGGGAGGGAGGGAGATAGAGAAAATCTTTAACAAATCTCTTAACAATGAGGATAATTTATCATCATTGATATATCACAAAAGTATGATAATTCTGCATGTTTTAGTTTTGCCTATTATGGAAGCCTAAAATATAGTAACACTATCAGACCTGCCTAAATTTGTATATTGTCATTACCTGTACACTGCTGTTACAAGAGCATGCAAACCCAAACCTACCAGGATCAATCACTGTCATCACTGCACCATTAGCAATATTATTTCATTCCAGCTTAGAATTAGAAGGCCTGTGATACAAGCTGCCCTGTACTGATTGCAAATGCAGAGTTTGGTGTTGTGCTTGTGGCTGCTGCTTCAATGGCAACTGTTGTGGGGAAGAATTATGCTGATCTTGTTGTAATTGCTCATGTGGCTGGTAGTGTTGTTGAGTTGGTGGCTGCGTGGTAGATTGTTGTATCTGTAGCTGTTGCGACCACTGTACTCCAGCATTACTTCCACAAGGGGGTAAGCCGCCTGCTAATTGTTTCTGCCCTAGCCCTTGGCTGACAGAAGGTCCTGGACCACTACTAGGTGACTGTGTAAGAGGAGTGCTGCCTATGGATCCCACTTCAGTGGACAAATTTGGCGTACCAGGATCATACACTGGTTCTAGTGATTTCCACTGAGAACGAACAGGAGAAACAACAGGTACCATGTTATTAACCAAATCAGTGCCAGACTGATCCATTGTTATGGTTGGGGTTGCACCCATCTGTGAAGCATTATTCCTCGGCTGTTGACCAGCTTGAGATTTTCTGGAAGAATCAGAATTCACTTGTCGTTTCTGTTGAAGCATCTTTTGAACACTCGGTTGGTTTTGATTAGCCTGCTTTTGGTTCAGCTGTGATTGTAGCTGTAAATGCTGCTGGTGGCACGGATTGATGCACAGCTAATATTGTATGACCAGAAGGCACTGGGGACACCTGGCCTTGAGAACTATTATCAGAATGGGAAGCCATCTGCTGGAGTTGCTTTGTAGAAGGTGCTGCTGCCCCAGATATTAGCTTTTGCTGCGACTGGGAATTCTTCAAAGGTTGAGAAGAAGCAAGGGGTTTACATGGTTGGACAGGGCTCACACCTGGCACAGAATACAAGCTGTTACCTTGCATTAATTGCATCATATGCTCTCCTTTCTTGGCACCTTGGTTGCCAGGGGTCATGCCAACACCATCCGGAAGAGCAAGATCAGCCAAAAGGTTCTGATGCATCAGCCCTCTTCCCACTCCAATCAAAGGTTTAGCTTGCTGTTGAGACTGCATCTGTTGACTTTGCTAAGGGTGGTGCCTGCTAGACTGTTGAAACTGTTGCTGCTGCTGATAGGCTGCCGCTGCCGTTGCTTTCCTATCTGATTGTTCAACCCACTAGCACCAAGTTGGGGGTTCCTACCAAGCCCTTGAGAGGACAAGTTGTGTTTCTCTTGGTTCTGCATTGAGATAGGAGCCTTTGGTGAAGATGACGTCAAGGGGAGTGATACTGGCTGATTTGAAGCTTGAGATTGAATCTGGGAACAATTCTGAAGGGAAGAGATGGGAAGTTGGGTCTGAGGTTGAAAATGTGGCATTAAAGTGCTAGATGCAGCAAACTGTAGCTGTTGCTGATGCATATGAAGCTGGTCTGGCTGCATATGCCTTTCTTTAGCAAAGCGCATGGCATACACTTGCTGCTGTGACCCAGTAGCATGATGAGGTTTACTCGGTGCATGGGGCTGCTGTGGAGGCATTTGCTTCTGCTGCTGAGGATAATTAGGGTAAGCAGCATTCAACCCATTGAAAGCAGGAATTCCCTGACTGTTTCCTTGGGCCTCCATTTGGAGCTCAGGTACCATTAATTGCCTTTGATGCTCTGGATTGTGGCCAGGCTATTAAAAGGGGGGGGGGGAGGAAAGAACGTCGTCTTAATTTAAAGGCAAGCTGATAAATGTCAAATCAAGTGCATTCTGTACCCAGATTAATACTTTTACGCTTAAGAGATGAGAATAATATAAAATCAAATCATACAAGTGAAAGGCCTAATCATATCAACAATTAATTCCTGAATGGGTATTGCTTATCAGTCAAGCCAGAATACCATCCAATTTGATTGCATTGAATTCAACAAACACATAATCCAGCCTGTTAATTTCTTGAATTTCAGCAAGTTACATCCAACCTGAAGCCATTGAAGCCTGCAATCAAGCCTATACCTACTTCCTGAATTTCAGCATGTTGTTAAATATAAAGAAGTGTTTATTTAGATACCCAAAATCCATTCTCTTTCTGATAGTTAACAAGAAAACCATCATAAAAGAAATTTTAGGTTTACAGTCATCAAAAATCTATTTTGATGGGATTTTTAACAGGAAGCGGTCCTCAAACCCAGCAATCAACGATAATATATAAACTAGTTGTTGGGGTAAATATCAAATGCTGACTATTTGTATATAAACAATTAACCATTTATACGGAAAGTAAATAACTTACTCGCATCATCTGCGTGGTGTCATGAGGTCTCAACATCGAGTTGGCTTGGCCAGAACTTGAAACAGAGTGCACTGAACACATTGAGAAGTTCACAAGATTATTTCCCAACGGTGACAAATAATGATCACGATCACGATCACGAACACGACCACGACTACGACCACGAGACGAGACGGACGGCGGCGCGCGAGAGTCCCCTTGTTCTCTATCACTCAACAAGAAAGTGGGAAAGCCAAACCTTAAATACTATTCCCAATAGTGTTTCCAATACTATGTGGGATTGAGCATTACCAACACTTGTTCCCAATACAATGTGATTATTCAGTAAACAATTAACAATCATGCACCTTAAAACAACTGAACCAGCAACCAATTGCATTAGTATTATACGATTAAATATGTCATAATTAAAAGTCAATCTACAATCGCGATTATTGCAATTTTAAGCAAAATATTCAAAAATAATATCACTATTTAAGGTTCAATCCCACATAGTATTAGGAACAAGTGTTGGTAATGCTCAATCCCACATAGTATTGGAAACACTATTGGGAATGGTATTTAAGGTTTGGCTTTCCCACTTCCTTGTTGAGTGATAGAGAACAAGGGGGACTCTCACGCGCCGCCGCCGCCGCCGTCCGTCTCGTCTCGTCGGGTCGGGTCTGGTGTGGTCATGGTCGTGGTCATACGTGTCTTCGACACGTCCGCGCGAATACTATCTTTTTAGAGAAAATTCTTAAGAAACAAATGCAATACTACCAGTCGTTGCGATTTTGGACTATCGCAACGAATTTGGAATAAATCGCAATGCGATAGTCGACTATCGCAATACGAACTTGGACTATCACAATGCGAACTTCGACTATCGCATTGTGATTTACATATTCGCATTGCGATAGTCCAAGTTCGCATTGCGATAGTCCAAGTTCGCATTGCGATAATCGAAGTTCGCGTTACGAATCTGGAAACTGATTTACGATACCGGAGATCGCATTGCGATTTAGTTGGTCATTTTGGCAAATCCAAAAAAAGTTGGTTAAAATCGTTTATTATAAGACATTTTTGGTCAATGAGGTTATTTTCTCTATATTTTTTTATACTTTAGAAACTAAAATAGAAAAGTTAAATTTACAAAGATCAAAATGTTTTTTTAATTTAACCAAAAAGTGCATTTATAGCATTTATTAATCTGGTTATTTAAACTATAATTATAATATAAAATTTTAAAAGAAAATTAAAATTAAAATAATTAAAATGATATTTTTAATCAATTTTGTAATCAATTCTACTATAATTAAAATAATGGAATATTCAGATTCCATCCAAGGTGTAAGAGGATCTCTCTTACACACTTGTGTTTTGCTGATGATTTGTTATTGTTCTGTCATGGTTCTTTGGACTCAGTGATGGGGTCCTTAGCATTTTGGATAAATTTTATGATTTGTCTGGGCTTAAGCTGAATGATTTGAAGACTGAGATTTTTACTTGTGGAATTACTGGGGGTGAATTGGAGCAAATTAAAAGAGCAACGAGTTTTAGAGTTGGTCAACTCCCTGTAAGGTATTTGGGGTACCTTTAGTGACCAGGAAATTATCTGGGACAGACTGTAGAGCTCTGTTGGAGAAGATCAAAGGCAAGCTGAGACAATGGTCAAGTAGGAAGTTGAGTTTTGGGGGAGGCTACAACTAATTAAAGTGGTTTTGTTTAGCATTTTCAGCTATTGGATTAGGCAGCTCATTTTGCCTAAGGGTGTCATCTAGGACATTGAAAGAGTGTGTATGAAATTCTTTTGGAAAGGCAATGATTCCCCTGCTCATGGTGTTAGAGTCAGATCTGTTCACCTAAATCAGAGGGTGGTTTGGGGCTTAGAAGCTTGGCTGGTTGGAACCAAGCTTGTTGCTTGATGCTTATTAAAAATATCTTGGCTGATGAAGGTTCCCTGTGGATTGCCTGGATCAAGGCTTACTGCTTTAAGCATGAAGACTACTGGAGTGTTGAAAGTAAACCTCATTTCAGCTGGACTCTCAGGAAGTTGGTCAAGATGCGTGTACAAGCTGGAAATTTGTTTACTGCTTCTGTTAATTGGTCACAAGCTAGGGGAGGATGGATATGGGATAAAATTAAAGAAAGGAATGACAAAGTTGAGTGGCATCGACTCATCTGGTTCCCTTCACACATCCCAAAGTTTTCTTTGATTTCATGGATGGCCATTCTTGACAGGATGCCAACTAAGGAGAGATTAGCTCGATTTGTTATTGTGTCTGATGCTCTTTGTGGTTTCTGTGATGATGATCTAGAATCAAGAAGCCATCTCTTCTCGAATTATGGTTACTCGAGGGAGGTATGGGCTTCCATCTTGCAATCATGTGGATTGCAACAACAGTGCATGAGCTGGATCGACTGGCTGTGTTGGTTGAATAGAAACTTAAAAGGCAAGTCTCTGTTAGTTCATATTCTGAAATTAGCATGGACAGGGTATGTTTACTTCATTTGGGAAGAGCGCAATCGTAAAATTTTTAGAGGATTGTCGCGTCCGGTTGATGTCATTGTAAATACAATCGAAGAGGCAGTTAGAATTAAATTGTATAGATACAGTATTAATAGGTCGGATAATGTAAATAGTCAACTTTGTATTGATTGGGGGCTGATTTAGATGTTTACTTGTAGCAGTTTGCTGCTTTATTTGGATGAATACAATTGATTGATTATCCAAAAAAAATAGAATTACAATATTTAATCATTTTTTTATAATTAATATTATAATGTTTTGTTTAAAAATAGTTTATATATCTCAATTGTTTTTAATGAATAAATATGGTTCAAATCTAACTAATTACTTTTAATTATTGTATTCCTTTTGAAGAATTGCAGCTATTTCTTCTTATGGCTACAAATAAAGGTGATATCTCTCTATCTTCCGATCAAGCGAGTTTAGACATGCCGTCCGCACTCCCATTTTCTTTCGTGAAACACGTGTTCTGTTTTCACCTCCCACTCTCTTAGTTGTTTCTAATTAGCATCACTTACATTAGTTATAAAAAATAGAATAATTTATTAAATAATAAGATATTTTATAATAATTATAAAATAGTATATATTTATAAATTTCTTAATCTATTTACAACGTATACACATCGTACAAATGGGGCGGAGCTAGAAAAATTATTTTAGGATATCAAATTGAGAGAAAATTTATTTTTGAGGTGTCAAATTTAAAAATTATATGAAGAAATTTTTCTTAAGTTGATAGAAATGAATAATTGGTGTCAATTTATATTTCAAAGTGTTAATATTCTTTTTAATATATATTATTTTTAGTTTTTAAAAATTAATTTTATAAAAGATTTTTTTCAAAACATGACACCTCGTTAGAAGCTGACTCGAACGATGCTTACAAACATAACCGTTTAAACCCAAAATTTTTAACGAAAAAAATTATTTTACCATTAGAAATCACTCTATACAGATTCATTAAATAATAACATAATTAAACACTTATATTCATGTACAACACGCATAATTAAAGAAACTTAAAAAAAAGTGATTTTAAAGTTCATGCTAAAATAAAAAAACATTATTATATCCAATTACGTGAAGATATATACGGTTAATCAGACTTGAACATTGATATTCAAATATAATTTATTTAAGTTTGATTAAATTAAATATATTGAAATGTAATTAACTAATTAAAAATAATTTAAATGTTTTAATGAAATCATGGAACTGCTTCACAAAGTTGGAACAAGAAAACCAAGCAAAAAGCTGGGAAAAGGGAACTGGTAATCAAAGAACAGTTGTTTACACAAATTTTCTCCACAATCAGAGACGGGAGATGATTCTTTTAACCTACTAATATCATAAAACCAATTAGCAAAATCGAGAAGAAGAAGAAAGCAGCAGGAGCAAAGATTCGAGATAAAAAGGAACATTAGAAGATCTGAAGAATTTCCGAGACGTAACCAGTGCAAAGCGGGCAGCTCCCTCGCTGAACCGAAAGCTCCTTCGAGCAAAGCCGGCAAAATGTATGAGCACAAGGCATATATGCCGAGCTCGAAATATTGACATTGCAAATGGAACATGTGAATTCGATTCCCTTCGATTGCACGATTTCTTCTTCTTCCTCCTCTTCCTCTTCCTCCTCCTCTTCCTCTTCATCATCTTCTTCGTACTCGTCACCCAGCAGATCCATCAACGACATCTTAACAGGTTCCTCATCCTCGGGTGAACTGTTATTTTCTGCCTCTTCTTGTTTCGCGATGGCTGCAGCCGCTTCCGCTGCTTCCTGTGAAGCAACTGCTTCCCTCGCGGACAATGACCTCTCCTTCCTGATCAAAGAAGCTTCACTAAGAGAGTCATCGTCATCTTCTTCGTCGTCATCATCATCGCGATGCGCATTTTGTGGCTTAATTGTGGCATCCGCGGAATCATGGTTATCAAACCGTACCGAAGTCCTCCGAGCCATCTGCGGCCGGGGCTTCCCAGCCCGGGCACGTTCACCTCCATCGTCAGTGTGATTCACATCGGCAAACGAAATGCCTCGCCTCTGTGATCTATTACCTTGAACATTAACATCGGATGCCGGGATACGAATCGATGAGGTCCAAGTTGAACCGGCGGCTTTCTTGAGCAGGAACTTCTCCCGAAATAATTTCCAACCCACCTTGTCCTTGGTACTTGTATCATCTGGTACAGTATCCGAAATTGTACGGTTCTGAGCCGGCGGTGGCTCAGATTGTTTAGCTTTTTTCTGAGTCAGCTGTGGTGCATATTGTTTATCTTTCCTTTTTTCCGACGGTGCTGCAGATTGTTTAGCTTTGTTCTGAGCCGGTGGTGGTGCAGATTGTTTAGCATTGTTCTGAGCGGGCACTGGAGCAGCTTGTTTAGCTTTTCCCAAAACGTCGTCGAGAGTTAAACCGGCCAGACTACTGTCAACGGCCGATGTATGCTAAAAAAAGGGTAAGCTCCCATTAACAATTTGCATTGTAGTAATTAAAAAAAAAAGCCAAAAAAATTACCTTAATGGGGAAGTTTACTGGCATGTAGTGTAAATAACAGAAATAACCCTGATGATTTTTTTCTTTTTCAATTATTCACCTGTAGAACGCAAAAAACAATTACGATTTAATGTATTTATTACGCACACATTTATAAATGGAAAATGTTTGTGGAATTTTGGGTTTTGTTTTGTTTTGTTATTACTCTCATCGGAAGAGTTTGGAAGGAGGAGCCTAGAGGAGGAAGAGAGAAAGGTTTGCGATACAAGGAATGAGCGAGTATTACGGGTAACTGATGGAGTAGCCTTTTACTCGTTTTGCCTCTTCCTCTAAATTTTTTGGAATTTTTATTTATTATAATCTATATATTTTATCTTTTATTCTATAGCAGTTTTTAATTAAAATAAATATTACAACTTTTATTTCACTTAATTAAAAATTTAGTATTATGTAAACTTGTATTTAATATTTTTATTATAAGATATAGAATATTTGTTTATAATTTTTCTTAGTCATTGACAATGTACACACATTACAGATGCAACTATTCAAATCCAAAACCTCTAGGGAGAACAACATCCTTTTAACCATTGAAGTGAAGTCGTTAGATGGGTTCATTTAATATATTTTCATTATATCTTTGTTTTCAATTTAATCAATTAATTTTTGTGACAATGGCCTATCTCTTGGACTCTCGCGACACTCTTGTGGTTAGAGGGTGTCTTCACTACCAAAGTTCTCTTCCGGCCTCCGGTGCAGGTTTGGTTCATCGGTCTCCTTCGATCCTTCGCTTGTCTCTTGTTTCTTTGCTCCCATAGGACGACCAGCTCTTCTGTTGGGATATTGGGATTTTCTCTGATATTGTTATTCTATGTACGACTTTTCATCCTTCTTCTCGGATTAGGCCCACAATCACTGGTTCCTCTCTCATTCTGGAATGGTTGTATCCTTTTGATGGCAGAGGCATTCCAACCGCTATCGAAATCTTTATCTATTATTTTCCTTACGGAGTTTGTTTCTTCGGGTGGTAATTATTTGTGTTCGGTCGGGATGGTGCGAGAGACGTAATTCAGTTCTTTTGCATGGCACATGCATGGGTCTAGTTCTTTTCCTGAGCACGTGGCCACTAGCTATTGGTATTACCAGGGCCTTCCTCTCTATCATACTGGTAGCTATGGTTTTGCAGCGGTTTTTAGTGTAGTTCTTGGGCTTTATCCTTCTTCTACATGTCTGTACTAGTGTGTTTTCCTCTTTCACTTTCATCTCGCATTTTGGCCAATTTCTTTTGCTTCTATGGCTGATGATGTCCGATATCTTATGGCTAATCTCAGGTTTACAAAGGATGAAACCAGTGACGTGCTCTCTTCTAGATTCCATTTGTCTCGAACGACTTAACCCTTTCTGGTGGTGGGCTACCTAGCTACTCTATGCTGTCCCAGTTGATCTTAATTCTGTCATCAGGGTTTTTCGCAACATTTAGGGTCTGGCGTTTGTCGATGATATTGCTCATTTAGGTGGTTAACACAACCTCTTTAAGTTTGATTTTGTATTTGCGAAGAAGTGGCGGATGCACTAAGCCTACATAGGGGTTAAGTGTATCACATTATTTTGGAAAAGTGGTTAAATTTAAATTAATGTGTTAAGGAAAAAAGAAAAAAAATTAAAATTTTGGACCTCCATTCTTAAATTTATGGATCCGCCACTGTTGCGAAGGACACAATCTTACATAGAACACCTTGGCTATTTAATGGTGATATGTTGGTTATGATGTCTTATATTGCCGAGAGTAGTCTTAGTGATTATTACTTTAATCTTCATTCGATTCGGGTATGTGTTTATGATGTCACTCTAGGGTGGATGATTGAGTCTATGGGTACATTAATTGGTCTAGGGGACCCTCTTGCCATTGATCTTCGCAATGGGTTCGTTTAGATGGGATCCTATCGTCGCCTTCGTGTTCCTATTGATATCCAAAGGCCATTACAAGATTGTGTTGTTGTTGGATGCGGAGAGAATGACTGGTCGCGTCTTTGCTTGTTGAAATATGAATGTCTTTTGACATTTTGTTTTGATTGTGGTCTGCTCGGCCATACAATGTCAAAGTGTGCTTAGTGAGACAACGTTGCCACTTATGCCTCTCAATTTGGTGATTGGCTTCGTGTTCAACATTTATCAGATGCTGGTGCCCAGCCTTGACCTAGGCATGATATTGTTTCCTTTGCGCATGAGCGTATGGCTTCGCTACTCTTACGATGGTCGAATCGTCCCCTACTACCTCAATCGAGAATCCTACAGCTCCTGTGCCTGTTATGGTCTCTTCTCTGGCTGTTGCTCCCTCACGCGCTATGGGCGTTCGTTCCTATAAGCGGACACAACACCATCTGATTAATAGGCATTGGTTGACTACTCTGAAACGGTTCGTTTATCCATCTAATTTTGGACCAATTAATTTTCCGACTCCTGACATTGTTACTAATCCATTTTATTGTTCATCATCGAGAATTAGATTGAAGACCCTCATTGAAATTTGTACTCTGTTGGCCGTTGTGCTCAGAGAAAAGGTTCGAGGCTTTATTCGTTCATGAAAAGTCATGCATAATAGAGGGAACTCTTCTAATTTGGCTGACTCTACTACGGATATTGGTTTTTAAGTGCTTCTAGATAACTAGTACAAAATTATATATAATTGTTCAATGTTATTCAATACATCGATAATTGCTCAAACTTTCATTCTTACTATAATTAATGATTTACAATTTCATTTCTACATCAATGACTTTCCAAAAACAAGTTATCTGTATATTAGTAATTGTTTAAACTTTCAATGTAATTACGATTGTCATCTTTATACATGTGAGGATCTAATAACTCATTTTTAGATTAAACGTAATGAATTGAATTTTGAGATAACATTTGAGTTTTGACTCAAAACATAGATTGGTCAATGTGATTAATTCCATTAAATAATGTTTAGATTTAATTGGGTGAGATTTGGGCCCAATTGATCACAAAAAGATATTTTGACAAAAAGATTGCATTGATGATTGTGTTAATGAACCATTAAGGTATAAAAAGTTGGAGATCATTAATAGTAACACAAATATTTTCAGAATACCTTCTGCTCATTGACGAGTTCTAAAAAATTAAATATTTTGAAATTCGTCAAAACAAAAACATGTCAAATTATAATAAAATAATATTTTTTATAAAACTCGTCGTAAAATCATGACAAATTCTACTTACTGTAGTATTCACCGTAGTTTATAAAATAAACTCTAAGTTGACATGTTTTTCTAATAATTTTGGCACCATTAATATTTTCCCTGATTTTATCAATAATTTACCTAATTTATAATTATATAAAAGTAGGCCCAAATTAAACCGCCCAAATCCAAAGATCAGTAGAACAAGCAGTATAAAATTCCTCCTTAAAATCGGACGTGAGATTAAACTTAAACTCGGGAATCCATTTTTTAAGTAAAAATAAATCCTTAAATTATGTTTTTTTCCTTTCAAAATAAATTTAAAATAAACACCGTTGTTTTCAAACATTGATTCAACGATATAATATTTAAAGCATTAACTCAACAACATAATGTAAACATATAATTGATCTATAAAATATAACTCAAATGATTATGAAATCAGATTTTATAAAATATTAGTCATGGGTGGAACAAAAAAATTATTAAGAAGGGGATTACAATATTTTTTAATTTTTTCATAAATATATATATTTTTTTAATTGAGGGGGTTAAATATTATTTTTTTATTAAAGTGGGGGTTAATTTTTTTTATAAATATATTTTTTTATTTGAGGGGACTAAATAAAATTTTCTTTCTTTCTTTATTTATATATATATATATATATAATATTTATTAACAATTAAAAAAATTGGTGGGGTCAAAGCTCCATTGGCCCCATGAAGTTCCGTGATACAAGTCAACATGTTAATGTTCGATTTAGATTGTCATCAATTTTTTAATTTTTAAATAAAAAATATCGAGTTTGAAATATATAAATAGTCACATGATCATTTTATAACTTTTAATAATAAAAAAATTAACAGAATATTATTCTATAATTAAATAATAATTTTATAATTTTAAATAGTCAAAATATTTAATAAAACAACAACCCATACTATACTTATACTTTATCCTAAATTATAAATAATGATATAGATAAACAATGATTTCCTAAATTATAAATAATGATATAGATAAACAATGATTGAATAATTTAAGTAATTAATGATTGATTGATTAATAAAATGGTAAGAACAGAATAAGTGCGGCTTCTCGAGTCTTCCAAAGATCTGGCATTATAAGATATCTCCTTTCTTCCTCAAGTCCACGCCTTATTTTGATTCTATCAAAGGACATTTATTTCTCACCATAGCATCAATTTCATCTCGTTTCTTGTTTAGTGTGTAGCTGATTTATTTTCTGAGAATCAACAATATCTCTCATATCCTTCTATTCAGTAGGATTCATGTGATATAATTCATAACTTGGTTTTTTTTAGTTTTGTGTGTGTCCATGCTTTGCCTTTTTCTCCTTAACTGAAGCTAACGGGGCAACCAGAGAGAACGAGATCGAGAGAGAGGGAGGCAAGAACTCCAAGGACGATGGGTTAACCCCTGAACAACGCCGTGAAAGGTTGCCTCTTTGTTCCTTTAATTTTCTTTATTTTGTTATAAATTTTGCTCCTTTCTTTACTTCAGATCTTTTGGGAATTGTGTACGATGGGCAGATATGCAAAGGCCTTGCAAGAGAAGGCAGCAAGGAAGGCGGCACAGGCGGCGGCCGGAGGGAACGATCAGGGCGGGACTAAAAACAAGAAATAACAGTGGTCTTCGTTGGGTTGGAAAAACCATATCATGTCTGTATCATTATTTAACAATCGTTTGGACTGATTTGAAATGAAATTGATATAAAAAAAGACTTTCAATTCAAAATTAAAACAATAAAGATAGAAACTTTATTCTGAAAGATTTGTTACGAACACGAACAAAACATTGGCAAAAGGCCGTTTTTACTTCCATCGATATACATTTACTTATAAACCGTAAAAAGCCTATGCTACAATACAAAATTTCTGCTTGTATGAGATTCTATTACCAGTTGACAGGCGGGAATAATTAAGAAACGTAGTTTTATCCTTTGGTTCTCATAATTGTGATGCTGCCTTTACCTCCTTCGGTCCGGATTTTAGTTTTGCCGACGATCGGCTTCCTGGAAAATGCGGAAAATGGCAGAGCATTGCTTTCTTTTAGTTTTGAAGGTGGGGGTGTTTGGATTCGCTGGTTTATAATGTCGAGGGTAACATCTCCATGGAAACCACAGGGCTTAATGAAAGCAAATGGATAGGCAATAGAAGACTGTAGCTTCGAGGGAGGGCAATTCAATGACTTTCTACCTAAATCAGCCGCCAAATACAATCGGAATGTATTTTGAATAGACATAAAAACAATCCATTGTACGGCAGAAAGGGAAGAGAATGTTCATATAGGTTCATACTGGAGATGAAACATGAGCTAAAGTGGAAAACCAAATTCAACAGATATGAACACTGGAAAAAGAATAGATAGTTTACTTTTGAAAACTACATTTTGAGAGGTTTGAGTTCCCTGCTTTTGAACAGCATCAGGGCCAGGCTCGGGTGGCGCATTGTTCAACTCTGTGAACAGAGAATCAAGTTAGTTATGAAGTACAGATCGGAATAAAAGATGAAAATAACAAGAACACAGAAATTTACTCAGAAGAAGAGTCATACCTGTAATATCAATATGAACATCAGATGCTGCAGTAAGATTCCTGAATATTATAACGCAATCAGAATATATTAATATCACGAGGAAACAAAAGTGCTGAGAGTCCACAGATGCATACATATCATCAGTGCTAAGAAACATATCAGCATCATTAAAATAATCAGCAAGCCACCCTTCACACAACTGATCTAGGCCCTCATAACTGGAAGCTGATGCATCCTCTGCAATATATTGTTATGATGAGTATGAATTTGATTCAAGTTGATTGCTAATTGTATAAAAATGAAAACCTGAAAATCCAGCACCCCATTGAAATGCATCGGGTAAAACCTCTTCAGTTAAATGATCAGTCTCCTATTGGAAACAAACAAACAAAAACTTCGTAAAAACTACGACATTTAACCTCTATTTTGTATTCCATGGATCCAACAAGTAGGCAGAACTCACACTTGATTTTAGGAATGTAGATGGCGTCTCTTCACAGAAAAGCGAAGACTCTACGTCATGAGTGTCAAACCGAAACATCCTACACCTTTTTCTAATTTGAGAAGAGGCTTCCCTCTCATCCTCTGGTTCCTTTCTTATATTATCTGAAATTCACAATCTATTACCTTAAAAGAAAGAGAAGAACAGCTGTTATAAATACGAGAAGATACAAAGAAAGCGAAGAAAGTTACCATTATGTGTAAAATAGTATGATAGATCTCCACATTCCTTAACAGGGGTTGTTTCATCAAACATGTAGGAATGGTCTTCCTCATTGAAGGTCAGTTGAGTCCAATCATCTCGTGAGGGATCTGCATAAATGTTATTCAGATCATTTTGGTTACTTTGAAGGTATTGGCTTGAAATAAACAGCATCCAAGGAAATAATTTACCAGAATCAGAGTTGTTTTGAACACCAAAATTCTCCCCATGCCAATTCCAAGTATTTCTGCCACCAATCAAATATATTAAAAAAACATAAATATACAACATTCAGGCCAATGCAGATGGACATCACAATGCTTTACCTAAAAATGGATAAAAGTAAAATCGAAGCACTGGATCCAATGACAGTGACTCAAACAAACACCACATGTATAATAATGAAAAGGGACATTTGTGCCATTTGGATCTAGCAACAACGAAAGGGGATCATACTAGATGCAGTGCACAACACAAATTTAGCATATCCACACAAGGTAAATTAAAGGGGAGAAAGAATCAAAGCAAACCCATTTCCACACGCAGCATTTAATCCATAAAAAACACTTAAAATCAAAGAAAAACCAGAAACAAACATCGGAGACACAAGAACTCTCAAAACACAGGGCAGCAAAAGAGATGAAATTTACTGATGACCGTTGTAATCCATATCTTCTGCCTCCCTTCAAAACTGAAACCAAATTGACCCCTCTTTTTTGTTTTGCCTTCACAGTCTTCAGTTGTTCAACAACGCCGCCAAAAGTAGCCGTTAGACAGAGAGAGACAATATTTCTCTCGTTCTTCAGTATTTATCGAAGGCAAGGCGAAACTAACCCAACACACCAACTGGTATATCTTTTTTCGCTTTTGACGAGGGGCGTGATTCACGGGATATTGGGGTAAACTTGAATCACGCGCGTGGTATTCGGGATTCGCAGCAATGGCATATATGTATATATACATATACTGGTAATAGAACGTGAGGAAGCAGGACGCTGCGAGTAAAGGGTCGTGCTTTTTTAGTTTGGGGAGGAGAGTGAGGTGGCAAACTATGGGTCCCATTATTTTCTTGCATTAATTTTTTTAATTATTTTTATATATATGAGTAAATTATGTATTCAGTTATTTAATTATTTTTGTGATTTTATTTAATTATTTTTTTAAATCACACTTAAAATTATATTTTAATTCCGTTTTTGATTACTCATTATTAAAATGATGCTGATGTAATAATTCTTTTATTTTTTTAATAATAATATGACATTACCTTTTAATATGAGTGATTAAAATGAAATTGAAATGTAATATTAGATATGTTTTTTTAATTTAGTTGGATGGATAAAATAAAACTACAAAAATGACTAAATATATAATTTATTATATATATATTCAATATACATATATTTGGATGAATTCTTTTGGTTGGTATTTATTTTTATTTTATGTTCTAATTTGAGGTTATTTTTTATTAATTTAAAGTGATTACAGTGTAATATTTGTTCTAAAAATTCTTTAAAGTTAATCTTTTAGTTGTCTTTGTTAGATTAATAAAATATTAGATGAATATCTATCCGAGATAATATTATGTTTAAATGTTCTTAAATTTATACTTTTATGTTTTTACAATAATTTGTCGAAAAAATGTTTTTACAATAATGATCAATTAAATTATATTTAATTTATATAATTTATTACATATAACTGAGATTGAAAGTTTAAATCTTATTAATTAGGCACGAATCAAATAACCTCAATAATAAAGGAATTATTGTTATTCCTTGAGAGTACTACGAATGTTAAAAGTACGAGTGTTTAATATTAAATGATTGAGAGTTACCTTTAAATAAATACTGCTTTGCACTTATCTTAGATTAATTAGAAAAATCCTATTAATTAGAATAGGATAATAGCTTTTATAAAGCTACATTTTTATCACATTTCTAATGTGAATAAAAAATATTTATTAATAATATGAACTTATACAACCATAACTTATTAATAAAAATATCAATTAAAGTTTGACTCATAAATACCAACAACCAGTTGGTCTAGTAGGACGAGACACTAGAATTCTTAAACAAGATCAGGAGTTCAAATTATGACGTTTGTGAATAGAGCAAATTGGATTGGGAGGGTCACCCTTGCCTTTACAGTACCCAATCTGGATTAATTAGCCAATAAATTGTATATTAGTAATTAATTCAAAAAAATTAACTCATAAATAAATTAATTTTTAATTTTGAAAATAAAGTGGCACGATGACAAGTATTTCATATAACTTTAAAATATATTTGAATCAACGGTTTAAATTACACCAAATAGTTAACAATTAATTCATAAACTTTTAAAAGTTAAAAAATGCTGATTTTGTTTTTAGAATTTTATTAATAAATTCACATACAAAAATACGTATCTCATGTCACTATAAAATTAATTTCCCCTCGGCCAGTATCAAGGGTGGAGGTTAAGGAGGCAATGTTTGCACAGAATTTGGACAAAAGCCCTGACCCTGATGGTTTAACGGCTTACTTCTTTAAATATGCGTGAAATATTGATTTACGGGGGACGATGTGATTAAGGTAACTACCTTGGTCATTGTCCCTAAAGTTTCCGATCCTTCTCATACGAAGTATTATCGGCCCATTTCTTGTTGTAATGTCATTTATAAATGCATTACATGTATTATTTGTGTAGAATAAAAAATGTGATGTCGGAGCTGGTGTCGCTTAGTCAAAGTGCCTTTGTCTCAGGTAGGAGTATTATTGATAATACTCTGATGACTCGTGAGTTGGTTAAACCCTAAAGGCTATAATTATTAAGACTGCTTTGTAGAAAGCATTTGATCTTTGAATTTGGGGTTCATTTTGAGGGCGCTTGAGGCTCTGGACTTCCCGAGAATGATGATTAGATGGAGTAGGGAGTGCATCACCACTGCTAGGTTCTCGGTATCTTTGAATGGTAATTCACTAATTTGGTGGATTCTTTGAGAGGGCGAAGGGCGTCAGGCAAGGAATCCCCTTTCCCCATATTTGTTTTGGCGATGAACTTTTTATCCCCCTAAATGTCTCACGATTCGTCTTACAAATCCCCATTTTACTGATGGCCTTTTAGTTTTCACTAGAGGGGATTTGGATTCAATTTTAGGGTTTGGCGGGTTCTGGATTTGTTTCATCAGTTTTTCGGGCTGCAGGTGAATCCAAGAAAACTGTGTTTTTCTCCTCGGGAATGGATGTGGAGCTGATTCATTCTATCACTGGCATCAAAAGTGACAGGTATCTTGGCATTCCTTTGATCACGAGGAGACTTACGATCTGTGATTGTGCGCCTCTCCTTGAGCAGATCTCTCGGAGGTTGCAGAGTTGGAGGGCTAAGCAGCTATCTTATGCGATAAGGTTGCAGCTCATTCATTCGATTATTTTTAGTATTCAGAACTATTGGAGCAGACAACTCGTTAACAAATCAGAGCATAAGTTTTGAACATTATATCATAGTTTCTTTTTCTTATTCGAATCCAATTACACAATCCATTTTCTGGCGTAATCGAATTTGTTTAATATTTTCGGCTTTCAACATATTTTTGTTACCTTGATTAATTCCTTTGACTCGTTTGCTCAACTCCAGTAACAATTTCGGTCAAAACCAGATTTGTTCAAGCAACTTATAACAATATCGATCTCAACCTACTTTCTTTGTGACTGTTAATATTCTTGAGCGCAATCGGATTTGTTAACATGATTGATAACATTTTTCGACTTTCAACTTATTTTGTTACTGTGGGTATTTTGTTTAACCCGTTCGCTAAACTACGGTAATAATTTTGGTTAAAATCGAATTTGTTAAAGCAACTTATAACATTCTAAATCTTAACCGAATATCTTGGCGACCACTCACATTCTTGGACGCAACTAGATTTGTTAACGCGACTGATAATATTTTCAGCTTTCAACTTACTTTGTTACCTTGGATATTTCATTTGACTCATTTGCTAAACTCCAGTAACAATTTAGGTCGAAATTATATTTGTTAAAGCAACTTATAACATTCTTGATCTCAACCTAATATCTTAGCGACCGCTCATGTTCTTTGATGCAGCCGGATTTGTTAACGCCATTGATGGCATTCTAGCTTTCAACTTATTTTATTACTGTCCTTATTTTTATGAACACATTTTCTAAACTTCGTAACATTTTCGGTCGAAATCAATTTTGTTAAAATAACTTAAAACAAATTCGATCTCAATTTCGTTTTTTATCGACCGCTAACACTCATGGACGCAACCAGATTTATTACCACAATTGATAACAATTTCAGCTTTCAACTTATTTAGTTAGCGTCTTTATTTTGTTCGCCCAATTTTAGAAAATTGGATAATATTTTTGAGTGCAACCAGTTTTGTTATTACGACCTATAACATTTCCAGCTTTCAACCTAATTTCTTACGTGGGATTTTTTGTTCGACACATTTTACATACAACAATAACATTTACAAGTGCAACCATTATTGTTATTTTAAGATTTTATGCTCCTTTTCTAACATTATGTGTTCCATTTTTTCCATTAACCTTATTAGCTTTAATTTAGCCGTCGCACAACAGAACCTTCCATATCAATTTCAGACATGGAAGCTCGGTGGAGATAAAGCTTGTTCTGCTCCATAGAGATTTCCAAGTTTTCCCTCATATTTCTTTCACTGATTTCGGTGCCATACATGATTGCAAACATTGGTTTATCATGTAACTATGTTACTCTGGTTTCAGCTATTACAACAACACAAAAGGATGAACAAATTAATCAAAATTCTAGATTCAATAGTATTACAAAATTTTCAACAGTTTACCTTAGGAAACACCAATATCGATGGGTACATGGAACTCGGGGTTCTTTTCAAGATTTCCTCATCTCGTGTCCTAGAGCTTGATTCTGAAGTTTTTGGTTATTTTCCAATAAACGGTCGTACTCGAGTAGTAAATCTGCAGATTGTTTTTGGAGGGAAGCAATATGAGCTTCAGCAGTTTCAATCTTTTTGTCTCTCTTTGGATTCTGACTTCAGCTTCTTCAAATTCCGTGATAGGGTTGAAATTTCTTCTTTCAGAAGCTTTAGCTCCATGGAAGCTTTGTCGTCTTTCTCTTTAAGCCGCATTCTCTCTTCCTGAAGACGTTGGACTTCCTCTTTCGAAGATCCAGTGCTACTCCTTAACCCAAAAAGTTTTCTAATGTAACGGTGCATAAGGTCGATTATGAATCCTAGAAATAGGGTGAAACCTACAAGATCAAGTTCAGGCAGTCAAACACGAGCTATCGAGCTAAAAAAGCGGCTAGAAATAAATTAATCATCCACTAAGTATTACATTATGAAGCTAATTCAATTTACACTCGATGTTTGAGCAATTCTCTTCATTATCAGCTCAAGCAATGGCATAGAACTGAGTAGCATACTAGCGTTCACTTGCAGTAAATTGACGAGTAAGTCGGGAAGGGAGATGCACTAACACATCTTCATACTTCCAAGTTCGTACAAGTAAAAAATGATGCATGGACACCATTTGACCGCTAGGACTGAAGCTAACAGAGAGTAAAGGAAACAAGAAACCAAGGCATCATCAAATACCTCAAAACAATGTAAATAATTGGAAAACCAGATGCCAGACACCTTCAGCATTTTTGGTTTATCATACGTAGCATACAACCTTGCCATAATAACCAAGGCACTTGTGAATCAATAGTTCAGTACAATAAGAAATCCCACCCCGGCTTCATATAATCAACATTACAGACCCATCTGATAACGAATGAAAGTCGTCGACTCTCAACCAAAAATGGTGAGCTAAATTTGAGAAACCTCTTTCAAATCCTTGATAGCAAACGCCTTGCACCAAGCACATTGCAGGGTAATAAAGCTTTGAACTGTTTAAATTTATCACAAGACTATCCTAATCTTTAATTTTGTGTTCACTGTAACTGTAAGTACAACCTTAGAGGGTTTATGACATGAGAGCACACACATAGCAGACTGTTTCCCGATGCTTTGCAAAGAAGAAAGAAATATGCAGCAATGTTAGATTTGTCGAGTTATATCGAGAATGTACCAATAGAAGATGGTGTTACATCTATAATCGGAAAGCCAACAATTATCACTCCATGTATTTCTTATATTCCATATAAATCCATTAAACCTAGACAACGGTACCAAATAAAAAGATCCACCAACATGGAAGCTTGAAGTATATAACATTGATGTAATTGACATAAAAGATATCTACTACATCATTGTTGCCTTGTTGGTGCATATGCAAGTGGGTGGAATGCAGAAAGAGAAGGAACATAATGATGTTCGATTCTTCGTTTATTCTTGAAGTAACGTAATTTACACATTCGGATATGGGTACAAGAGAAATTTAAAATAGACGCACTTGTTAAAGAAATCATAAATGCAGCACGATTTTGATTTTTTTTTTTTAAAAAGGTTGAAGGTCTCATTAAAAACTCCTTTCGTATTCTTCCACATACTAAGAAATATGTTGAAAAATATTGGAATAAAGAAAAAAATACCTCATATTTTATTAAATATAACACTCATTACATGTAAAAACATCGAATACCCACATACGGGAATATACACCATTACAAAAACCATATCACCTAAAAATCTACCGTCGTCAACCATGAAACCCCAAAGACAATAATCCTAATTCTAAAATACACCTCAAACAAAATGAAAAAACCAACGCAAAAGATCATATCATAACAAAAAACCAACGCAAAAGATCATGTCATAACATAAAACCAACACTGTCAACAATGAAAACTGAACAAAATGCCTGTGCATAGAGCTCTGAAAAGTTACGGTCCAATTGAAGGAACCATTTCTAATGAATCATCGTGAACTTCAGGGATCCAAGAATTTGGATTGAATGAGGATCAATTTCATGCACCCTGATTTTGAAGGAAATAGGAACTACCTTCAACTCCATCGACTCATCAATTCTCACCTGAGACTTTGTGAGTAATTGAATTTTAACCCGATAAAAAGACGATGGAAACTCGCAACTCACCACCAGAGTCTCTGACCAAGCTTCAACTCTTATTACCTTTGATCAACTTCTGCCCTTTACTCCTTTAGAACAAGCTACCTTTCCTTTCATAATGAACATCAAAGGAGTGTTTGCCAGTGTGAAGCTAATACTGCATTTTAGCACCAAAGAGAATAAGCTAATATTAAATCCGAAAGCACCCAATAAAAGCCTATTTCCTCTATATGACTACACTGTTACCAGGCAACACTGTACAGGCTAAACAAAGGCAATGGTTTAGAATTCAGCTGAAATAGTAGCATAAAGATGCATAAACCAAACGACCAATAAAAAATTGAGCAAAAATCATACCCATAAGTGAAGCTTCAAGCAAGTGGGTTCTCCAGAGAACTTGATCCATGGGTGACATGGTACCAAGCTTTGCACCTTTGTTCTGGATCTTGAGATTGCTCATGAGACTCGATAAAAGAATCACAGACATGGTGCCGGCAATGGTTTTCATGGTTCCCGGGCCTTTCCCCATCTTCAACTGATCTAAGCTCTTTATGACGAGCTCTCTCAGTGGCCCAATCTTTACCAGCAGAAGGAATGACATTACGCCCTTCACAAAAAGAACCAAAAACAATAACTGAATCATCACGGAACACTCAGAAAAGACTTTATTTTGACACAATGGCTAACCATCTTTGTTAAAGAGAGGTTTGGGGGGATGAAAACGTTCAGCAAGAAACTACTAGGAATCTTTGATGTTGTTGATTTTGGGTTTTAGATTATTTCCACACAAAAGTATCACTTCAGTGAAGTAGGTCTCAACTGAGGAAAGCTGAAGCCATTTCTTTGAAGAAACTCTATTTTTGTTTCCTTTTCAGAAGCTGAATTAATTAATCTGAGGGTGAAAAAAGCTTGGGGATTATTTGTGTATTACCAGCAAATGGAGAAAAAAAAGGTATTAAAGGGGAAAATGGGGGTACAAAAAAGCAAATTAATTTAGCAGACATGAAAAGAATACATATTTTTAGGCCAAGCAAAAATTATGGTAAGGCAGTGTTTGGAACTTCATTTTTTTTCCAGTTTTGTAATGACATGAAAGATACAAAGATGATCAAGAGGGGTAATTCATTGAAAATTTTAAATTATTATATATTATATATATTTTTATTTTATATTAAGAATTTATTTTCATCTTTTAAAATTTTATAAACTTATTTCTCTCTAAAACTTTTAAAAATTATTTTTTAAACATAAAATTTTATATCGATCTGTATAGATAATACATAATGTTGTTGGTATTTTTTTACGTTTTGTCCAACATGTTGGGTATCGGATTTGCTAGTATGCAGTTCGAGCGTTGAAAAACTGGAGTTTTAGGAGATGAACTTCAAATTCCTGCACGCTTCCCTATCTGCACGCTTGACAAAGCTTATTACTCGCACCGCATTGGGACTGAATCACCCAATTGCCCTTCCCAGAAAGATTGAATATTTTTTTTATAACAGATAATACATGAGGTGTTTATTGATGATTAATTTTTAATAATGGTTATTTAAATTTATATTATTAATATTTACGAACATAATTACGCTTACAACTTAAAAATAAGGTAAATTATAAATTTACTCACTAAATTTTACTATCTCTTTTATTTATCTTATTGTATTTTTAATTTTTTTCAATTTAATCATTTAACTTTATATATTGAATTGTTTACCAGTCTACCGTTAAATTTGTAACGATGTTATGACCTGACATTATTAAACAAATTTTTAATCAACAAAATACAAGTCAGGAAAAAACTATCTTCCCTTATTTTCTCTTTTTTCTTCTTCTTTTCATCTTCTTTTCTCTTCATTTCTCTACTCAATCGGAATGAACCCAGATTTCGGTTACCATGCAAGTCGTCATTCTGACCATCGTCGGACATCGTTCAGATCATCGTCGTTCAAGTAAATAAAAAAGAAATAAAAATAGTTTAGTAAAATAAAAATAAAAAACTATAGAAAAATGACACTTAAGAACCTAATATAATCTCACTGTTCTATCATTTTCAATAACCTTCAACCATCGTTCGAGGGCCCACTTTACCTCTACCCTAATCTCCATCAACCTTTTATCATCTTCATCTTAAACACACTCATTAAAATCACCACACCCATTCGCAATGCCATATTACCATCTACCCAAATAACCTCCAAAATCACCATTTACCCTCTACCCAACACAACCATCATCATCTCCATCATCACCTTGAAGCCACCAAAACATCTCAATTCCTAAACCTCTTCATTGATTTTTTTAATCCAAACAACGAATAACAACAACAAAAAAGAGGGAAAAAGAAAAGAGAATGAAGAATAAGTCTACCCACATTTGACTAAAAGTAATTATAGTGTTCAGAGGTTTATCTTCTAGATCTGAATGACGAACGAAGGAGATCAAAGGAAAAATAATCAACAATTCTCAATCAAAATTCATGGTGTTGAACCAAATAAAAAAAAGGAAATAAAAAGTTACTTCTCCGATTTCAATCATTTATTCATTACGATTCTTTCTCTCCTTGTTGCATATTCAGATTCTCATCTTGATTTCACCGATCATCTACCTTAACTAAAGCTTCATTTCTCTATTTTAAAAGAATTGGAATAAGGAATTGGAAAAATATTAAAAAAATAATATTAATAAAATATTAATCAATGCCTATATGGCAGTTAAAAAATTAATTGAAAAACCCATTTCATCGCACAGTTAAGAGAAAAACAACAAAGTGACAAAAATTCTAATATATAAAATTTAATGATTAAATTGAAAAAAATTAAAAGTACAGTAAATAATATAAAAAAAATTAAAATTTAACGAATAAATTTATAATTTACCCTGAAAAATAATCGAAGAGATGTATGAAGAACAGAAGCCAATAGACAGAAAAAAATGATTTTAAAAAACTTTTTTTGGGGTTTTATATAAAAAAATTAATATAATTCAATTAAGTGTGGAGAAGGACAGAGAAGCTGTCAGTTTTTTAAGACAAGTTTACTAGTCGGCCGCCAATAGAAGTAATCATCGTTAAATTCAAGGCTAAACTAATTATTTAGTCACCTAATTATTACTTTTGTTCTATTTTGGTCAGTTAATTATTTTGTTATTTAAAATCACATATGTTGAAACTTAAAAGCACTTTAAGTGCATTAATGCATCGGTATGAATAAATGAAGGTTTTCAAATGACTGCAGTAATGGAATCAATTTTATTTATTTTCAAAAAAAAAATATTAGAAGGGGAAATTATTCATTTAATCTCTAAATTTTAGGCTATTTACAAAGTAGGTCTCTAAAATTCAACTATAAATAGCTTAGCCATTTATCATTTCTACATATCCAAATCACTCTATTATTCTCTCATACATTAGATAAATTTAGAGAGTTTGTATTAAGTTGTTTTTTCCGTTTTATTGAGAGATAATTGTTCTTGTTTTCGTTTTGTTAAATCGAGAGAAGTTGTAACTCATGTTTTCTTATAGTGAAATTCTTCTATCTTTGTATGTGGTTTTTACCCCATATTATTTATAAAAAATTCTACGTAAAATTTGTGTCTCCTTTATCTTTGTTGTTATTTTATTAAATTATCAATTATGATTTTGCTCAATTCAATGATAGTATTCCGCAACAATATCTAAAGTAAATTTTAATTTTAAGCTTTTTAACAGTAAAATTTTAACACCCTTCATCTTAGACACTTAAAATATAATATCGAAAACGTTAAGTATATAAAAGTTTCACAGAAAAAATATTAAATATATATTTTAACGATTTTTAACTCTTAAACTTAACTTTAAATATAATTTAAATATTTATTTTTATATTAATTATTTAAAATAAAATAATAGTTGAGTGATTTTTTTGAATTATAGTTCAGTGATTAAACGAAAACCAAAACGGTATTTGGCAAGGAAAGCCTTTTATTTTAAGACTACTACTTTCCCCACCAATATCATTCTTCCACTCCCCAATGATAGCACTCAATTGGAGAAGGACGCTAGTGCATTGGCGTGGAAGGAGAGAAAGTTTTACCTTAGACACCCAGAAAATAAACGACGACTTTGAGAGAGAATCTGAAACTAGGAAGAAACAGAGATTTTTACAGAGAGAATGAAGAGTCAAACATTACCAATGGCGTGGGTCAACGGTTGATAAACCCCCCCCCTTTCTCTCTTTATTTTTTTAATCTCTAAATCCTCTAGTTTTCTTACTAAAACCTCTATTCATCTCTCTCTCTTTCTCTTGATGTCTTCGAATTTTAGTTGAAGGGTTCTTATAAAAAGTTGTAATATTTATTTATCTGGGTTTGTTCTGCAATTGTTTGATAAAAAAGAAGCTTTTTTTTGTTCTTTTGGGAATTCTGAGTATTCTTTCTCAAGTTTGCTGATGGCAGTAAGTAATTATCTTTTTTTTCGTTTCACTATAGGTTATTTTCTGTTTGTATCCGAAGAAAATTTTAGAAGAAAAAAAATTAAAAGCTGAGAATTTTGGAATTTCATTTTGCTTTTTTGATTGTACCGAAGTGATAAAGCTAAGCAATACTGTAGCTTTTTTTTTCCTTGTTAGTTCTTTAATTAAGTTTATATGATCTATTGAGATTCTGTATTGCTAACTCTTTTTTTAGGTAATTGATTTAGAGATATGAACTTGGGATAGTTGAGATTCTAGTATTTTATTTATTGGCTCATAATTGGTTGATGAACTTGCATATATCATTTGGCTTTGAATGTTCTGATCTGGGATTTTGTTGTATTCTTTTCCCAATTATGCATCAAATTGCCTTGTAAAAGACCGTTGTTTTTTAGTTTAATAATGCAAACAAAACTTAAAGCATCCAATTATGTGTACAAGTATTTCATATTCTTTTTTTAATTTTGATTGATGGATTTCGGTTTTAGCAACGATCTCATGTACCCAAGTTTGGCAATTGGGAAGGTGAAGAGGATGTTCCCTACACAGCTTATTTTGACAAGGCCCGGCAGGGTCGAACAGGTGGAAAGATTGTAAACCCGAATGATCCCCAAGAGAACCCCGACTCGAATCATGATCATGTAGCTCCGACTAGAGCTCATCCGGCTTCAAAAACGAAAGCTGAATTGGATGAACAGGTAGGACATGGACCTGCTGGAAGGGGACATGAACGTGGAAGAAGCAGGGAAGAAGGTGACCTCAAACAATATGTAGACTCTCCCGTACGTCACGACAATCTCAACCACAAAGCTTCTGGGGACACTACACCTTCACGTAATGGTCGTGAAGCCCCAAAACAAGTTACAAGACCAAGGGTTGGATCCGAAAACAGCATAGATAAATCACCACTCCATCACCATGCACGGGTTGCCGGGATTGCGGGGAGAGGTAGCATGGCCTCACCTACATGGGAAGGAAAGAATAAATACGATAGTAGCCATGGCACTCCCACGAGGTCCAGAATGAGGCCAAGTACTCGAGGCGATGACAGTGTAAATTCTCTTCTTCATGTCATTTCATAAATCGCATAAACTTGAAAATAAGTGGATTTCACTTATTTGAAGCTCATTATTGTATTAGAACTTGTTGCTAACAATCTGATTTATGCCAGCCCGATGAAGGTGCTGCTGTTCCAAAATTCGGTGATTGGGATGAGAATAACCCGGCATCAGCTGATGGTTATACTCACATTTTCAACAAGGTGCGAGAAGAGAGGAACAATGGGGGTAGGGTACCAGGCATGCAGGGTGAGCAATCTCCATACCGCACTGCTCGGAACCGGAAACCAACTAACAGCAACGCTAAGGTATGTTGTTTCGGGAATCTGTCCAAGGACTGTTTTTGCTACAAATCTTATATAAATTCCTAATTATATACATTTCTTGCATCTCTTTTTCCTCCAGAGTTGCTGCCTTCCATGGTGCAGGAAATAAGAGACTGTGAATTCATGGTTTCATTATCTGTGTGGAATATTATTGTAAATACATTGAAGAGGCTCCTTCAAAGCATAGTAATTTCTGTCAAACTCCGGTTTATTATCACCACTTGTGTGCTACTTTTCTTTGATGATAAACTTTGTATTCTATTTGGTGAACTTTTTTTCCTTGCTCATGTTGTCAATATCGAACTTTGTTTTTCCTTTGGTATGTTAACCGCATCACACACTTACCCGAGGTTCGAAGAATGTAGATTAGGGCGAACAATTCTCCAAGGATTCATTTCATATTCAAATCCGAGAATTCTGCTTCAGCATCTCATGATACAAGACTGTTATATAGACAAATGTGATTATATATAATGTTTGAAGACGATGTTTATGATCCAAAGTGGAAAACACATGGAAGGATTATCATCTGCTTCTGCAACAGGTTGTAGTAGGGAAATAGCATATTGCAGCTTTGTGCTCCGTGCCCCTTATCAGATGAATTTGAAGGCTGAGCCTCGTCTAGTAGGTTTCTTTCTCCATTCTGCTCGACCTCGGTTTATTTCCTGCCCCTTACCAAACCATCTCAAGAGATGCAAAAACTGAAGGCAGTCTGGTTGGTCTTCTCTTGTAGTTGCAGTTGAGGACCCATTTGTTCCATGAAGCACTGGAACTGTTTCAGTAGCCTCTGCTAGTTCCGGACTGGTAAGCGACTCAACCACATCATCTTGTTGGCATTCATGCCGGTATCTCAACGTGATAGTTTACAGTTCATGCGTGTTGATGATCTTTTAGCCCTCCAGGTAAGGAAATGCTCCTAAGTGGGGGGAAGGGAAAAAGTTCAAGATGCTCCTTGTAGCTAACTTCAAAGGGGGGGGGGGGGGGCGTCCTTTCTGGTTCAAATCATTCCCTCATTTTGGCACCATTTTTCTATTTCGATCACATCACTCCACCACCACAAAACCAACATCTAATTGTCGAGCATAAACTAGGAACGGAAAACCCCGAATAAATCTTGATGAATTAAGGTCAACAGGCCCACCAAGCAGCGTTTCTGTATACTTCAATGTGCAATCACCCATATGAGATACAATTTTCTCATGCTAGAAGTGGTACCAAACCCACTTGTTGAAAATCCAATTCATCTGCAATACATAAATCAATAAAAGATATTTTAAAATTATTTTAAGTATTTTTTTGGGTTAAAGCCATTATTTAACGTTTTTTAAATTATTATTTTAAGATCCATTCTGTCACTATAATTATAAAAATTAACTAATCACATGATATTGTCACATTTATAAAATCTTGAAAACATTATTTTTTTTAAATGTTAAAATTATAGTTTTTTTTTATTTTAGTTTTTTTTAAAAAAATCAAATTTCTTTGAAAGAACTCTTTAAAATCTCTATTCCTAAAACTTACTATCATTGTTGGCTATCACTTTCTTGTCAGATTCCATTGTTGGTCATCCCCTTACCATCCCCAAATTCCTTAAGGTAACGGTTAATTCGTTGGAATGTTTACGAGGGAATTAGAATATGTGAAGGAATTAGAATCTGAATGAATTGAAATCTGAATCTGAAACATGTTTGGTTGGCAGGAAATTAAATTGAAATCCAATTACATATTATGTTTGGTTCGCAGACATGTCAGATGAATTTGATTTTAGTAATGTAAAATAACAAAATTGCCTTCTTATTTTTTTTGCTTAATTTTAGTTTGTTTTATAACTTATATGTAACAATATATTATAAAAATTTAAAAAATATTAAAATTTCATTTTATTGATTGATTATTCATTTCAATAAATTATAAAAAATCATACTAATAAACATCATAAGTTAAAATCATCCCAATTAGGGATGGTCATGGGTCGGGTTTTTGGTCCACCCAACTCGACCCAAGAACAAGGGAACCTCCACCCGAGACCCGACCCGACCAAAATAAAGTTTCACCCGATCCGACCCGAATATATGAATTAGAAACCCGACCATACCCGACCCGAAATAATAATAAAATTATTTTTATTCAATAAAAACAGTGACTTAATTGAAAAAATATATATAGAGGTGTATTATTGTAATTATTCCTAAATATATAAGGTAAAATTATATATTTTTTTTCGGGTCGGGTCGGATATTTTTCACCCTAAACCCGAACCCGACCCAAATAGCACACTTAAAAAAACCCGACCAGAATATCACACTTAAAAAAACGGACTTGACACGACCCGAATATCAAACTTAAAAAACCTGACCCGAACCCGATTTTGTAAAAAAAAAAGCCCAACCCGACCCCGAATATCAAGCTTAAAAAAGCCAACCCGATCCCAAAAATTTTAAAAAAAAACCGACCCGAATACCAAAAGATTAATGAGGGTAGTATGATCAAATTTCATATTTCCTCCTCCAAAAGATTTAAATTCCATCGTGTTATAGATGAAATTTACTTTCCCTCCCTTAATGGAATTGGATTCCAATTATCCCTTTGAAAACTTAAACCAAACATGATAAATTGGTTGAATTGGATCCCAATTCCCCTAATTCTAATAGATTTCAGCGTTAAATATAAATTCCTAAATCTCATTAAATTCTAAATCCTTAATCTCAAAGTCTATTATCATTGTCAACCATTATCATAGTTGTCAAACTCCCACCTACACCTCCATTGACTATCATTCCTCTTGTCATCACCTCAATCCTCTAAATTTGTAAACTTAATTCCTAAATCTTTCTAAATTATTGGTAATATTCAAAATCTAATCCTAAAATCTATTATCATTGCATTGTCGATCATCACCGTTGTTGTTGAAAGCACACCTGTCTATTACCAACCGTTAATATTGATCACTTTTTTTTGTTTTTGTCGATGCAGTCCCTAAAATATTTAAAAATAAATAAATAATATATTTTATAATTTTTACAGTATTTTTATGAAAATATAAAATTTTAAGATTTTTAATATTTTTAAAAATTTATTTTAAAAGTAAGAGTAAAAGTAAAAAAGTTTAAATTTAGATTATATATCAAATATTAATTGATTGATTAACATTTAATCAACTTTATAATAATAATAATGAGAAAATTAATTTTAAAATATTAATTTTAAAAACGTTAAATACTTAATTTAATAAAAAATATTAAACACTTAAAATAAATAAAAGTATAATTTGAATACTTTCATTTTAATAAATCCTAAAATAAAATATTAAATATTTATTGAAAAAATAAAATTTAAATATTTTTTACAATTAAATCATAATTATTCTAAGTAGTATTCGTTTTAAATATTCTTAATCATTTAACAATGAACTTTCAGACATCCGTACTGGTGACTTCTAGAAATAATAACAATTTTCTTAATCACAAAGTTAAATTAATTCGTGCAAATATTTTTTACAATTAAACCATAATTATTATATGAACCTTCATGGAATTGAAAAATTTCACGAGTGATCACACTCTCTATATAAATTATTTTTTGATTATACACTCTTATTATTTTTAATTTTTCTAATAACATTTCTAACTTCTTCATGTGGAGTTGCATTTATAATTAAATTTCTTTTATTTTTTTAAGTTGAAATATGAAAATTAAAACCAAAATCGAACAGCAATAAAGTTTTCTTTGGAATCAACAATACCCCTCGTAGCCATGGAAGATCAGACGAAGAAAAAGGAAAATTTCAAGTAAATCCTAAGAAAACCTTCTTCCAGATTCCGACAGCCTTTTTCATTAATTCAACAATATCCATCGCCCATTCGATCAGTCAATAATTCAATCGAAAATCAAAATCGGCGATGGGAACGACAGGTGGGAGCGACGTGGAAGCGGGGTTCGCGAAGCTACAAGGCGAAGACTTCGAATACTACATGCAAACCTACTCCATAATGCTCGGCCGCAACTCCAAGAAATCCACCGTCGACGTCGACTTGGTCAGCCTCGGCGGCGGCATGAACATTTCCCGCCACCATGCCCGCATCTTCTACGACTTCACGCGACGCCGTTTTGCTCTTGAAGTCCTCGGAAAGAACGGCTGCCTCGTCGAAGGCGTCCTCCACCTCCCCGGGAACCCTCCCGTAAAGCTCGATTCCCAGGATCTCCTCCAAATCGGTGACAAAGAATTTTACTTTCTTCTCCCCGTGAGGAGTATTCTCGGGGGAGTCCTTGCGCCTCGGCACCACGTGTCAATTTACCAGGCGGCGGCTGCCACAGCTGGAGGGATGCAGCATCATGGTTACCATGGCGGGACAGAGACAGGGAGATCAGTGGGTTCTGAGGGGGTGAAGAAAGCGAGGGGAAGAGAGTATTATGAAGATTATGGTGAAGAAGAGGATGTTGGGAGTGGCGGGAAGAAGGTTAGGAGGGAAGAGTGGTATAGTGGGGTGGAGGCCGGCTCCGTAGGAAAGGCAGGATTGGCGGGAGCATTAGGTTAGCAAAATTAGTTTTTGGTTTTCCTTAAAGATTTATCATTATGTGATTATTTGATCAAATTTGTCTTCTTTTGTTTTCAGTCGTTATGAACTTATGATCATGGAAATGTAGGAAGAAAAATGGCCGTTATTTATAAACTGCTTTGGAAAGTTTATGAAATTTAAGCATTTAGTTATTGATATATACTGTGAATTGGATATCTCTTGCTGTTTTGGGGATTATAATCCATTCTTGTATGCAGTTATATCATGACATATGTTAGATAGCCAAAAAATTTGTCATTTTAGTTAAGAAAAATGACAAATCTTAGTTTTCAAGAATGTCTATGTTTGAGCTATGCTATCGCTTGCCTCTGAGTGCATTTTATCCTATGTCATTCTTGTTTTTTTTTATTTTTTGGAATTATAGTTGCTGGCATTGATGATTTCTTGTGGTTGTAGCACTCAAAATGCTTTGCCTCTGGTTTTTCATTTGCTTAGCATAACCATCTTCAGTTTAATGGTTTAATCTGTCATCATCTTTTCGGGGTGTTCCATTTTGTTTCATAAATCATTTTAAATGCCCCTAGGATTTCAATCTCTACTGATCCATTTGCAGTTGATATCGTATTCTCATTTGTACTTTTTTATTGGTTGGGAGTTGCTTCTTGTTATAGGATCAGCCTAGCCTTGAATTTTACGGGACCTGCCGGTACTTATTTTTCTGTTTCTAGATGTCTAGTGAATTTTGATCCACTTTTTGAGAATTTGCCCTATCGATTGGTTTATCACCTATGTTACTCGGTCTCAGGTGTGAGTTTCGGATATGGGTATATTTCCCACATGGGCATGGTTAAGACTTTTCTAATGTTTTCCTGTATTTAGAAGATTCGTAGAGGTGATATCCCCATTTCCATGTGTATGACATAGATACTTTAGGAAAAATGAAGAGCCCAACAACATAGCTTATAACAGTTCTGAGAAATTTCATTCCTGGGTGGTTGTTAAAGATACTCCTTGAAATTGCATAATCTGTGCTGTGGAACATTGAATGTAGTCACCTTCAAGCTTTTAATGAAAGTAATGATGATACCTCATACCTCCATAAGAAAGAGAGGCGATGAATGATAGATGAAGTATATTTTATAGTTATCATGTTGTCTAAGGGGTTTTTGGCATATAATTTATGACAATTTGTGATGCATTGCTCTCTCTATTATTTCAAAAAGTTCCTTTTGATTTTTATGGCCGTGATATAATTTGTATGATCTCATTGGACAGTTTTATTGTTCTCTGATACTCTTTCTCACTTACAAGTTTTTATGCTGCTGACTTGAACATTCATTCCTTCAACATTTTCTCTTTATATTTTACCTACTTAGCAACGAAAAAGCACATCTTTCTTATATACTTCACGGATTGTAAATTTTATTTAATTTGGCATTGTAACATCCACAGTTCCGGCAGAGAAGAAGGGAGAGGGAAGATCAAGAGTTGATCGTGAATCCGATAATCAACAACTTATGCAGTTGGAAGAAAAGAATGTGGTGTCATCTGTAGCGACTGTGCTTTCTGATCTTTGTGGTCCAGGAGAATGGATGGCCATGGAGAAACTCCATGCTGAGGTTAGTTCCAAGTTTACAGTGACCTAAATCCCAAGCTATTTTCATTTTGAGCTCTTGACATAGCATGTTTGAGTCTTAATTATTTTCTTATGATGGCACCCCTGCCCACATGAGACTAGTCCTCCTCATGCTTTATTTTGATTGAGTTTGAGTGTTTTATAAGATTTTGATCATGTCCTGAAATTTCATCTTTCTTCTTCAGTTGGTTGAACAGTTTAGTAGTATCTGGCATCACAGCCGAGTTAGAAGGTATCTTACATCCGAAGACTGGCCGCGTCCAGAATCGAAGGGGAAACCATGGTATGGTCTGCTTATGTTGTTAAGAAAATACCCAGAACACTTTGTCATCAACACGAGATCCAAGGGCCGGATAACCCTGGAGTTTGTATCCCTTGTGTCTTTGCTTTCATAGGGTAATGGTCATCTTAAAGTCAAAGAAGTTGTAGGGTGTAGAAAATGATGTTAATGTTTCTTTTCTTGAGAACCGCCCACTTTGAGCTCTTAACTGTCTTGTTGTGTAAATGTAGCTCGGTAGCTGAATGGCAGAATTGAGAGTTTTTTCTGTCATTCCTTTTTTTTCTTTTGAAATGAATCCCTGACATTATATACTGGCAATTAAACAATGCTCGTTAGAAATTTTACCCTTTTGAAACTAATATCTTTTTTTAATGAAGAGTTAAGTGAATGATACCAACAGTTCTTTAGTAGGTTACCCTGCATATGGGATCCTTGTTGGGATATGCTAATCCAGTTTTGTAGTCACTAACCTAATTTTAAGCATTCTCCAAATCCAAACTAAACATATTTGTGCATATTTTTACAAGGGAAAATCATAGGTGAAAGCTCTAAGGTAAAATTTTGTAATGATAAATGGGCAGAGAAGAAATTTCAAAAGTGAGGCCTTTACCGGCTGTGGTCTCGGATGATGTTAGTGTTGATTAGTTAATTGACTGGGCTATCCGCACATGGATGGAGGATAGAGTTCTCGTGGTCCTCATACAAGGTTTGGTTGCCTATTGTTAGAACAGAAAATAGCTGCTTTTAGTCTCTTGAGTCAAATAGTTCCTTAGACGTAAAATCTGCCTATAGAGTGATTCATTGGAGAAAGTGTTACGAAACTAGAATGATTAGGTCTTGGCTGCCAAATGTTGGGCAATTTAAGGTGTCACAAATGATGGAGGCGCCATGGGTTGAGATTGAAAACGATTCACTAACCAGAGTTGAATATCTTGCAGGCAATGATCTTATAATGTCCAGCTTAGGAATTGTTATGTTCGAATTTTGATGCCATTAGTTATGAACATGTATTGCCTAGTTGAATCAGTCGCCTCCACACTCTTTTGGGGTGTCAATGGTTAAGGCCTTTTGTTTGTGCGGCTGCGGTCTATCCTCTGTGAATATTGGAGGTTGAAGATCTGTGGGCATTTGGACTTGTCAAATGGAGTTTTTGGCTTTACATATCTTGTCTAGCTTTGCTCTGATAAATATACCAAAAAAAAAAAAAAATCAACCGATTCACTATCTTAGCTGCATAATTAGGAAGTGAGAGTGAACGAACTTGGTGGAACCAACCTAGTTTTATGCATCACTGGTTTTGTATAATAATTTAATTAACGAATGATCTAATAGGTATATTCGTTTTTCATTTGGTTTAGTTGTCTTTAGTTTTCAAACTTTTTTTAAAAAAAAAGATTCTAGTATCCCTCTCTATATACATTTTCATTCATTAGTTTTCACTGCGTTTATGGGTCAATGTGTCAACGGCTTCTACAACCCTCTCCCTCTATATGTTCATTCAAGAGTTTTAACTGCACCAATAAATATATTTTTTTGTCCTTTAATTTGTGTAGAAAGCCTTTCAAACTTTGAAAACTGAAGAAAAAAATTTGATATTTTCAGTAGTTAAGTAGGTCAATCAAATCAGCACTTCTAATTTGGAAAATCATGTAGCAAACAATGCAATATCAGAGGTTAGAGCTTAGATTCTTTATGTTTTTTCCTCTTCATTCACTTGTCTGTGGATATTCATAGCTAATATTTCTTTATCTATGGCCAGTACATTCTAGACCCTAATGGGTCAAGTAAACCGGAAGCATCTAACGACCATGGTGGTGTTCAATGTTCATAACCACTGCAGCACATTGAGATGTATGGTGGAGGAAGAAGCAATCAACATAACATGGTCAATGAAGATGAAAGCTCTAATGTATCATCTAATCTCAATACATGTTGCAGAGTATGCAATTCCGAAAGCCTGATGAAAAATTTCTTAATCAGTTATAAATGTGGATGATGATGAGGAAGATATTATGACCATCTAAAACTAACTCTTATTTCTCTGATTCAAGCACCTTTACACCTTCAAGGGGTGTCAAGAGATCAAAATGGACCCAAAGACGATAATAGGGTTCGAGATCCATATAGCACCATTGAACAAGACGTTGAGACCTGCAATTCAAACCTTACTAACTACGATGAAACTGTCAGTAAAGAAAGAAACAATCAACACAATATAAAAGAAAGAAGCAATCAACATAATATAGCTGCATACGAGGGCTTTGAAATGCCTTCTAACGAGAGAAGCAATAGACATAATATAGTCATTGCAGCCACGGGTTTTGAAGTGCTTTCTAATATCTTGCTAAAGAGGATTTAATTCCACCAGTAAAATCTCTCTCTTAATCATTTATTGATGCAGAAAGTTAAAAAGATGCAAACTAATCAGTTTTTGTCTCTGTTTCAGGAACTGCTATATAATGATGGAATATATAACAGATTATCGCTTGATGAGTTCTTAGCAGTGCCAGAAACAATTAATAGCTCAAATTGGATTCAAAATCAATATATCACCAACAAAGAACAGGGCGAGTTCTGAGATTCAACTTTTGCTGATAAAAATGTAGCTTACCTTCAAGAAGGAAACACACAACAATGCTAGGCAGCTGACAATGAAGGCTTTGGCTTGCCCTGCATAGGCTCGGTGATGTCATCGTCAAATTCGATTGAGAAATATAGGAAAAGACCACGACGAATATGATGAATTAAAGCCATCTATAGCAACTGTTGACTTTCAACATCGGGGGAGAATACCCTCCAGTAATAAGAAATACCTAGAGATGCTCAAGAGTCGAGAGAATGTTAGAAATTTTCAGATATCTCAAAGATCGTAGAAATGAAGAACTTTTTTCTTTTTTAACCATCTAAGGGTATTTAGAATCCCAAATTACAGCCGATGTAACAAAGAATATTATTAGAATATTTTGAAAGCAAAACAAAACTTAATCCCCAGCAAATACAAGCTGAACTAGCACTGGCGAAAATCATTATCATTGATGATTAAGAACAAAAAACTAAATAGTTCACCCTCATGAAGTCATCATTCTTCTTTGCTTAAGAGTTTTTCTTTGTCTGTACAGTTTCTCTTCTCGTGCTTGTTTTGCAGCAAGGGCTTCATCATCGAGCACTTGCATAGGAGACCATTCTGGCAATTTCAACGAACCGCTCTTATCAAACATAGATTCACTGATGTGGCGTAATTTGGGTCTTAACTTTAGAGCAGTAAAATCCGCTGCTGTCCCAACAACAGCAAAGATGAGTGAACAGCGATAAGCACCAAATTGACCACCTAAAATGTCACAGAAGAAGACTTTTAAAAGAGATGTCATATAAAGTGTGACAATCAAGCAAATTTTGCACTTTAACTGCTTAAAACAACAGGGTTGCATGCAGAACTCAGCTACACTAGCAGAATCACACAATCACAAGGATATTATATATATATACACACACACACACAAACACAATATGTAGACAGAGGGACTGATAAAATTTACCTTGAAGACGACCCAATATAGCACCAGTGCCGAATCCAGCAATTGCAGTATTCAGTAGATCACGGGGTCCTGTTTTACGAGTTGCTGTTACGAATTCACGAGCTCCTGTCAAATTACAGGTGTTATTGCAATATCCAATTGAACAGTTTGCATGAAATGTGGTGACAATGATACCAATTACCAAATCATCAACTATAGAATCTGTCTAGTTGAAAAAGTTTATATTTCCTACTAAGTTTGATTTCTTGAGAAGAAAACCAAGTCAGCAACAGCGAGGCTCAAAAACAGCAGAAGACATGTGCTCTCTCACAAGGAAGATGTGAAAGGCCATATTAAGGAGAAGGAAAAGGTTCAACGAAGCAGTGTCTTAATTTATAATTAGATTATTTGAGGCCTGTTACAAGTTTAATGCATTTCCCTATGCGATTACACATTGCCTAAAATTTCTTTTAGGAGTACCATCATGTTACGGTCCCGAGATACAGATTGACTCACTAGACAATTAATGGGAACGTTAGAAGCGATTGCCTTCCCTTTATTACTATTCCTTGAACGACCTAGGGTAATTGACAACTAAACTTGTTGAGAGACTACAAACTCAGTACTCGTTGAAAGAGAGACCAATATGCTAACTTTAAATAAAGGTTACATAACTTATTAGAATAAAAGACTTGACTAAGCCAATTAAAATAAGACTCCTATCGACATAAAGGAAGGCAGTCGCTTCTGACGTTCACATTAATCGTCGACTGACTCTACCTGTATCCTAGGACCGTAACGCATTGACTAAAATCATCCACCTAGGTTGACTTGCTAATACCAAACCTATAATTTTCATACAAGTCAAAGTTGCATTAACCTTTAGAGTATCATATTTTTATCCAATAAAACTACTTCAAATCAAGATGGGGGAAAGAGGGTAGTTTTTAGTATCCACTACGAGCTTTATCTTGAAAGGAGTTTGCATTCAACACTATTATGCTAACTCCCACATGAACATGAGAAATGAATTCAATGTGCCTAGATAAGATACTGAGTTATGTTATGAGAAGAGAATGATAACTTGATTCTTATGACTCTAACAAGATGAGAACATACAAACTCTCTAATATTAATTACATTAAGGCATCAAATCTAACTTCCCAGGTCTAAAATCCTAAAGATGATACTCAAACCTTGTTTGGTTCCTCCCCACTACACCACTCCATGGTGCCAAACAACCACCTAGTTATCTATGTCAAGAAAGCCAATCCCCCAAGTTACTTTAATTTTTCCACCAATGTCACTCCCATTAATAACAATGTCATGGATATATATTGCACACTTTATTTTGAAAGATCAAAGCGAACTTTCCCGTGATATAAGTACAAATGAAGCCACTCAAAAAAATGAACCGCTTTCACAACCAATAGCATAAAAACTAATAGCAAGAATTCTAGTAAGACCCTTTTTGATTGCTCTTAAAGCTGTTAGGTGCAAAATAGAGTAAATACTTTGGAATAACTAAATACTGAAGATGTGTGGCAGTTATGGATGATGAGACTTATGGTTTCTCTTCTATTCAAATCATGGTTGAATTTACGGTACAATTTTACATTTTCTGTACAAATCTACAATCGGAAACTACAAAGATTTTGGCTTTAGTAAAATACTGATTTGATGCAATTAAATACTTCAAAAAAAGCTAATGGCTTGAAACTAACAGTGATGAAGAGAAAGCGAATTAAAATAAATACCACAATAGCAGCCGGTGACAATAGCAAAATTAATGGCATAAGTGGCTGAAATATTAGCCAGGCCATGGACTTTTGGATGCTTTGAAACCAACCCAAATCCTCCACCAGCAACCCTTGTTTCAAACAAAGAGAACCGCGCAAACATTCATGATTCCTGGATGTTTCAGTGAAAAAAACAACTCTAACAGAGGATGAGGGAAAAAGGCAAAGTACCTGCAAGGATCGTAGGGATCAATATTCGACGTCGCCAGTCCTCGGAGGTTGATGATGGCGACTCTCCTCGATTGTTGGGGGATGCCATTGTTTCAGTTGGGAAACTTTTTCTGGGTTCAACAATGCAGATTGGTGAGAGTTTATTTCCAGAGATGTTTGATGAATAAATTGACCAACAATATGTGTTTTAAATCGGCCATTTACAAACTAGTAGAACTAGGGACAAACCGTGGACTAGGAAACTTGCAGACTGTTAATGGGTCGGATCCCGAAAATGTATTAGATAAAGGGCCAGGTCAATCATCCACTGAGAAGACCAAAACGACCGAATCATAACAGATTTATGGACGAGGCCTGACAAAAGAACCCACAAATACTGGAAGGTGTCGATATCATGGCGGTTCAGTTTCTTAATAAACAAATCCTCACCAAGCTAAGTTATAGAAGTTGCGAGAGTACTGCGTGAAGGTAAGCTAGCTAGGGTTTCCTTTGAAAAAAATAATTTACGACGTCAATTCTCCTCTCTTCCGCTCATTCCTCAGCCAGAAGGGTGGCTCATCCGACAAGAGGTTCTCTCTCTATCCCTCTCTTGTTATCTTTCGATGTGATTAGCGTGAACGATTATATTCGTTGGGCACTGGAACAAAGTATCAAACGATGATGTGTTTGTTGATTTTATGATTGTGAACAACACAAATCTGAAGTTTATGATAAGATGTATTGTTTCTAATTTGTTGAAATATATGGTTCAATTTACACAACGGTTAGCTAGTTGTTTTAAACGCTTAATAGAATCATGCTTAATGGAACTCAATGGTTGAGCTAGGATTTCTATATAGGACTAGGACCAAATACATATGCGAGTGCACGATCATTTATATAAACATATTATAATACAGTTATGAGTAAATCATTTTTGTAAGGAAAGAAAACCCCCCAGTCTTTAAACATATATTGAATTAAGAAATTATTTTGTATATATAGTTTTCGTTTCTAAAGATTGAAAGTAGCTTAAATGTTAAACTTAGAGAACTTTTAATACATTTTTAAAGATTCAGCGAGTTAGAAAGTTACAGATAAAAATTGGAGCTTTGGACGCCTTCACTTTATTTTGGGAGATATATCTAAAAAAGCCACATGATACTAGGTATATACCTTTATCAATTCTTGCCCCTTTGGTTCCGACGTGATTCGGCCACTGCTGAAACGGGTGCTTCTAATTTCATAATAGTAGGATCCTTAACTTGTAGTCATTATTTTGTCTTATCCAACTTAGGATGCTTTTATTGCTACTCTGTCTCTATTTCTATGAACACGCACTGAAGCATCTTTTCTGGCAAGAGTGACTAGTTTCCTTTGTGTGGCTGTGTTCACAATTTAGAGGAATGTTCTGTTTTTGTTTTGGTAGTTTTGGTTTGCTACACATTTTTAATTTCTTATTTCCTCTTCCATGTATTTGTCCAATGATTATATCAAGGCTTTCTTATGGATCTTTTACAACCTGCTACCTTGGGTTTTACCTTGACCTGCTGCAATCTTATCGTAAGAGAAGTTTTTGTGATGATGACATACTTTTGACATGTTGATGTAACTGTTGATTGATCTTTCAGGAAAATGGAGGAGCAGAAGCCAAAGGAACAAAAACCCAAAGCAAATGAGAATAAGCCAATCATGACAGAGTAGTAGGTGCTTTTGATTTAGGATTTAGTATGCTATAGAATGTGGGAGCCAAGAGGGTATTGGATGTTCTAAATACTTGCTATGAAAACTCTAGTTTGTTGTGGATCTTTCAAAATACCATAATTAATGGTTCTTTTTGTTTGCTTGAGTGGAAAGACCTGTTTTCAAGCTTCTAATGTTTTTAATTTTTTTTAATTTCAGTTGAATGTCTAGAAATTCTGGCTTTAGGATTGACAATGGTTCTACACATGTCTTGAGATGATAACCCTCATGAAGTGTGTTGCACACTTGTCCATGGATTTAATGCAAAATGCTTCCTGTTTCAGATTATTACAGCATAACAAACTAAGTTTGAGCTCAGCTGTGCAGGGGCCGATATCTGATCTGGATACAGTCTTTGCAGTAGCTTGGACTCTATTCCAAACAAAAACAATGATGCTCTGTAAGCTGATGAGGTTAGTTTAATGGATGATATGATCATTACTTCCAACTCTAAACTAATTATCTACATGGCTAGTATGGATATTTTATGGATTGAATATCCTTGAGAACTTTTTTTGTTATGCTAGTACTACAATGCAATTAGTTAATACTATAATCTTAGCTTTTGATCCTTCGTAATTGTATTACTTGCATAATTAATAAACTTTTTCCCGGGCAAAAATTCTAAGGGTGCGTTTGGTTCACGGAATGTAAGATTACCAGTGGGAATAAAAGATTACAAGGGAATAGGATTACTGAGAATGTTGTATTTTGTGTTTGGTTGGTTTAGCAGGAATATAAGATTACCGTGTTTAGTTAAAGAAATAAAAGATTATTAGAATATATATTTGACCAAATTATCCTTATTATATATTTGTTTTTTAACAAGTTGGAAAATATATAAATTTTTTCTTTAAAAAAATTAAATTCATAAAATTTATATATTTTTTTACAAAATTAAAAATATAAAAAGGTTTAATGAAATGGTAAAATTTTATTTTAATCCTTAAACTTCATATAAAATTTTAATTATAGATTTTTTTTTGTAAATCTAAAATAGTTTAAGGATAAATTTATAATTTAACCTCCGTAGAATTTTTATTATTCAATGATAGAATAAGAATATTTTTGAAAGAAAAAAAAATTAAGGGCATTTTAGTCAAAAATGTCGGTAATCCAACAATACCTAGAGAAAAGAAGATAATGACATTCGCGATGATATATCCCAAAAAATTTACTATTAATAATATAAGATTATCGATAATGACATTCCCAACCAATTAAATGAAAGAATGAAGATTTTATTACCATGAAAATTTCACATTTCCCTACCAAACACATTCTAATGCTAAATGATAACCATTCTCTTCGTGGAGGACATATTGACAGTTGGTCATTGGGTCCCAATTGCTCTCATCATAACGTACGAAGCCATCATGAGTTTTATTGACCAACTTGGCTTTTTGGTAGTACAGTCGGAGATCTTAATCTTCCTACATATTTCTATATGTATCTTTGGTTAATGGTTTCATATTGGGGAATCCAACGCGTTGCTGAAAATTGATTATTATCGGTTATTTTCGGAGATGATTATCATAATGTTAGACATAAATTATTGTTTGAGCTGATCGCCTCAAATGTATGTGTAGATAGATATATAGTATACCTATGAGGGACCGTGTTTGTCAAAAAGCTCATCGTATCCCTTAGTATCTTTCCACTCCGACAAGATGAAAAAAGAAATTTCTTTTCTCTTGTCAGAAGCTACCATCCTTTTTTCACTTTAGCTTTTTCGCCAAAGATTGGACACAATGTTTTATCGAGTAATAAACAATGAAAGATTTTCGTAGTCAAAGGGAAAAAGAATTGTATTTACATTAGAATGTCCATTACTACGGTGGAACCACTTGAGTGCCCATTATTGCCTTCGCATGTGCATCTACTCCAAGCTCCTCCATCAATCAAATATATACCTATATTTGTTCTGTAATTTTTAGTATATATCTCGAAGATGTTAAAGGATATATATAATTTATACTTCAACTTAAACCCAAGTGATTTGTCTAATTCTCATATTGTGAAACACCCTCCTAGTGTTCAACCTAAAACTACTATGTGATACGTAAATTATTTACTAATCACATCACACAAATATGATTGTAAATGGAACACTACAAATCATGAGCTATTCGAGTTTGGTTTGATCAAAGTTTAGTCGGCACTTGAATTAAATCGACTCGAATTGAGTTTGAACTCAACTCGAGTTCTTAACGAATTGAAATGAATTATTTGATATTTAGTTTGAAAAATTCACGAGTTCAATTTTTTTTTCAAATTTCATTTACTTACCGATTAGGTTGGAGTTCGATTTTGAATCGAGTTCAAATTTCAATCGAACTAAGTCTAAGATAGTTTCAAAATTTCAATCAAATTAAGTCTAAGAATTGTAAAATTTAAATTGAATTGTCAAATTCTAATAATTTGAATGGAATGAGAATCTCTTTTAAGAAATTGAGTAGGATACTAGTTTTGCTTAATGTTGATCTTCATGGCAGATGTAAATTCCTTGGCAATTATATACACGAAATTATAGCCGATTAGACATGAGAAAAAAATCAAGATGGTTGGTGATTATAGACATGAAAAAAGTTTCCGAAGTAGCTTTTGTTTCTTCTCAATCATACTTAAAATCTCTCTCTCTCTTCCCTTTATTCACGCCACTCTCACCCCCCCGGTTTCATTCACTTGTTTTTTTTTCCTTTTGCCACTTGCTTAACCAGATCAAACAAAACAAACCCAGAATTCTTTGTGTGTGTGTTCTTTTGCTATCTAATTTTCATAAAAAAAATGTATGTGTTTCCTTTAGCTTCAACCACTGTTGTGAAGAATAAAACCCAGTTTTCAAGCCTTTTGCTTTCTAACTTTATGCTCTTCTGCTCTTACATTGTTTATAATCCTCTCTACTTCTCTTATTTCATCTTCTTCTCTCCTTATCTTTTCAAGGTTTTCTCTTTTCTTTCACCACTCTTTGCCACCACTTCCCTTTCGGTTCTTGCGTTTTTCACAGTATTAAGGTCCGAAGTGTTCGACGATGGAGGTGATGGCTTACCATGCTTGGAAGAGCTTGAAGCGTACAAGATCATGTTTGAAACGTCAACCATCGGTTTGGATATGGAAGAAGCCACTGTTGATTGCTTACAAGCTGTTGAAGAAGCTTTGGTTCACCACCCTGAAACATTGACGAGTAGTTATTTCGACGAAGAATCGGCGGAGATTTCACGTCCGGTAACTGTTCAGGTAAATGCTGTAGTGAAGACCTTTGAAGAGTTTTTGCAAGAAAAAGATGGGTTCGAAAATTTATCGTCTGAAAAGGGAGAAAAAGATGAGGAATCAAAGGCAACGGTGAGTTCCCAACGAGTGAAGGCTGCTGCCGATGTCGATAATGACATTAACAAGGAAACAACAGGATTAACTTATGGGAATTTGGGATCAATGAGGAAAGAAAAGGAGTGGAAAAGGACATTGGCATGCAAGCTTTTCGAGGAGAGATACAACGCGACGGCTGCAGTGGCGGATGGTGTTGTTGAAGGGATGGATTTACTATGGGAAACATATGAAAGCAGTGATTCTACTAAGTCGAAGCTGAAGAAAGGAAAGAAGGGTGGCAATGGCATCGAAGACGAAGACGACGAGGACTACGACTACGAGGAAGAGTTGGATGGTCACTTGTGCTGTTTACAGGCTCTCAAGTTGTCGACTGGGAAGATGAATTTTGGAATGAGGCCCCACTTCGTTAAGATCTCCAAAGCCCTCAAAGGGTTTGGGTGGTTGCACCATGTTAAGCATGCTAAGAAAGGCTACCACTGAATTCTTACATTTTACTTTTTATTTCTTTTAATATTTTATGTTTGATGACATGTACTCTTTCCAAAATCACAAGTAAATATATATGCTTTTTGAATTCACATGAAAAATTACATACTTCCTCCTCTTACTCAGGGTGTAAAATTGATTTTATTAAAAAAAATTAATTTTAAGTTATTCAAATCAAATTAATTTTAAATTCAATTTATGAAGTTCAAAAAATAAAAAAATTTAGTTGAGTAATTTGACATTTTGTGAAGTTCAATTAATATACACTTTCCCTTCAGATTTTTAAAGGCAGTTCTCATGGGCCTTAGTCCAATCACCATTCATAATGTCATGTGTGCCAAAATGCACCCATTTGTTTCTTCAGTTGATAGTCCACCACCTAAAACACCATGCTTCACTTTGACATAATTAAAGTTGAGTATTCGATTGAAACGAATTAAGTCGGGTTAAAAATTTTTGAGTTAGTAAATTTGATGAGTTTATAACTCAAAAATTCGAATCAAGTTTATGAAATTCAAGTCGAGTCGAGTTGTTCAAGTTTATATTTAAATTCAATTATAAATATTTATCATATTATACTATTAATTGATTCCAATTTAAACACCCAACTATAACCATATATGATATAAATATATTTTTTTCATATTTTTTCTTATACGATATAGATATATAATGTGTATTTGATAGATTTGATTCAAACTTGAAATTTAATCCTCTAAATAATAAAAAAAAATTGAGTTATCCAAGTTATTTCAATCTTATTTTATTAATCAAACTTTATTTGAAATTTTTTCGATGTAAGTCGAGTTTATAAAATTAAGATCGAGTTAAATCAAATAGAATTTTTTAATGTCGAATCGAGTTAAAAGATTTGATTTTTTCCAAATGATTTTGCTATCAAATGATTTATTATATCCAGTGTAAATAACTTAGTTTGGTTGGTTCAGGGAGTTGAATAGCAAATTGGTGTGGTTTCCTTTATTTATAATCCACTTGAGTTACAAAACATATATGTCCAAATGTTTGGAAGACGTTGGATTTGTCATTTATGAGAGTTTCTTTGTCTCTAAGATTTCCAACTCTTTCCGTTAATTACGCTCATTCACAACTATCCTAATCAAATCTACTTCATGTTATCTTCCTTATTATAAAATCTTTTTATTGAATTAATGGTATAACTAATCTAAGGATTAGTATTTTATATTAATAATGAAACATATTGTATCAGATATAATTTATTAATATCTTTTATTTTATTTAAGATTTAGGGTTATAGATTTTAACTTTAAGTTTCGTTTTAATTTTTTTATCCATTCTAAATATATTAAACATCATTTAAATAAATATATTTGTGGGTCTTAAATTTATCACATATTAAATAATATTTTTCAATTAAAATAAATACATGATTATTGAATTTAATTTTTTTATTAATATGATGTGATTATAAGATAATATATGTTAATTTTTTTTAACTTATTGATAATGCATACACTTTACAAATACAATTAATCAAATTCAAATCATTTTTAAAATTATATTTACTTCTATAATAAAAGTCACTTAATAAATTTTAGTAGATTTAAAGTCAAATTCTTGAATAATGTTATTATCCTTTTATAAAGAAATAAAATATTTGTTTATTTAATTCCATTTGCAAGGCCACGATTATATAAAAACAAAATGAGAGCGTTCACACAGGATCCTGGTTGCCGGCAAATTCCAAGTAGCACGAAGCTAGCCTTAGCTCATCACCGACTAAAACGAAATCACAGCCGTTGATATCTCGAAACCCATACTCTTATCATAATCTCTGTATCAGCGGAAAGTGTAAGATCCCAAACTTAGAGCCCAAAACCAACACAAACAAACATCAGTGAGTGAAGAGAGTGCGGTTTTGTTTTGGCCAGCTTCTTTCCATTTCCTTTTTTCTTGATTGTTTGATGCGCCGGTGATTGATCGGAAAGATGGCAAATCCCCGTACAGCAAGAAGCGACGGCCGCGGAGGGCCACTGTTCGGAGGTTTTGGATCTACACTTAGATTATTGGCTTCTGCAATTGCGGTTGCAGTCTGTTTCTTCTTTGTTCTATCTTTCTTCTTCACTTCCCACTCTCACTCTCCTCATCTTCAAACCAACTTTGTAAGTTCTAACTAACTTTCTCCTTATTTTTAACTGAAAATTAACTCAACTCTCCTTCGGCTCATTTTGTTCGTTAAAGCATTAATTAAAGAAGGAAAGTATAAGAGATATGAAAATTGTCAGGATGACTGATGGAACGGTGTCGTTTCCTTTGTGTTTCCAGGGTTTCCCCACTGGTTCCTTTGGAATTGGATCCACGAGGAGGTCCGTTTTGGCGCTTAAATCGGATCCGCTCAAGCCCCGACTGGATCAGATCCAGAAGCAAGCCGACGACCATCGCTCCCTTGTCCTTGCCTACGCCTCTTACGCTCGTAAATTAAAGCTTGAAAACTCAAAGCTCGTTAGGGTTTTCGCCGATCTATCACGAAACTACTCGGATCTCATTAACAAACCATCTTATCGGGCTCTTTTCGAGGCCGATTCACTCTCCATTGATGAGTCGGTGCTACGACAATTTGAGAAAGAAGTCAAAGAGAGGATTAAAGCCACCCGCCAAATGATCTCGGAAGCAAAGGAATCTTTTGATAACCAACTCAAGATCCAGAAATTGAAAGATACGATATTTGCTGTCAACGAGCAGCTGACAAAAGCGAAAAAGCAGGGCGCATTTTCCAGCCTCATTGCTGCCAAATCAATTCCTAAAAGCTTACATTGTTTGGCGATGATATTGATGGAGGAACGGATCTCTCATCCAGAGAAATATGCAGATGAAGGGAAGCCTATTCCTCCTGAATTTGAGGACCCTAAGCTATATCATTATGCCATTTTTTCTGATAATGTACTTGCAGCATCGGTGGTGGTGAATTCAGCCACGAAGAATGCGAAAGAGCCATGGAAACATGTTTTCCATGTGGTGACCGATAAGATGAATCTTGGAGCAATGCAGGTTATGTTTAAATTGAAAGATTACAATGGAGCACATATCGAAGTTAAGGCAGTTGAGGATTACAAGTTTTTGAATTCATCTTATGTCCCAGTGTTAAGACAGTTAGAATCCGCAAACTTGCAGAAGTTTTATTTTGAGAACACGCTTGAGAATGCCACTAAAGATACAACCAACATGAAGTTCAGGAACCCCAAGTATTTGTCTATTTTGAATCACTTGAGGTTTTATCTACCTGAGATGTACCCCACATTGCATAGGATCTTGTTTTTGGATGATGATATTGTTGTGCAAAAGGATTTGACAGGGTTGTGGAAGATCGATATGGATGGGAAAGTGAATGGGGCGGTGGAGACTTGCTTTGGGTCTTTCCATAGATATGCACAGTACATGAATTTCTCGCATCCTTTGATTAAGCAGAAGTTTAATCCCAAGGCTTGTGCTTGGGCTTATGGGATGAATTTCTTTGATTTGGATGCTTGGAGGAGGGAAAAATGTACAGAAGAATATCATTACTGGCAGAATCTGGTAAGCTTTACTTACCACTCTTTGGTAGTTCGATCGATTTATTATGCCATGCTTGTGCTATTTTTGGTGATTGATTTATGCCATTGTTGGATGATGCAACTTTTTTCATATTCTAGCTTGTAGCTTGATTGTCCTGTTTCAAAGCTTAAAGCATATGAAATGAGAATGAAACTGTGGAAATGCCTGCAGTAGTTGTTCTTTAGGTTGTTGTTGAATGACGTTGTACTTTATGGCTGCCTGTTGAAATTGGGATACAGATAATTGATGTATACCTGGATTTTGCAGAACGAGAACCGGACCCTGTGGAAATTGGGAACGTTGCCTCCCGGTTTGATCACATTTTACTCGACAACGAAACCCCTACACAAGTCTTGGCATGTACTTGGACTGGGCTACAATCCAAGCATTAGCATGGATGAGATCAGCAACGCCGCTGTAGTGCACTTCAATGGGAACATGAAGCCATGGCTTGATATTGCCATGAACCAGTTCAAGCCTCTTTGGACCAAGTATGTTGACTATGATTTGGAGTTCGTGCAGGCATGCAATTTCGGTGTCTAAATAAAACGTCATCGTTGACACTGGTAATATGGCATCAAATCTAGTTTTACAGCAAGAATTTCATCTCACCATCTGCATTTTCTTACACGTTAAAATCAAGTGTCCGTATTCTGCGTGGAAGAAAACTAGCATCTATTCTTAGTGTAGCATACTTTATATTAATTTCAGAATTTCATGGTTTAACCGTTCTTTAAATTTAAATTATCCTGCAATGATCAAAGAGTTTTGTTTGTTGTTATCAAAAGCTTTATTTGATTCGGAAGTTGAACCAAAATCAATGGCGTTATTCTGCAACACTGGGAAAACTGAATACATGTTTGGTGTTTCATTCTAACCAGAGACGGTTCTTATATAGTTCTTCAAAATTAAAATCTACTTTTTTTTAATAATTAGAAAATTTAGTATATTATTATAGTTAGATTCTCAATATGAATGAATTTAAAATTGGATGAATATTTAAATTAAATAAAATGGTATTTAATATTAAGATAATGAAAATTTCATATTCTATAAGTTGATTCGCTATAAAATAATTTTATTTATATTTCGCATTTTAAATATTTGCCTAGCATGCGTGTACCTTAGTACATGGCACAAATGTTACGTACATGGATGTGTATGTAGACATACTATTTGATTGTAGTGATTTATATCTGTAAGATAAACTTGATCATGCTGCTGTTAAATTTTCGGTTTAATATTTAGTTTTGTATCCAAATCAATTTAAAAGGGAAATGGATTCCTTTTTTCGATAATACTGAAACAACAAGATTATGATATGGGATCTACGTTCCTAGCAACTAAGTCAACCATCTCAGGTGGAGGATCACGATAAGGGATTGGCCTCTCGCCGTTGCAGCTAGCTTATCCGCGACCTTATTAGCCTCTCGGTGAGTAAACAATATCCTCGTCTCCCAATCTCTAAGACGTAACTCATGTATCAGTGCGATAACACACAAAAAAGTCGGTTTCCACCACCACCTTCCTAACACCCATGTTCCATGCAAGCAACAAAGTGTCGTGTATGGCCCATAGTTCAGCGTTCGAGGTTGTACGAATGCCTATGCTTCCTGAAAAACCTCAAATCCAATTATCTTACGCCTCTCTCACCACACAAAAATCAAATGACATAATTATCATTAAGATATTGATTTTGAAAATAGGTTTTGAGTTTCTTTTTCTACTTTAAATGATACTGATTAATTCAAGAAATCAAGTTGTAAATTTTATCATAGAGGTACAGTATAAAAGAAATTTTCTTTTTATATTAAAAAGCCAAAGTTTAGAGCTCCATTTGTATATTTAGGATTCACAAAATAATTGCAAGAAAAGAAAAATTCTATTATGGATCATTTCCACCGTATCATTTATGGTTACTATTAATTAAAGTTTATCTATAACATCATTTTTTTCATATCATATGTATAATAATATCTTATTTTTCAAATTATCTTCTTCCCTTAAATGTCAAAATTAAAAAAAAAATCAAGGTTTATTTATATTCCCATCATATACCCCTTCACCCAAAATCCACATAATTGCACCACCAAGTTAATCCGATTCTCCAATCAATTTTTTGAACACCTAACGAATTGCAGCAGCTATTTGATCTATTTCTCCAATCAATTTTCTGAATGCCTTCACTGAAGAGAGGTAAAGTATCATGGCAGTAGCTGTTTACCTTTCTTTTGAACTCATTCCTATCTTAAGAACTGCAAGAATCGATCTCCCCCGCTCTTGGACATAATTTTCTTCCTGCTGGTATACTTGAAAGCTTCAACTAAGTTTTAATATTTTAAGTTATATTAGAGAGTAGTTTAAAGGACTGACTATGAATTTTTTCAAGCTTAGCGAAGTAGCAATCACTTTTGCATAAAACTATTTGCTAAATAGAAACCGAAAACAAATATTAACAAGGACCATAGATGATCGCTACTTCGTTAACAAGCTTGAAAAAAGTCATAGTAAGTCCTTTAAATTATTTTTTAATGTAACTTAAAATATTAATAGGGATCATAGATGACGTAGTGGTAAGGATCCGTGAAATAATTTATCCTTTCGTACAAAAAAAATATTTGGAAGTCTTTCTAACTAATTAGACGCGTATTTTCTTAAATTATTCATATTACTTTTATTATCATTTCACTTACTGCCGTCACTAGACGAGAAATTTATTGATAAAGATATTGCAGCTTTGGCAATTAAAATATAAGATTAGAGCATAGGTTCACATGTCCAAGACACTGACATAAAAAGCTAAATCTCTAGTACTTATTTAAAGTCCCTCATAAAGTTCCGAACGAAGGCGAGGGCTTAGCACAACTTCAAGAGGATTCAACTTGGGTAAGGCAAGCCCCAAGCCTTCTTCCATGTCCACTGCCATCCCATCAATTGTCCTAATCTCAAATCCCTGAATCAATTTAGCCGCTGTCAAGTGAACCACTTGCAGTCGAAACGTGATTCCAGGGCACGATCTTCTACCGGAGCTAAACGGCATGTACTCGAAATTCTAACCCCTAACATCCAAATGAGTATGTGTTGTCATAAACCTCTCTGGCTGGAACATATTGGCGTTTTCCCACACCCGTGGGTCTCGATGTAGTTTCCAAAGGTTGACGATTAACCGAGTCCCTTTCGAGACATCGTAGCCAGCGATGCGACAGTCTTGTGTGGCCTCACGGATTCCAGTAATGGGACCTGGTGGGTATAAGCGTAGGGTTTCCTTGACAATGGCTTGTAGGTATTTGAGGTTCTTAATGTCTGATTCCTCCACCCACCTTTCGGTTCCAACTTGGCGGTCGAGTTCTTCTTGAGCAGCTTTTAGAACGTTTGGGTGATTGAGTAGTAGAGAAAGTGCCCATGTGATCGTCACTGATGTGCTTTCTCCTCCGGTCAGTGTAAGAATCTGCACACAACATTAGAGATTCATTGCCAAAAAAATAATTACTTTAATTTTTATTTTTCTAAGCAATGTGACGCCCAATATTTTTTTTGGAACCAAATGTTTCATGATTAGATGAAAACTATTAGTTGATTAACAATTAACACTTGTTGATGTTGTGACAATTCTTACTTATCCAAAGTGATGATGTAGTATGTTTTACGTGTCTAAGATAATGACATGATAAATATTACGCCTATAAAATGATGACGTGAAACATAGCACATCATTACTTTGAACATACATGACTTACAACATAATCGATAATCATTTATCGCTAGTCAACTAATGATTTTTATCTAATCAGGAATATTTTATCTGAAATTAATTTTTACCATTGTTGTTGCTTTCACAATGGTATCGCGGGTATGCCCTGAAATTACAGTTTCCTCTGGCAGGTGAGTTAACATGACGTCCATGAAGTCACTTTCACAGGTACCTTGGTTTTCTCTTCTTTTCTTGAGATGCTCCTCCAGCCAAACACTGATTATCAACTTCTTTGGCTGTTCGCTTCATGGAACATATATGACCTTGAATATCCATGCATTCGAGGTACGGCAGAGCATCCGCCAACACGAAAATGCCGAATAGATAAATCGCTTGCTTTATAGCTTTCTCGTACCGCCGCGGCTCGCTGTTTACTTCGGCGTAAGTGCTGCCGGAGAATCGCTTTCCGACGAGCATCCTAAGGTTTATGTTGAACGTGAACTGTTCCAACGCCTCGCTGATTGTCACTTTGGCGCAATTCCCAGCACCACTTCGTGAAAGGCCGTACAAGTCTTTGATATAGTAGTCCATCTCGGAGAAACGTATGTGCTTTATCTTCTCCAAACGGTGGCTCGAGAGAAGCTCAATGGTGACCATCTTTCGGATATTACGCCAATATTCTCCGTATGGGGCGAGTGCAAAGATGGAGTTGTTGTAGCCCATATGCCGCCCGCCTGCGATGCTGGCTCGAGTGGCCAGTGTTCTGTCATTGGTGGGGAAGCAGTCTTTGGCGATTTCCCACTACTTACCACCAAAACTCGGTGGGTTCCGAGTTCCGAGTTTGAGTGAGAAGAGTGGGCCGTATTTGTCCGCCATTGTTGCTAGCTTCTTGCAGACTGTTTCTTTCCCACTTAGGAGATGGAGGTGGCCAATGAGCGGCAATGATACAGATGGTTCGGGAATACGATTTTTCATGGGAGTTTTTGGTGTAATTTTCGAGAAAATAAATAGAAACATCAACAAGGATGCAATTGATTGGAGAAAAGTGTAAAGATCCATGGTGATTGTGGGTGGTATTGCTATTCAAGTTTTATGTTATGTTTCCGACTAGCTATTTATAGCAAGCGACCTGGAACAAAAATCTTCTATGTACCCCACCATTATGTTTCTGACAGGTGGATTAATGACTTATGGGTAAATGAACAGAACTTTGTGGTATTATTTGTTTCATTTATTTCCTATCTCAACACCAGTGAATTCCAACGAAAACCAATGGATTTAAGATGAAAGAAAACAATCTTTGGAAGGACCCTTTTGATTTAATCAAATCATAATAGAATCAACGACAATCCCTCCATCGTTTAGATCATTATATCAGATTACAGAGAATCTCTCAGAAGCCATAAAATCACCTTAAAATTTTCAAACTTCTTGAATATTATTCTATGTTATCATGTCAAATGGTTTTCGTTTCAAGATATGCTCTTCCTCTCACCAACAACAATCCCTCCATGGTTCAGATCATTGAGTGGAGCATCAAATATTTGAGAAGCCCAAGCCTAAATCACCCATTTGTAAAAAAAAATAATAAACAAAAAAACCGAATGAATTGATTATAACTTTTGGAAATATGATGATTCATTTGTAAATTTACTAATAATACAGTGATTTGTGGTGTAATATAACCAATAAAAATTAGTTATGTGTTTTTTTTACATAAGTGTTTTCTAATATACCTTTTACAGCCTGCTTGAGATTTAATGACACAGTAATATGATCATTATAATCGATTAAATGAATAATTCAATTGTGATTTTTTAAAATATAATGACTCATTTATAAGCTTACTAAAATAGGGTGACATTTGATATAATTTTCCACTTTAAATTTGTTAGAAATATGTCCACTCACGTGGTGGATGGAGAGAAGAAAATATTTTTAGATATCTTTTAATAAGTTATAAATAAGGTTGTGTATTTGATGAAATTTAATTAAAAAAAAACCAAGTTAATCTAACAAGAGTTCTTTTATCATCTTAATTTACTTTTATTAATCAAGTTAAATAAATTGTATTAAAGTTATTCTTTTAAATTTCAAATTAAAACTTTTTTGACAATATAATCAAATTTTAAGTTTTAACAAATAAATTTAAGATTATATAATCTGTAAGTTATAAATGTTCAAGAAAAACAATCTTGATTTATGAAGCACGCTTGAGATTCTCTCTTCCTGGTCTCTTTTATGCTTGATTTTAAATGATAATAAATTTGGCTAAGTGGAATGAATATATATAATACTTCCAAAAGTTATCTTAGTGTCAATGTATATATCCTAATCTTTATTTTCTTGTTTTTAGTACATGACATGAACCACGCAAAGTCATGAAATGATTTAATGTGAAATCTTGGGGAAATTGTTCCTTACCCATGTATTGAAACATCAAAAGTTATATTACTTTGACCAACGAACCTATTAAAATTCAATGTATGTATTGTAATGATTTTTATACATAAATATGTGGTGAATATAAAGTAATATCCATCCGAATACTCTCAGTCATTTGACAATAAATGTTTACCCCCTGCATAAGCGGTATTCGAACCCAATACCTCATAAAATAATAACAAATTTCATAATCATTAAGTTCAGTTAATTCATGACTACATGAAATTGGAAGCCGTGCTTCGTTGGAATAACTAGAGGTTTCTATTGGACTTCTAGATTATGTGAAAACTTTTAAATATAGTCGATGTTAAGAAAATTCAATGAACTGTTTATTATATCTGAAGACGAGGAGATAATGATAACATGACCGAGTTGAAATAAGCGTGGTGGAGGGTAGAATTTACATAAATAGGTTTGAGTTTGAAAGTTTATTCATACTCATTTGACTCAATAACGATCTATTTTTAAACATTTGAGTTAAAAAAATCAAACTGAAAAACTGGTAAGTCTAGAAAATATTTAAAATAAAAAGAAACATTAGTAATTAATATAGTGGGAATTATCCTGATGTTAAGTGAAATCGAGTTTTCCTCTTTCATTTATGTCTGATTGCGGCATGAGATGAGATAATTATACTATTATTATTGTTGTCATAAGTGAGCGTTGTGTGAAATTGTGATCATTATATATATATATTGTGTGATAAAAGAGGTTAGGAGGAACCAATTTATGAATGTGATATCGGTCACGTTGATAATAACCAAAATGATTAGTATATTACGGGTGGAGTTTAAAAATTATTTTGAGGCGTCATATTTAAAAAAAATATTTTTGAGTGTCAAATTAAGAAATTGTATTAAGATTTTTTTTAATGGGCGGAAATGAATAATGGGTGTCAATTTATTATTTAAAGGTGTCAATAATTTTTAAAATATGTATTAATTTTTAAATATTTTATATTAAATTTATATTAAAAAATTCCAAATTTTGTTAGGATGTAACACACACATATATATATATATATATATAACTTGCCCTTATTAATGATATCGCGTGTTTAGACTTTTACTTTTTCTTTTATACTTTTTAGCATACTTTCGTTCTCAGTGTGATAACAGATTTCAAGATTATGCTTTGAATTGAGATTAAAAATATAAATAATTAAATTATAATATAAACCAACAACTTTTGTATAACACGAGAACTAATAAAAAATTGATATTTTTAACATGAGAGGTTATAATATGTCGATTATATTGTGTTGGATTGACGAGTGATTTTTAAGAGGAAACAACTCCCAGATTTTAATATGGTTCCAACGTGGCATGGTTTCCTTGCATCAATGGCCGACGGCCAACCAATTACATGTCACAGAGGTTCTGTAGTGAGAATGACACTCTGACGGCTAATGTTAGAGTAGTATTAAGGACATCTGATGATCTGGAAAGGCTACGGAAATATGTGGTTTATATTATGTAGGAAAATCTGGACCCATAGTATTGGTGTGTAAATTTGGATATTAGATCCGAAAATTTAAATATTTGAAATTTCATATAATTAAAATAGTGATCTTAATCCGATTGAAGAAAATTAGGTCTCCGAGTTTTTAATATCTAAAATTTCAAATTTGATATCCGAATATCTAAATTTGAACATAAAATTTAATAGTATTTTAAATCATTATCAGTTGAAATTTAAACAAAATTAGGTTTTTTTTTTCTTTTATTTTTTAAATTAAATACATAATAAATCATTATATTTTATCTCTCTTAGTATTTGATAATAGTTACATCCCTAACAATAACTATCTAATCTTGAATCTCCCCACCACAAAATTCATATGTGGCTGTTACGACTGAGTTTTCTATGGGGTTCTCCTATAGTCATCAATTGCTTTCACATTTAATGCTGCATTATTGGAGTAAAAAGCGTACCAATTATTTTCTATGAGATTCTCCTATTACTGTTATTATTCTTTAAAGTTTCGAATTTGAATACTATAAATATTAGAAGTATGAGTATTTAATGTTAAGTTGTTGAAAGTTATAATTGAATAGATATTATTTTATACTTACCTCGTATTAATAAAAAAAATCATAATTTATTTGTACCGTATGAATTAAGATTTTTATGTTAATTTACTGATTTGTAGTTTTTTTACATTTTAATTTTTAAAATTTTAAATCGGTTAAATTATAGTTGTAATGAAAGTGTATCTTCATATATATATATATATATATTTATTTGTATTATGATCATTGACGAATCCAGAAAGATATTATTGATTGGACTAATATAAATATAATAAAAAGTTTATCTAATATTTCTCATATATATATATATATAATCTTTCAATTCAAGAATTTAATAACTAAGACTAGTATAATTACATGTTCTAACAGAACTTTAAAATTTATGTTATCAAAATACATAGTTCGAAATATAATATTCTCTTTTTCATAGAACCAAAATCATATGTGATTGAGGCAAAAAAATAATGAATAATTTTGATTGAATAAAACTAGATATGAGGAGCATCTTTTAAATTTTTATTATAATCTTGTAGGTGATGTTGAAAAATTGCTAAACAAACTCTAATAACACCATAAGTTCATAAGTAATTAAAGAACAAAATAAAAATAAAATATGAAAATTTAAAAAAATTTAAAATTTTAGTTAATATACTCGATCAATTTCATGTTTTAAAAGAATTATTTGAATTTGAAAAGCATATAATGAATATAAATAAACAAGTAAGAGATTATAAGATTTTGAAGAGATAAAATTGTAGTTAAATTTAAAAATTAAATATGATTCTAATTAATTTAATTTTGATTAAATAAAATTATAAATAAAATTAAATTTAATAAGGTTATAAAATTATATTTTTTTCTCTTACTATAAGATTCTTGAAGAGATAAAAGTACAGTTAAATTCAAAATTAAATAAGAATTTAATTAATTTAATTTTTATTAAATAAAATTGTAATTAAATTTAAATTTAATAAATTTATATAATTATATTTATTTTTCTCTTAGCATGGCCTCGGTAAGCCCAGGCCTACCTCCGCCCCTTATTGTGATTTCATAACAAAATCCTGATTATGTTAACCAAATCATATTATGATATCATAACCAGATCCCTAGTTATGTTAATCAGGTTATATGAATATGTTTTAATTAATTTATTTATAATTTGATTGATTTTCATCGATTAAGTTAATCAGATTATATAAACATGTTTTAATTAAAATTTCCTACCTTTAATTGATATTTATTTTATAATATATTAAAATTTGCCTATACTGTTATATTGTTTTTTATGTTTGATTGGAGTATAGTGTCGTAGGATTATTATTATCTCCCTAAAAGACATATGATAGGATGCATAACGTCATTGTTTTTTCAATCATTTCAATTTTTCTTTTTGATGTGAGATTTATGACCCCACGCTTCAAGGTGTGATATTTTCTCCATTCAATCTTGTGATACTCTCGTCACAAGTTATCATTACAATTATCTATCATGTCTATTCCATTCACTTGAGAGTTCAACATGAAAACGAACAGTCAAAAACTCGTTCTAATATAACTTTTCATGTGAATATTATTAATTTCTCGAAGACATATCTAATCGGATATAATGTGACATCGTTTATAAATTATAAAACCTCTATTTTTCGCATCTTAAAGGTGTGATAATAACATAAAATGAAAAACTTTGTGATAATTTTTTTAATAGGACTAGGTATTTTTCCATTAAATCACGCGCTCAAGTCTAGCCCATGCATGATTTACAATCAAGAAAGGAATATAATTTAAAGGATAATATATATATATATATATTCACTAAATTTTAAAGGTGATTTATTTTAATTACTAAACTAAAAAATTATAAATTAAATTATTTAACTATTTAAATAATATTAATTAAATATTATCTTAAATATTAAAGGAAATGTTTTACCAAGATTGAATATTGAATATACATACTCAGAAGCTCAAAACTTAAATTTCTATAAACTATGCAACGTTATTAATAAATAAATAAATTGTAGTGACAAACACGATTTAGAATTTCAAAATATTTATCGAGTACTAACAAGCCCACCCAGTCCAAATCCCTTGAACACAGGCCATTGAAGCTCTAGTTTCGGATCAATGAAAAGATGGGCTGGCCTACTTTATCTGGGCAGACCTTAGCAAAATCCAGCCACGAAAAAAATTCTTACTTTTGCGACGTTAATCATGATTCCTGGAAAACTCAAAACAAGTTATAAATAAGCACGAATACGAATATATACGATTCAGCTCTCGGAACAAGAAAAAAGAAGAGAAAATGGCGGCCAATTTCTGGACTTCTTCTCACTTGTAACAATCGAAATATACCCTTAATGATTTTGCAACCCATTGTCTGCTTTTAAATTGTTTCATTTTTTTTGTATGTTGACTTTATTAATTTTTTTTATCGGTTGATTTAATCTTGTTTGTGCAGCGAGCAGTTTTTGGACCCGGAAGAGGTGGATGTGGTACATCAGCAAGATAAAGATAAAGGCATAACCCTTGAAGAATTTAAGCTCGTTAAGATGCACATGACGAATTGTAGGTTCCCTTTCTCAATTATTGCCTTCCTTTTCGTGTGGATCTTGATTCAGGTTCTTTCTACTTTTCTTTGTAAATTTTGGGTTTTGCTTAAAATTTTGGTTTGTTCGTTTTGATGTAATCTTTCATTTTTACATGTTATTAATCTAACGGAGTTTGTAATTTCGCATATGGGTTCTCGAAATCAGAAGCATGTAATCATATTGCAGAACCAAAGAAATAATAATAATAATTGTTCCGTTTTTACTTCAGATTTTGTCACCAAGGAAGTGTTTCAAGAATCATAGGCCCCTTTATTTTTAATATAGCTTTAATGTTTTGTTTTTAACATGGATATCAAACGAGTCTACCAATAAAAGAAGATTACTAATCTGAGCTTTTTTTTCTGTACTAAAATTTACTTTGCGGCATTTTTATTTTAGCTAGAACTATAAAAGTAAATTGGTGGTGTAGTAGAAAGCTATTTGTTCCATTTAACTTCCCCATTAAAGTTCGCAATTTCATGCTTTTTTTGTTTCTTTGAAACTTTCTTAGGTATTCAGAAACTGGCTCAATTTGTTAAAGTGAGACAAAGGTTTGATCTTGTCTTCGGGTTTTTAAGAATGACCTTTCTGTTTACTAATGATGGACCTTTACATTTAGTGGTGGCATCAATGACTTTTATCTTTACATTTCCTTTCTATATTATGTATAATTGTATATACTGCTGTGGTTTCTTATGCTGGTAATGTCTTATGGCATTTATTGGTGGATCTGAACTGGTTCAGCTGCCGATGTGATTATAATATCTCTTTTTCATTCAGCTGATATTATGCTTTTGTGCTGCTGACATTTATTCTATGTCCTAGCTGTCTTATAGTGCTATCCTAGACTGAACTTGACTATCTAATGGCTGAACATCTTTTACAATCACTTGCTAAAGATCTATGAGTCAACTTAAAAATGAGAATGCATAGGTTTCTGATTATGTACTTTATTATCTCTGCCATATTACTGATTTTGTGTGATGATTAGACATAATGACATTCATAACGCTCATTTACAAACCTCTTATATTGGGTTGTCAAAGTGATCTGTACTTAAACCTATCATGTATAAAGTAATGGCTTCCTTATGAGAAAGGTTAGTCACATGATGCTCCATGGGAAATTGTAGCAAATTATGACCAGAAGTTCGCTAACAGAAAGGTTTGCGGAGATTATGTATCCTTAACATGATATCATGCTTAAACAGCTTTACCTCTCCTTTATGAGACACTTTTTTCCTGGAAAATCAGTGACTCTAGTATGTTTCTTTGCATAATGATTTTAGCGTAACTTGTTGTCATTACAAATTTGATTCACAAAAAATTCTTTTCAGGGTTGTAGCAACTGCAGTTGCATATATGAGACGTGTCTATACCAGGTATTTTCCCTAGTTTAATAATATGGTTATGTAAAAGGTCATGTTGGTCATTGATGACAAGCAGCTCGTAACCTATTCTCTTATTTACTTTCATTGTTTTTTATCTAGCTATGGATTCTTGTGAATTCAACGACATGATTCAGTTTTTTTAACATGATTCAATTTGAGAATTCACATGCCTTAATTATCCAGTTCTTTTCAATTATGTTGATCGTTAGGCCTGCATCAGTTGCTGCTGCTTCACATGAACAATCATTTTCATTTGATGTTTACTATCAATTGCCCATACAAAATTAGGCATTAAGCTCATTATTCTTATCGCACCCAGATGGGATAGAGATGCATTGATGTAAATTAAGTGTCCATTTTACTCCTTACAGTGTGAATCGTGAACCATAGTTTTTCATTTTTCTTTCAGAAAGAGTATGAGTGAATATGATCCACGTCTTGTTGCTCCTACTTGCTTATATTTGGCATCCAAGGCAGAAGAAAGCACAGTGCAGGCTAGACTTCTTGTATTTTACATAAAAAAATTAAGTAATCACTTATCTGTAATTTGATTGATTAATCCTTTGAACTTCCAAGATATTTGGTTGTTTATTCCAATCCTTCCCTTTTTTTCTTTACAGATTCTGATGAGAAGTATAGATATGAAATCAAAGATATACTTGAAATGGAAATGAAGATTTTAGAAGCACTCAACTATTATTTAGTTGTATTTCATCCTTACCGCACATTAGTTCAGTAAGTTTTTTATCTTTGTCAAAATCTTTATGCGTCTGTAGTTATATTTTAATTTGCATCATAATCTTTTGCATGGTTAACGGTTTAGAGTTGGTAATAGAAAGGAATAAGGTGGATCAATGAAATGATATTCTTTGCCTTAATAACTCCAGTCTATATTAGAGGTAGTGTCCTCTAAGGTCATTGTATCTATTTTTATCTTAAGCTTTAACTTTTCTCATTATCCCCACTTCTTTCTATTGTTATTTTAAATCTTTTTCAGTTTCCTAGTGACATAATTGCAAGATATTGATAAATTTGTTCTGTAGAATCCGGTTAGCATTTTGTAAATACTTTTGTACACTATAGAGATCTACTAATTTACAGCTCAGATACAACTTTAAGATATTTGTGATAACAAATTCTTTGGAACCAAGCTACTTCAAGTTTAAATTATTCCTCTCATCCTGGCAGGTTGTTGCAGGATGCAGGCATCAACGATATGAATATGACTCAATTGTCTTGGTAAGTGTCAAAATTCTAACATCAGTCACTTTTGAAGTTCAAAATATTTTATCCATGTCAGAATATGCCCTAAAATTCTCCACATTTTCCCATGGTTCTTAAAGTTGTAAAAAGGAGCCACCGAAAGTATTTTGCCTTTGGCATTGCCAGCACTATGCATTGGCCAGGGGCAAGCAAGGCTACGGGGCCTCATCCCCCCGGCTAGTCCAGGTGCACTAGGTTTTTCATTATTATCTTCCTAAAAAAAGGATAAAATTCCCCCTCCTAGAAAAAAAAATATATAGTATTATATAATTTGATCATTTCTTATCCCAAGACCCAATATAAAAATTCACGGCTTTACCCTTGACATGGATCATGATGGATAATACATAAGCACGGACACCCATACACAAGTAGATATGTATGAAGTACTGTTGAACTTTGATGGTTAGGATCAAAGATAAGGACTGCAATTGTTTGATGGAAACTTTTATCTAACATAAAAAGATGGTACTTAGCTTGATATGAGACTACATTGAGTTTCAATATTTTGACATTTGAGATTAATGAGATTTTTAAATAACTAGCCTATGAGATTTATATAGGATCATGTTAGTGCTATAGTGCATGTAAAGCTGGCAGAGGGAATTTTGATCACGTTGTCTTTCTTTCTGTTACTGTTGAGTTGTACTTGACGCTGGCCACTTCTTTAATATTTCTAGATTGAGAAACTGAGAATCGAAGTTGATAGAGGTAGAATTAGGCGACGTATTTAAGAAAACTGTTTTATCTGAACCACAGTTGTGGATGGAAATTTTGGAATATGTAGTTGGTTGTCAACATTGTGTCCACAAGAGACTGAGATCATCATCATGTATATCAAGATGCATGGTTTCTTGCATGTAAAGATAGGTAACATCGGACTGGATGGAAGCTGCACTAATGTGCATGTCGTGTTTGTGATCAACAATTTGGTCTAAATTTGTTGCAATCTTCTCCTTATCCTTCTTCAAAGTTATGCTAAAAACGTGTTTTTGGGTTTTTTTGAAACACAGGGGACTTGTAAATGACACATACAAAATGGACCTCGTCCTTATACATCCACCGTATTTGATTGCCTTAGCTTGCATGTACATTGCTAGTGTATACCGAGAGAAAGATACCACCACCTGGTTTGAAGAGCTTCGCGTCGATATGAATGTGGTGAGTTTCTTAAAGCTATATCTGATTTAAAATGTTACGGTTTCTTTCGTTACACAAATGCACATCTTGTACACAACTTCATTGAATTAAATCCATGTATAATACCAAAAAGTGGCTGCCTTTTTAGAAAATTTATTTCCCATCGTCAACTAAATTTGACTGAAACTTGCAGGTGAAAAACATCTCCATGGAGATTTTAGATTTCTATGAAAACTACCAAACAATTTCAGAGGAACGAGTGAATGCTGCTTTCAGAAAACTTTCTTTTAAGCCTTAGATGGTTGAGTGAAGACAAGCAGCTCTGACAAGCACTGGCATAACAACATTGTATTGCATGACTGGATGTTGTTGCCTTGTCTGTTGTAAGCAATTGTAAAACAGGTAAATATGGTTTAGGAACAAGTGAAAACATGAAGATCTCTGGTTTGATTTGACCTACTGGCCCTGTATGATATTACAATGGTACTATTACAAGTTTGCAGGTAGATGATTACTGATTAGAGTGCATGTACAATTACTCCTTTTAAGATTTTCTTGTAACATATAATTCAAATGTTCACAAATCTTAATTATACAATAGAATATCAACAGAAAGTGATCGAATTACTTAAGGCTCCACAATAATCTTCCCGGTGGCATGACCACTAATGCTCTTTGCCCAACCCTCCTCGGCCTTGCTTAAAGGATGCTTTGAATCGATTACTGCTTTAATCTTTCCTTCTTTCACTATCTTAACAAGATGATCAAGCTTCTCTTTCCTAGGCGTCATAATCATTGGAACCAGCTGCTTCTTGGAGAAAGTAAGCTTCTTCAGAGAAAAAGTCATGAAAGCACTAGGCGTAGGAGTAATGTCGAATACCTTGCCGTTTGCACTCAAATTAGGCTCAAAAGTAGATTAAGGGAAGCCCACTGTGCAGCGGATTACAGTGTCGTATTTGCGACCGGAAGGACTCTTCAGAGCTGCACCTTCTGGGGTCTTGTAGTCGACTACCTCGTCGGCTCCCAGACTTTTGATTAAGTCGATGTTATGAGCTCCACAAGTGGCCGTCACATGTGCGTTTCCAAGCTTTGCTAGTTGAACTGCGAATTGACCTACGCCACCCGAAGCAGCGGTGATCAGGAGGTTTACTTGCTGGCCACTTCCGTCATACTCGAACCCTGCTGTCTGGAGGAGGCACTTGTGAGCCGCGAGGTCAGCAATCGGCAAAGCTGCACCTTGATCAGCTGATACCTCTGGAGGCCTTGAAACTGTCAAATTCTCCTGGGCCACAGCAAATTCAGCTAGTACACCTCCATATTCATTCTGTCATTGCAGAAATCATGAAAAACTATAATATATGTCCTTTGTTTAAACTTTTGAAGCAGCAAAAATGCAAACAAGGAAGGAGAGTACCTTGAGAGCAGCGGGAAGGAGAGTATGGCTTTATTAAATTATTATTTTGAACGGCTCGCATCATCTTAATCATAGCCTTTTCCGTTTAAGAGAAAGCGGGAAGGAGAGTATGGCTTTATTAAATTATTTAATATGCATTGGGTTCATCTTCAGACTTCGAAATGGATAAATTCACGGATATACCCCTGTTCTGACTTTTTTGCCTCTCTCGCCAGCCTCTTCTGATCAGAATGATACCATCATCTCCCATTACAAACCATATGATGTATAAGCGATCCAACACAATTTCTGTAAACCCCACAGCTCACATTGAACGATACCTTCACCGCAACTTTTGACAAAATTGTACATCAACAATTGACATATGTTTTGACTATGTTCACATGACATAAATTTTGAAACATTCAATCGTGTCTTCATAGTCAGAAAACATTTTGCCCTTTAAACATCACATTCTTGTTATAGGGCAAGCCATGGCCCCAATCACATTGAAAACGCATACAAGTCCAACCCCCGACAACATTCATTGTCCAAATTGTCATTGAGAAAACAAGTAGGAAAATTATATGTGGATACGGAGCTTACAACACAATAAGAAAACTTGCCAACCACGTCTCATAAACTATGGCTCCACGATTATCTTACCAGTGGCATGGCCATCCATGATCTTAGCCCATGCTTCTTCAGCCTTACTTGGGGGATACTTTGAATCAATTATTGTCTTAAGCTTCCCTTCTTTCACCAACTTCACTAGATAATCGAGGTTCTCCTTCTTAGGCTTTATGATCATTGGAACCAGCTGCTTCTTTGAAAAGGTAAGCTTTTTCATTGCAAAAGTTAGCAAAGCTCTAGGACCAGGAGTTATATCTATTACCTTCCCGTTCGCACTCAGATTAGGCTCAAAGGTAGACCAAGGAATGCCTGTCGCACAGTGGATCACTGCATCATATTTGCGACCAGAGGGGCTCTTCAGTGTCACCCCATCAGGAGTCTTGTAGTCAAGAACCTCATCTGCTCCGAGGCTCTTGACTAAATCCATATTACGAGCCCCGCAAGTGGCCGTCACGTGCGTGTTTCCCAGCTTTGCCAGTTGAACTGCATATTGACCTACACCACCTGAAGCAGCAGTAATCAGGAGGTTTACTTGCTTGCCACTTCCATCAAGCTTGACCCCAGCAGACTGGGTGAGTGCCTGGTGAGCTGTGAGACCAGCAATGGGCAAGCCTGCACCTTCAGCAGCTGGAATTTCTGGAGGCCTTGCAACCGTCAAGCTCTCCTTAGCCACAGCAAATTCAGCTAGTCCACCTCCAATCTAACATTGCCAATATAATCATAATAGAATACAGCCATAGCAATTTGCAAAAATGATACACCGAGTTGCTGATAATTTCACCATACTACCGACCTGCAGTGATAGTAACTAGTTTTCTCCCAGCCAAATGGCCACATGATGAGAGTAAAATCACTTAGACGATAGTCATATAGACACAGGACGGTTACACTCTAAACACAATATGACTCGAAATGAAAATTAACAAGTTGTAATAAGAATATAACATCTGGCATCTCGGGATATGCCTATAGCTTAAGCCAACAAATAGGCCAGTCAAACATCAAAATGCCTATTTTCTCTCGAGCATCACCATCAATACAAACAAAAAAGTAATCTGTTACTCTAGTGAAATTCTATTGTTTATTCCACTCTTCATGAGGAAATCTCCCTTCTGATTGTTCTCAAAATGATTAATGACTTGCTAGTTGAGAAACTACTATGAGATCAGAGCTTTATGCTGATTGAAGAAAGAACGAAGAATGAACTTACAAAATGATTAAGCGTACCCACAACTTTATCTCCAGCTTTGAAATTTGTGACTCCCGGTCCAACCTTTATGACTTCTCCTGCCACATCAGTAGCTGCAAAAAGGAAAAAAAAATCAATGGCAATAGGTACCATGAATTACCATCAGCTAACCACAATTGCTCAAACTAAGAGGCGTACCAACCAGTATATTATTTTGTTGGTTAATAAACAAAAGATATATCCCTTAATAGTATGTGCTTTAACGATAGCCTTAACAAATAGAGTTCACGTTAACAAATGCCAGTAAAGCAGAAAACAGATATGTACATGGAAGCAAATTAGATTACAGTGTTGAATGATCAGGTAGATATTAAATTACTCAATGCCATCTGTGGGAGTTTAACACAGTACTATTAGCCAAGTAAAAATGAAGGAGTCGCAAGAATATTTCAAGACAAACAATGAAAATAAAAAAACTACCAGGTATGTGGGGAAATTTGACAGGAAAAACTGGGCGCAGCATTCCTTTCTGTATTTTCCAGTCAACTGGATTTAGACTAGTTGCCTCTAGTTTAAGCAAAACTTCACCTTGATTCGGAGCGGGGACGGGGACTTCAACATGCTGTAACACTCATAAAAATTATTATCAACATGATATCAAGCACGAAAATACTGGAAGAACATTTCCAAATAAAAATGGCCAACACCTCATTATCAATTTCTCTTTCCATTCTTGAAAAATCTACTGTCCTAGTGTTAAAAGTTAGTTTCAAAGTTTGCAATCAACTTTAAAAAATGTTTTGTAAAGTTTGGTAAATGTTTGGTAGATGTTCACTTTAATCATTGTACTTTAGGATATTTTCAAAGATTAGTCCCTAAATTTCAACTATAAATACATATCTCATTTAGTTTCAAAATCATCCCAAAATCTCAAATCATTTCTTTCTCCAAATACTAGAGAGTTTCTTATGATTAGTGAGTGTTTTGTAAACACCTGTAAATTTTCTCTTAGTAAAAGATCTGAAGCAGTCCGGAGACGTAAACACAATTGGCTGAACTCCGTTATCAATTTTCGGATATTATTTTTCCGCTTTTATTTCGCATTCTTACTAGTATAGTTATAGGGAAATTACTTGATTACTCGTTTATTTCCCAAGACCTAGTTCTTCACGGTCCACATTCAAATAATTTTGATGCATTCAATCGTAAGTTTATATAACAGAATTTTGAATTCAATGAGAATATCAGCAAATACCCCTCCATTGATCAATATAAGCACCAGATTATCAACCTTGATTGAAATGTTGTCCACATAAAAAACGAACTAGTGTCTCAATCCAGAAAACCATAAGATAATAGAAAAGTAGATAATGAGAATGGAATGAAATTACCTTCAAACCAGCAGCGCCTCCGCCATAGCAGCTATATTGAAGAGCATGCATAAGATTTTCGGCCATTTTGTTCATGAGTTTGAGAAGAGAGCAAAACAGAGCTTTGTTGAAAGGGAGTAATAAAGTTGAGAGTTGCATTTGCATTGTTTTAAACGGTGACGCCTAACCACCATAAATCCAAATGGTCCACTTTGGATGAAAATGGTAGTTTCCATAATTGCTTTATCTTTTCCTTTTATGGCCGATTTAATTATGGGGAAGGTCTTTAAATTCAAGATTAATTCGTTATATTATATTTTTATAAAATTAAGTTAATACATTAAATTTAAAACTAAGTCGTTATACTCTAATTTGTGTTTAATTTTGTTATTAATTATTAAATTAATAATTATAAAAAATATAACTAGATAGTATGGATATTTAAACCGAGAATACGGATACTGAACAAGAATATAAATACTTAAAGAAGGACCATAGAGTATGAATATTTTATGAACAATATCAATATTGCATGAATAAATATAGATAACGACTGTTTAAAATCAATATTTTTAAAGCTAAATTCATACGATATTGGTATTGTATGAACAATATCAATACTAAAAAAAACTCATAATAAAGTTCAAAAAATCAAACCAAAACACCTCTTAATACTTGGTTTGATATCCTAATTCCTAAGACTTATTGGATTATCAAGTCATCGTCTAACATCAAATCATCACCAAGTTCATTTAAACATGCTTTAACACTCAAAACACCCAACATGCAATATACAAACATACCAAGTACCGAATTTATGAAACACAATAAACATTTTTGAAATCTGAAGTGTGCTAATTTAGGTTTTACAACAAAAGAAAGCTCATTTGATTATCTTTCATTAACCTTCTTTATTTTTGACAAAAAAAAAAAAAGAAGAGAAAAGAATATTAACCTCTTTTATTAAGTAACAATTGCATACAAATGGTTCAAAGATTAAACGAAGGATTAAAAGTAGTAAGAAAATGAACTCAGAGCAAAGAAATAAAAAGAAAATGATCTGTCTAAGATCTCATAGCTTAAATCTTCCTCTTAAACCCCAGGTTAAATTCACACCACTATCTTGAAGAAATGATGAGCTCTTTTTTTAAGCTCCTGAGATGATGGATGTTAATTTTACCCTTTACAGTCTTGGATGATTGAATAAGCTTCAAAATATTACTTTTTTTTATGATTATTATTTTGGAGTTTTCTTTGAGGAAGAGTAGAGAAGAAGATAAAAGAAAATATAAAAGGAGATGGGGAAATGAGGCCACTCCTAAGCTTTTTTCCTCTAACCCACGTGAAAACAACCTTAATTAATGAGAGATCAATCATGATTTTTAACAATGGGATAATCACCCTTTTAGTTATTCTTAACTCAAAAAATCCTATTTTCAGAACCAATTAAGCTCAATTCTCATCTAATTAGGTTTATATTTAATCCAACGACTTTATTCACACATACTTGCTGATCAATCCATGGCTTGAGTTAATGACCAAATGTTGACTAAAAAATTAAGGTCATTACAATCTTATATTGATCAATCATATCCAACTACATGATTATGATGTATTCAATATCATTTTTATAAAATAACTAGTTATTGTGGACGTTTATCTGTCTCAAAATATACAACTCACGATATTGAGATAATGATGATCTCAAGTTAAAGGACAAATCCATAGTTATTACTACGATTAATGTTGTCAATTTCACATAATAACCCAAGAAACATGCTAGTCATTTCAATATGTTATTCTCTAATATATACTAATGTATTGCTTTTAACATCTTTATTTCAATGACTATTTTATCATAATTAACTACACATTAGTCTTAATACATTATTGTTGTCAAAGCCCATAATAATACTCAACTAAGAGTTTTTAAGAATGACAATATATTTGATCTTTATTACAGTTCAGTTCACTTATAAACACAATAAAAAAAGTTGAAATAATAATGACTATATTTATATAGTAAACGAGGTGAAACAAATATGTATTATCTAAATCATCATTTAGCCCTTGAATGTTATGAGTGGCTCCATTGAACCGTAAGGTATAATCGCGAATAGATTCACGTGGCTCTTGTAAAGAGGGTCACTCTAGACATAGGAATGAACGTATTGGCCAAGAAGTATCCTACAAAATGTTGCGATAATCCTCTAAAATCATAAATAAAATTAGGAGGAGGGGAATAATACGATTTCTGATGCCTATACGAAGGGTGGTTGGGAAGACTTTGCATTTAAACTCATCAGAAACTCCTGGAGATCCATATAGGTATTATACTGTGATAAGTGATTCAGGTCCTTAGTGCCATCATATACTTCATTTGGTAGCTTAAAATTGGCAAGATATATATCAACTAATAATTAAGGGACCAAAGGGTTTCTTTCCTCTGGGATCAAATTGACAGTTTGGTCTTGGGCAGTTTTCAACTCATTCAATTCTTCCATTATCATTTCAAATTTTTGTTTTCAAGTGCCTTCGTTAGGGTGTTGTAGATTCTGGGGTAGTAACAGTCGTTTTCTCATTGGACCTTGTTGAAACGATTTTTCTTGAAAGGTGAGATTTTGAAAACCACATTAATTCTAAATTATCTCATTTTAATTTAAAAAACAAATGCGATTTAAAAGACCTTTCGTTTCGAAAAATTTTGAATTTCCTTTACGATAAAAAAAAATACAGTTCAAAGAGTCGCCACCAATCCTTGATTAGGGTGTGATTGGGCACCCAAAAATGTTGTCATTTTAAATAAAAATTACTTTTAATTAAAACAACAAATTGAGGTCTGCGTTACCAAAAAATGAGTTCGGGAGTCGGTTACGCGTGGGGAAGGATTAGCACCCCCACAACGCCCTAAATCGGTACCTAGTCGATTAATTAATGTCTTTGCAATGAACTTTAGAAATTCGAACTTAATTTGACTTTTGATCCCATAAAACAAAGATGTAAATTTGAAAACATTCAAAAGCACTCAAATAAATTAAATTGAAATTACCAAGTCGTTTTAGAAAGATAAAGAATGTTCGATTATTTACAAATATCGAGACCAGATCTTAAAAGCTATAACAACCTTTTCTCGATAAATTTAAATAAACGAACATTTCCTTTTCTTTCATTCCCAAATTTTAGGTGACAAATCAATTTTTTTGGTTTCACTTTCGGGATACACTTTTAATTTAAAATCGTCAAAACGGCTCTCTAATCAGTTAAGACAAGCCACTCAAGACAATTTTAAATTAAAAGGGTATTACCCTTAGTCTGATTATGTATTTATAAGTCGAGTTATGCGCATGAGGGCATCATACAAATTATGCAAAAAGGATGTCATGCAAAAATTAATTAAACAAATATTATGATTAAAAATATCATGCAAGTTGTGCAAAATGATGCATGCAGTTCGTAAATATACATATGCAAAATATATAAACCATATGCACAAAGATCCCAACAAGCATGTCTGTAGAAAGATGATATGTTGCTTTCATCAATGTAAATATGAAACTTTGCATGGCAAGCAAGGAAATCAGAACACAAAGTGTCAACTAATACTTTATTATCGCATACTAAGAATGACCGAAGAGAGAAAAAAAATTAAGCTGTTACTTTTTAGTAACTAGCAATATATATATATATATATATATAAAGAGAGATAGTAAGAGAGAAATAGAACCAAGCCCAAACCAACTCAGTATGAGAGTCCTGACATGTTTCCATACCAAAAGAGTGACCCAAATGTTATGGTTTATGAACGAGATTCCACAATAGCAGACTCCATGATAGCTAGTTCCCATTTCCCAAGCATTGTTTCCTCCAAAGACTAGAATAGACGATGAAAAGCTGTACTTTTTAAACCTCATTATCCTGCCTCAGCTCTTACTTTCATTCTTGTTCACAAACCCGTCAGCTCCAGTGTATTTTTACTCGAGTAATACTCTTTGAAGAAATAACAGTTCAAAAGCCTAGACACAGTCACCTCCCTAGTCCCAATACATAGACTCTTTGACTGAAAGCTTAACAAAGCTATCCTAGTAACACTGACTCATTAAGGCTTATTAGATTCTCTAGAGTTGAACCCATATGCATAATGGGACTCAGAAAAACGCAAGGTGGGGAAGAAAAGAACACAGGATCAAAACAAAATGCGTTTATATAAGACAAATCATGCACATTTTTTAACAGTGAAAGAATATAGTAGAACATGTTTTCAAGCCAGTATTTTACAAGTTGATAAAGAGTGCTTGAAGTGTTTTACTGGACTAACAAAAACCCGGGAGGGATAAAGAATATAATATGAACAGATTTCATAATTTCCCAGCCTTATGTGGTTACAAGCGTATACATCACACTGATCGTTGACATGCAAAATGTAAATCGATAAAACGATAAGGAAACATATCACCGAAACGCAATGTCATGTAGCAAATAAGACAAAACCCAACAAATAAAACTCAAATCCATTTCTCTCCAGTAGCTAAAACATCGAAAAGAAAGAAGAATGTTCGTCGTAAAGAAATGAAATCGTAACAAACACAACTCATAAAAGTAGAGCGAAAGCTAATCGAAGCTAAAATAGATTAAGAAATATAAATGATGGACAGAGAAATAGATGAAAAAGAGTACTCGGGTTTCTCTTGAGAAGTAGAAGATTGGCTCTTAGACTCTGCCAGTTCCCCCCTCTCTTTGTGTGTTCTCCTCTTTTCCTTGTTTGTGATGCCTTGAAAAAATTCCCAATGCCAGTAATGCTTCCTTTTTTTCCCTTGAGAACTGCCCACTCTCCAATTTTAAATCCTCCTCTATCCTATGAAAACCGAAACCCTTTTTTTTTGTTAACTCCCGATAACCAATTTTTTTTATTTTCCAGGGAGTATTCACATGGGTTGGAAATTGCTCTGCAGGGTTACTGGGCTTGAGTTGGGCCTTCAACTGGTATGCTTCAGGTCTGCTCCCACCTAGCCCCGGACAAATCGAGTATCTACAGTTGCCCCTCTTTGCTCATTATCATGTAATGAGAATAGAGCAAAGATCAAAAGATGATCGAATTTGTCCGGTCATGAGAACTTCAAACGATTAAACCATTCCACTATTACTTCGGGATAACTGAAACTTGAAAAATCTTCAAATGACGGGTCCGCTCCCTCTTGTTCAGGGATTACGGAACTCGAACAATCTTCTAAAAAAAAGGGTTTGCTCCCTATTACTTCAGGGAGTAGAACTCGAACAATCTTCTGGTGTGATTCTGCTTCACTATTCTTCCATGAAGGCTCAACTTCAAAGGTTAAACTGCCATCTGAACCTATCGTTTCCTGGGACTTTGAATCTGTTAATGACTTCTCGTGTGCATTTTCTTTTAATCAATTGATCAACTTTTTTGTACTCGAGAAGGCTTAAAATGGCCCGGAGGACTTATCATCTTGGTGTGAAAATATCCTACCCGAAGGTCTTATGGATGACCCGAAGGATTTCATCATCATGCTCAAAAGACTTACTGACGGATTTGCTTCACTGCTCTTCCGTGAAGGCTTAAAAATTACCCGAAGGATTTAATTATCATGCTCGAAAGACTTACTGATGGGTTTGCTTCACTACTCTTCGGTGAAGGCTTAAAAATTACCCAAAGGATTTAATTATCATGCTCGAAAGACTTACTGATGAATTTGCTTCACTACTCTTCCGTGAAGGCTTACCAGTTACCCGAAGGATTTAATCATCATGCTCGAAAGACTTACTGATGGCCCGAAGGACTTATAAATTGTGAAATTTTGAAAATCGCATTCTTTGTTTTCAAAAGTTTCATCTTCTCAAAACATCGTTTTTTCATTTTCAAATTCATGTGAAAACATCCTACCCGAAGGTTTTACAGATGGCCCGAAGGACTTATCATCTTGCTCTAAAGGCTTACAGATGACCCGAAGTATTTAAACATCAAGCTCGAAAGACTTACTGATAGCCCGACGGACTTATAAATTATGAAATTTTGAAAATCGCATTCTTCGTTTTCAAAAATTTCATCTTCTTAAAACATAATTTTCATTTTCAAATTCATGTAAAATCATCCTACCCGAAGGTTTTATGGATGGCCCGAAGGACTTATCATCTTGCTCTAAAGGCTTACAGATGGATTTGCTTCACTACTCTTCCGTGAAGGCTTAAGATGGTGCTTCACTACTCTTCGGTGAAGTTTTACAAATGGATTTGCTTCACTACTCTTCCGTGAAGGCTTGACTTTGCCCCAATCTCCTGTGTACAAGTCACTTTAATCGAGTGATTCCTCTCTTCATACACGAACATCCCTGTTTTTCTTCTATATCTGATGGTCATCACTTCAGAGTAATGTTTCTTCTGTGGATTAGACCTCTCTGTTCTTCAGGTTCTGCCACTCTAAACATGATTCCCTGCGTTGAAAGTTTGAATTCTCCCTTTCAATCGTCGAGATTTTAACATCCTGCATCTTCTCTTTTCACTGGAAAATCTGTCAAAATCATGTGTTTATGCATGAAACACTAATGCAATTAAATGTATTAGTGTAATACATTTTCTTTTATGCAAATGATGTTTTCTTGAATGCATAAATGTTGAATCAATCTTCACTTGGCTTCAGAATGGTAAGCTCGATCTTCTTCTACTTGATCATTCTTTCAAGGGTTTGCTTTAGACGCTCATGCAACAACTCATAGTTTCCAACTTGCATTTTTGACGAGTCCTCTGATCTTCTTCCATCTTCTTGTCGTCTCAGTCTTTTATCTTCATTTCAGAGAAAACATTTTCTTTCTCAACTTCTTGCTATGGTCAGAAATACGACTGTGTTGCCCCATTTTCGTCCTTGGCTCAATTATGCTTTCTGAATTGTTCTTTCAGGACCTACCTTTGATTGATGCTCGGTTGGTTTGCTTTACAAGGTAAGCTCTGCTCAAATTCATGGTCTGCCCCTGACATTTCAAGTTGTGAGACTCATTCTCAATATCTTCTTGGTCTAAATCTTGTCATCCCAACATGATCTGGGTTTCTGGTCATGCCCCCAAAGTGGGTACTCATGGATTTCTTTGTGCCCAACATATCCTAACTTGAATGTTCTCATTATGGTGTCACTTCACAGTGGTGTTGTCAAGTATCTTGAAGGCGTCTCTTCACATTGTCATAAACACTTAAAAAGTGGTCAATTCTTCTAACAAAATGTCTTGCATTTTATACAAGCTGTGATAAATGCCCCTTCTGAATAACGAGACCATCTTCTTCTTGGCGGGTTACTGACAACGTCATAAGGAAATATTATAAGTTTCATTCTTCATTCATTTTGTTCTCTTGGACCATCTACTTCAAGATCGTGGAATGCTTCATGTTCTGGCATTGCTTATTCCTTTTCTCCAATAGAGGAATAATAAGTCTCACAAGCTTCAAGGATCTTTCACACTTGAAATGTCATGTTTGAAAATGTTTTTCCCTTTTCTCTTATTATAGGGATCAAAGAATGAAAGAATTTTATAAAATATTACCCCTTACTTCAGGCTCACAATCAAATCAAATCATAAACATGAGTTCAAAAAATATCAAAAGAATCAATAACTATTTAATTTTTCAGAGTTATAACTCTTTGACAAGTGTCAAAATTGATGGGTTGGCTTCAGGTTGGCTTCCTATTTTTTAAGGTTTCGGCCAACAAACTTACATTTCTTTCTCGGTCCTTGTGAACATCACAACATGCCCCTCCTTCTGGCTTGGTATTTTTAATCGGATACGGACAAAATGGCGTAACTAGCATAATCAATTACTAGATTTTCTAGAAAACTTCTATTTCAGTTCTCTGCAATCTTCCATTTGTTCAAGCTTCATAGACTCCTCTAACGAAGGCAGTGCAGAAATATCGATCTAAAAATGAAATTTATGAGTGCTCGTGTGAAATTGACTATAACAGGTGTTCCTTAACTCCCTTAGTCCATCTTTACCGAAACTCCTTATTCATAAAATTTGCCATTGTCTGGCTAGCTGAATTCAGCTTTATTGTAATTTGCCTTTATCGGGCTAGCTGAAGGGTTCATCTCATCACAAAGTCTTTGACTTGACAATCACAGTGGAGCATACACCGAATTGCCAGGTACCCGATCAAGGTCATGGTTTGAATATAATCTATTCATAAAGCCAGGGCTTTCGAGTTTCCTCTATAACCAATTTCTTTAGCGGAATAGCTCAGCTTTATTGTATACATATAATATAATCATTTTTATCAGGCTAGCTGAATTATATCCATAAAGCCGGGGCGTTTAACCAATTGCTCTAGAGGGACAACTCAAGCTTTATTGTATACATATAATATTATAATCTGGGTATACGGATCCAATTTCCTAAGCTTGTCAAGAAGAACCTGTCATAGTCTAGGTGTTGTTGAAAGTCAGAAAATCTCATCGTTAGAGTTCAATTTCCAAGCAACTGACCTAAACTAGATTCACCTACCTGACTATTCCATCTGTAAAGATCATAATCATCCTTGAACATCATCAACAAAAGTGAAATCTAGTTGGTTTTGTAACATCATACACAAAAGATGCCCCATGTTGTCCGCTCGTATACATACCTGAATACCAAGCCTCTTGTTCGTATCCTTATGATAGAATAAGGCTATATCGGTCCCTGCAATAGAAGGGTATGGTGTTCGATTGTATCTTCTGGAGATAAGGTAAAGGTCTTTGTTTTATCAGGTTTCAACCTTGTCATCTTGTCAAAGATTTATAACTCTAATCATTTACAGAGTTTTCAATTCAGTTGATATTCAAAGAATTTCAAGTTGCAAATTCGATTCAATGCTCACCATCCTCAAAGTAACATGAATTTATTTAAACATCATTATAAAAAAAAACTGAGAAAGGATGAAAAACAAGTTCAAACATGATGTTGCAAATGAAATAAAGCTCCATAATGAATAAAATGATCTCTTCCTAATTAGGATGCCCCATTACCCATCTAATGTCGTGGTACTTAACTCAAACGGATGTTACATATTGTTCTTTGATGCCCTACTCAAGCTCGTCATCCACTGTTCCACCAATTCCTCTGTTAACGTCCCATTTGCCACAAGCATCTCTATCTCCTTTAACAGCGGCCTACAGTTTCCCGTAGAATGTCCCAATGCCCCCAAGTGGAAATCACAGACACTATCTTGATCATAGCTATGAGCAAAAGGGTCTGGTTGCACTTTCACTGGCCTCGGTGTGAGGTATTGACCTTCAATCAAATGGGGATATAGATCTGAGATAGGAGTTTGGAACACTTTCAAAGCATTTTTCGATCTTGGGACTTTTTTTGGATATCTCGAGTAACCGACTGCCCCTTTTCTTTTACGGCTTTGAGAGCTCTGGACGTAACATTCATTCACCTCATCAGTTTGTTCCTTTTGATCGGTTGGGTTTTTAGAAGTGTCTTTCAAGTTTCCTTTGCTGATTGCATCCTCAATTAACTCTCCAGCTGTCATAAGATCCTTGAAGTTATTCGTCGACTTTCCCAACATTAACTCAAAGAAAGGAGCTGGAAGAGAATCGTGAAACATATATGATATTTCTTCTTCTAATAAAGGAGGTTGAACTTGTGCTGCCACTCCTCTCCATCTTAGGGCATATTCTTTAAAGCTCTCAGTAGTTTTCATTCTTATCCTTTGAAGGTCATGACGTTTTGGGGCTAAGCCTTTAACATATTGATATTGCCCCATAAAAGCATCAGCTAAGTTAACCCATGTCTTGATCTGTTCTTTGTTCAAACGGTTATACCATACTATAGCCGGCCCAGCAAGACTATCATGGAAGTAATGAATCAACATATTGTCATTATTTAGGTACCCTTCCATCTTTCTACAAAACATCTTTAGATGAATTATGGGACAACTAGTGCCATCATATTTCTCAAAATTAGGCACCCTAAATTCATGTGGGATGACCAAATCAGGGACCAAACTAAGTTCTCTAGCTTCTAACTCCTTGTGAGGGGCATTAACAATCTTCATATCTTCAATGGCTTCATCCAACCACCTAAATTTGTCTTCAAATTGCTCAAAATTGACGAGGATCATCCCTAGGTCTGAGTTAGACGCTCCAGGGCAAATTATTACTCTTGATGTACCAGTCTGATGAGATTGATTTCCTTTATCCTCTATTTTCTCTTTACTAGCAGACTGTGGTACCAGTACCTGGATCATTTGATTCGATACGCCTTGCAAAGAACCCGATGGTTGATTCCCCGTATCTTGTTGTGACCCGACTAACTGCTCTTGCAACTTATCTTGTGATCCCTTATGAGATTTCTCCATTGTTTCCATTTGCTTATTCACGATGATGAAGAAGTAGTATGAATGAAAGATCTTGTTATTACTGTCACATAACCTTCCATAAATTATTTCTGTGTTTTTTATAATTAATGCATGTAAAATGCTTAAATAAATACATGTAATGCAAATGCAAATGCCAAATGCAAATACAAAAGGTGTCATTCCAGAGTGACCATCTTAAAACAACTTTCATTGAACACAAAGGTCTCGATACATCAAACAAACTTTACATATAATTGACAGCTTTCACTCCGACCTTTTCTATCTCCTTCAAAAGCCAATTTAATTTCCACTCATACTCGGGGGTCGAGTTGTCAATATGCTTCAATTCTCTTGCAAAGCCAGCTAAATCAACCCATTTTTGAGCCACATTGCTTGCTTGGGTCATAGTTTCTTTCATGACATTGTCTCTTTTCTCTATCTTGAGTGCCGATTCTCGGAGCTGTAACACTGCTGTTGAATCTTCCTTGTAAGAAAGTCATTGTGGTTATGAAGCTCTTGTATAAGATCACTGCAATCATCCACCATCTTCATCAACTTCTCGTTCTTGGCTCTAACGGCTTCAAGCTCAGCGTCATTCTCCCACTTGTGGCGTTGATATGAAATTTCCATATTGGCAATAGACTTATTCAACATCTGATTCTCGGTCTGATATCTTCCCAAATTATCAACAACTATATTGCGTCTTTTTTCTGCAATTTTTAAATTATGAGAAAACTTCTCAACTTGACCTTCGTGCATCTTGCAATTCTTTCCCAACTGTTCAACATCATTTTTAAGTTTAGTGACCCCTATTATCCACTCCTCTGGGACATTTCCTATACCAACAAATTTAAAAGTTTGACTGATCCTTCGAAAATCATCTCGCATGGCTTCCATCTCTCTGCTCAATTTATTATTTTCACTTCTTAAATGACGAATCAAAACTTCGTATTTTGGCAAACAATTTTCTTCATGGATGTTCTCACTGATACTCTTACCCTTGGTCGCTTTTGGTTCAAACTCAACAGGATAATTTGTTTTCAAACTGGGTTGTCTTTTCAATTCAAACTCCAATACTCCATGATCTAGAAGAAGTTGGACTCGACGTTTGAAGGTGGAACAATTCTCAATAGAATGTCCTTGAATCCCAGCATGATATTCACAACGAACGTGGACGTCATACCAACTTGGATATGGAGGTTGCAAAGGTTTCACATAATGTGGTGCCACTTCTCGGGCTTCTAACAGTTCATCATACAATTCCTTATATGATATTGGGATGGAATCACAACGAGATCCACCTCTCAACTTGGGTTGAATTGGAGTTTCCAGTTTTATTTCCCCTGATGTTGGGAATAGACTATCAAACACCAACGAGTTTGGACCGCATGGCTTCTTTTCGTCCTTCTGAACTTCTATAGTTGCCACTATTTCCTTGGCATTTCCAAACAACTTGTTGATACGAACAATGATTGTGCGTGATTTCTCATACTGACTAGAATCAACAGGTTCTAAAGTAGTTCCTTGCGTATCTGACACCTCGAGATTATTTTCACTGACTTCTTTCTTTTCTTTTGTAAAAGTCTCTCTTCCTTTGGACAAAACATCTATTCTATCCATCATCTTGGACATTTGCTCTTTTATCTCTCTTATCTTATTGTGCTCTTTGTCAGACATATGATCTTTATGTGCGTAACTCTCCACTATTTTCGAAGCTTTCTCAAGATGCCATTTCTTGACTGTGTTATAGTCTGTTTGATCACAAAACCCCTTGTCCGTCATGAAAACCTTTTACTATGATGACCACTCACAAATCAACACCTTTTCAATATGCCATGATCATGCAATGCGGACAAAGAGAAAAAACAACATAGAAACAAGTTAGTACAAATGAGATAATAAAATGATAACAAGCAACAATAGCAAAATAAATAAATTAATGCTAATAAGAATGCAAATGCACAAGGTGTTAATTCCAAAAGTGACCACCATAGAACAACCTTCATTTAGACAACAATAATTCAGTACACCGTGTAGTCAAAATATAAATGTGATTCTTCATTCCTTCATTTTCTTGAGTCGTACTCTTCATCGAATCTAACATTGCACCCAAAGTTGTATTCGTATTTTATCAACTTTGATGATACCAGATGTCCTTAAATTGAATCTTGAGGTCTCTATTTTTATTTTCAATACGAAGTGATCTTCATGTCTTTTTGAAGGGTATTCTCGTCCTTGGTATAATTGTATCTATCTCTTGAATCAACATCTTGGCCTTTGCCCCATTAAAGGAAGTCTTCAATTAGTTTGATTTCTTCATTCAACAGATATCATTCTTCATGATCAGTCGAACATCTTTGTATCTCCCGGTTTTGACTACATGGTTGAAAATTTTTTGTCTCAATATGTCTAGCCTTCTTATTAGTCAATCACTTGTGAATTAACACCTTGTGATGACATGAAGATGCGAATGCAATAAAATCAAAATAAAATAGAAATAGAACAAAAATGGGTTAGTACGCATAATATCAACAACAAAATAATAAGTACTATAAATATCAAATAAAACCTACCCTCATATATTGGCTACCCAATCATACTTTAGTTGATCCTACCCAACATGATATCTACCCCATACTTTGTCATTCACAAAAAATCCTAACCGCATGATTTCTAGTTCGTATGTATTTATTCGAAAAGTGAAAATAAATGACTCAAAAAGCTTTTCCTTGTGTACCCTCATCACGAGACTCTTAAGGTTCGGGTTAGGCTCGACCTAAATTCAGGCTCTATGTTCACTATATGCTGGGTTCGGTTCTAAAGTAATAGGTTCTCGAATTGTCCTTGTCGGTGCCCCCTTGGGCTGCCGAACCCTTAATCCTGGCCCATCACAGGCTTTAGGGGATCGAGTTCAATTTCGAGGGAACACACCTCCTTATGTCCGTGCGGAGGTGATTACCATCACGAGGACCATAAGGCGTGAGCTCCAGGAGCGATCCACTATCCCATGCGGAGGTGAAAACCACACGAGGGCATAGTCTCTCACTCCTACTTAAATAGGACGGAGCGGGGTTTTAGCTCATGTCATGATAATGCAACTGTGCAGTGTGTGAGGAAAAGCGAAAAAACAAACAATGAAAATACTCAAAATCAATTCCTAAAACAAACAATTATTCTGAAACCATTAGCAAACAGATTAGTACAACTATTTAATTGTCAATCGAATTAAATTAAAGAAATCAAAATACAAACAAAACTTATTAAAAACCAAACAATGGATCAAAAACCAAATTAAAACGAATTTGTAATTTTCAATTGGAAAGACAATTAATTAATCGACTATCGGCCTGACTCTCTAAAAAAAGTCCCCAGTGGAGTCGCCAAGCTGTCGAAACGATTTTTCTTGAAAGGTGAGATTTTGAAAACCACATTATTTCTAAATTATCTCATTTTAATTTAAAAAACAAATGCGATTTAAAAGACCTCTCGTTTCGAAAAATTTTGAATTTCCTTTACGATAAAAAAAAATACAGTTCAAAGAGTCGCCACCAATCCTTGATTAGGGTGTGATTGGGCACCCAAAAATGTTGTCATTTTAAATAAAAATTACTTTTAATTAAAACAACAAATTGAGGTCTGCGTTACCAAAAAATGAGTTCGGGAGTCGGTTACGCGTGGGGAAGGATTAGCACCCCCACAACGCCCTAAATCGGTACCTAGTCGATTAATTAATGTCTTTGCAATGAACTTTAGAAATTCAAACTTAATTTGACTTTTGATCCCATAAAACAAAGATGTAAATTTGAAAACATTCAAAAGCACTCAAATAAATTAAATTGAAATTACCAAGTCGTTTTAGAAAGATAAAGAATGTTCGATTATTTACAAATATCGAGACCAGATCTTAAAAGCTATAACAACCTTTTCTCGATAAATTTAAATAAACGAACATTTCCTTTTCTTTCGTTCCCAAATTTTAGGTGACAAATCAATTTTTTTGGTTTCACTTTCGGGATACACTTTTAATTTAAAATCGTCAAAACGGCTCTCTAATCAGTTAAGACAAGCCACTCAAGACAATTTTAAATTAAAAGGGTATTACCCTTAGTCTGATTATGTATTTATAAGTCGAGTTATGCGCATGAGGGCATCATACAAATTATGCAAAAAGGATGTCATGCAAAAATTAATTAAACAAATATTATGATTAAAAATATCATGCAAGTTGTGCAAAATGATGCATGCAGTTCGTAAATATACATATGCAAAATATATAAACCATATGCACAAAGATCCCAACAAGCATGTCTGTAGAAAGATGATATGTTGCTTTCATCAATGTAAATATGAAACTTTGCATGGCAAGCAAGGAAATCAGAACACAAAGTGTCAACTAATACTTTATTATCGCATACTAAGAATGACCGAAGAGAGAAAAAAATTAAGCTGTTACTTTTTAGTAACTAGCAATATATATATATATATATATAAGAGAGATAGTAAGAGAGAAATAGAACCAAGCCCAAACCAACTCAGTATGAGAGTCCTGACATGTTTCCATACCAAAAGAGTGACCCAAATGTTATGGTTTATGAACGAGATTCCACAATAGCAGACTCCATGATAGCTAGTTCCCATTTCCCAAGCATTGTTTCCTCCAAAGACTAGAATAGACGATGAAAAGCTGTACTTTTTAAACCTCATTATCCTGCCTCAGCTCTTACTTTCATTCTTGTTCACAAACCCGTCAGCTCCAGTGTATTTTTACTCGAGTAATACTCTTTGAAGAAATAACAGTTCAAAAGCCTAGACACAGTCACCTCCCTAGTCCCAATACATAGACTCTTTGACTGAAAGCTTAACAAAGCTATCCTAGTAACACTGACTCATTAAGGCTTATTAGATTCTCTAGAGTTGAACCCATATGCATAATGGGACTCAGAAAAACGCAAGGTGGGGAAGAAAAGAACACAGGATCAAAACAAAATGCGTTTATATAAGACAAATCATGCACATTTTTTAACAGTGAAAGAATATAGTAGAACATGTTTTCAAGCCAGTATTTTACAAGTTGATAAAGAGTGCTTGAAGTGTTTTACTGGACTAACAAAAACCCGGGAGGGATAAAGAATATAATGAACAGATTTCATAATTTCCCAGCCTTATGTGGTTACAAGCGTATACATCACACTGATCGTTGACATGCAAAATGTAAATCGATAAAACGATAAGGAAACATATCACCGAAACGCAATGTCATGTAGCAAATAAGACAAAACCCAACAAGTAAAACTCAAATCCATTTCTCTCCAGTAGCTAAAACATCGAAAAGAAAGAAGAATGTTCGTCGTAAAGAAATGAAATCGTAACAAACACAACTCATAAAAGTAGAGCGAAAGCTAATCGAAGCTAAAATAGATTAAGAAATATAAATGATGGACAGAGAAATAGATGAAAAAGAGTACTCGGGTTTCTCTTGAGAAGTAGAAGATTGGCTCTTAGACTCTGCCAGTTCCCCCCTCTCTTTGTGTGTTCTCCTCTTTTCCTTGTTTGTGATGCCTTGAAAAAATTCCCAATGCCAGTAATGCTTCCTTTTTTTCTTTTTTTCCCTTGAGAACTGCCCACTCTCCAATTTTAAATCCTCCTCTATCCTATGAAAACCGAAACCTTTTTTTTTGTTAACTCCCGATAACCAATTTTTTTTATTTTCCAGGGAGTATTCACATGGGTTGGAAATTGCTCTGCAGGGTTACTGGGCTTGAGTTGGGCCTTCAACTGGTATGCTTCGGGTCTGCTCCCACCTAGCCCCGGACAAATCGAGTATCTACAGACCTAATAGTCTATATGTTGGTTTTCTTATACTTCGTCGTATGTTTTTGAGTTGAGAGTCTGATTTTGAGTTTTCTGTTGGCTAAATATTTTTGACTGGTTATGTTAGCTAGTAGGTTCTATCCACGTTCACTGCACCAATATTGATGTACAACAGGTGAGATGCATAGTATATGATGGTTTAGAAGACGATAAAAGATGTGATTAAGTCAACGATTTATGGTTCATCCTTTCAATTTTGGATGAATGGCCACTGATGAGGAGATGGGTCTCGGCTTATATGAATGTTCTATCTTCATTTTACTCAGTTCTTTTCTATTCATACTTCCTTTCTCTTAGAATTTACATCTATTCTAAGATTAGTTCGTAGATCGAATCTAATCAGAATTTTTGTTTTAAAGTCTGATACATTATGTTTATTCCTTTCGCCGGTAATTTGATGGTGAGACTCTTATTTATTACCGGTACGTTTTTGGATTGTTCAATAATTAGCGGAGAAGCATAACAACACTTAAGAATAGAGATTTAAATTGTGGCTGCGGTCGTATTTTCGGTTTCGTTGCGTTTATCACAATTGCAGACATAGTAGACGTTATTATGATGATTGAGGATATCTCGATCATGTAATAAAGGTATTGGATGATAACTTTACCGTTATATAACGGATGCTATAGTAGTCGTGAACGGTGAACCACTATATAGTTAAGAGAGGGCTGCTCAGTGGCATAAACCAAGGACATTTGGAGGTATATTTTAGTTATTGGAGACAAAATTGTTAGTATTTTACTATAAAAATTTGACAAACACAAGCAAGCAAACCTTATACAATCAAACATTTTCCTTAACATATCCCATAGCCTGCATGCAATTATTCCACAAATCCGTCACCACCTTCGAAACCATCTCTGAAAACTCCTCAGCGATCTCCGGCAAGCCCGTCAACAACTCTTGAAGCGACGTCCGCGTCTTCTCAACGAGTTTCCCAAAAGCTGCCCCGGAAACAGAAGCCGAGGAAGTAACTGCATCGATCAAAAGATTAAAACCGGATGAGATAAGAGATCCCGTCAGCTCTACAATCAGGTCCAGGAAGTACTCGAAACACATCCTGATCGCTTAGGCTAATTGCTCCAATAATGCGCCATGGAGGGTCTCGCCGGGCACCTTGAAAGCATGGATCAATAACACGAGACAATATGCCGTGGTGCTGAAGATCAACAAAGTCACCCGGTTCGCTAACGTGCTGACTATGGAAAAAACGAGCTTCAGAAGGATCGCTAACATCTTAAAGGTAATTGTTATGAGAGCAAATAAGAAAAGAATCTGAGCGAATGAAATGAAGAAGATATGAAGCAGTTTTCTACAGGAGCTCCATTTTTTGCAGAAATTTCAAGGTGATGCGTTGGGATAAGTTTATAAACAGTTGAAACTTGCGAGATGATCTGTTCACGCGTAGTATTATATATATATATATATATATATATATATATATATATATATATGGAGTAGTTTGGCTTCACTTCATGGAAATTCGGATGAAAACTAAAATGAATAACTACATAATAATGATATGTTTTATGAAGACCCTAGAAAACATTTAAGTCAATTACACAGAAGAGTTGGTAAACCCTATTTTAATAAGAGGTGTGAACATTATCTTTAAACATATAATAATAATATGTTATATGAAGACCTTAGAAAACATTTAAGTTCCACTACTATAGATATCAGGGGTGTGAGCGTTCAATGTCGAGAGGTTGAGAGTTATCTTTAAACATATATTATATATCTTGTACTTACCCTAAATTAATAAAAAAATCTAAAAGTAATGGACAATTCATAATTATTCTATAAATATTCAAATTTTATATATAAATTAAATGTATAAAAAAAACCCTCCCATGTATCTAATAGGTCCACTCTCATTTTAATAAAGTTTTTTATTTTTAAATTACTTATTAGAGTATTTAAATTCAAATCATTCTGTTTTCAAGATAATTTGAACTCAAATCAATTAAATTTCAGGTCGAACCGATTAAAATTTGATTTATTTTCTTGATTATGTTAACAAAATATAATTGCATCATCATAGGTTAGAAAATTATGCTGATCAATGTATTATAAAAATGGCCTGTAAACTGAAACCCATATTCCAAGTCAACACTGGGAAGCAATATATAAATCAGAAGGACAACGTCAGATTTGTAGAGAAACATATTTTAGAAAATGAAGTATTGAGAGTGTGATTTTAAAACTGCAAGTTGCTTAAAAATAAAGAGATGATACAGGTTAATTGGTTGCTTCCTCTACTCCCAACACAAACACCAGAAATCTTTGATTTTTTTCTCCTTATTTTCTTGATTTTTAAACCAAATGGCAATCTGAGTATTGTTGTTTTTGTGGTATACAATGTAAATTTTCTTTACATCTTCATATTTTAGGTGAATTTTTATATTTCTTTGTTTTAGTGAACGGGTGATTATACATTTTTACTTTATTTAATTAAGCTATGATATTTACCTCCTTTCCTTGGCTTTCAAGTGTTGTGCAACATACAACTGGCTGTCTTATAATGTCACCTGTAAATCCCAAAGCACCTGTGTGTTTTCTTTTATATGAACAGGACAATTCTGTCCTGCATTGGCAATAGCAGTTAAGACAATGAAGAAGGGGGAAAAGGTACCTACAGTGAAGCCACAATGTGAGTTTTTCTCTTTGTTCACTTAGCATGAAGGTAAATGCGGTCGGTTCTTGTTCTGATGTTTGACCTTACTTTTTACTGTCATAAATATGTAATATGGTATTCAATTTTTTTTATCTAAAATAGTAGATATATACTTGATATTACAACCATATTTCCCATAAAATATTTTTAAGATGAAACATGGTATAAAACAAAATAATAATATAAACACATTACAACTATAGAAGAAGAAGTTATATTGTTTGATATTTAAGTTTGGGTCCTATATTTCCGGGAAATGATTAAATTTTTATAGAAGAAAAGGTGATTGGAAGGGAAAGAAGAAATGTTTGACGAAGAAAATGCTGAAGTGAGGATAATTTTACGGTACAACCTAATTATTTAAGGTTAAAAACGACGAAAATAAGTATGATTAAAAATATTATAAAAAAACATAATATTTTTGGCTAACGCAACTTAAAAGGTTACGTTCTTCCTAACATTTTCAATTGAACTTAAATGTTATATTTTTTACAACATTTTTAGTTGGCAACAAAATTATTATTTTTTATAACATTTTAGATTCACTAATTTAAAATGTTATGCTTTTTATAACATTTTTTATAGTCTATTTTCATCGTTTTTTAATCTTAAATTAGGTCGGTATATTTTAGACTTTCGGGCTGAAGCGAAAATGAGAGAAAGGAAACAATTGGAAGGCTCAAGTTGGGCTGCATAGAACTCAATGAAATGTTAATATTTGTATTTTATTCTTATAAGAAAAAAAAACTATTTCTTCGCTTTCTATATAGAAATAATATGCAATATAGGTTCTTTGTATATTTAATTTCATTACACTAGTATTTAGAGTTGAAATTAAATTTTATATTAATAATCATTCGATTGTGAATCTAGTTTTAAAAACCATGGTCAAAGAATAAAACCCTCAAAACATTAACCATACTTTAAATTAGAAAAGGGGTTTATATTCCACCATAACACTCAAGTAAAAGTAATCCTTGAAAACATTGGACCAAAAGTGCATCTTTCCTAAACAACAAAATATCATACGAAAGAGAGCAAAATTAATACTCACTCGTCCTCCTGGCTGCGCAACCTAGCCAATTTGTTGGTAACAACAACATCCAACTGAGCTGCTCGTTCGACGATTTCCTTCCTCTTCTTTGTTGAAACATCATGGGCTATCTCAGCACAGTATGTCCTGCGAATGTGGTAACAATCAGCAACAAGCTAGAAAACGCAAAATGAGAAAAGTGTTGAACATCATATATTATAGTGAATTATACCTGTTGTGCATCATCAGAAGCTCCAGCTCTTGGACATTGTGCACAACAAATTTCTTAAACCCGTTGGGAAGATAGTGGCGAGTCTTCTTGTCTGAGCCATAACCGATGTTAGGCATCAAAGTGCATCCCTTAAACTTCCTCCTAACACGGGAGTCAATACCCTTAGGCCTTCGCCAGTTTGTCTGCAAAAATGCAAACAACTTTTAACAATATTGGAGGGGGCAATTTGTGTGTGTTTTTACCCATATGAAGTCATCTACCCAAGATGCATCAAAATGCTGCCATAGGTATCTATCAAGACCACATGACATGTAATCAGAAGCATCTCATGGACATTTAAACATGACAGAGACTAAAAGCAAAGAGCCTAATCTCAACATAGCACTGAAACAAAAAGGACAATCAACCTTCGCTGTTACATCTCAAACACTAGAGCAGAAAAACAATTCGGAGATTCGATAGACATCCTGAGTCCTAATTGATCATAAAGTTGCATGTGCATTTATCCAAAAAGTCCACCCAGCATGAATCTAAAACTCGAAAGACAAAAAGATTTCTACACTTGTGTTGGCTTCACCTAGTTAAAAAGAAAATTTTATTGAGGCTACGCTCATGGGCTGCCAAAAAAATATATAACAAGATGGTAGGGATTGTTTTTATACAAATATTATTCCACATAAAACCAATAAAATAAGAACCTATTGATTCATCAATTGCCCTATGCACACCAAAAGGAGCCACACCTAATCTTCACGATCTTAATGGTGAACAGTGTTCATGCAGGACACAAACAGCAAGAAGCATACAATACTAGTTCTGCTAATATTCTCTCATTGAATTAGAAGTAAATTTAATGAATTCAAACCTATTCGGCAGACCAGTGGCCGTCTGATTATCCATCAACTTGAAAACTTTTAACAAAACAATTCGCTCAAGGCATTCAGAAAATAATACTAAGGACTAGCACCCCCTGTAGCAAGTTCTATTATGCAAGCAAAAAAGACTTCATGGAGGCATCACGAATTGATTATATTTGTTCTTTATAACCTCAATTCTCTAAATCATTTCAAGGGAAAAGTAAATCACGTTCTTCAGCTAGGGAGATCTACCGACTAAGAGTTCAAGATCACGGTAAAATGAACCCGGTAAAACCAATTACAGCTAAAAAAATAAGATAAGAAAGATGAGATATTCGGTTATGTTATAACCTTGACAGAGATCTTGCGGTCACTCTGAGGCCTCTTGAACTTCTTAACACGCTTCTTCACAATCTTCTTCGATAGCAAAGGGACAGCCATTTCTTCCTATTAACGAATGAATCAAACAAAAGCCAATGTGCAAAGGGAAGGCATTTGAATATTCATACGAGAAATGAAACTCCAATATAGGAAATTAAGTGATACTCGAATGAAAAAGCCTTACCCGGTGATGGAACCGCTGCTGGGGTTATGCGGCTGGTGGTGTAAACCCTAGAGCGAAGAAGCTGAGAGACTTGAGCGGAATTGTGTGTATACATGGGGAAGGGGAGCGATCTATTGTTTCAGTTATAGAATAATGCTTATTGTTCTCATTTCAAAGCCCAGCCCTTATATTCTATGAGCTTTAGGAAAGCCTACTTATATTAGCTTATAAATTAAGCCAGATAATGAGTTATTCGATATCAATTCAATTAAAGTTTAATTAACTTTTAAATTGAATAGACTCGACTCAAAAAAAATTATTTGGTATCTGACTTGAAAAGCTAGTGAACAACTCAAAAATATAGTTTATTAATTTTTAGATTTTTAACTTAAATTATTATTAATATTAAATTTTATATGTTTTTTAAATACAATATCAAGCTTTCATATACTTAAGGTTTAGATTTGAACTCAATTTTGAACTTCAATCGAGCTAAGCTTAAGAATATTTCGAGTTCAAGTTTTTTCGAGCTCGAGTTAAACTTCAATTTTTGATTTTGAGTTAAGTTTGAAAATTTTAAACTCGCGAACTTTCAAATCGAGTTTCAATTTTTTTATTTTGAGTCCGAATCAAGTTTGAAAATTTTAACCTCGTAATTTTTCGAGTCGAACTTAATTTTATATTTTTCAAATCAAATTCGGTTGAACACTACTCAAACTCATCTTGACTCATTTATAGCCATAAACCTATATTGCCATGGAGCAAGGCAAGCTTGTTATATAACTTTTTATTTATTATTCTCAATTTAATAATATAAAAAAAATATGCGTTTATTTTTTAAAATTGTTTTAACACTTAAATATATTATTTTAGACCAAGCCCAATGATGACCCCTATATAAAAAAAACTCCCTCTCTCAATAATACCGCTTTCGTTACTGTTCCAAACACCAAGTCATCCTTTAAATTGCCATTTGCCACACCTCTCAGGCCCCCCATTCCATGGCCGTGAAATTCATTCAGTTAGGTTGTTTACCTTTTAGTAAAATAATTTAGTTCAAAGGCTTCTGCCAAGGTGATGTTGTGATGTAGTTGGTTATCACGTCAGTCTAATATACTGAAGATCTCTGTCATTTTAATTTTTTTTTTGTTTCCTGGTCTGCTTATCCGAAAACATCGAAACATGCTGAGAATTCATGGAACCGAAACTTTTCATATTTCAGGAATTAAAATTGAAAAAGGGAAAGTAAACGTTAATGTTTTGGATATAATTGTTAGTGCATGACTTTCCTAAATATTAATGAAGTTAAAAGCTCTCTCTCTCGTTAACATAAACTCGTGCAGATAAACATTGTGTAATGGTGAGCATGCATTTGACTTTGATGCTTTGTTTGTATCATGGCTTTCGGAGTTGTTTACTTTTGTAATGCTGAATACATCTGCTGCATGATCACACTCCACATCGACTTCCCATGTAAGTCGTAATCCATTAAAACTTGTCCAATGCTCCGGTTGGGTGACTCAACATGTTCCCATCTTTCTTGACCGTCCGCTCATGCTCCACCAGTGTTTTAATGTTTCTACTCCAGGTTTACAACATCATCATCATCGTATTGTTACTAAAAAGGACTAAATTCCTATGCTTCCATAACCACCAGCAATTAAATCCAAAAAGATTGGCACTTTGTATATTATGGTTATGCTTCTTGTGAATGTTTTCCACACCTTTTCTTTGCTTCGCCTTTTGGGCTCTGCGTCTGCTTGTTCCTCCCAAAAAAAAAACCAAGTTTTCTCCATCTGCCTTCGCCTCTTTTCTCTTTCCTCCTACCTTCACTTCTCCTACCACTCCTCCAACACTACACTCGCCCTCGCCACTCCTTCTAAACCCCATCATTGAGTTGTTGGATGATGCAAATAAAAATATACTAAAACTTAATTATTTTTACTTAAAGTAGATATTTGTATTGATTAAGATTTTTATGGTAACCATTTTTATCTTATTTACTATTCATCTATACTTATAAATAACAAGCTTTAACTCATTATTTGACCTATGAAAAAACATTATTATTTCATATTCTTTATTTCTTTCTTTCCATGAGAACAATTTTAATTGAATTACACTTCCTCACTTCAGATGTACGATGTTTGTGTTAATATCAAGAGCACCGTCCATTATTGTAATTACATCAATTCAAGCAATTCCATTAATTATCAGAGACTTGGAATTATATTCTAGGCTTCGATTGCTTAGAATATCCTTGGCAGTTCTAATTTTCATGTAGCTAAATTTGTAGTGTTCGATGGTGGTTCGATTATTTGACAATGGTACAATCACATCCCGGATTTTGACATATGATGTAGCCAATAACTGAAGGTATTTATAAACGATCATTTTCACTACATTTATGCTCGATGTATGTTTCAGGAATCAGTTCCATAGCCCTAGAAATCTCCTTTTGGCCCTGGTAATCATATCTCTGATAAATTACATAATTTTCTTTATTGAACATTTGCGATGATTATCATTCACATATAGGCCGGTGAAGTGGGAGAAGTCTCAAAGATATTTCAATGGAAAGGGTTACCCGATTGGAAAGAAGATGAAAATTTTCATGTGGACGAAGAGCTTTCTGATGTGCTACTTCACCTGGTGAGGCTATCTGATATCTGTGGCATTGATCTCGGGAAAGCTGCTCTTCGTAAACTTGAACTTAATGCCATCAAGTACCCGGCGGGTTCAAAGAAATACAACAACAACAATGGCACTGCAGAGATGTGTGATTGATGATCTAATAGTTTTCTCTCTTATCTTTTCATCTTTCAAAAGCTTTGGTGAAAACGCCCACGCTTTAATAATATGTTTAATGTCTAATTTGTTGCTTCTTTAGGGTCTGGGGTGACTTTGATAGGAATATAAAGCCTAAAAGTTTACATTGCATGGGGACTGTATGTTTGGCATTTATTCCCATAGATTTTGTTACTGTTTCTAAATCGAATTTTTATGAATGATACATTCAGAGACCTGTAATGACTTTCAAGAATTGGTATCACAGTTTAATGGAGGATAAACTCAATTAGAGAATGATTAAATATTTATTAAAATTGTAAATAGCTTTTTATGCCATGATTTAATTCAATCGGTTCAACGTAGAGAAAATCATAAGAACATAACTTAAAATTATCTTTTCAAGATACACAAGTCTCGTAAAATTATGACCCTCAAATCCGTCTCTAGAGATTAGTTCTCATATTATCACACCTCAGTTTTGGGCTAAAACTTTATTTAATATAATTGGGGACAAAAATCGTAACTTTTAGAAATTCAGAAATTATTTTGTTGATTTAAAAAAGTTTTAAGGGACTAAATCAATAAATATTGAAGTTTAAAATCTAAATTGAAGGGAAATTATGGAAATTAAGGATTAAGTTAAATTTAGAATAAAGTTTAGAGTCTAAAAGGTGAACTACAGAGAGATCAGTGACTTTAGATGTAGTTTATCCATTATATTTTGGAAGACATAAATAGGATGCAAAAGGATTGGTTAATTTGGTTAACATGCTTTACCATTTCCGCCACGGTGCGTTTGATATATGAGATTAATTTTAAGTTATTTTTCAAAATGAACCGATTTAATAGGGGTATAAAACCTAATTTCATGCACAAGCTCCTCATTTACCCCCAAAATCTTCCGGAGTCTCTCTCTCTAGGAGCAAATTTTTATCGTTGTTTCTCATTGACCTGCCGTCCGTGAGCTATACCGTCAACATCAACTGCTTCAATGCATTTTCCCGAGTCAACCGGTGACCTTGATTCCATCATCGTCGTTGCCATCGTGAAACTTGAGAGAGAGCTTTTGTCGTTCATGAAATGTGCCTCCATTACTCTTTGTTGCAAAACAACATTAGTAAGAGGCCTTTCAGGTAATTTTAATCAATTCTCGAGTTTTTAGTGTTGTTCCGAGCATCGAAGGTCGTTGCACGCGCTGCATGTGTCGCCCTTGTGCGAGAACTTCGTTCCTCACTTGAAAATCAGTCTGCATCCGACCGATGCCTGTTCTCGACTCGTACCCGTGCATATGCCCGTATTGAGACCTATTGTTGGTTGGACCATCTTACTTGGCCCAACTAGCAGGCATACATCATTTCTGTTAGGGCCTAAATGTCCAAATCGAATTGAACAGGTTTATACTAGGTCAGTCCAAAACGAACTAGTCAAATTAAATCAATCCAAACCAAATCAATCGAAATGAACCAGCCAACCCAATCAAACTAAGTCAGGATATTTTACAATTTGGTCCAAATATTTTAAATATATTCCATGTTAAGTCTACATTAATATTAATATGCCTAAATTAATAGCTATGTTAACAAGAGAACCTAATTAATACAATACTTTAAGAGCAATGAGAGGAAACTATGGGAAAAAAGTTTAATTACCTAAAGTTAAAGCTTAAAGGAAACGAAAGAATAAGAAAAACCCTCTTTATTTTCCACTACAAACGTTTGATAAGGCTTTTATTTGGGTTCCATGATGATTGCTATCTCTTTATCTACTAGTTTTCTTTGAACCTTGAACTCAATTGCACAAACCCCATCTCTTCTAATCATTACCACCACAACCCCAAAGCTCAAAACGATATATTATTAAACTTTTGGATAAGACCTACGTTTAGTAACTAAATTATTATTTTTTGCTTTGTTTTAATACTTAAATTTTATTTTTTTCAAAATCATACCTAACGTTTAATATAAGTTTCATTTTGATGTCCAGTTGTTAAAAACTTAATAAAATTATTGATGTGACATATTTTTATTTTTTTCAATGATGACATAGTATTACCTTAGGATGACACGTCAATATCACCGTTAAGTTTTTAACGGTGGGGTATCAAAATGAAATATAAACTAAACGTTAGGCATTATTTTGAAAAAAAAATAAAGTTTAGGTACCAAAGCGGAATAAAAGTAATAGTTTAAGTACTAAACTTGTAGTTTACCCTAAGCTTTTTTAAGCGTCTTCTCTTTAGCATCATGATTTGTTATAATTGCTGCCATTATGACCATCATGATTAATAAACCCTGGCTCTATCTTTACAGTCACTATATAAGGATTCAACACGCAAATTAACAAACACTTGGAAGAGCATTTCTGTTGTTTTAGAAAAATGATGATGAAAAGAGGTTCCATGGCCATGTCAATGTTCCCGAATTCATCGGCGTTGGTTGGATGGTGTCGGGGACAGAGGCGGCTACGGAAGAGGAGGGGGACCACTATTCGGCTCGGGAATAAGGGTAAGCGGCGAGGGTTCAGCATGGGGTCACGGTCGGTGGTTCAATGGGGGCTCATGGTAGCTCCTTTGAGAATGTTGAAGAAGATCATGATGGAGATGACACCAAAGGGAAAGTTGATTGAAGCTTATTATATTTACTTACCCTTCTTACGCCCTCAGTTATTTCCTTTGTGTTGATATAGTTTACATACTTTTTTTCCTATCTTATTTGAAATGATGTACTTAAAACACAATATTATTTCAATTAAAATAACATGATGATAATAAAATTAATTTTAATCTAATATTGACTCGTAATTAGAAATGCCCGTAGGTTAAATCATATTAATGTATGAGATTAATAGAAATGTTTAAATTTGATCTGATATAAGATTTGAGTTTTAAATTTTGTTCAAACTTATTCATATTTATAAATACTTAATCTAAGCTCGTTTACGGTTATCATATAATTTTTTGTCACGTTTCCTTTGTTGAGTCTCTTGGTGAAGCCATCTTCAAACTTCAGGTTGCCAAGATCATATATCTTAGATAGGTCAATTAGAGCATTTAACGTCGGATCATTCAAGATTTGTAGGATTCTCAGAACATCTATCCAGCGTCAATTCTTGATTCTTTCATGAATTCAAGAATCCATCTCTCTATCATCCATCCATCTTCTTTATTTATATTTCTTTAATATTCTTTTTCAATCTTTATTTGTTATTTGTTGTTCTTATATTGTTGTTCTTGTTTTCGACGTGAACAACAAGATCTATTCAACATATTCAAATGTCTAGAGCCTCGTAGGAAGTTTATATTTGAAGAATCGATCATTCTTTATTACAGTCGTGTCGGTATTTATTATCAAATAATTGAGAATCTTTCGAATATATATTATCTTATATTTACACATACTAGTAAAAAAAAATTAGATAATTAGGAGATTCTTTTTCCTCCCCTTGTATATTAAAAAGAAAGCTTCATTGATGAGCTTAAAGCCCATCTTTTTTCCTCTTTTATATACTAATTTAAAACCCATCTTATAATGAATGCACTCCGTTACAAAAACCAATTATTACTAATAGATTTTTCTAAAAGATGATCAAATAATAACATCGTAATTTAAGGCTAACAAAAATAATTTTGGGCACAATCGAAAATATGATAAAAATCATAATATCATAAGTCGGGTGCAATCTAAAATGTAATTTTTTTACTAATATTTTCAGTTGAACCTAAAATGTTACGAATAATATAATATTTTCAGTTGTCAGCCAAAAATATTATGAAAAATATAATATTTTCGGTTAAATATAGCATTTTAGGTTGTGTCCAACCTAAAATATTATGATTTTTATTATATTTTCGATTGCGTGCAAAGTTATCATTTTTTTAATATTAAATTAAGCTGCAGCTACTTAAAACTTCCCAGATGATTCCATTCCAAAAGAGACCTTACAAAGAAAAAGCCAGGCCACGACAATGACTTGCAACAACGAAGACCAAATTGCAACCACAAAACACGGAATAAAGCAAAAGCCACGATATCCAAACATGCAACACCACGACAGTAAGCAAAAGATGCAAACAAGCACACCACGTCAGGCATCAGCCCAGGCTTGTGACATGAGACATCTCAAGGACCGACGCTTCCCCGTTATTCGTACAAATACATGTATAGTACCCAAATGGTATGTAATTTTCAATTTAACAGCATTTGACCGCGCAATTGTTGGAGGGGGAGCAGATGAGCCAAACGTATCCGAAGGGATCCTTCACCTCTCCCACGCGACCACAGCAGCACGCACCGCCTCTCTCTTTTATCTCCCCCTCCGCAACTGCTCCGGCGATTTCGGCCTTGGAAATCGCAGCTTCCACGTCCTCCGTCTCCAGGCACAGCTGACATACAATCCCCTCGCTTCCCATACTGGTTTAATAAAGAATTTGATGAAGAACTTTATATTTTAAAATATGAATCCATTCTTTTATTTATTTGTTATTATTATCAAACGAAGATTAGATTTGTCCTGCATGACATGAATCAAAGTTTATCCAGATTGTGAAGCATAGCAATAAATCTACTTTGAGTTCTTACAACTCTTTCTTAAGAGATATTACCTCGACTTCGAGCGCTTCATTCTTCTAGTTTAGTTTGCCAACAGTTTCGTCGAGCATGCCTTGCAGTCCTTCCGTGAGTTCACATCCCTTAGAGTCCAACTCACCAAAACATTGTTCATACTTGTCAAGGCATTGTTTATACCCATCAAGAGTCTCCTTTGCTTCCCTCACGGATCCCTCAAGTTGATTGACTTTTCTGTCTAAGAATGACAAAAGATCCTTCGAGCTTGCTCTCATTTACTTCTCAACATGAGTCTCAACCCTTCTTGTTTAACAAGTTCACTTTTGTGAGTCATCTTGATCACTCGCGCTCGTAATGCTCACTCTGATATCACTTGCCACAAGACTAGACTTGAAATTAACTGTTCGGCCTTGGGCACAAAAACATTATCTACATGCCTAAGTCAGCCTACGTTCCTGGATGATCCTAACCTTGAAACATGCTTTGACTTGGAAGGAATAGAATCGATAGAGTCGATGGAAACTAAGTAATAGAGTATTGAAAGAAAACGGCAAGAGAGAGTTGAGCCTCAATGCTCGTGTTGATCTTTGATTGCTTATGAAATTCTATGTGACAATTGAGGCGTGGAAAGTCTCTAAAATTCGTTTTACAACCGATGGTGTCCTAGTTGAACTTAAATTCTATTTCCCCGATTAATTATGATTAAATAACTTATCCACAAAACAAAATCCTAATATAATTCCAAGTATTCCTACTATAAGGTGGAGTCCCTAACTCGAAGTCCACCTTGGATTTCTAAATTATAACTTGACTAGATCTCTATTTATTTGATGACTTGGGTCTCTTGGGCGTGATCTTCTTGGATGACAGCGTTGCTCAATACTCTTTAAGCACCTAGAATTAGCTTGGTTTTGAAGCTTGACTCGCGATCCGTGATCTGTGCTTGATGTTACACTTTTGTGGCCTTGTACTCGCGTACTTCACTGACATATTCATCTTAATATACGACGACATAAAACAAACAACTTATATAATTAGGTTTTCAAATATCAAGTCAACATATTTTTATATGATAAAAAGTATAGTAATAATAAAAAAAAAAGAGCAAACATGATTGTTCATGAATAAGTGAATAGGCATGTTATCACAAATCGATGAGATGAGTTGTAGTATAAATTTATACTGAAAATTATGAAAAGCATGATTCATTAATGAAGGATAAGCTCTTCGACCCCTATGTGTAAGAGGTTTAGATAACATGTACTAGAATCTTGATATTCATGTTATATCTTTGTATAATTGATATTATTACGTACAGAGATTCTCATTATATGTTTTAAAATGTCTAAAATGAAAATAATAAAAAAAAGTCCACTTTCCAATGAGTTCTTGTTTTCCAATGATGCCCAACAGATTTTACATACAGGAAATCAAGACAGATCAGACCCATTTTTCACAATGGTTTCTACACAGGTTTGACCAATTCGAACATTCGCAAAGCTCGAGTGCTTAAAGATTAGGCACATCCAATTTCTTTTCAACAATTGACAACAAGCAGCTAAATGCAAAAAATAGAAGTGCTAGCTTGCTGCATATCTTTGGCAATCTTCATGCTTTTACATCCAGGGGGCAAAAATGGTTAATTGAGGATGGTGAAGTGATTTCCGGTTGTGGATATCAACCAATCCAAAAGCTAATAACTTAGATGCTACAACATGCTATTTTCATTAGTATCTCCCTACTTTCATTGCATGCATATAAAAGAAGCATGTGGTAGTGACATCACAGCCTGGTAGTGCACAAAAGTTCACCAATTTGGCAAACACCTATACCCGAAGCCCAAGGAAACAAAAGGAAAAACATAAAACTCGGAACTTTCTTGGAGACGAGAATGTTAGTCACAAACCCGAGTTCAAACTCTGACAATGAAACCCAATCCCCTCGAGGTTTAGACCTGAACATAAAAATGGAAGAATAAGCCCCTTAGACTACTTTTTTTCCTTCCATTTCCCTAATACGACTCATGGTATACAATGAACAGGGAAATCAAGATTCGAAAATAATCAGTAAAGCAACTGAAACATGTTCAAGCATACAAAGGCCTTTCAAAATGCTATAACAGTAATAAATGATGAAATGAACCAAGAGAGTTCTATTATTGAAGATCGAATCATGATTCACTTATCTACGTTTTCTTGTCGGCCTCATCAATCTAAGCTTTTCAACTCCAACAAAAGGAGACTCAATTTAACAACCACATGAATAATAAGCTAACATATGAATGAAATTTTACCGGATTTTATCACTTGAAATCGCCGTTCCCATCTCAACAATGATTATCATCTAAATTATAGCTTCCCAATCTTCCATCCTTCCTCGTCACCTCGTCGGCCGATGACTGCTTTATATATAGAATAAAGAAAGAAAACACAAGCAGAGCACACATGATGGAAGAGTGAAAAGACCACCTAGTGCAGAGAATCTTGGACAAAAATTTACAACCTGTGGGGGACATGACCCAAAACTTTCTGATTGAGGAGCTAAACTGCATTATATATAGCTAAACTGATTGAGGAGCTATTGCTTCTACACATCGTTCTTCCCAAAACTTTCTTCATCAAGTTCATATCGTTTCTACAAAGTGTTGGTTAAAATAAATATATAAATTATTCTATTCAATTAGATTATATTTGAGAGTGTTAATCAATTAAGAGTGATGGAAGTAGAATTGAACCTTGGAGATTGCTTTAGATAACAATTTGATGTCCCGAATCGAGTCACCGGATTCAGCATCCAGAACCGCCAAGCAATCCCTCGGCGATTCAAACAACGACAATGGAAACTGCTTGAAAACAACACCGACGTCAAAATAAATAAGACCCGAGGTCGGGACGTCGACCCGAATCCCTTTAACCGGAAACCAAAGAAACAATTCTTGAGCGGAAATACCCGACAACGCCCCGATCTGCCCGTAACTCAAAGTCCCGGACACGTTCCTATCGTAATGAATCTCGCTTTGAAACTTGGTCTTGCGGGCTGATCCAAATGAACCTCGAACCGACCCTTATTGTCGAAGTCAAACCGGGTAATTCCTTCGGGAAGAAGCCCCGTGGGCAGTACATGGGCTTTTAGGATCGCGTAAATAGAATCCCGCTCGCCATTGACGAGCATGAAGAAGAAAATGAAGCGAAGAAACATGGATGAAAAAAAATAAAGGAACCATTTCTTGTTTTTGTTGTTGGGTACTGTTGTGTTAGAGCATGATGATTGGGGGAGTGAATTTAGGGTAAGGATTTAAGGGGAAGATGGGATAAGAAAGAAGTGAAGCGAAGAGATGTAGAAGGAGACCGTGTTGACAGCTTTAGTACAGAGAGAATGATCAATAATTGGTAAGTGGCTACTGTACACCTTGTTTTTTAAGAGATAATATCATCACCTTGTATAAATATAACATATTAAAGTAATTAAAACATCCAAATAAATCATTATCATTTTTAGATTAATCTTCAACTCCAGAACTTGTCTTCTTCAAAATTAATATTCGATACTCGGATTATCATAATTGTCATGGTCCGATTTGGTCATTTTTATTTCAAAAAGCTTGTGTTCCTTGGATGAAATTCTTTCTACATATTTAGTTCATGCAAGATAGCAGTCAAAATATGTATTTTCGTTGAATTTTCAATAGGAAAAGAAAGAAAGAAAAGTGTTTTAAAATCTTACGACGGCTGATTGAGTTTGTTTCGTTAATGCTTTGTGACATTTTATTTCCTATATGCATTTTGTTTTCTTGGTGAAAAACTAGTACTCGAATTCGGGCATTGATTAAGTGGCTGTCTTTGCATTTTAGTAGTCATGGCATCATTAAAAAATGGTTGGCCTGGGGAAGTTGAACCAGGCGGAGCCATGTTGACCTTGAACATGCATGACTGGTAATGTCTGGTGGGGTAACTGAGGTGCATGCATCGGCTGTTGAAATCTACCAACCTTACTTTGTGGGTGCAGCAGATGATGTTGTAGGGATGTTTGGGGCTCCCATTCAGGTATATCATCGTCGTCATTTGATCAATAAGGCGAAATTACGTTTGACTATGTAAATGAGAAGGTCATCCCCAATCGGTTGAGAAAATATGCTCAGTTTGTTGCTCTTCCGCACCCTCTATCTGTACTAAGCGTCGCTCATGCATTTATGGATCATGTCTGCAAGCTTCATGGATTGTCAAACTCAATTGCTTAAGTTGCATGTACAGAGAGCTAGTAATTAAATGAAGCAACATGCCGAAAAATGATCATTTTTATAACTTTTAACTAGCAAATGACGAAAATTAATAAAAAAAATATTAATAGTCAATTGGTTATTTACATAATTTATCTTTAAAATACTTTTAACACTCATTTAAAAATTTTAGTTTTATTGTCACATGCTTGAGTAAAATATATTAAAAATACAATAATTAATGTAACTTAAAAGTGTGTACACATATATAATATTTGCAGAAATCTAATGAACTTAATATTCATGGATTGGTAAGACGAAAAGAAATATTGTCGTAACACTCGGGGGTTGATTCAATTGTTAGTACATGGTGATGTTCATGCAGTAAATCTAGTTTCCTGCATGATGATGTTCATGGTCCAGCCATGGCAATGACTTTCCGTGTGTAATTGCTAAAAAGAAAATAGACTATGGATTTTGGTATTATCTGATTAGACTTGAAGAGAAGCTTTTACCATCAGAATCAGTAGAAATTATGGAAGGATCAACCAAGTAGTTGGAAAAAGTAAATAGTCTGGAAAACCACTCATTGATCACTCTACAGTACTTGAACTGCAAAGAAATAATCAACACTGATAGCATATTCAGAACTAAGAAGGTGACAGAAACTTGGATTATTGTATGTTGAACTGTCTGCAGATATTGATTTCTCTATGCTTAATGGATAAGCTACAGTGTAGTTTAAAAATAAGGGTAAACTACACCAGATACCACTAAACTTTAGACGGTGTATCATTTATACCACTGAACTTGTTTGCCTTAATATGCACTTTTTCTAAAAAGAAAAATGATAGTGTTTTTAAGGCTGTTTAGCATGTTGCATTCTATTCTATTTTATTTTATCTCCCAAACTGTTAGCAGCAAAGATGGAATTTCTATGTATTATTGATAAGTTGTAATAGTTAACATCCGAGCAATTCAATCTACTGAAGGAAATGACTTCAAAGCATGTTCTGTTCGCCATTTATGGAGGTTGATGTGTATCTTACCTCTTTGCAGTTTCTAAAACTTCATTTTTCAAGTGCATGGCATTTTGCCATAGTCATACATCTGAATTTAACATGTTAATGCTTTTCTGCTTCTGTCTTTGATATTACCGGCCCTATACAGTTAGTTTTTGGTAGATATTGTCTCAATAATGTCGGAATCTGTATGTTAGTCATCGGAATCTTGCCTGTTCAGAACCTCGAATCATGCCATGAGTTATGACCTAGATATGCATACATTTAATGCCCTAATTCCAGGTGATAGGGATCAATGGGCAATTTCCTGGACCAATCTTCAACATCACTACAAATTGGAATGTTGTTGTCAATGTCAAGAATGATCTAGATGAGCCACTTTTGCTTACATGGTATGAAGGATTGAACAAAGGAGATAAATATCAAAAAGTGAAAGAATGTGATATTAATCTTAATGTGTTTATTCTAATGTAGAAATGAAATACAACATAGGAAAAACTCTTGGCAAGATGGTGTTTCGGGGACTAATTGTCCGATTCCTGCCAGTTGGAGCTGGACGTATGAGTTTCAGGTCAAAGATCAGATAGGTAGTTTCTTTTACTTCCCTTAAACTTCAAAAGTGCTGCAGGTGGATATGGAGGAATCATCATCAACAACAGAGATGTCATTCCGCTACTCTTTGGGATGCCTGATGGTGATATTACTATCTTTATTAGTGACTGGTATACTAAGAGTCATAAGGTCTGCAAAATTTTTTAGTTTTTTTCTTAATTATTCTGGTGTCTGTCAGCTAATATTTTTTTACCTTTTTTCTGGTACTAAACGATTTCTCATGTGGAAAACAGGGATTAAGGAAAGATGTCGAGAAAGGAGTTGACCTCGGTGTTCCTGATGGTATCCTAATTAATGGACTCGGTCCAAACCGTTGTGATCAGGCGTTTGTTAAAGACGGGATTGTTTACCATATCATAAATGTCGAACCAGGTACATAAATACTTGGTTTGCAGCTGTTGCAGCTTCGAGGAATATACTTGTATTGTTATAATTCATATTCATCTTCCATTTTTTCTGGCTAGTCCCTGATTATGTGTTTCATTTCTACTTGCTTCCATGATGGATGATAGATGATATTCGATATATTAGACATCTGAACCTAAGTACCAGTTTATTGATAACTTTTTTTAGAGCAGACTTGATGTATCGTGAAACAGGAAAAACGTACCGCTTTAGGGTCCACAATGTCGGGATTTCTACCAGCTTGATCTTCAGAATTCAAAGCCATAACCTACTTCTCGTCGAGACTGAAGGATCGTACACGGTTCAGAAAAACTACTCAAACATGGATATTCATGTGGGACAATCGTTCTCATCCTTGGTTACCAAGGATCGTACCTCGGTTTGTTAATTCATCTGACTGGTCCAAACTTAACGGAGTCTCTATCTTGCACTACTCCAACTCTCAGGGACCTGCTTCAGGTCCTCTTCCCGATCCTCCTAATGATTACGACACGTATTTCTCAATGAATCAAGCACGGTCAATAAGGTTGTAGCTCATTTTATCTGTTCATTTGAGCTGCTATAAAAATTGTATGCTTTAAGAACCCTCTCCTTCAAAATGTCAAGTAGTCAAAAATATTACTTCATCTCAGTCTTCCTGGTGCATTTGTAGGTGGAATGTCTCTGCCGGTGCTGCACGTCCAAACCCTCAAGGATCATTCAAGTACGGAGAAATTACCGTGACAGATGTGTATGTGATCCTCAATAGGCTTGCAGAGCTTATAGATGGAAAACATCGTACGACCCTTAATGGTATTTCAGACTTACGACCTTCAACACCTTTAAAGCTTGCTCAGCAGTTCAAGATTCCTGGGGTGTACAAGCTTGATTTTCCGAATAAACTTATGAACAGGCCGCACAAACTCGATACATCTCTAATTAATGGCACTTTCAAAGGTTTTATGGAAATAATCTTTCAGAACAATGACACCACAGTTCAAAGTTACCATCTGGATGGCTATGCATTCTTTGTTGTAGGGTGAGCTCTCAGCTTTTGATATTCATTATCCATGGATGCCGGGATACATGGATTTGACAATTTTCCGACTCTTTAGTAGTATGGATTTTGGGGTATGGACGGAGAATAGCAGAAGCACGTACAACAAATGGGATGGTGTTGCACGCTCTACTACACAAGTATATCTATATGTTCAAAATCTCATGTATGGACCACTTCTAATATTATACCGTGTTACAGGTCTTTCCTGGAGCCTGGACAGCAATTTTAGTTTCTCTCGACAATGCAGGCATTTGGAATCTTCGTGCACAGAATCTCGATTCATGGTATCTAGGCCAAGAAGCCTATATAAGCGTCGTGAATCCCGAGGTCGACCAATCAGAGGCTCTGTTACCGGAAAATTCTATATATTGTGGCATCCTATCGTCGTTACAGAAGTATGACATCAAAACAATGCAGTTTAGTTTCTTCTGTAATTTCTTTTGTTTTCCCTTTGTATTGTCGTTAACATCTCTAATTTTCTCTGTCCTGCAGGGATCAGGCCCAGAGAGTTAATTTCTCCGCACGACATCGATTTCTGATTCCAGTAAAACAGTATTCTTTATGTTAATCATAACCTTAATTGGACATTCATTCAGGTAACCATGGTGGTGGTTTTTTTTTTTTGGGGGGGGTGGTAATGAAGTAAGCTCTATGGTTTGGTGAATCAGTCCGAGTCTCTGTCACTGGCAAATGGTAGATCAAAGATCAATCAGATGGCCATTGTTTGGTTGGGGACAAAATTTATGGTCAGGAAAGTAGCATACGGTGTTGTTGCCTTGAAAATCTTGTATCATTTTTAGTGAACATTGTGTAAAAGACGCATGTTTATGCCATTGAAATAGGTGAATTGTAAAGTTTTTATGAAGAGTAATTATATTCAACTGTAATGGAAATTGTACGTGTACTGGGAACTGAGAGTTCTGGGTTTTTGTTCACGAGTGGTCTTATATTGGCCACCATTTTTTCCTATTATTTCAGTGCCAGAAAGCATAAACAGCAGTGGAAATGTAAACCAAGAGAGCTGAAGAAACCAGAATGACCAGCGACGCCACCGCATGAACCGAAGATTTGCTCCCACACGACAACATCCCCAACCGGATCTCGATCACGTTCACCATCGAGAGCATCAGAAACAAGCACCCCACAACCGACCCGACAGCCGAACCCATCATCCCAAACCTCAGAACTTTGAGGTTAATGTGGGCTCTGAATGCTTCATCCACATCTTTGCTGTTCAACAAGTTGATGGCAAGTTTGAGACCCTGAGCTACCAGGGACGAGAAGAGGAAGAAACTGAAGGAGACAACCTCGAAGACAAGGAGCTTTTTAGCGACATTAATGTCGGCGTCGCATGGGGCTCGATTCTCTAGGCTATGCTGACCCGGAGTCGTTAAAGAAAGGCCGACGAAAACGGCGACGGTGAAGAGGGAGTTAACATTGACTAGACCGTCCAAGGCCGTGACGTGAACGCTTGTCGTTGATGATGAAGAACTGGAGGATGTTGAAGTCAATCTTCTGGGGTTACCGTCGTTGGTGTGATGGTCTTTCGGGTGCTGTTCTGATCTGGAAAACAGATGCATTCACAGCTTCAATGATCTTAAAACAAAAAAGAAAGGTTCCAGATCCCAATGAAAATGGAAGGGGGGGAAAATGAAAGTTTACTCATTCATTATTGAATCTTTGGAAATTGGGTCGTCGTGTTGTTTGAAGGGTTTATGCTTCCTGGTACAGAGGAAGCCAATTGGCCAAGGTTGGCCCAGGTTTCCCCATTTTTTTATTGCTTGTGGAGCTTATTTCCTGTTTGTCTAGGGAAGAAAATTGGGTGGGAAAAAGACAGATGCTTTGCTTTAGATTTGCTTTTGGAATAAGGGAATTGTTGAAACAAAGAAACTTTGGCAATGGAAACAACAGGGAGTTTGTTTCAGCTTTTGATAAATAGAACCCCTTGCAAGTAACGAACTGTGTTGGTCAAATTCTAGTTTTGATCCTTTTATTATACTTAAATTTAAGATCTAATCCTGTACTTTAGACTTAGACATAATTGATCTTTACTTTCATAATATTGAAAAATCCATAGATCCATGCAACTAACGATACTATAAGAATATGATCAAATTAAAACTAAATTCCTAGTTGAAGCACAATTAACGAACTAAAACTAGAATTTGACCTTTAAAGAAAGAAAACAGTAGCAATCCCAATGAAGATATGTAACATATCTGCGTTACATCAGATTGACATACAATTAATTGACATACAATTAATTGAAATCAAAGCGTTTCCTTTCCCAATATTTGCCACGCTACTCAAGCAAATGAAATTGCATCATTCTTTTTTACTGCTTAAGTAACAAATAATTTTACAGCAAATTATGGGTTATTGGTTGTTTAACAACAAAGAAATTGAAGTTATTTTTAATTATCTTTCAAACATTTCTTAAAACATAAAAAAATTAATATATACTTAAAAACAACTTTAATTTTTTATCTGTACATGATGCAGCCCATTCAAAGTATAGTATGTGATTAAACGATAAGGGAATTTCTTGAAAATAATCTATACAATGGAATGGAATAAAGTTGATGTTCATACATTGCCCAACTCTGGGTATGTTACATTGGCGTCTCTTCTGCTCTTGAAAATGATCATACAAATATACTGTTTCACAATCTCTGGTCGTCCCCATTTCTTCATAATATGGAAGCTTTTGTAGATCAAAGAAGCAAAGAACAAGAGAAAGGTTAAAGCCGTGAAGGTTCCACTGATAAGGAACAATCCCCGAAAGTCGCCTACCGTAAGTGGGTTCACACTGCTCGAAGTATCCCCTGAATCAAAACCAGTGGTCGGGCTTTCGAACCACGCATTCTCCAGCATTTGGAGCCGTCCATACTGCTTTAGCTTTTCGATCTCCCTTGTGATGTCGGTAGCCATGGATGAACCCTTGGGAAATGCCTGAAATTTTCACCTGTAAGTTTTAACACTAGAGACCTGATAATTATGTGTATGAGGAGTGCTTTGTGACTTACAAAGCCGAAGCCATTGGTGGTTGGCATGACGGGGCCGATCATGGAATAACGCGATGGGTATTTTTCTAGGAAGATCTTGATGTATGGCATCTCGTCTGAAGATACTAATTTTTTACTCATATTAATTGATTATTATTATTATTATTATTATAATAATAATAATAATAATAATTATTATTATTATTATTATCATTATTATTATTATTATTATTAAATATATTAAATACATATATAAATATTATTAAAAATAATTAATTACAAACCAATTTTCTGGCCCAAACCAAACTGAAATCCAAAAACATTTAGGGTTTCAGTTAGGGTTTCCTAACCCTAATCCCAGCCGCCTCAGCTTGCTGCCGTTGGATCTGGCAAGATCCAACGGTCCAGATGGCTCCAGATACAAACCCTAGGGTATGATACCCTAGGGCCACGCGGCCGCCGCTGCTGCTCTCGCCGCCTCCACCGCCGCCACGTCCCAACCGAAGGCTCCAGAAGCTCCAACGCCAGCCGTCCATGCCATGGCTAAGGGGTGAGTCACCACTGGTAGTCCGGTGACTCACCGAAACCCACTCTTCGGACCGGTCCGATGACCACACCGGTGGTGGCTATAAAAGCCACCACTCGAACCTGCAAAAAAAAAAAGAAAACAGAGACCAAGAGAAGAACAACAGAAAAAAAAATCCACAACAGAGAGATAGAAACAAAAACCGAGAACACAGAGAAATCAAATACTACCAACGATCTCAACAACAAACGCAGAAAAGAAACAGAAAAGAGAGAAAAAGGAAGAAGAGAAACTTACCGAGGAAGCCGACCACCGGATCTCACCAAAACCTTCGAAAAACCGAAGGTATATTTTTTAGATTTGCTCCGATCGGGAGCCGTTTAAAGGAAAAGATCATCGGAACCGTCATTAGGACGGTCCGATCTACATTTCAATGTAAAAAAAATTATTCCGGCCACCGGATGTGGTGGCCGGCGGCAGTCTTGACGGTGGCCGGCGGCAGAAGAACGCCAGCTGACGGTTGCCGGCCGGCTGGCTTCTCTCTGTTTTAGAGAGAAGCGAGAGAAAAATTCTCTCTCTCAGAGAAGAGAGAGAGAGGAAAAATAAAGAAATGAAGCTGGCCCTTCGGGCCAACCGGTTTTGGACCTTATATAGGCCTTCCCGAACGACGTCGTTTCGGGAAGGACTATGCGCGTAATTAGATAATAGTTAAACCCCGTCCGCCGTCCTCCGAACTTGTAAACTTTACATTTTAGTCATTAAATCGAATTCATAATACTTTTAATTTGATCTCGAAATTTTAATTTTATTTATTTTAGTCCTTTTTATTAAAATAATATATTTAGGATAAATAACAGATTTAATCCCTTAATTTTAATAAATAATTTTTCAATCCCTAGTTTATATTTTTAATTTATTTTAATTTTATATTCGAATTTTAAATAAGTTTATTTTAGTCACTAAATTATTAAATAAGGAAATAGCATGTTTAATCCCTGTAATTCTGATTAATTATGAATTAGGTTTTTTAATTTTAATTTCACTATGATTTAGTCATTTATTTTAAGTATTTTTTATTGCTTTTAAATATATAGTTATAATTGTATTGTTTTAATTTTTACTTGTTTATATATTTAAATGTTGTTATAAATATATAATAAATAAATATTTATTTTAAATAAATTATTTTAATATTTATTTTTCAATATCGAAGAAAAGGACAGTCTTAATACAACTGGATGTCTTATTCTGATATTTTAAAATTAAAAATTATAAAAAAATATTATTTAATTTTAAATTTATCAATATCAAAGAAAAGAGCTGTCTTAAAGCACCTAGAAGTCCTTTTCCGATATTTTTAAATATTTTTTTATAATTTTGAAATAATAGAATTATAAATTAAATATATTTTAAATTTTTAATATTTTTAATAATAGAGGCAATTTATAATTAAAAAGTACCAATTTTGGGCGTTGTAGGGGTGCTAATCCTTCCCTAAACGTAATCGACCACGAATTCCTTTTTATTATTAAAAAGAACGAATTTTTGGTTATAAACGCAGATCAGTTCATTTTTTATTGGTGTTTTCTTAAAACTCTTTTTAAAAAAAATTTTTAGGTATTTGACCTACCTGACCCAAAAGGCCGATGGCGACTCTCAAATTATTTTCAAAACCATTTATTCACATAAAATTTTTCAGCCAAGTATAATATTTCATACCCGGACGAAAACCGGTTACGACATCGTCGATTATAGCAGAGACACTACCGTTTTTACTGTTGCAGAAGACGACTATCAGATAGAGTAAAATCGCAACTGATAATTTAAGAAAATAAAAATAAAGATAAAGAAGACACAAAATTTACGTAGAAAACTCCTAAATAATATAGGGTAAAAACCACGGGCAACGGTAGATGAATTTTACTATGAGAAAATATGAATTATAACCTCTCTCGATCTACCAAGGAGAAAACAATGATAATTCTCTCTTGATAAAAAGGATAAAACAACTATCAAGGAACTCTCTAAATTCTCTAGTGTTGAGAGAAAACTAGAATGATTTGGGATGGTTTTGAAGTTAAATGAGCTAGGGTATTTATAGTTGAAGCTTAAGGACTAATCTTATAAATACCCTAAAGTACAATAACTAAATTGTGATTTTACAATTTTTTTAACCACTTAGCTGCAACTTTTGACAATTGTTGCAGCCCCCTAAATTTTTCAGTGCATAGTCAACAATCTCTCACTTGAAGATTTGATTGAAACAATCATATCTTCATACCATTCTTTCTACCTTGTACCTTCATGTTGCTTACGTCTTTGACAGGCCACAAGAGGATCGACACCAAGTAAATTTATCAGCGTTGATCGCCTTCATCATGAAATCTGCTATGTTATCTTTGCTATGGATTTTCTGCATATCTACTGTTCATTCTTCCACCTTTTCACGAATGAAATGGTATTGAACTCGTATGTGCTTTGTCCTTGAATGAAATGTTGGATTCCTTGCTAAATGCAAGGCGCTTTGACTGTCACAAAACAGAGAGACATACTCTTGATTGTGCCCAAGCTCCTCCAATAGTATCTTCAACCAGATTGCTTCTTTACTAGCTTGTGTAGCTGCTACACATTCTGCCTCTGTTGTGGACGTAGCCACAACTGACTGCAATTTTGAAACCCAGCTTACAGTTACACCAACAACTTTGAACACATATCATATAGTAGATTTGCTTTTATCCAAATCTCATGCATAGTCTGTAACACCCCCAACCCGTATCCGACCCGGATCCGAGTCTGAGGTGTCACATTGACTTTTCAAAACTCTGTTCTTTACAAAGCCACTGAAATCTTAATTTCCTCATTTGAGAAAATAATTACTTTACAGTAATTAATACTATCAAATTGTTTTACAAACCATTCAGAGCATATTCAACTCAATCAATTAGTACATGCCAACTATATTCAAAATAACCAAATACATTTAAATCATCTATTTTCTGAACTGAAAGTTTGTAAGGGAGATGCTAACCTGTCTTGCTCTTCTTCGCTTCTCTTATCGCTTCTGTAACCTACGTGTTAAACAATCACACTCTAAGTCTATGACTTAGTGAGGCATTACATTTATAAAAGAACTCTAATTATTTAAACATGCAGGAACACATCATCTCATGATGTCATACCAAAACAATATAACATTACATACAATGTAATATACACATATACATATCTCACACTATTTCCATTACTAACCTTATTCCACTATCCATATTCTTATCATTTATGTCTTATAATCATATACTGAACATCTCTATACATATCATGAAGCACATACATCATTTCACAACATAGTACACATAGTATCACATCAATTGATTTATTTACTCTCTTAAATTCACATGTATTAGCCCATGTATACTTTTGAGAACTTAAGGTATTTGAGTACATTGAGGTTGTGCACCACTATGTTGTCACCACAGCTCGTATAACTATCCCGAAGGACCTATCTAGAGGCCATAAAGAACCTTGGTAACTGTCCATAGGTCCCGAAGAACCTAGGTAAACTGTCCATATGTTCCTTAGAACATAGGTATACTGTCTATATGTCTCGAAAGACATAGGTAATTCTGTCCATATGTTCTGTAGAACATAGGTAAACCCTCGACTCTTGGCATGCCAACTATACCACTAACTCTCATATTATATAACATGAGCATTATCATTTGTAACATTTCATATCACTTATTCTTTCTCTTCTGTCACATACCACATGTATGTGTAACCATAGATATCATATCATATCACATGTATCTCAAATGCATGTATTCACGTAGATCGTTTCATATGGCTTATACCATTTCTCATTTGTTCATGTAAAATCGCATGTCATATAATGTAACATATATCACATAATCTCATATCACCTATATTATATTCACATACTTCAATATCATTTGACTTGTTTCACTTTATTACATTAAAAGATATACATATAGTCTTATGCCTATCAATAGTATCTGTTCATATAATCTCCTTTTACCTTATTAGTAAATACTAATTATTTTATCTCACATTTCCATTTATTTACATAAGCCACATATCATTTACAAGAACATATCCACTTATATAATCAAGAATACATACATTTCATGTCATTAATTTCATTCTCTGTATCCTTATCACATAGCTTATTTTATTTCTCATGTTCTTATATAAGCACATATGTCATGTCTTGTTTACTTATGTTCATATATATATATATATATATATCACACAACACATAGAACAACATGTCAAACATATCATAGCATTTTAAGAGTTACTTCTTACCATAGAAACTTCATCACTGGCTCATCGCGAGCCAATGTTCGTTCTATAACATAAGCATAAATTAAATTACACTCACCTTGGCCTCACTAAGTTCCAATCCCATTTTATGATTCCTTTCTTTCGATCGAATCTTAACTTGATAGTCGTCCCTGAACTTGTTCGTGCTTGATATCTATATAATCATACATTGATACATATCAGTATCCAATTGATATATTCTAATCTATCATTTCTTAGACCAAAAGAAAGGTCTAATTCTATTTTCCCTTGAAGTGCATCGGTACATTCTACTTTGAGCCCAAAAATTCCATTTGAGCCCGAAAATTCTTAGTTTGACCTCAAATTCTACTTATTAAACCCTCCTTATGCCTTAAAACTCATCTATACATATGTAAACCTTCTTCTAACACTATAAGACTTCACTATCCCTCATAATTCACCATAATTCTTGAATCAAAGAATTTCATCAACTTTTCCATGTGTTCTTAATTCAATTCTATCACCTCTAACTTCTTAATTAACCCTTTGACAAGTCAAATTTATCTTCAAATTCTGTTAACTCCTTCTATTTCAATAATTCACTTAAAAACGCCTTTTACTTAATCTCTTATAACTTATTCATTTTGGAGTTTTAGGTCACCATAAATTTTCCCTTACTCTTTCTTATCACTCAAGAATCAAAAGTAACCATAAGATTGAAGAAACAAGCAAATTAAATCCAACTCACCTTATACATGAAGACACAGGAAGAAGAAGAAACTGAACCCCATATCTCCAGAATTTTCTTTCTCATTTACACGTGGTTATCTCTTTTATAAAGAGATAATAAAATTCTTTCTTTGCAAAGACCAATTTACCCTTACTTCCTTACATATTTACCAAAACATCCTCAAAATATTCCTAATTAAGTTTCTAAACTTTCAGATCTTTTGAAATTAGATTTCAAATTTTTAAAACTTTCATTTTAGTCACTTGCTCTAGTTTTGGGATGTTACATAGTCAGAATATACATACCCATTGATTAGTAAGTTTGATCCTCTGTAACATAATACAACATTTGAGGTCCCTTTGATGTATCTCAGAATCCTCTTTACTGTATTCCAATGCTCTTTGCCTGGATTCACCATGTACCGACTAACCACTCCCACTGCTTGTGCAATGTCTGGTCTTGTGCATATCATAACGAACATTAAACTTCCCACTGCCGATGCATACGGTACTCGAGACATCTTCATCATCTCTTCTTCACTGTTAAGACTCATACTAGAGGATAATTTGAATTTAATAGGAATAGGGGTAGAAATTGGCTTATAATCTTGCATAATGAATCGTGACGATATCTTCTTCAAGTAATTCTTTTGTGAAAGCCAAATCTTCCTATTACTTCTGTCTCGGTGAATTTGCATCCCCAGAATTTTGTTTATTGATCCCAAGTCCTTTATTTCAAATTCCCTAGCCAGTTGTGCCTTTAATTCTTCAATATGAGTTTTGTTGGGTCCTGCAACCAACATGTCATCCACATACAACAACAATATAACAAAATCGTTATCACCAGACCTCTTGAAATAAGCACAAGGGTCTGCATTAAGTCTGTTGTATCCAAGGCACATAATGAAGGAATCAAATCTCTTATACCAACACATCGGCGCCTGCTTTAGATTGTATAAAGATTTGTTCAACCTGCAAACCAAGTTCTTCTTTTCTTCTTCTTTAAAACCTTTAGGTTGGAGCATGTAAATCTCTTCTTTAACATTTCCATGAAGAAAAGTTATTTTAACATCTAATTGCTCTAGATGTAAATTCAATGTAGCACACATTTTCAAGACTAATTGAACTGTTGTTAGTCAAACTACAGGAGAAAAGATTTTATTGAAATCAATACCTTCTTTTTGAGCATATCCTTTAACCACCAGTCTTACACGATACCTCTCCACTTGATCGTCACCATTTCGCTTGATTTTGAAGACTCATTTGTTACCAATTGGCTTCCTTCTTAGTGGTAGTGGCACAAGGTCCCATGTAATATTTTTATGAAGGGCTTCAATTTCTTCTTGCATCACCATCATCCATAGTGAAACATCTGAGCTGTTTATTACCTCCTGATATGTTGATGGCTCACTGTCCTCTGTTAAAAGACATTATGCAATATTTCCTTCTATAACATAATCTGAATGTCAATTGGGACGTCTTCTCACACAATCTGATTGACGAATTATTGGAGCTTCAGAACTCTCTGGTTCTTGTTCATCATGTGCTGGTTCTGCTTCAGAAGAATCTCATTGTTCAAACTCCTTTTCCACATGTATATGTGTAGTCTCTGAATTTTCAACACTATCATCGTCTTCTTTTCTTTGTAGTTTATCTTCTACAAAGATAACATCCCTGCTGATGATCACTTTACGGGCAGTGGGATCCCACAAGCGATACCCCTTTACACCATCAGCATACCCTAAGAATTTACATTTCCTGGATTTTGGAACCAGTTTTGAAATTTCTTGGGAGTTGTACATCACGTACACAATACTTCCAAATACATGGAGGTTTGAATAATCAACTGGTTTACCAGTCCACATCTCCATTGATGTCTTCAGCTCTATTATAACATCTTCAATACCGGGTTAGTGACCAAATTGTAAAATTTCAGGAATTGGTGATTAAAGTGGGATAATTGAATAGTTAAATGATTTATTAGAAATATGATGAAGGTTATTTAGTAATTATTGAATGAAGTAAAGGGTAAAATAGTCATTTGACATGGAATATTTTTATTTTCCTTTATTAGATAAGGAAGCCACGTGGAAGAGAAAAGAATGAAAAATAAACTTCCAGAGTTCTCTTCTTCTTCTTCAGCCGTGAGTCACTATGGTAAAGGTGAGTTTTGTGGTTAGTTGATTATTTGTTAAAATAAAAGTTGGTTTATGATTATTAGATGATAACTAAGCTTAAGGAAAGCTTAAGTTATCTTAAAATCAAAGTATGATGGAGTTAGGAGGGATTAAAGATTTGAGGTTCTTGGGTGAAATCTTGAAATAGAGTTCATAACTAGAGTTAGAAGTTAAATTTGACTTGTCAACGGTCTAATTAAGAAGTTAGAAGCCATGGAATTGGAATTAAAACATATTGCAAAGTTGGTTTAACTCTTGAGTTACATAGGAGGAAAAGAATTTTGAAGCTAAAGATGGTTTATATGGATATAAATTGGTTTAAGCATGTGTATATGAGTTGAGAACATGAAAGGGGTTGAAAGATGAAGCATTTGAGTTGATTTGAGTAGATTTTCGGGCTTAAAAATGAATTCTGGGCTATGTGCGTCGATGCACATTCGAGGTGCACCGATGCATCAAGGGTAAATTTCCAGAAATTGTTTAGAGTGTATCGATGCACAAGAAGTGCATCGATGTACCCATTAAAAATGGAAACATTGAGTGCAATTAATGCATCGATGCATAAGGAGTGCATCGATGCACATGTTAAGGGATGCATCGATTCACTGTAGAATGCATCGATGCACTTCAAGGGAAATAGAATTATACCTTTATTTTGGTCTAAGAATGATAGATTAGTGTATATCAATTGGATACTAATATGTATCAATGTATGATTATATAGATATTGAGCACGAACAAGTCCCGGAGCGATTATCAAGTTATGATTTGATCGCAAGAGAGGAAATTATAAAAATGGATTGGAACTTAGTGAGGCCAAGGTGAGTGCGTATTATTTTATATATGATATTTAATGGGAAATAAGACTCGTGACAAGTATAATTTCTATAGTATTGTACATGAAGCATGAACATGAAAATGTGTTTGTTATGAGTGTCTGAGTTATATGTTATGGTATGTGTTGACAAGTTATTGTATATGTATTTCATGGTTGATGTGAATATATGCTATGTTATGATGATGTGATAAGAAATTATATGAATATTATGGGAATATGGTAAAAAGCGAGTTTAGAAGAAATGATAGGAATGAAGTACTCAAGTGTAAAGGTTATATAAAAAATAAGAATATGAGTTGGGTAAGTGAACAGTGGTATGAACATTTATGTGAAATAGTAAAATATAATTATATCATTGAATGAGAATTGAAACAAGATAGATAATATTGACCTATATGATGATATGAGACTTGAACATAAGTGATAATAGGAACATATAAGATGAGTTAGATGGGAAAGATACATATGCTTAAATAAAATTATGATATATGGGTTGTATGATGGAAATCTACGTAATCATATTAGAAAGTTATAGGTACTATATGAATTGAATTAGGTAAATAGATTATATTAGTATATAAATGAAATAATAGAAGTGACATATGTTTATGAGTGTGACAGATGTGATATGATCTAGGTGAATATCATAGAATGAGGTATAAGCTATATGATATGAGATAAGTTATTTTATACATATATGATATAAGTTATTAATCAGGACATATGAGATTATGAGAAGGAGAATATAAATGATGTGAATACAAGTATAGGGAAAATGATATATATATAGGAAGATGAATTATATGAATACACATTTAGATGATGAAATGATGGATTATATGAACATGTGAATATATATATATATATATAGGATAAGACATAAAAGTAAGATATAAGTAATGTGACAAGAAATGTGAAATAGTATGAAAAGTGAATATGAGCTACATTATATGTGAAAGTGATTTACGTGTTTATACGTATATGTGATTCAACTTATGTGACATAATCTACGTGCTATGTGAAAATGAACTACGTGTTTATGTGAAAATGTGAAATGTCATAAATGATGATGCCCATGTTATGTGTCATGAGAGCTAGGGTATAGTTGGCATGCTAAGATTCGAGGGTCTACACGGTCCTTCGGGACATATATGTATTCTTTGGAACATGTGTGAGGTCTTTTGAGACACATATTTGATCCTTGGCATATGTATATGATTTTTAAGGAATGATATGTGGTCTTTAGGGACAATCTTATATGGCACTTCAGTGCATTTCTACGCGGCACTACGGTGCAATTCTACGTGGCACTTCAGTGCATTTATACGAGTTGTGGTGACAGTATTAGTGCACAACCTCTATAGACTCATATATCTATAGTTCTCACATGTGTACATGGGCTAATAAGAAAAACAACAAATATATTACATGTGATTTGTATGTTTTTGTGATCTGAATGGTATTATATGATTTATATGATGATATGTGGATTGTATGATTAAATGAGGCAAATGTTGGTTAAAATGCTAGGTATAAGAGGATATGTATTAAGTGATATAAACGATAATAATATTGATAATGAAATAAGGCTAATGATGGAAATGATGAGTGATGAATATATGTGTGTATATGTTTTTATATGTAATGATATATATTGCATATGTGTTATAGGGATTTGTTACATGAATAAGGGTATGAGTGATAGTAGTAATTGTTCATGCATGATTACAAGCTATAGTTATATTTTATGTTCATTGCCTCACTAAGTCATCGACTAAGTGTGTGATTATTTCACACGTAGGTTACCGAAGTGAGAAGATTAAAGAGCAATGTGGAGCAAGACATGTCAGTTCTCCTTATCAAAGGTCAGATCAGAAGAAAGGTGAATAATATGTATTTTAATACATAAAGTTCTAGTTGGAATGTATTCAAAATAATATATTGTATAAGCTCTGAATAGTTCGATAAAGGTTTTGAATAAGTTATATGTAATAATAAATTTTAATTACTCAATATTTTATACAAGTAAAGATTTTTGAAAAGTCAATGTGACACTTCGGACTCGGATTCGGGTCAGATACGGGTTGGGGTGTTACTTCTATTGCCGTTGATGGAGCTCGATTCACCAAATAACAGACGGTATTGACTGCTTCTGCCCAGAATGATTTTTCTAGGCCTGCATCCCTCAACATTGCTCTTGTTCTTTCTAACAAGGTTTTGTCATCCGCTCTGTCACTCCATTTTGTTGAGGAGTGTTTGCCACTGTGAACTGTCTTTTGATACATTCTTTCCTGCAAAAGTTATCAAATTCTTCACTTGTGTATTCTCCTCCATTATCTGTTCTGAAACACTTGATCTTATTTCCAAAATCAAGTTCCACTCGTGCTTTGAAGTTTTTGAAAGTTGAAAACACGTCTGACTTCTTCTTAATAGGGTACACCCAACATCTCCTGGAGTAGTGATCAATAAATGAGACAAAATATTTTGCTCTGCCTAAGGATGTAACTAGTGCTTGCCATACGTCAGAGTGAACCAATTCTAGAACACTTTTGCCTCTAGAATTTGATGTGTTGAATTTCAACCGGTGTTGCTTACTTGTTATGCAATGCTCACACAAAGTAATTGATACCTTTGTTAAGCATGAAAGTAGTTTTTTCTCCACAAGGACTTTCATTCCTTGTTCTGGCATGTGTCCAAGTTTCTGATGCCATAGAATTGTAGAATTTGAACTACATGAGGCAACAAAGGCTTCTGCTTCTAGCAAAGTCTCTCCCTTCAGCATGTACAAGTTTGCAGCTATCTTTTCGCCTTTTAGCACCACAAGCGCTCCACAGAACACATTCATGATTCATTTCCGTGTTTCAATCTTGCTTGCATTATTATCCAACAATCCGTAGGATAATAAATTTTTCTTCAGGCCTTTCACGTGTCGCACATCTCGAACAACTTTAATTGTTCCATCATAAATATTTAATTTGATGGTTCTCACGCCAACGATCTCTAAGGCATGATCATTGCAACTATACATAGATCCTCCTGAAACAGGTTTATAATGATGGAACCATTCTCTTCTCGAGGTCATGTGATATGTTTCTCCCGAATCAATGAGCCATATATCTGCAAATGTTTTTCTGCCTTCCACGGTGGTTGACACTTCACAACATAGAGCGTCTCCATCATCTGAAGTGTTTTGCGGTATTGCCTTGTGGATTGAAGTTTTTATTTAGACTCCAACAATCCTTCTTTAAGTGACCATTCTTTCCACAGTTGTAACACTTTAAATTCTTTTTGCTTATTGACTTCGATCTACCATGTGTGTGACTGCTACTTTGGTCACATTTTGTTGATCTCCCTCTCATCGTTGTCAACTCTTCTGCTTGTTGTAGATTTACTTGTCTGTCTTCCTTGTTCTTGCGCCAATTTTCTTCTTGTAGAACATCAGCTGCAACGTCATCGAAGACTAGACTGGTGACATTACTGTTTGTCAAGTTGATGATGAGTTGATCATACGAATCATGTAGACTTTGAAGTAGAAGTTCAGCCAGTTCTTGTTCTCCTATTGTACATCTTAAGGATGTAAGCTAGGAAAATAAAGTGTTTAGTGTATTTAAGTGCACCGTTAATGAAGTAGATTATGGCATACGGAGAGTGTACAATTTCCTCTTAAGGAAAATTTTATTGTGCAACGATGTGGCCTCGTACAATTTGGTGAGATGATCTCATATCTCCTTAGCTGTCTTCTTTTCCTCGATGCTTGACAATACTTCATCTGCTAATGCTAGATGAAAGTTTTCCATATTATTCTCGTCCATCTTGATCCATTTGTTGTCATCTGTGAAATCTATTGGCCTTTCACTGATAGACTGTTAGACAACCGTCTTTCCTCAGGATAGCTTTCATCTTCAATTTCCACAATGAGAAATTTCTCCTATTGAATTTTTCAATATCAAATTCCGTTGTCATAACTTCTATTACGGATAGCTTCCTCTATTTCACTATCGTGAATAGTTCTCTGGAACCTTCAAAGAATGGGTAATACCTTCTTACTTTCTTATGTTGGAGGATCCACCTTTTGGTGGCAACCACAAAGACAATAAGTAGATATTACACACTCTAATCTGGCTCGGATACCAATTGTTGCGGAAGACGGCTATCGGATAGAGCAAAATCGCAACTGATAATTTGAGAAAATAAAGATAAAGAAGACACAAAATATATGTGGAAAACCTTAAATAATATAGGGTAAAAACCAAGGGCAACGGTAGAAGAATTTCACTATGAGAAAATATGAATTACAACCTCTCTCGATCTACTAAGGAGAAAACAACTCTCAAGAAACTCTCTAAATTCTTTAGTATTGGGAGAAAACTAGAATGATTTGGGATGGTTTTGAAGTTAAATGGGCCAGGATATTTATAGTTGAAGCTTAAGGATTAATCTTATAAATACCCTAAAGTATAATGACTAAATTGTGATTTTACTATTTTTTTCAACCACTTAACTGCAACTTTTGACCATTGTTGTAGTCCCCTAAATTTTTCGGTGCATAGTCAACATTTACTTCCTTCCGATAAAGCTTTTGCGAATTCCTCCGAAGAAGTAAGCCATATAGATGTGGAACTAGAGCTTTCGAAATTTAGATTGCCGATGACTTCTTGGGTGACCGGACCTGTTCGGTGTCCTATGCATCTCATCTTGGAGTTTAACTCGATATGTTGGACCGTCATCATTGATGTCAATGTGGCTGTGTAATTCGAACCTATTATGAACACCAAGAACACCCATAAAAGAACCACGGATCTCGACAAGTTACTTGATAATTTCTCCCCTGCATTTGCATTCAGAACAGATAATCAATTTTCCTTTTTGGGAGAGTAACATGGAAGTTTGAGAATGCTTACAGTGAGCAAAAACGAGGATGGAGAAGGAGAAGCTAAACATCCTTTCGATCTGTCCGTTCGATTGCGGGGTTTGTTCAGCGAAGGAAGGGCGTTCTATCAGCCAAATAACTGAAGCTGTTAAGACATAAACTCCGACAATCGTAAGCCAAAGTCCTCCTGTAAGTGGTTTTAAGAAAATCCACAAGTTTCTGCTATCCTTCGGAGTTTTCTGAATAACCATCCCCACCCCCATGTCCGTGTATGGCAAGGCAAAATTCACATACAAAGATCTGTTTGCTGTAATCGTTATGTCCCCAACAACAGCATCATACTTCTGTTTTGTTTTGTTTATCCAACCTGTAATAAAAAAAGATACCACAAATCAATAAACGCAAGTTTGCATAAACGAACCAGTTAACATTTAAGAACCATACCTGGAGATATACTTCGTAGACAAGATTATCGTAAGCCTCACCAATGTTCGAGTTGTTATATTCGAAGGGTACAAAATCATAGGGCATTGGGTACTTCAAACCGTCCATTGCAGCTCTGAAACATCTATGCAGAAACCAGAGACAATCGTGGCATTAGTCTGAAGATCACGGTCCACTTTCAGCAATTGTGTGAACCCATTCGTTACCGGAACGCCAATCCTTAGGATCTTACTGCTCATTTGCATCGTTCGACCTTTGGGAATGGTTGAAGTCCCACCAGGCCAGATTATCGTTTCGAGGTCGCCATTGGTCGAACTTGAAAACAGATCCCTTCCATGAGTGGAACCGTGTAACTTCATTGTTATGTCACCTGCAGATGTCCAAAAGCCAACTCTTCTTTCCCTTTCACCCATCACAATAACTATTTCAAAAGTGCTCGAGCTTAACTTTCCATGAATAAAGTCGTCAAAATTCTTCATCATCACTTGCATATCAAACTCCTTATTACAGAACTCTTTTAATTCTCTAATTTTATAAGACCTGAAACCAATGAATCCTGGCCTCGATGCAAAGACCGATGAATCGTTCATTTGCAAGTGGTTCATGGTCTTGGAAGTCACGATCCATGCATGCCCTTGGCCGATCATCCCCAACCTTTTCGCTTGTTCGAAAAGTCGAGATGCTAAGACGTGGGATACATGCACGACAAATACCCAAGTTTCCATTGCTTGGAGCCTGTGAAGTTCTTCGATGATACTATCATCTTCAGATGAAGCAGACACTGCGATTTTGTACGCAATCTGAAACTGTCTCTTCAAAGAAATCACTCCAATTGTCATTATGTTCGTAGATGAGGACAACATCTTACCTTTCATGTGATTCTATGAAAGCAGCAATTGCTTTCCCTTCTGCAGATTGAAGTCGTGAAATAGAGATTACTGGGACTTTGGTGTGATCTCCAAATTCAGCCAAATATTTTGCTTCCAATTTAGAATTTTGCGGAAGGAGTATGACCCCCGACTTTGTCATTTTCCAAGAGCTTGAAAGCTGGATTTTAGTAATATACAGTATAAAGGTTAAATTTTGATTCAAATTTTTTAACGTATTAGGTATACATTAAGGGTCTGCTTGGAACGGGAAAAACATTTTACGGAAAATGTTTTCCCCGTTTTCGGGTGTTTGGTTCGCTGCAAACTCAAGGTCAATGTAAAATGTTTTCCAGTCAATGGAAAACTAAGGCTTAAACACGGTATTTCAACTTACCGTTTAGAAAAGGGTAAGTTGAAATCCAAATTTCTTGCAGTCCTTGCTCCACACAGAGAACACCATGAATTCTTTCTCCCGTCCTTTGCTCCACACCGACGACTGTTTGGAATCCTTCTCACAGGCGAGGCGGGCGGTCGTATTCTCAGGTATGTCTCGTTTCTTCTTCTCCCTTTTCTTTTTCCTTCCCTAATTTTCCATTTTTTTTTAGTTTACTTCTCTCTCGCCTCTGCATTTTCTGGTACTTCCTCTCTATTACTCTGCTATTGATTCCTACTGCTATCCATTAAATCTGCTTGTATTGGACAATATTACAATTGTGTTTTCTGTCGATTAGCTTTTGATTAATTGCTTCTTGGCTTCTGATCTGAATAATGATTTAAATGCAACATGTTGTCTTTAATGGGTTATTAGATATTTAGGTAATTCGTGGAATTATGTTTGATTGTTTATGCGCTGTATAATCTTATTTATTTTGTACTTGGTTTTGTCGGAAAGTCATGGTTACGGAGGCAAATTTGGGGTTTAGGTAAGGGTTTTGTTTTGACTGTAAAGAATCTGTTTGTGGAATGGGTTAAATTGATTTTCCTTGTTAAAAACTTGACTTTCTTAGTTCTTTTGGATTGAGTTGAATTGATTTTCCTTGTTAAAAACTTGATTCCATTTCTTTCTCTTGGTTCTATGTCATTTTATGTTCCAATTTGATCAGATCCAAACGCAATGTTTCATGAATCTATGGTAAAGAATGTGTTAAGGTCGACTTCTGTCGGCTTTGTGCTAGTCCTTTGCTTCCCTACATGAATGTAACCAAGTTAAATTATTTCCTTGTAATATGACAGTATTAACAGGAGTTGTCTCACTTGTCAGGCTCTTAACACCTCCAGGTACTCCCCTTTTTCCTTCCTTGGAGATGGACTCACAAAAGACTGTAGTGAGTCAGATTGGCACTCCTAACACTCGTTCGACTGCCTTGAAATCCAGAGTAACTAATTTTTTCCTTAACGCTATAATATGGATTGCACACATTTTGAGAAGTTTGGATTATTCTAGTACATGATACAACAATTTATCTGGAAATTTGAAGTTACTTGATTTCCTTTTTTATCTTGTTCTAAATAAAACTTAGCCATGTCTTAACTCTTAGCCCTGTTCTAAATAACTGAAAGGCGCATTTTTGTACCTACATCAATAGTTCACAAGGAACCATCAAGGATAAATGCCTGATATATTGGTAGTTCAGAGCTTAGCATCAATAATGGCAATTGTTTATACGGGAGTGAAGTAGAAGATGATGTCGGCTGTGAGAAAGTTGGTCGATCCCCACCAATGTTCATGCCAGATGATAGTGCGTTCAACCATGAGATATGACCATACGTTTTAAGTTCTCCAAGATTTTAACATTTGGTGGAGAGAAATTTATTTCCAGGAATAACCGAGTATCAAAATCATTGTTCTACTATGAATGTAAAGCTAATTAGATTTGTTTACTGTTCAGCTTATAAAATTAATTTGTATTATTACGGTTGGCAATTATTGTTGTTTTAATGTGATAAACCCTTTAATTATATATTTTGACACTATTATTATTACAATGTTATGTATTATTGTTGTTTTTAATTTGGTATAGTAATTAAACAATTCTTAGGATTTATAAACTTTTATAATATATTTTTAATCAATTATTAATATTATCTAAAATACATATTTTTATAAAATATAATTATATATAAAAAAACAACCTTTAAAAATAATAAATAATAAAACATATCCAATATGTACACCTTCTTTATTAAAAACAGATTCTGAAAACTGTTTTCAGAAAAATTAACCAAACAATATAAAATATTTTACAATGTACTATCCAAACACTGAAAAATATTTTCTGAAAAATGATTTACATTTCTGTAAAACATTTTCCAGATTTCATTTTCCGAAAAATGTTTTCAATGAAACAAATAGACCCTAAATTACAAAGTAGGTCAACGGACAAAAGTTCAACCAATCAGATTTCAATATTAGATATTAGGGTAAACTACCCATTAGTCATCAAATTATTATGATTTTTCTATTTCCATTATCAAACCTTTTTGTTTTTGAAAATCATCACTAATGTTATGTGTTTTTGGTCATCAGTCATTAAGTTTCCGCTAAAACTTAACGAAGATGGTGGTGTGACAAGCGTAATAATAATTTTAATCCTTAAAACTTATACATTCTATCAATTTGATCATAATTTAAAATATATCAATAAATTTAACTCTCAATATTTAAAAATCCTTTCAATTTGATCCTTCTCATATTTCTCTATATTCTCTAAACTCATATTTAGATAGAAACCATCACTAACCACCATGTTGACCACTGTTAATAGTTATCACTAACGATCGTTAAATCCAAAAAATTTCAAATCACCTTCTATTACCTTTTGAATGTGAATTCGACCTCCGTTTTATTGGATAATACTCTAAACTTCATAAATTTAACTTAGAACTCATCAATTTCTTATTCTTTGATATTAAAATACAACTTTAAGATGGACGTGAAATCTCAATTGTGGCTCCTCATTGGTACATCGAAGACTTCCACCTAGGGATGGGCATGAGACATGAACCCGACAGATTCCACCCGATCAGGTCGGATTTTTTTAAAAAAAAATCGGGTTCGGGTCGGGTTCGGGTTTAGGGTAAAAATATCCGACTCGAAAGAATATATAATTTTACTTTAAATATTTAGGAATAATTACAATAATACCCCTCTCTCTATATATTTTTTCCAATTAAGTCATTGTTTTTATTGAATAATTTTTTTTTTATTTCGGGTCGGGTCGGATTTTTAAGTTATATATCGGGTCAGGTTCGGGTCGGGTGAACATTTATTTTGGTCGGGTCGGGTGGACCAAAATCCCGACCTATGTCCATCCCTACTTCCGCCATTAGAAATTGTGAAATGACTCTAAACCCTCTAAACTTGGGGTATGCCGACAGTGAAGTCCACTCTAGGCTCAGGTTGCACCACCCGGGGTGTGACCCATTCAAAAATCATGTCATTATTACGTTTAGTTTTTAATAATAGATAATCAAAATAGAAAATAGCATTAGTGATGATTTTGTAAAAAAAACAAGTTTAGTTACCGAAGTTTAATAGCTTGGCGACCGAGAGAGTAGTTTACCCTAATCTTAACAGGGATACGTATACTTAGATAATGTGGAGCAACAGCCTGCCCTTGATCTTTGCCGGGAAATTTCGTCTGCAATAATTAGTCTAACTTGGTAAAAGGGACTACTAACGCCAACCATTTGAAGATGGAATATTTATATACACAATAAATACAATATATAGTTGAGAGAAAAAATCGATATAAATCCAATAATTAGAATATGAGATTTCAACTTGAAGATGTAAACTCTCAAATTTTGGAAGATATTAATAAAAAAAAATTATTTTTATTTATCCAATAATCTTGAAAGATGTAAAATAAAAAATAATCCTATTACATATAAGTGGAACCTTAATTAGGGGCGGATGTATACGGCTATTTAGGGAGAAATCATACACATATTATTTTAGAAAAAATATATATTAGATATAAGTGGATTCTAACCTTAATCCGGGATGGATATATGAGGCTCTCTAAGGAGCAATTGACACCCATTATTTTGGAAAAAAAATCGTTAAATTTAGTTTAATTTGTTAATAGAAATAAAAAAATTGCAAACTCAAATTTATTTAGAATAGAGTATTTAAATTTTAAACTCTTATTTTTAATTTCTAAATCTGTCACTAACCTTAATAATAATAATAATAATAGTTTTATAAATAATAATAAAAAATTAATTTGACTAAATCATTCATATATGTAAGCCTTACGAGTTGACTTGACAAAATCCAAGTATAAACATTTTAAAATCACTGAGCATATCATTGACTAACTAAAAGTGAGATGGTTGGAGGCAAAGAGAGGTTAAATACCAGCGGATAAAACATGGAAAGGGTCCCCTTTGGAGTCTCTGGTGTGGAGAAGTATCCTCATTTGAGTTGAGCTACGTAACCCGGAAATCGCCATCGAAATGCAGCTGTGGATGATCTTCCCCTCCCTCGATCCCATATCGACGATTAACCCGACATCAACCGCCTGTCTAATAACACCATCTTCGCCACTTAGTTCACCCAGGAGACTAAAGTAGATAGCAAATAAGAGCAACACTTGGTTCTCCATCTTCATGATTCAATATCTGTTGCTTTTGTACTTGGTACGTTCACTGATTTGATTTCAACATGTAATGCAATATATATATACATAACATGTTATATATATATATATAGGCAATGTAAAAGTAAAAGGTTGACTTTGTAAATCTGACCAACCGCCTACGGATTGCTTCATCTTTGTCTTACGTGCGTAAGAGTGGAACTTTTACGAAGGGCTTAATCTCCCTTACCACGATGTTTCGTTTATTGTCTTCCTATCTAGAACCAATGACTTGCCCATCAAGTAAACAACAAACTCGTCTCCCCTTTCTGTCCCTCTTTATACTTCACCCATTTGTGAATCTAGAAATATTTTTTAGAATGACTACGTATGTATTAATAACAAAAACCTTTGTATGAAGTAAATATAAATAAAATTTTAAAATGAACATAAAAAAAATAAATAATTAACATAAAAATTTAAATTTAAAATAAATACGTACCTATCCTAAAAAGACACGTACATCCGCCACTACTTCACTCGGATTTGACTTTCATCTTGTACATTTTTTTAGGGGGATTAAACCAACAAATCTTTTTGGATTCATGCATACATAACATATCAAAGTATTAAAGAGATAAATTGCTATTTATAATTAAAGTTCAATTTAGTTCTAATTAATTATTTTAATCCCAATTTAGTGGGATATAAAATCTAAAAACGTTGTTTAAATTTGAGAAGATTCTAAATTGTCTATTTTTTTTTATTTTTTTATTAATTAATATAATTTCTCCGCATTTTTATTTTTATTTTGGCTTGATTAACGGGAAGGTTTCATTTATCCTTGAATCAAGTGTTTGCAAGTGCCGAGAGACCTTCCTCTTTTGGTTTAGAAAGTAGTTAGTGATAACTTAAGATTTGTTCCCAACGGTAGGTCCAAAGTACATAGATTTACATTAAGAAATCACTCGAAGTTTTTTTTTTTTTTTGAAGTGAAATCACTCGAAGTTAAACGCATAGATACGATCTACTTAACGAAGTACGGAAGGTCGAGGACATAGAGAAGGAAGTAAGCCCAAATGACACCCGATATTCCTCCAAAGAAGAATCCTCCGGTGAACTTAGCCCATCCCTCCGCCGTTTGCAACTGGTCCGGCTCCTTCTTCCTCCCAGTCAGGGTTAGGCTCGGGGCTGTCGAAGGATCTCCTTCGTTGAACGATGCAACGCCATACATCGTCAAGCAAATGCTGAGGATTACGACCAGGCCGGCAGCTGCCAATGACCCGGCTTGACCTGCAACAGCTGTGTTCCTTAGAGGACCCGCTTTAACAAACGGACCCACTAGGAGGAAGCCGTGGGCTAGACCCACCTCCACGCCTCTCAGAAGTGGGTTCACTGCCGTCCTGTATGCCGGAAGGTTTGAGAGGTACCAAGCGATCAAAGGGCTTGATGTGATCGGAGTTTCAAGACTTCCGATGAAAGGGTCACCGTTGATGGGTTGAATCACTTGATACGTTGGCTGCAAAATGGAAGGAAAATATATGGTTTAAAAAATGTAATAGGTTGTAACTAAAAAAATTATAAGTATTTTTAGGCAAAAATTAAAATTATTATATTTTTTTATAATAAAATATATAAATTGTATAACTATTATATTACAACATAAAAAATTATTATTAAAAATTTCATATAATATTTTTAATTATAATCGAAATTATTATTAATTATATAAATTTTAAATTAAAACTTATACTAATATAATATTTTAATTGAAATTATTATTAATTATTAAATTTTTAAAATAAATAAGATGCAGAATATAACTATGGAAGTCTTACCGAGTGATGGGGAGCTTTTACTTACTTTATCAGATTGAATAGCTTTGACAGTGAAGCGGGTCTTGGCGGGTGAGGCTCTGAATGGAGCTCCGGAAATAACCTTGGGGACTGCAAGTGCTCTCGTAACAGATGACGTAAAGCTGCTCCTCAGCTGACTCGCCATCGGAGAACAAATGGTAGCCATATAGGTTCAGTTTGGTTAATCAAATTTTGAAGAAAAAAAAACAGAGGGACTTAAGAAGAAAAAGTTGAAATATGTAGAGACAGGCGGTAAGAGAAGATGGGGGGCAAAGAGTATCAATATCTGCTAAATTTGTGGCCAAGGAAGAAGATGTGTTTACTTTGCATGTTTTTTATTGGTGGAGAGAATGTCAGAATCTTATCTCTTATCCATCCATCTATAGCACCCCCAAATATTGCTTTCATGTCACATAATCCAAGCATCTTGATGTTTTATATAACGTTAGTGTTACAATTATATATTTCAAATTATGTTTAATTAATTGAATTCATCAATGATTAAAAAAATGTTATTCGCTCTAAGATTTTAAATTTGAATAATTATATTTACACGATGTTTGTTGTTAATATTAAGAAAAATAATAAACATATACTATTTTTAGTATTACGCCAGACTATTAAAAACTATTATGATATAATTTGTTTTAAAAAAATAATATATATATATATATATATATATATAAAGTAATAAAATGAGAGTGTCATTCAAATATGTTAAATTATCGTATAAAACTATACTTCAGAGTCAGATATTGATTAAAAATAAAAAATTAATTTGATATAAATATAAATACTAAAAATTTGAAAGTTTGATATAAATGAATTAACTTTCAAGTCTTATATGCTCGCAACCCTTTTATAATCTCTCTTTTGAATAAATCATGTGTATTCGATCTATTAATCGATTAATCCAAATCGGGTACTGCAGAGGAGAGAGCGACTCTCCCAACCCATTTTACTTCATTTGCAAACGTCATGATTTGAACCGCTAGACCAGCTGGTTGTTGGTCTTATAATATCTTTTTAGTGTAATAAATTCTCCTCTTTTATCAATTAGTTTTAATATAAACTTTAATGTCATACTTCGTTTCTTTTTATTTTGTGATAGTTTATGTTTATCGTTATCATTGTATACTATAATAATTAGTTTATCATGCAACAGTTTTGAGATATAAAACCAATGAACATCTTTGCTCTTAATTTGGAGACGATGCTAACTAACCTTGGATGCAAAAGTTCATGCTCGTAGCTAATGTATTTATTTGGACAGATTTCTTTGGTTATTAATTTTACCATTTGTTTTAAACTTTCCATATCCATCCTTAATAAACATGTCTTCACTCCTCGGTACTCAATCTGATATTACTGCTTATAACACAAATTTAAAGAGAACTACTTAAACATTTCAGTGGCAAAACAGAAAATGCCCTAAAGAATTCAGGGGACATACATATAAAACAGACTGCATATATTAGAGGATTAAAATATCTTCGTCTACACCAGATTAAAATTAAAAACTTTTTTTTTCATTTTTTTTGTTCTTTTTAAAATACTAAATCCATTCATACACTGCACCGGAAAGGTTAAGGCTAACAGCTAAAGTGAGAGGATTGTAGTTACCCTTTTGACATGTGCGGAAATTAGTGAAGATACGGAGCCTGATACTGGTACCCATTTCCGAAGTAGTTCACATGGTTGGGGGAGAAGTTGTAGGTGGCAGAACCAAGAGGAGAGTGGCTGGGTTGTCAGCAGGTACAGGGTAAACATAGGGTCTGTCATACACGTACTGCACGTGCCTATCAGTAACTCTAGGATAGAATGTTTTGCCAACAGCTACGTTAGTGACTCGGGCACCATTGGCACGAGGCCTCTTGGGTTGAGGCTTAGCAGCTTCAGTTGCCCTCTCCTTGTCTTCCTTGGCCTTCTCTAACGGGAGAACCCGCTTCTGAAGTGGATCAAAGGGTATTGCTCCTCAAGATTATGCTCCTCAATGCACTTGATCACCGCCTTGAGAGTGGTCAACTCTCTCAATAACTTCAGTCTGATAATGCAGAAGACAGTATTTCATTCATTTACAAAAATGCAGCAGAAAAAGAATTGAAAAGAAAAGGCTCAAGAACATCAATATTGGCAAAGTATACTCTTATATTCACGTAGCAAGAACAAACCGACACATGCAAATAGATTTAAGCAAAATAGAGTCATTTTGCAGAAGTCGGTTGAAGTAGGAACTAACTAGCCAAACCATACTTAATGGTCAGGCAAGACTCAAGGATGTTAGAATGGCTAACTGGCCAGAAAGCTGATCCAATCTGCTTCAGACGAGGTCTTGTTGGCAGAAACAAAAATAACTGTTTCCTCTCAAACACTCAGTTAATGGTCAACCAAAATATATTCAGCCAATATTAGGCAAACCAATCACCTAGAAGAAGTGGAATAAAGAACATACCTGAGCAGTGAGAGAGGCATTTCCAGGCTTGACTTGTGAAGAAGCTTTTTTTGCCTCCTTCAAGTAGGATTTCAGCAAAGGTACAGGTGAAAACTGCTCTGTGAGCTCAAATGCAAAAGCCAGGTTAACTGCATCAATATGTCTTCCACTATTCACCAGAACTTCAATTATACCTGACATTTTCCCAGATAAGCCAAGGGATCGACAGAGATCAGCTGCTTGTCGACTACGAGAGACCATAGGTATCAGCCTCGAAAGTTGTTCTTCATTGAAGTCAGAAGCAATACCAAAAGTAGAAGTTGCAGAAAAGCATGAGCTTCCAATGAGTTACCACTGCTAGCATCCATGTCAAGAGAATCCAACTTTGGTTTCCATTCCTCGGCAATTAATTTTGCTTTGTCCTTAATATCCTCTGAGATTAGAGCAGAAATGGAAACCATGCCCAGATTAGATAGCAAGAAGCTATGACATTCCATCAACATGATACAGGTTCGTCTAAGTCCTAGTAGATTTGAATCTTTTTTTCCATCTACATGTGGCACTTCTGACAGGTAAAATCCTTCCAAAGATTCCAGGACCAAGCGGGTTGGGCTTGCTGAAGCTTTCAACGCCCAAGGAATTTCCTCCTTCAGGGCAGCAAGGTTCTTACGGTTATCTGAAATAAACTTCAGCAGTCCTTCAGAGTCCATCTCTTCACATAGTTTTAGTAATTGGGGATAAGATCTCACCTTGAAATTTCCATTTTCAAAAGAACTTTTGACATCCTCCGAGATATTTTTAGTAGCTACCGAATCAGGTGGTTTCTCCACAGATGAGAGTTCAACACTGTCTAAATTACAGTTAATATCAGCAGGCTGCTGAGATGATGATTTCATGTGCTTCTCTAGAGCATTAGTAATGGCAAAAACATAAGCATCTCTCTTTTCTTGTAGCGTCACCAATGTAGCTTGTTCGTTGGCTACTACACCAGCTTCACGCTTCTGCAACATTTCACGAGCTTTCCTTGTTTTTTTCTCAAACTCCTTCTCTTGGTCTTCCAACTCATGGAAGCGTCTCTTCAAGGACTTCTCAAGACCACTGAAATGTTCCTCAAGTTCTTTCCATCTTAGATTAAGTGTTAAAGCTCGCTGACTTTCAAGTTCAGCAAATGCTTTCTGAAGCTGTCGTATCTTAGAAGCTGTTGAGTCTATGAGTATCACAACTGACTGTGTATCTTCCATGGAATAAAAACTGAAAGAGGACATCAGTAGGGATCAGATCCCCTAGTGTGGTACAAGAGAAAAGATGTATAATCAAACCGATTTTCTAAAGAACACAATCCTTCTTCAAACCAAAAGGAAAAGATGAACAGAAAATATAAAATAAGAAACTGAATTACATGGAAGATAAAGTTCAGCACAACTATTAACACAATCTCTTTCAGAGATGTCAAATTTGCCTGTGTACACAATAACAAGTTACTAATCAAATACAGCAATACCAACAGATGAAATTGAAGTAAAAACTAAAAAGCAACAAAGTTGAGGCCTTACATAGTTATATCCATAAAAACGGTAAAATACCACAACTTGAACGCATGTATATCAAGAAAATGTCAAAAGCTATAATTATAATCCAGTTTAAAAACCATATATAGATAGCATAGCAGTCAACGAAAAGATGTCACCAAGCATCTGTCCAAGAAAATACTCGTATACAACATCGCATATTTTTCTGTCTAGAATCAGAAAACAAGTCATGAATACATATTCTTCTAAGTTAACTATGAACTAACCCCACTAAATGACTAAAATGACTGATGATTGCACCAAGCGCACCAGCAGCCATCGAACTAGCTGTTGCATTTGAAGTAAGATGAATATTCACAACAAGAATATTTACCAACAATTCAACAACAATAATTGGTGGAAATTGAAAATCAATAAGATAACTTCAGAAGACATGGTGAAACACTAATTCGCTGCAGGAATTAACCAAATAAAAACACAAAATTTGGAAGTTCAAAACGAAGGATCTTGAAAGCATAAAAAGAAAAAAAAAACTAAAGGAATTTGAAGAGAAAAAAAATAAGAAAAAGAGAGTCGATCCGGAGAGAAGAGTGAAAAGGAAAGGTCAGGACAGGTAAAGAGATGTAGAAAAGAAATTACCTGACTGATTCCAAGCGAATGAAGTTACAGAGTGACCTAATTTGATGGAAATTGGAATTATCAGTCCATTTCTGAAGTGGATGTGTGGCTGCTAATCTTCAATCCCTAGAGAGGAATGCCAAGGTATATTAGGTGCTGCTGTTAGCCTGTTAGTTCGTGCAACTTCATATCATTTCCTTTTTCTTTTTAAAAGGAGCAGTCTGAATTGTGTCTGCATTTCGAAGTAAGCTGTAAAGTAAATGGGTGTCAGTGAAAATGAGGCGTGCTCTTGAAGTTGTGCCACGTTTGATTCAGACAACGATATTCACCCTTGTTTCTTACACCTAATTTAACTGCATCTTGTCGGAATATATTCAACGTGCTCCGCTTGGCCCAATAAAAATTACTCTCATTAATTTCATCACATGTTCTCAAGCTATACCCTAATTTTAAATTGATCCTTATATTTTTTAATATTCTAATTTCATCCATTAACTATGACTCTCATTCTAAATTAGTCCTTAAACTTTTAAATATTCTAATTGACCCTTTTCTAAATTAATCCTAAAACTTTTGAATTTTCTAATTTCATCCCCAAATTCATCCACATATTTAATTAGTTTCAACCATAGTTTAACCTAAATTTTATTTCTTTCAAACATATAATAGTATATTTTGGATAACAATTTTATTAACAAGGGATGTGATTTGTATATACATATAGTTCGGAATGAAATTGGAATGTTAAAAAAGTTTGAGGACTAATTTAGAATGAAGGTCATAGTTCGAGGATGAACTTGAAATGTTCAAAAGTTTAAGGACTAATTTAGAATGATAGTCATAATTTAAGGATGCAATTGGAACATTTAAAAGTTTAGGGAGCAATTTAAAATAATGGTCATACTTTGAGGAGATATGAATGCAATTAACTCTTTTAATTATAACGGAGTTTAAATTTTAAAATAGGGTAAACTATAGTAACGGTCACTAAAGTTTAGGTAGGTTTCTTCTTTTATCACTTTTAGTTTCAAAATGTTATACAAAGATCATTATTAGTATCGATTTTGACAAGACAGTCACTCATTCGTTAACCTCTGTTACCCATATCTTACGAAAAGCTAATTTGGCATGCTTGGACAGTTAAGATGGCACCATTTGACCATGCTTGACTGACCCTTTGATTCAAACAAAAATTTTAACCTTCGAAAAATCCTTAATTTGATAACGACACCGTTCTACTTTTATGGCATACAATATGTATCGGCTCAAATTCAAATCGACAACTGCATTCAATACAGCGGAGATGCTGATGAAAATATCAGATATTTCCAAACGACGATGATGAGTAGACCTGGTAATGATGTTACTGTAAAAGAAACATTACCCATGTTCCGAATTTCCCTATGTAGATAACTATGGAAAACGATGGTGGAAGAAGCATATATATTAGGACTCCCTTTTAACCTTTTTAATTTTACTGAACCATGTAAATTAGTTCATTAGTTTCATACTAATATAAATAAATCCTTCCGCCCTAATATAAATAAAGTACTTCGAAAATGAGCTTCAATCGAACAAAGATCGAATCGTTCACTTTTATTCCGGTTTAGAAGAAACTAAAGATACTATAAGTGCAAGGAGGTAACAATCAGTCAACAACAACATCGCTCAAGAATCAAGATGTCATAAATAAAGGTATTCTCCACTCATTGTTTCAACCTCAAACATATATATCTAATAAAAACAAAAAATCAAATGCATTCAAAGTACAAACCATAAAAAGTCCTGAATTCCACAACAAATACAGCCATCAACCTGCCATAAAGAATAGAGGACGATATTTACTAGTTTGGGGTCATTAATGAATCAAAAAAGTGAATTGAAGAAAAAGATTCCAAACGAACCAAAAAATGTATATACTCTACCCCGTCCAACCAGCAAAATGAATTAAACTAACTTGGGAACCAAAAAATGTATATTCTTCCCAGTCTATAAGCTAAAGAGTAAGTTTTTCACTTTTTCATTATTCCTACCAATTTGGAGAGTCCATACAAGATAAAACCTTTTCGTTTTTAGTATACAAGGAAGCTTGTTGAGTTGTGAGCTACACAGACAGAGTACATAATCGCCTATACTATGAAAACTGTGAAGTATCAACATGATAGGGGTCAATCAACAAGTGGATGTACATATGTATATAATCGCCGAATGCCATACAAATTTTTAAGTATAAACACAATAGAGGTCGATGCAATAAATGGAAGTACATTATGTATATAATACCCGAAGACCCAAAAAATTTACGCATAAACACACGATCGATTAAGATTTAAGACAAGTTTAACATTCTTGCATCTAATCTTATATCAAGTAATTAGAAATTTCCTTTACAGTGAGCTTCTCTAGAACAAATGATTAGTATTTCAAAGGCGAACAAGCAAAATCATGAAATTCTACAGCATTTTTGCTAAATTTTCTGTTCTTTATATTCCAAATGCATACCAAAAATGTAACATTTAAAAACTTAAATCATGCAAAATTAATATTCTGAAGCGAAACATCAAATTTGACTAGTTAATCGATTATAAAATTAAAATCCATAGAATGTAAAGTTTCTATTTAAAATATAAAATTAGAAGTACCTGAGGTGGATTTGGATTCTTCGTAGGGACCGAATTCCAGATTCGAAACCCTAGTTTCTAAAGCATCAAATTTCTGCTTCATCTGCAAAATTTTCAAAACAAACAAATAAACTAAAAACCAAATAATACTAAATCAATTAAAGAAAGCTTTTGGAGAGAATCCAAATTTCAGAGACCGAAAAAAAGTGCTAGTACATCAGATTTAAGGGCGTAACGGTCGGTCCATAGGTCTCTATAGATGAATTGAGAGATTGAAGCCGCTGTGACCGAAAACCCCAATGTGAACCATAGCAACCGACTTCGAATCATTTTTCCTTGTTTCTTCTTGACCCAGAGAAAACAGCCAGAATCGCGTATCGAGAGGAAGAAGATTGAAATTTCCAAATAAGAGAGAGAGAGAGAGTGAGAGAGGAAGAAGATGAAGGTTTCGTTTTCTTAACTTGTTTTTGGGCTCAATTTTAGCCCAAATTTGGTTCTTGGTAATTTGGTTCTTAACTTTCACAAATTTTAAATTGTTATATATTATAAATATTTTCTATTTATAATTTATATCGTAAAATAATTATTTTGATAAATATTGAAGATTAATTTTGATATTATGTAAAAATTATTCAAATATCAACAGAAGTGATCAATTGATAAAATTCATATCAGAGAATTCAATAATAAGACAAATAAACAGGAAATTACATGACAATTTGTGAAATAAACCATTATTAATATCTTTGAGAACTAAAATATCAGCACTTGGACTGACTGTGGTGGTGACCGGACCCAAATTTAATCTTGCAGCAGAAGCAATTAACAGAGGATTTGTCTTTCCTCATAAAATAATAAACTATGCCCAACACCAGAATAGCTATTGATATTCCCACCACGATCCAAATAAAAGTCGTCCTAGAACTGTCGCCGCCTCCGCCTCCACCACTGCTACCCCCACCGTTCTTAGCAAACCATGAGTTTGGATCGCCTCCGTCGGGATATGGAGTCGACATAATCAATTGTGAAGGATAAAAATATTGCAGAAAGAAAAGGAAGAAAAGGGGAATAGAGTGCTTATTCCGATGGCAGTCAATGGTGGTGGTTTTATAAGGGACACCATCGCCAGCAATGGACGCGTTAGTTGGATTATTGCAGTAAGACAAAGTATTAAAAATTGACTAATTGAGATTTGTTAATAATATCGGTGGTTGAGTGAGTAATTAAAATTCATTAAGAAACGACTTCAAGGAAAGCGAGGTTGATACGTCATTGCCAAAATGACATGAGAATATTAATTTAGAATTTAAGGCATAACTAATTTAAATTAATGTCTTAGTTATAAGGTTGGAAATTTGGTAAAGAAAAATGGGTAGTTGGTAGTCGTAAATTTTGAAACATCACACCAAGAGAAAGAGACGAGAGTAGAAGGTGGAGAAAAAGACTCGTTTGGAATTTCTTCGGGTGATTCCGAAAAGGCCAAAACTAAATTCCATATTTTATATACTTAAATTCCCATTTATTTCTATATTATTATACTGTTATTTGAAAAAAAATAATCTTCATCGATGACATTTTAATTATGAAGAAATATTAATCTAAACATTGATCTTTTAACTTTTTTAATTAAATATTTAATTATTTAAATGATATAATCAAATCATCTCTCTTTTAGAGAAGTTAACGTGATAATTAAAAATAATCATATATTTACTATTCATTACTTAAATATTCTATTTAATTTAGTTTAATTGTTTTTTTTTTCTGAACTATATTAAATATGATATGGTGACATGTGTCATTAAGTAGTTAAATGACTTGACTTTAGTTTAATCTTCTAATTCTATTAAAAATATTAATTTTCTAATTGAATTGATATAAATTCTTTTTAAACTGCCATCCATTAAAATACAAGAATAAAAAATTGATATTATCCCTAAAAATCTTTCATTTTTTATTTATCTTCACATCAAATATGGGCTAAATCTACAAGATAATGTGCTGGAATTATTTATTTCACGAGATAACGTTCTCCCAAGATTAATAGCTGAAGTATGGCGAATTGTACAGTGTTGGCCGTAGGTCGCCATGCCTTCCGGGCGACCTACGACATGGCTGCTTCCGACGAGGGAATGAGCATGGGACATGCACAACCCAACCCATAGGTCGCCATGCACTCCCAGCGACCAAGGAGGTTGCCATGCACGCCTGGCGATCAAACTTTTAACCCTCTGCACGCTCTGCATGTCATAGCTGGGAGATTCCCGACGACCAAGCTTTAACTCTCTGCTCCCTCATGCATGCGTTGCATCCATAGAGCGCGACGTGAAGAAATATCACATGGCCATGCAAGGAGACAAGGTCGTCGGGCGTGCATGGCGACCTCCTTGGCCGCTCGGAGTGCATGGCGACCTAGGAGGTCGCTGGGAGTGAATGGCGACCTATGGGTTGGGTTGTGCATGGGACGTCTGAAGCTGTCACGTCGTAGGTCGCCCGGAAGGCATGGCGACCTACGGCCAACACTGTGCAATTCGCCCTACTTCAGCAATTAATTTTGGGAGAACGTTATCACGTGAAAAAAATAATTCCAACACATTATCTCGTAGATTTAACCTCAAAATATGTTTTTAGTAAAGACGATTATTTTATAGAATATTGTTTATTGTTTTCTCTCAAATTATAATATAAGTTAAAACTTAATTTTGGCATATAATTTTATGCAATTTTAAAATTAAATGCATTTATCTTTATTTCTAATGATATATTCTAATGACATACAATTTATTTATTATGCATAAAATTATACATAATACATTAAAAATATTTAAATATTAAACTTATTCAAACAACACCAATAATAATATTCATAATGAATTATTTGTATTCATTTATTTATTAAGTACAGAGGTATTAATTTTTAATATAAATATTGAAATTCAAAATCTCTAGTATAATGAACATTATTATCACTCAACCAATTAATGAATCTCTATGATTCGTATTTGTTCGTTATGCATATAAAATAGTTCGAGTGTGGGATGTTAAGCTTGATTAAATAAATAACTTGACATATACAGTGGTTGTAGGAACTCTTGAAGTTGCAGAAAATTTCCAGATTCATACTTAACATTGAGTGGTCGTCTTCATAAATCCAAGAATGAAAGCCTAAATCCTTAACCAAGTATGGTCCCCTCCATGACATTATAAATCCATGCTATCAAGATGAATGTTTAAGTACCTTCACCGTCTCAACCACAGCTGAAAAGTCCAGGTCTCCCAGTCCCATGCTTCTAGCCTTCTTGAAAGCCTACACCATGTAAAAAATATAAGATAACAACACAACATATTTAGCACGGCAAAGCACAAGAAAGAATGAACGAACGGAGACCTCATTGGCAGCGGCAGCTACCGGCATTTGTAGTGCATTTTCATCCCCAAGGGCAAGAGCCAACCTCATGTCTTTCTGCTGATGTTTCAAAGGAAATGCAGGGGAGTAGTTGTTCTGGAGGATGGCCGGTCCTTTTCCTTTGAACATCGGATTAGCAATGGCACCCAAGTCCTGCCAGAAAGTAGGTTAGTCAAACTCCAAGTTGCCACAATTTGACAGAATATTGATCAGTTGCAATCTTACCAGCACATCAAGAAGGTCATGTGGGTTCAGTCCGCTTCGATCGGCCAGTATGAGTCCCTCCGAAAATGCATTCATCATACTGCAGAGGAAAAAGAACTATGATGAATGCATTCATCGTTGCAAAAGTTGTTCTCCCTTTTCCTTTTAAAGGTTTACCAACCATGCAAAACTGACAATTCCAACATATTCATCAAAGTTACTCGGACTTGAGTGTAACTTTGAAGGGTCACATCCCCAAACTCTACGTTCGAATATGCATAGGACATCGAGAAGAACCACCATTACCTGCCCATGATCATGTTGACAACAAGTTTCATTTTGGCTCCATTTCCAACTTGTCCCAAGAAGAAAGACTTCTTTCCCAAGATATCAAAAGCTGGAACTGCTGCATCATACAATGCCTACATACCCGTGTGAAGATAAATTTGCATGCTATAGGTATATTAGCAATAATGATGAAGAAAATGGATGTTCTTCAACTCTTTATCTCCCGTACTTCTTTCACTATAGATACGAAAGAACAGTTAATAACTAGAACATTTAACCTTAAAATGTTAGTCGATAGAAGCTCTAGCTGGATGTTGCAAGGAAAAGGATGAGTTTTATCACACAATGAATATAAATGAATATGTAAGGGTATATGTCCCACATGGATATGTTCAATTTTTTCGAAGTTTTTCCATGTATTTTGAGAGTTTATATAGATAGAGCCATATCCATCATCCATGTCCGAATATGTTCTGAATATGAGTGTCAGATAAGGATACTTCAAGAAAAATGAACAGCTGGAGAAACAGACTACAAAATTCACACAGGTGTCTGTTTCCAGAAAATGAGGTTGATTGCTTGATTCTAGAACACAAAATGAGAAAAAGGAAAACTTATACAACACTCATATTCAAATACCCGTGTCAGAATATGTGTCAAACACGGATACAAAAATTTACTTCACCAATTTACCTTCTCTCCGGCAGCAAGAATCACCAGTTGACCAGTTTCTGCAGGCTGTTTGCTACCAGAAACAGGGGCTTCAAGGAATTGGCCACCCTTTGATGTGATCGCCTATGGATATCCCACAGAAGCGAGAAATGAGTAGGTTCATTAATTAAAAGGTAAATCAGTAAATATGAGAATATCAAAGAGTAAATCATATGTGTTTCATTATAATCCTCCAGCAAGGAGCTTTAAAAACATTGTTTTCTAAAATCTCTTTGGACTTCTATCATGAAAGCAAAACAGTAACATAATAACATGGCACCATTTCAATAATAAACAAATCTCTTTGCATGCAGCATGCAACAAAATGAACTTTTTGGGGGTAAAAACACAGTTTTAAACTTAGAACTTGAAGAATAGAATACTTATGTTACTCGGACTTGTAGTGTCGAGTTTTTCTATGTATTGAATGATCTTTCGAAGGCCATATCTCTGTACTCATGTCCGAATATTCGTGAAACACAGGTGTCAAACATACAGACACAAAAAAGATTGAATGAACAAGGCATTGTTTGACTGTCATAGCCATATCTCAACAGAAGATAAATTTACTTTCTTTGCAACATCAACAAAACACCAAGAATCAAGACTATCAAGTACAAAAGAGTATATATAATAACCTCACTAATTTTGCAAGAAGTCTCTGGATCGACTGTTGACATGTCAATGTAACCTTTGCCGCTGCAAATTTGCTCAAGAACTCCATCTTTATCAGAGAAAACCTAAGCAATCACCAAAATACATATTTTGTTGTTACGACAGTTTATTGAGACTCAAAATGTACGAACATGCCTACACCAAAATTTGTATGTACCGAAAGAGCTGCAGCAGGATCAGACAGCATGGCAATGGTGATCTTACACTTCTTAACCACTTCTGCCGGGGTTTGTCCAACTGAGGCACCATGAGCCACCAGTTCATCACACTGCAATTGCCACAAATTTTGACAGTGAAAAGAAAGCACAACCAACCATTTTAAAGTTTTGATTTTTTTTAAGTCAGATTTAATCAATCTCCTTGATAATTCTTTAATTAGATACAGAAAGAATATTTCAAGACAATACATAAAACTAAAAACAAACACCAACCCATCAATCAGATCTCAAAAATGAAAACAATTTGCAACTGATTGATAATAATATTTCCAAAAATAAGTAAGCTCCGGGAAAAGAAGAATTGGTTGAGTGTAATGGAAAGTACCTTAGAAAGAGTTCTGTTCCAAACAGTGACTTTGAATCCATTCTTCAGCAAATTCATCGACATGGCCTTTCCCATTATTCCCAGTCCCAAAAACCCAACCTCCATCTTCTTCTTCTTCTTCTTTCGTTCACTTATGAACTTTTTTTCTCTCTTTACAAGTTCATCTAGCACATCTTACCAGACTCCATTTATAAATAGAAAAAAATTTCCTATTGTAATTTAATAGGTTATTGAAATATGCCAAACTTGGTTATCAAGCTCTACAATGTTTAGCAAGTAAAGTAGTCGTGTAGGTTGTGAATATCTTTAATTGTGGTTAATGGACGGATAATTGCGTTCCACGTAAGCCACAAAAGCAGGGGTGATCGTGCTCCACTATTCTCGGAATCCTCGGAGGACATGTTACTCTGTGGTATGTGATCGAGATAAACTGGAGTCGTGAACCAATCATCGTTTACCACGTAGTTGGTGATGCAAAAATGATTATACGCAAAAAAAAAAAACAAGGGTTCAGACTGTCATTGATAACTATAACCGTTGGATGCAAAAATGGCCCACCCTTCAATGCCTTTTCCAGGCTTCTCTTGAGGTCTTCAGAGCTTTGAATCTGTTTTAGTTAATAGTAAATGGGTTTAAACGAAAATTTAATTCTTTTTATTTCGACTTAAATACATCATTTCCTCCTAAATTATATCATTTTTATCGAGTTGACTTTAAAATATATTTAGAGATGTTTTACTCTTTAGAGTATAAATCATTGTCTCATTTATCCTAAATTATTAACTTCGTCAAAAATACTTAGATAAATTACATATTTAGTCACTCTATTATTTATGCAGGTCTGTTTGAGTTATCTAATTTTTTCTTCAAAATAATCACTAGACTTAAGTCTTTGTTACGTTTTGATCACCCAATTTGATTCAATTTATTTTTAAAATTTTTAATTTATAAGAATTCATTTATATTATATTTTTTACTCGACACATAAATTTATTTTTCAATAATAAGTAATATTATACAGTGAGTAATAAATAATATATTAAGTTATATATAATGCAAATAATATGTAACTTAAATAATAAATTGACAACAACAAAAACAAAAAGTTGAAACCAAACCAAAATTTAAGCAAAAAAACAGCTATTAAAATTGCATCCAAAGTCCAAAGAAATCCATCCCAAACAAGCTGGAATGGAGACTTTTGCAAGTGCTTTTCCCATTGCAAGATCTAGGTTTTTAAACAACTAAAATAAAAGAGAAAATATTTTAAAAAAAGAAACAACTAAACCAATAAAAATAAAAATACCTCCAAAAGAATAAATTTTTTAAAAAAGCTTAAAGACGTCGATCGATTGCGATGTAGACAATGCAAGCGATAGTGAAGGTCGAGGAAATATGAAGAATGTCGAGAAAGAAATAAGAGTAAAAAGATGAATTTGATTTTGTTTGGTTTCATAAAAACACTTGAAAAATATGTAAATTTTAAAATTTTAAAATATAATTAATATATTTTTATTTCAAAATCAAATCTCATAACTTTTAAAAAAATTGATTTTTTCTATTTTATACTCGTAATTTTTTATAGTGTTGTTGATGATATATGTGAGAACGGCAAAAAAAAATAGTTTAGGTGCATGAGATTAGAAGGTTGCTACCCCGATCCCTGTCGAGTAAGTTTACTAAAGCACAACATTTTTTTTACCGAAAGTGGCACGACTAACCATTTTTTTGATGTGATTTTTTTTATCATTTCGCCAAAAGTTGCTAAATTTGGTGAATGATTAGTGTTTCTTCGTACGTTGTGTAACTCTCGTTTATGATATTTTAAATAATTAATTAATATTTTATTTAATAGAAATTAATTACATACAACTTAATATGTTGTTTATTATTTATCTTATAATATTATTTATATTAAATTTATGTGTCGAGTAAAAAATATAATATAAATGAATTCTTATACATTAAAATTTTAAAAAGTAAATTGAATCAAATTGGGTGACCAAACGTAACAAAAATTTAAGTTTAGTAATGATTTTGGAGGAAAATAAGTTGGGTAACTCAAACAGAACCACATCAATATGGAGTGACTAAATATGTAATATACATGCGTGTTTTCTGACGGAGTTAACTGTTTGGGGCAAATGAGGTAAAGATTTATACTTTAGGAGGCAAAACGTCTCAAAAAAATACTTTAATAAGGGGTAACTCGATAAAAACGGTATAGTTTAGGGGGTAATGGTGTGTTTAAGCCTTTTCTTTTTATGGTATTTTACAGGAGGTGAATGAATATCGGCAGGTTAAGGATATTACAGAAAATCTCGTTTTCTTCTGGAGTTTAGCTCTAATTTTCATTTTTTTCTCATTGAGTGCAATTTCTATGGTGATAAAATGTCTATAACCAGAGATTATTTAGCTCCCATTGACATTTCAATCATGGTTATAGCTGGTACAAATGGATTGCAGTTTGATGCTGTCATGAAATCTTGAAGCTAATTATTCTTGGTGGTACTGGTTATGATTCCCAGTTTAGTACTTTCATGTATAGCTGTGATTGTCCATGATGATTGTGTTGCATTTGATTTCAATTTGTGGACGACTGCCAAAATGTTTATTGATGCCTAAATATTCCCGTTTTGTCACATGAATGTTCATTGCTTTCTTGTGTTGTTGGGGAGCTAAGATGATTGTTGCCGGCGGAACCGAGTTTCCAAACGCTGTTTCGGCTTTGAAGAAGGTTCACAATCGCTTCTATAGCATTCAAACAGGCTATCTGCTTCTGCAAGTGTTTTTGAGATAGCACGAGTGGAGTCTTTCTGATATTTGGTGTTTCAGGCCGTGCCTGTAGTTGATGATAATGTAGTAAGGGTTCTTGCCAGACTACAAGCTATTTCTTCGAATTCGAAAGACAAACTTACTGTCAAGAACTTCTGGTGAGCTTTTATTAGCGTCTGCAACACATCTTGTTTCAATTCTTTTACAATTACTCTGTGTCTGGGAGTAAGGATGGTGAAATTGTTCTCTCTTGTTACTGGAAACTAGCAGCTCAACTTGTCGGTCCTTCGCGACCAGGGGATTTCAGCCAGTCTCTGATGGAACTAGGTGCAACTTTATGCACCCCATTGAACCCAAACTGCACTTCATGTCCTGTTTCAAGCCAATGTCGAGCATTACGTAATTTCCGAAATGATGAGTCAGCTATGGTGACAGATTATCCCATGAAGGTTGTAAAGGCCAAACAAAGAAACGATTTTTTCTACTGTTTGTGTCGTGGAGCTATCTGCAAGCCAAGATGGATCACAACAAAGCAAACCCGACAGCAGACTCCTTCTCGTCAAGCGGCCATATGAGGGTTTACTTGCTGGTCTTGGGGAGTTCCCTTGTGTTACATTGGATGAAGAAGCTGAGTTATCCATGAAGAGAAAAGTAATTGATCAACTATTGAAGAAGTCATTTAGACTTGAATGCAGGTATGTTCCATGGTTAAAAAATTTAAACACAACGGATCATCCAGCAATTCCATCCGATTGAGAAAAAAAGGCCAAAGTGTTCATGAACCAAGCCATACACGGATTCAAACATTGAACCGTTTCACCATGGAAGATATGGACAACCTTTGTTCATATGATAATATTATCTTCTATGTTTTATTATTGTGATTATTATTAAATGTTATGCATTTTGCTAGATAATTTGATAAATTACCTATTTCGGTAAAGCAAAAAAATTGTTTTCCCAGAGTGAGCTAAAAATAGTTAACTGGTATAATTACAACGGAAAACTCAATTTAAGGAAGTAGATCTAACGGGAACAGACCTCTTTGTCACAGTCATTGTAGCTCAAATTTCCTTTTCGTTTTGTTCATCTTATTACATTCCTTAGCTACATATATAAAGCCAAACCTGCGTTTGGTTCTCTACAAAATATTTGCAAATATATATTTAACCATTAAGAGAAATAAAGAAACAAAAAAGGAAGGAGTTTCTGCTTTGTTCTCACCCGGCGTTTTCTGTGGCGCCAAAAGGATTCAAGATCCGATCTTTTTCAATTTGAACCAAACTTCAAATTTCCCAGATCTTTCTCAGGTTCTTCCTTCAACATTCTCTTCTTATTTTTTAAGCCTTTTTCTTAAATGGGTTTCTGGATTTAGATCGAATCTGCAAATCTCAATCTGTTTTTATGATTTTGTACCATTATGGAAGAAAAAAAGAGTTTTTATTTATGTTGTCTTGCATTTTGGTATTGGATTTGAAGTTGGTGCAATGCAGTTCTTTTGTACATATGCATCTGGGTTTTCTTCTTCTGGATTTTTGTTATTTGTTTGAAACTGAATGATGAAAATCTTTTTTTTTTTGTAGATTCCTTTTGATATTGAATGTTTCAGTTTAGGTAGCTGAGATTAAAGCCATAATCTTCAAGATCTGCCATTATCATGGCTTTCTCACAAAGGAAGATGCCTGGATTCTTTTGGAATTTTCTAGTAGTGATTCTGTTTGCTCATTCTTGTCGTGGGTTTTACCTGCCTGGGAGTTACATGCACACGTATTCGACTAAGGATGCTATATATGCCAAAGTTAATTCCTTGACTTCCATTGAAACCGAGCTTCCTTTTAGTTATTACTCTCTCCCTTACTGTAAACCTATGGGCGGTATAAAGAAAAGCGCCGAGAATATTGGTGAACTTCTCATGGGAGATCAGATTGATAACTCCCCTTATCGGTTTCGAATGAATGTGAACGAGTCTCTCTACCTCTGCACTACCAGCCCCTTGAACGAGCATGAAGTTAAGCTTTTGAAACGAAGGACTCGTGATTTGTATCAAGTGAATATGATTCTAGACAATTTGCCGGTGATGAGGATTGCGAAACAAAACGGGGTTAACATTCAGTGGACTGGGTTCCCAATCGGGTACTCTCCTCCGAATAGCAACGATGATTACATCATCAATCATCTCAAGTTCAAAGTCTTGGTTCATGAGTATGAGGGGAGTGGTGTTCAGATAATTGGAACTGGGGAAGGAGGGATGGGTTTGATTTCTGAAGCTGATAACACAAAAGTTTCTGGTTTTGAGATAGTTGGTTTCGAGGTGGTGCCGTGCAGTGTTAAATATGATCCGGAAGTCATGACTAAACTCCACATGTATGACAATATCTCCTCCGTGAATTGTCCCATGGAGTTGGACAAGTTGCAGATAATACGAGAACAAGAGAGGATCACTTTTACTTATGAGGTTGAATTTGTGAAGAGCAATATTAGATGGCCGTCTCGTTGGGATGCTTATTTGAGGATGGAAGGTTCCCGTGTGCACTGGTTCTCGATTCTAAATTCTCTGATGGTGATCACTTTCCTAGCTGGTATTGTGTTTGTCATTTTCTTGAGGACTGTGAGGAGGGATTTGACAAGGTACGAGGAACTGGACAAAGAAGCTCAAGCACAAATGAACGAGGAGCTTTCCGGATGGAAGCTTGTTGTAGGCGATGTTTTCAGAGAACCAAATCATTCGAAGCTTCTGTGCGTGATGATTGGTGACGGAGTTCAGATTACAGGAATGGCCCTCGTCACTATAGTTTTTGCAGCTTTGGGGTTCATGTCGCCGGCTTCACGAGGAATGCTACTAACCGGGATGATCGTTCTCTATCTTTTCTTGGGTATTGCTGCAGGGTATGTTGCTGTTCGCCTCTGGAGAACCCTCAAGGGAACGACAGCAGGATGGAAGTCGCTCTCCTGGTCAGTCGCATGCTTCTTCTCCGGAATCGTCTTTGTTATCCTTACAGCATTGAATTTCATTCTATGGGGCAACAAAAGTACCAGTGCAATTCCCATTTCCCTGTATTTTGTACTATTGTCCCTCTGGTTCTGCATCTCCGTGCCTCTCACTCTCGTAGGAGGATACTTAGGTACTAGAGCTGAAGATATTCAATACCCTGTACGAACAAACCAGATTCCTCGTGAGATTCCTGCACGCAAATATCCGTCATGGCTTCTCGTTCTGGGTGCCGGGACCCTTCCGTTCGGAACCTTGTTCATTGAACTCTTCTTCATCCTTTCTAGCATCTGGCTTGGCAGGTTTTATTACGTGTTTGGCTTCTTGCTTATAGTCCTCCTTCTACTGATCATCGTTTGTGCCGAAGTATCATTGGTTCTTACGTACATGCATCTCTGCGTCGAGGACTGGCGATGGTGGTGGAACGCTTTCTTTGCCTCCGGTTCAGTTGCCCTCTACGTGTTCCTGTACTCCATCAACTACCTGGTATTTGACCTACAGAGTTTGAGTGGTCCGGTATCGGCCATTCTTTATCTCGGTTACTCCATGATCATGGTGGTTGCAGTCATGTTGTCTACAGGTACCATTGGCTTCATAACATCATTCTATTTCGTTCATTATCTTTTCTCGTCCGTCAAGATTGATTGATTAAAACATCCATTCGCTTCATCTTTGGAAAGCTTTTGGCATGTATAAGAGGATCACTTCTTCGTTCATAATCTTAATGAGATCGAAAGCTTCATTCTCTTTAGGGTTGGATGCTATTTTGTCCTTTTAAGTTGTATTTAGAATAAAATTAAGAAAATATGTTGAGAAACAGTTGGGCATTTGTTCAAACAAGACATTTGATTTTTTTTTATATAATTTATACTATTTTTATTCTGAATATTTTAATTTATATTTTTTTACTTCAAAATTAAATAAACTCTTTAATTTTATTAAAAAAATTAAGCCTTTCAATTTTTGGTTGTAATAACAGTAGTCAATTTTATAAAATTGATGAATTCATTCTTACCCACTGTCGTAGCTCACAGGAAAGGAACTTCTTCAATTTGTTTGGACTTATCAGTTGTTTAGATACTTGCTTTTTGGGGGTGCAATTAGGTACTCAATTTTTATTTTTTTTACGAAATTAAGCATTTAATATATTTTAAATTATAACTTTTAAATCTGTATTATTCATTTAACTAAATGGCATCAAAATTATAACTATAAATCAATGAATTGAACATGTGTAATTAAAAAATATTAAATACTTAATTGTGCAAAATAGATTAGGTACCTAATCATACCATTAAAGAAAATTTAGATATCTAATTGTATTTTGAAATTGGGTTTGATATAGTAACAAAACTCAACATTATTTGTTGGAGTCTACTTAAAATGTTTTAATTTATGAAGGTCAACAATAAATTATGTACCTTTGAAGGATTAAGAGACAATTTACCCTTGTTTCAACTTCAAAACTTTTTTTAAAAATATTAATATTTATCATGAAACTTGGCCTCATTAGTGTCCGTCTGATTTTAGAAAATATTTTTTGTTTTTGTTTTATGTTTTTATTTTTAGAAAATAATTTTTATTTTCATTTTTTTTGAAAATTGATGACCATATCTAGTTAATATAAATGAAAAATTAAATTCAAAAATAAAAATAGTGAAAATATATTTGATATCTAATTTTTTAAAAATATAGATGAACAAATAATTATTGAATAATTAAATTAAAATATAACTATTAAAAATTTTATTATATAAATTTAACATGTAAATTATGTAAATATAAAACAATAAAGTTGATAAGGAATTACATAATACAAAAATTATTTTAGTTTATAATAAAATATAATATTAGTCCATATTGGGCATCAATAAAATTTAAAAATTACACAAAAACAAATTGTTACAAGCAAGAGTACACAAAAGTATCATTAAAATTATATGTATTGGTATTTGAAGGCCTCAAACTTTGGGGGACTAGTATAGTCATTGAACTTTTTTGCACTCAATGTGATCCTTAAATTGAGAAAAAAAAAATCAATATAATCCTTTGACCAACAGAATCAAACATTGACTGTCATGACGCTTACATGGTGATCTACAATATTGATCTGACAATATAAGATGAACGGCGATATGATAGACGAACTTAATTATTTTTTTAGCAAATTTCGATGGCCTAATTGATTTTTTAGAAAGTTTGAGAACTTGTTTAATTTAAAAAAAACAATTATTTAAATTAAAAATATATAAAATATAAAAATTATTAAGATATTCAATACATTAAATATAAAAATATTACAAAATTAAATTATTAAAAAATCAATATAAGAATCACATTGAAAAGTTATAAAATGTTCCAACTATAGGGTGTTATTTTTTCGTCACTCGACCATTAAAAGTTACAAAATGGTCAGTTGACTATTCATTAGGTACCAAACTCGTCTTTTTCATTAAAAAAATTAAAGGCAATCTAAGTTGGATGTTAATCTATTGACTAAGATATGGTAAAACATGATCTCATAATCTCAAACGACTATAATATCTCAATCAGTACGTTAACGTCAAACTCATATGATTGTTAATTTTTTAACAAAAAAATGACGAGTTTGGAACGTAAATAATAGTCAGGTGACAATTTTGTAACTTTTAATAGTCGAAGAACTCAACAAAGTAGTATCTTATAATTAGGGACCATTTGTATACTTTACCAAAATTTTTAATCAAATAATAAATAAATGTGAATTGACAAAGAATATATATACATGTAATTAGTCTTGTATTTACTTTTTAAAAATTATATATAATTTTTGGTATTGAACTTTACATTTATGTGTAATGTGAAATATAAAAAAGTCAGTTTGGCTTATAAAATATATGCTGTTTTTTATTTTTAATAAAATTAAAATTAAAATATTTAATTTTATTAAAAATAAAGAACATTTAAAAAAACATGTTTGATTGTAAAATTAAAAAATAGTTTCTAAAAAAATGAAAAATATAAAAACATAAAAAAATATGTTTTCGATATTTTCATTAAAGTTATTTGGATAAAGTACACAAATAGTTCTCGACTATATGATGTTGGTTTGTTGAATTTCCTAGTTATTAAAAATTATAAAATGATCCCTTAATTATAGTGCATTACTTTGTTGAGTCTGTCGACTATTAAAAGTTACAAAATTATCACCTGACTATTCCTTATGTTCCAAACTAATCTTTTTTCTATTAAAAAATTAACGGTCGTCTGAGTTAGACGTTAACATGCTAATTGAGATATAATAGTCGTTTGAGATTATGAGATCATGTTTTATCATATATCAGTTAGCAAATTAACGTCCAACTCAGACTGCCATCAAATTTTCAACAAAAATGACGTTGAAACATATGAATAATCAGGTGACTATTTTATAACTTTAATAATCAAGAGTCTCAATAAAAAAAACTTTATAGTCAAAAAATTATTTTGTAATTTTAATAATCGAGAGAAGTTGTGTCCTATAACCACGATAATATATGAGTACTTTACCTGTAGGGGGTGTTTGGTTCAAGGATTGTGGGAATCCCACATTCCCATGTTTGGTTGGCCGGGAATCTCATTCCCGATAATATTTTATTACCAATAGTAGATTTTTTGGGGTATATTACCGGGAATGTCATTACCTCCCTTCCCTTAGGTATTATAACATTACCGACGTTTTGGATTAAAATGTCCTTAAATTATTATTTTTTTTCAAAAATATCATTTTTTTATCATTGAATAATAAAAACTCTACGAAGGTTAAATTACAAATTTATCATTAAATTATTTTAGATTTACAAAAAAAAGTCTATAATTAAAATTTTATATAAAGTTCAGGGGTTAAAAAAATTTACTCTTTCATTAAACATTTTTTATATTTTTAATTTTATAAAAAATATTATATAAATATTATGAATTTAATTTTTTAAAGAAAATATATAAATATTTTATAATTTATAATATTATACAAATATATAATAAGGACAATTTGATCAAATATACATTCTAATAATATTTTATTCCTTTAACCAAACACGGTAATCTTACATTCCTGCTAAATCAACCAAACATAAAATATAACATTCTCAGTAATCCTATTCCCGGGTAATCTTTTATTCCCACTAATAATCTTACATTTCGTGAATCAAACGCAATATTAAATTAAATATACAACTAGCCTTTAAAATCCATTCCAAAGTTTAAATACCCATTTTCATTGACACGTCACTGCTACAATCTTTCCGAAGAAGCTGTTTCTCTCCCCTGTGATTTGATTCGATGCTCCTCCAATGCCAGACCCAAAGCCCTCTCTTGTCTCTTGCATTCTGACCATGAAATCAAACAAGGTAATTCTTTAAACCCTAAACTTAGCCAATTTCTTACTACTCGAGCCATGGCTCGGTTTGTGTTATCTCCTCTCTGCTCCTACATCACTCTTATATATTTGATTTTCTATTTTCTTGTTACTCTCTCTCTCTCTCTCTCTCTCTCTCTCTCTATATATATATATAGATAACCATAGTGATAACCACAAATTTCGTAGAACGACCTTTGGTTGTTTCTCGAGGAAATTGAAAATTCGTGGAAAATATTAGAACTTCCTATGAGATTGAATCCGATTTTACCTATCGTCAAAGTGTAAGATGCGAAACATGGTTTATCTCGATTAATGTCAATCTAATATGACTTTTTTATGCTAATTCGTTATAATCAACTTTTGGCATAGGAGGAAGCTAATGGAGAACACCGTGTAGATGGAAAGAATCATGGAGCATCTGGGGGTGCTGGTTCCAGTCAAATAAATGATAATCATAATAATAGTAATGGTGATGCTGATGTTGATGATATGTGTAATGGAAATGTTAATGGTGATGTCCATGCAGATATCGATGACACAGCGGATAGTGATGAGGAGGAGATGGTGGATAGATGTGCAAGAGGTAACAATGCCGGAGACTGCATTGTTGTTGATTGGTTAGAAGGAGAGTATTGTTTTGAATGCAATAGCACAAGTGGCCAGATTTTGGTCTGCCGCGAAAGTGGCTGCCCAGTTGCTTTCCATGAGGCGTGCTTGACCTGGACACCCAAATTTGATGAAATGAGTAAATTCTACTGCCCTTATTGTTTGTACAAGCAAGAAGTGGCCAGGCTCAAAGAATTGAGACAGAAAGTTATGTTGGCAGAGAAGGAATCATCCAACTTTATATGTTTAAGAAGGGATGGTGGAAATGAAGAGGGGGAAGGTGAAATGGTGAGCTTTAAAAGAGCAAGTGCATCAACAATGGCAAGGGAAGTGAGTTTTGGTGGTGATTTTGGAAATGGGCTAAATAATAATGGTAAAGAGACCATATATCATAATCAGGATGCAACACAGGGTTTATCAACAATGACACAGAAAGTGAGTTCTGGTGATTGTGGAAATGGGTTAAATGACGATGATAAAGTGACCACTCCTCATAATCAAGATGAAATACAGGGTGTTGAGTTGATAAGCAAAGAAAAATCTTATGAGGGAAACATCTCTACAACTCATGGGTCTGACAAAGTTGGGAATGGAGAAAGGATGCACGAGGATATAGAAAATCCCAATAGTGAAGATAATGAAACTGATGAGGGAGAGCCAGTGCTCCCAAATGCAGTAGGAACTACCTTCCACAGGTGTCAAAAGGATGACAAACAAACAGCTAACAAGGCATCATCATTTCAACCAAGTTCCAGTGCAAATAATATGGATTTGAACCATGAGGGAAACAATGAAACAGCAAAAACCTCTGCAAAGTGGCAAAAATCAACCAAGCGGTCGTAAGTTTATTAATGTTTTTCATTTTGTTGAAGGAAGGTAGCATTCATAAAAAAAGCCCATCTTGGGCATGGGATGAATCATGGTTTAGGGTCTTGGTTTTTGGTTAACTACTAGGCTCTAAAATTACCTTATCTTTTCATCTAAATTGCAGCTTGATGCCCTGTACTGAAAAGCGTAGGAGACTACACTGGACAGCTGAAGAGGAAGATATGCTGAAGGTTTGAAATTATGGATGGTTTCATCCTTTTTTCTATTTATGCATTTGCTAACATGTATTAACTTTGGATAGGTTCAACTTGATTTTTGCTACTTACCTGTTTCCTTTATTCTTCTTTACGTTTGAAACATAACTTTCATCGGTTAACAGTTAACTAGCATTCCTGTTTTCGTTTCTGTACATGTGTATGTTATATATTTTTCTACAAGTCCGAGCATCCTTTGCTATCTTACTAGAAGGATGTCAATCCTCAATTCATTATCCTTATAAAGTTCCCATTAAATTAAGAATGTTTAAGTTGTCAGCTTCCAACACACATAAGCTCATGTATAGTTTTCTTAGTAACGATTATACTAAGAAAATGGTTTCTACTCCCCATGCACTATTCTTTATGTCTCTTGCTTTCACTGGTATATGCCCAGGAAAGGTGGCCTCGACTCTTGGTTCTTTTGCTAGTTTGAACATTGCGGTAGTGTTTAGGCATGCATGTTTCTCAACTACACTGATTGGATTGATTATTTTGCTGGAATTGAAGTATTAATATTCTCGACTGCAGGAGTTAATGCAGGAATATTCAACTAAAGCAAACAAAAACATCCCCTGGAGGAAAATTTTGGAACATGGTCGATCTGTTTTCCACTCAACTCGTCTCCCGGTTGACCTTAAGGATAAATGGAAGAATATTGTGTCTAAAGAGATCTCTAAAAGGTAACGAGGGTCCTGATTAAAACTGGAAGTGTAAGGTAATGGTTTTTTGTCGTTAATGTTCAACTGCCATGCTGGAATTCTCTCATACAAGTTAGGGGGCTCAATGCCCTTTTTGTTGTAAATATGTCTTACAAAGTAGGTAAGGCGTTCAATGTGTTCCTGTTATTAATATGACCAGTTTAAGTTGGTGTTGTGCAATATATCTGGGTGTGTTTAAATTATTCTACAAACTAGATAATGGGGTTTCTTTTTTGCCTTGGCGTATGTTCAGATTGGTATCTTTTTTTTCTTTTTGTTGTGGTGGGTTATTATTTTTATACGAGTGATTATTTCAACTAAACCTCATTTTGATGTGAAACCAAATCTCCAAGAAAAAGTCCAGTCAGCAAAGCTTCAAGTGGAGTTATTAAAAAAAAGACCCATTGGATATGTACATGGTTCATGTCAAAAATGTCTCCATTTATTATTGAAGTGACTTTTTCAATTTAATGCTTTTTATTCATAATCTTGGAACTTGAAGTCGTAATTTTATTTTAGAGATTTAATATTTTATCTTAGTAGACGAATTGATAAATGATTAGTTTTACACGTTTTAAATAAATTAATCATTTACACGATAAGTAACATATAATTCATTTATATTTTTACTTTTTATTAAAAAAAACAATTAAATATGTGTTATGGGATGCATGGAAAAGACTAGGTTGAAAATAGAAATGAATGGGAAGAAGCATTGATCGTGGCTAGACTTTTTGACCTGTCAAAACGCTGAATGTAAGAGCGACTATTTCAAGTTCACATGAAGTAGAGGAAAAAGTAAGATTGTGGTGCTTCCTATAAATGGATGAAAAACAGAACATCATATCATAGGAGGCAAAGACAATGACGAGGAGGAGGAGCAGCGGCTGCGCCACATTTGATTTCTTATTACTTTGTCTTACGTTTTGGTGCCTATATCTATCACCCGCATATGCAACAATCCCTCAGTTTACATGGTTCAATTCTCTTCTTCTTCTATTCTTTTTTCTATAATTGTATCCCTTTTAATTCTTCTTAAATTGTTAAACTTCTAGTTAGGTTCTTTCATTAAATTAATATTATTCGTTTATGCGTTCAATATCAATTCAGATACACATATTAACCATATTTTAAAAGCATAGATGTATCACACATATAATTTAGATATGATTGCATTTATGATAAAAAATTTAATATTAAATTTAAATTATTTTATATAAATACATTTAAAATTTAATCAATTTATTTTAATATGTTCTAGATTATATTTGAGTTAGACTAAAGTCTTTCTTCACTAATTTAAATTCAGGCTTTCAAAAAAGAATAACACTTCATTTTTCATTGAGATTGATTTCATATAATATTAATACTTTATAATTTTAATTAAAATGATTGTATGAATGATAATTAAAATAATTTTAAAATTTGAATTATATGATTAACTTTTTTTAGTAATTTTATTTCATATTCCCCCCGTACTGCAGAAAATCTACAACATCGAAGTAGGGTCCGTCGAGGTCCGCTGAAGAATGATCCGCGAGCCAATCCCTCTCCGCAACAAAACAGACCGCCGCATCAAAGGGGTCCGCCTCCAAAACCGAACTAAGCCACCGCGACCACCAGAAAATAACCGAAATTTGAATATGAGATAGTGAAAGCTACTTTCGGCATCAAAAGAAAATATGCAGTTTACAAGTGTTTGTCATTAGCTACTAATTTATATGTTTAATGTAGCAATAAACCAAATATTTGCATTTGAGTTTCTGTTCTTTGAAAAATAAATAAAATCTAAGAGGGATTGTAATTCTTTCACTAATACTATCAGATTAAATATTTTATATAATATTTACTTTTTTAATCAATTATTATCATGTTATTTCAAATTTCAAATTTCAAATCCGTTTAAATAAACGGACGGGACTTATTAGAAAAGTATCATGGGACATTAATTTTTATTAATTTAAAAAATAAAATAACTCCATTTTTTAAAATATCAATATTTATTAAAATATAGATTTTTTTTCAAACAGCATAAATGAATTTTCTAAAAATCTCATTTTTTTTCTAATTTGGAGTTTTCTTTTGCATTGTCTTCCTTTCTTTTCGAATTATATATACTAGAATGGAAACCCCAGCTACTTATGGGAATTTTATTTTTAAAAAATCATTTAATTAATTAATAACACAAATTATGTTTAAATTAAATTTTATTAAATGGTATTAATATTTTATCTTTAAAATGTATTAATATTGTGTGTTAAAATGATATTACTCAACCAACTAATTGATCTCAATCTAATAATATTTTTTATATTAAAGTATTTTTTTTAAGAAAAGGAAAACCCTATGGCCTATATATATTATAAATTAAGACCTCATTTTAATAAATTATATGGAGCTCTTAAATTTTTGCTCACTCATATTTTCTTAGGTCATGAGTTTTATATTTGTTAGGAACATTTCCCTCTTTTTTTTAGAGTCCTCTTTTCACTTTTCCTCTATATAGGATTAGAATTAGATTTAAGATTTAGAAAAATTCTACAACGTTCGTCGAGCGTGGATAAGCACCGATAACAATGATCACTATTAAATTAATTTATAAAATGTTAAATTATAAAGTACTAAACATATAATTATAAATTAGATTAAAATCTAAATATAATTTAATTAAAATAAAATATTTAAAAGACATTAGTTTTTAGGGTAAACTATATCATTGACCACCTAACTATTTACCCCTTTTACTTTAACCATTGATTTTTCAATTTTGTCAATTGGGTCACCTAACTATTTAAATCTTGTCAATCAAGTCACTTGCCATTAAATATTAACGGAGAAGATGATGCGACGGTTAATAAAATTTGTATAATTGCACATTTAGTCTTCATTACTTACACATTCTATTAATTTGGTTCTAACTTTTATTTAAGTCAATAAATTTAATCCTCAATCCGATGGTGACATGTGTCACTGTGTGATTGAATTTTTTAAATAATTTTTATTTAATAATTTTTCTATAAAATAAAATGAATCAATAAATATTGTCGGTGGGGTTTGAACCCAAGATGTGAGTAGAAGAAGCAAACACCCCCAATCACTGGGTTACACCATTCAAATGACAAACTTATCATGGCATAATAAAGACAATTAAAAGAAGGGAAAATGACCAAATAAGAACTTCAACATGGAATAATTGAATAATATGATAATATGATTTATATACACAAATATTATAATTGATTAATATGTGAATGTATTTTATTCATAATTTTAAATCATTCTAATAAAAAATAAAAATAATTTTTAACATATTATAATTGAAATATAACGAAGAGCTTCGTTGACTTAGAATTTTCCTGATAGTCGAGGGCTTATCGTAGTAAGCATTTTAACTTATGCATTGACTTGTTTATATCCCGGTTAGATTAAGAATTTTATATTTTATTATTTATTCATTATGTATTTTAAGAAATTTTTAGGGAAAACTTGATTTTATTGAATTAGTCTATTTTAATATAGAGTTATTAAATAATATTAGAATTTAATCAATGTTATAATATTTTAAAATATAAGATATGATACATTCAAATTCAATAAAATTAGAATAAGAAGACAAATTATTAATTTAAAATATGTAAAATGATACATTTCAATTCTAACATATTAAATTCACTTTTATTTTAATTTTTGCATTAAATGTGATTTAAAATATAAATAAAACATATTCATTTATTAATCAATTATAATATTTGCTTATATATATATATATATATATATATATATTATATTATATTTTCATACTATTCATTTCTTTCTTGTTTGAGTTCATTTATCACCATTAACTATATTATAAATTATATAGATTATTTTTTGTACACTAAACAAATTTAGTAGTCCAACCTAGTGGTTACGATGCTCAGTTTTAACGGTAGGTAGCTTGATTGACAATATTTAAATAGTTGGGTAACCCAATTGACAAAGTTAAAAAAATCGGTGGTTAAAGTAATAGGGGTAAATAGTTAGGATGTCAATGGTATAGTTTACCCTAAAAACTAGTGTTTTATAAATATTGTATTTTTAATTAAATTACATCTAAATTTTTAACTAATTTATAATTATACATTTAGTCATTTATAATTGAGAAAATAACTTCAGTGACCGAAAATGCCTTATAATATATAATTTTAACCAACTTTTTTTGGATTTGTGAAAATAACCAACAAATTCGCAACGCGAACTCCAATTTCGCAACACAGTTTCCAAATTCGCAAAGCGATTCTCCAAATTCGCAACGCTAATTACCAATATAGGTAAACACAACTATTCGCAACTCAGTTTTCAAATTCGCAACGCTAATTACCGATATAGGTAAACACAACTATTCACAACTCAGTTTTCAAATTCGAAACTTAGTTTTCAAATTCGTAACGCGATTCTCCAAATTCGCAACGCGAAATTCATTTTTGCAACGCTAATTACCGATATAGGTAAACACAACTATTTGAAACTCAGTTTTCAAAATCGCAAAACGAATTTCATTTTCGCAACGAGATTTTTTATTAATCAAAATTCTACTTGTGACCACCATATTGAACTAAAAAAATCTTCTAATCATATTGAACTAATTGTGATTAGTTACTCACTTTTAAATTTGACAAAGATCAAATTATTATTTACTCACGATATTTTCTTTAAGAGGTAAAATTTTACATTTCGCAACACGAATTTGTCGAATTCGCAACTCAGTTTTCAAATTGTCGAATTCGGATTTTTTACCGGATTTTTTCCACCGAGTTTACCTATATCAGCAATTTAGTTGCAAAATTGGCTAATTCGTGTTGCGAATTTGAAAACTGAGTTGCGAATAGTTGTGTTTACTTATATCGGTAATTCGCGTTGCGAATTTGAAAACTGAGTGGCGAATAGTTGTGTTTACCTATATTGATAATTAGCGTTACGAATTTCGAGAATCGCGTTGCGAATTTGGAGAATCGCGTTGCGAATTTGGAGAATCGCGTTGCGAATTTGGAAACTGTGTTGCGAAATTGGAGTTCGTGTTGCGAATTTGTTGGTTATTTTCGCAAATCCAAAAAATGTTGGTTAAAATCGTATATTATAAGACATTTTCGGTCACTGAAGTTATTTTCTCTTTATAATTTAACATTTTATAAATTAATTTAATGACGCTCGTTAATTATCTTTAACGGTACTCATCAGCGCACGTCTAGCGTGGGCATCATCCTAAGATTTAATATATATATATATATATATATATATATATATTCAAATATCAAATTGAGGTAAAAAATTTAAATACTGATTTAAAAATATTAATTTCAAATGTTAATTTATATAATAAATCTTTTATATGCATACATTGAATGTTCAAAAATATTGTTAAATACAAAACAATGCATCAAAACCAAATGACGCAAAAATGCTGCTACAAACAAAATATTTTTAAATACAAAACAATGCATCAAAATAACGTCCAAATTAAGCAGCAGCTCGCCTCACCCTTGAAACACCTGCAGCCGCAGCCGCAGCTGTATATACATTCGTTTTGAGAGACTCAACCCACAAAAATTTAGGTAACTTAGAGCTACTAAGCATATTTCACATCATATCCATTGAAGTTCATTTTGTTCTTTCTACAACATTGGATGATCTTCGTATGGTCTACCAGACAACTATACTATTATTTTGAAGAAACTTTGCAAATGGATAATGTGCTTGTTCATTTTCAGTATATCTATCCTAATACTAACCACATCTATTAATTTTCACAATTTTGATCTGCTTATTGTACTGTTTCTTTACTTCAGCCTTGAAAATCTTGAAAGTTTTTGATGTTTCGCTCTTGTGATGAAGCATGTAGAGATACATATATCCTAAGAAATCGTCTATAAAAGTGATGTAGTATTTATGACCTTGTTTATCCATATCTATCAATAAATATCAGAGTGGATGATTTCTAATATGTTCAAACTCCTTTTATTTCTCTTCTTTTAACTTATTAGTTTAGTTACTCTTGATGCAATCTATACAAGTATCGAAATTATAAAAGTCTAACGTAACGAGAACCTCATCATTTACTAATCTCTTTATTCTTTCAATAGCATATGTGTCTCAGTCTCCAGTGTTACAAGGTAGAAAAATCTTCATTTATATCATAGCATTTGGTACAAATATGAATGTGTCTAACAATATAAGTGACATTATTTCATAACTTTAAAGAGTAATAACCATCAAATAAAATCTCATTTCCAACAAGTTCAGACTTATAAAACAAACTAAATGTGTTGTTTGAAAAATTAAAACAATACTCCAAGGGTACAAGTATTGAAATAGAAATTAAATTTTTAGAAAAACTGAGTATCAAGATCAATCCATCATGTGTTATAATTATCGTCAATCATATTTGACTCGAAATAAATAAGTGAGATTAATTTACTTTTATTCTCAAGTTAACTCTTAAATTTGACATAGTCCTTTTTTCAGGTGTCCATTCTTTTTACAAAAGGAACACTTCGGCTCTTTCTTAATGTCAGTTTGGGATTACATTTTAACCTTTCCTTTTTGTTTGGCTTAGACTGATCTCTTTCATTGAGTAATTATCAATGCATTCTCACCTATCTTCAATATGACTGTAGCTTATTCCTAATTCAAAAGTTCATCAGTAGACCACTTATCTCTATTTGTGTTATAAAAGATCTTAAATGACTTATATTGAGGTAGAAATGTTCAATATAAAGTACACTAGGAAAAATTCAGACATCTCAACTTCGAGTGTTATCAGTCAAACTGTTAAATCTTGTATCTTATTAATGTGATCGCGTACATCTTTCACGATAATGAGCCTCATCGATGTGAACCTCATGATTAGGATGTTAACTTACGACTTTTGAGAAGTTTTGAATTGTTTTTTTAATAGACACTTATAGTTCTTGTATATTATCATAGTGCTCAATTGAACCACAAACATAAACAGAAACCTTACTCTTAATGAACATGATATTAAGGCGATTAGATCGCTCCCATTATTATAGAGAGCAAGATCAACTTGAGTGATAGTTTGGAGATGTGATATTACTGTCTTTAAATATATCAAACTATGATAAAAACATTGTCGAACACTTTAAAATAATTATATGAAAAACTAAAATAGTTAAAAGATCTTCTAAACACTCATAAACTTCTAAATTGAATAAAATTCTCTCTTTATATGTGAAATTATTTTGAATGATTTTGGTATTTAAAAACTATGTGCATGATAGATATTTATACTGCTTTTTTCCCATAAAACCACCGAAATCATAGAACATGGGGTAGGGCAAATGTGGAAGTTACTCCCACTTATCACCGAAACCATCGGAATCTAGATTGTTAGGCATTAGGATTAATTAAGTTTATTTAATAGTAATTGATACTAGATTATTTGAATATTATATTAAACTACCTATCCAGTAAGTCCAAGTCGTAATAGAAAACATTGCACTTTTTCAAAATATTTTATTATTTAATTTCTCTCTCTTTGCACTTTTTATCAGCTCATGCCATCGCATTTCCCATATGCACCTACCGATTTCTATCTCTTCACTTCCATAAACAAAACTCTCAGAAGAAAGAAAAAAAATATGGAGAAGCTCATTTTTTTTACTCTCAATAAATTTTCCTGTTCAGTAGTCAAGGTTGTCCTCTCCTTTTGTTTCTTCTTCTTTCCTGCGGTAAATTTCTTGTTCTCCTGTTATTTTACTTATTAATTTGATTTTCCTTTCCGGGTTTGTTTTGTTTTGTTTTTTTCTTTGACTCTTGGTTTGTTTGTGTGACCTCTGTTTTTTTTGTTTGATTATGGAGTTGAGTTATTTGGCTTAAATTTGTAGATATTTTTCTTTGATTTATGATAAATTTTGTACCATTTTTGGATATTTTGATTCCTTTATTAACATTTTTTAAAAAATAGAATCGATGTTGCTTAGAATTATATTATTGGAGTGGTTAATCCCCTTTTCTTGTTCTTTCTACTAAAAGGAAAAAGAGTTTTTCCCCTTTTTTTATTTTATAATTTTGACTGTTTTAAATTCACCCTAAAGTTGGATGAACTACTTTTTAGTTTTCATCCTAAACTCATGATGATGTGAACTCTTTCATCATTATTGAATTTGATTCTGTGTACATCATTATATCATCGAGTTTGAAGTAAACTAAGCTACCCCATATTGGCAGTTGTTCCAATTTTCTTAATGTTTAGCTTGAAAATGAACTTAATTCTCTTGTAAGTTGTAACATTAATCTCTTTCCCCCCTTCTATACGACAGCTATTGAAGTGCAAGTAGTGGAGAAGGGGATCATCTGTGAAGCTGCTTGTCTTAGTTTGATATATTGTTTGCATATAAGATTGTGAATCGGGGAGAAAAGTTTTAGCTTCTTTTCAGCAGTAGTGCGATTGGAAACATGAGTTATGCTTGTGATTTCTGCGGAGATCAAAGGCCAGTAGTATATTGCCGGTCTGATGCTGCCTGCTTATGTTTGTCCTGTGATAGAAATGTCCATTCTGCTAATGCACTGTCCAAACGCCATTCTAGAATATTGTTATGTGAAAGATGCAATTCGCAACCTGCTTTTGTTAGATGCGCAGAGGAAATGGTTTCACTCTGTCAGAACTGCGATTGGATGGGACACGGCACCTTTACCTTGAACTCAACACATGAGAGACAAGCGATTAATTGTTACTCTGGTTGCCCATCATCCGCTGAACTTTCTTCCATTTGGCCATTTTTTCAGCAATCTCCTTCAGCAGGTCAATCTACCTGTGGACAAGAATTAGGTCTAATGAGCATCGATGAGAACATGGAGAGTACTTCCTGGGACCCTACAGAGAACAACATTAGCCAGGATAATACTGGCGTGGCAGTAGTTAATGAAACCTGCAGTACAGATAGGGGAAGTGGCTTGGGTGGGACTTCTTCAATCCCTGAACTCAAATCTGCACGACGTCTGAATCAGACATCTGGATCAAAAGATGCATCATCGTCCAAGGTAAATGGTGAATTTGGAATATATATCATTAAAAAATCTGGACAAACTGTTCTTGAGGTACATTCAGGCCTATGTTACATTAAAAAATCTAGACAAATTACATTTGCAAATGTACTCGTCCGTATTCCCATGACGTTTGATGCTATAAAACACTTTTTTTTATAAGAATGCTATAAAACACTTTAACAGTAAGAGTTCAGGGATAACTGTTCGTTATGGCCAGAAAACGAGCTTTAAGTTAAAGTAGCAAGTAACAACTTTCTTTTCAGATTAGTTCCTTCTGCAGAAGATCTATATGCCAATTTTTGTCCCTTGTTTTTCGTGATTGCTTTTTATGGTGGAAACTGAAGGCACTTCCAAAATATCTTTCTAGTTTCTACTTGAACTTACTTGAGGTTTTGCCTAAAAGTAAAAGATGATTATATTTCAGTAAACCGCCAGTATACCATAATCTTGTATTTATTGGTCTCTTTAGATATTTCCATTTCTTGACCCAAAACAACTAACTTTAAGGTTAATATTCAATAGCGAAGTATTCAGTTAGGCCTTGAATGTACTTCTCAAAAAAAATGTTAGGCCTGTCCTTAATTATAATGTAGAGGTACTTTATTACTTTATTTTTATTTTTGCCATGGTTTCAAAAATTTTGAACCCAATCTCTCCTATTTTGCTTACATTTTTTGCTTTCTGGATTATATATTTATTTTCAATTGAGAGAGAAAAGGGGCGTGTGAAGGTGGTAGACATGATAAAGGGGATGGTTGAGATTATTGATGATAGATATTAAAATTTCAATTTGATCATATATGAAGAGTTATTAGAATAACCTACCGTTATTAGTAATTCTAAAGAGCTTTAGCATTTCGTGCTTAAAGTTCACTTATTGAGATTCCTGCAGGATTCCTTTAATTATTAGCAGAGATAATATGTTCCTTTTTGGAACCTTTGCTAATTTTTTACTTTATTAATCTGCAGTCATGTTGCCCTCCCACAAAGTATCCTGGACTTTCTGAGGATGATCTCTACGATGACTTCAACATGGGCGAAGTTGATCTGAATCTTGAAAGGTATGAAGAACTCTTTGGGATGACTCTCAATCATTCGGAACAACTTCTCGAGAATGGTGGAATTGCTAGCTTATTTGGGACAAAGGACATGCCTGCTGCTGATTCAAACTGTCAGGCGGCGGCGGCTGGTGCTAAGGTTCTCTCATCTCTTTTGGTCTTGCTGTGTGGCATCTGTATTATATTTTTTCTGATGATAGTATAGCCATTCTTCTAAATGCTATTCTTTTTCTGATGTTTTTAAATAGTATTCCTATTTATGCATTATCAGTTTTTGTTGGTTGCTAATACTGTTAATAATCTTGATTTACATTCGTGATTAATGTACCAAAATAAAGTTTACTGTCCTTTCCTTCCATGTGTTGGGTCTTCATTCTGTATGATGAGCAGCAAATGTTCTTATGGTTGGTCCTGAATATTCTTGTCCAGGGCTCATCTGTTGGACTGGTCAGTGCTATCCAGCCAGCATGCAGCAACGCGGCGTCTGGTGATTCCATGATGAGTAATAAAACTGATTCAATTCTGTATTTTACCGCAAGGCATGCCCATCCAACATTTTCTGGCCAAACCGGAGAGAGCACTGCAGGAGATTACCAAGATTGTGGGGCTTCCACTATGCTTCCCATGGGAGATCCTCCTTGGTGTCCTCCATGTGCTGAGAGTTTCAACCCATCAGCAACTAGAAGTGATGCTGTCTTGCGTTACAAGGAAAAGAAAAAGACGCGAATGTAAATATATGCAAATAACCTCTATAGTTGCATAATTCCATCATTCAAAGGAATGTATGTTTAACTTCATACTTACTGCATGATAGGTTTGTGAAGCGAGTGAGATATGAGTCTCGCAAAGCAAGGGCTGATGTGAGAAAGCGTGTGAAGGGACGGTTTGTAAAAACTGGCGATGCCTATGATTATGATCCATTGAGCCCAACAAGAAGCTTTTGAGAGTACAATCTTTTAACCATGCTTACCCCCCAAAAAATGATGTTAGTTGGAAAGAAGTGGTTATATTCTTACCCCAAAATGTTGAAATTGATGCTCGTACTTTCATTTTGAACTATTGACAGGCTCCAGGTTTGTTTCACCAGAAGTTGGATGCTAAAAATGCCATGAATAAACTACCAAGGCCTGGTTCTCAGCTACGTTAGAATATTGATGGATGCTGGGCATCATTCGGCAAGAATCAGCTCGGATCATGTTTTCTCCTGCAGGTTCTACCTGCCATATTACGTTGGAGCAATTTCACCTGCTCAAGTTCATATTATAGTATGGAAAAGAGAATACTGTGTTTATTATGTTGTCAATTATATAACTTCACCTGCTCAAGTCAAAAGAATGGAGCTGTAATTTTGTTCCTTTTTTTCTTTTCTTTTTTGTCTATTGACATATGTATGTATGTGCAGTGGAGAGAGTTTTTTTGGCTGGCAGTGAACAGTTGTTAGGTGAGACCAGAGGCACACAGTTGTAATATTCTCTCTCTTGTGGTTGACGTGTACAGCACAGGATTAATCATACATGCACTTGTGATGAGATTGTGTGTACCTTTATACTAATCGAAAAAGAGATTTACACGTTATATATTCTATGTTTCATCTCTGTGGAGTTGCAGTTAGACACATTTGGCAGTGCATTAGAAAATGACGAGGCAGTGTTTGTCTTGTGAACGGTGAAGTTAAGATATGCTTAGGGATGGACCGAGAAGTTGTTTCCTATAAAAATTTTAAATTATTATATATTGTAAATATTTTATTTATATTTTTTATTAATAATTTATTTTCGATCTATGGAATTTAATAAGTTTATTTTCTCTTAAAATTTTAAAAGTTAATCTCTTTTAACGTAAAATTTTGTATTCGTCCCCTCTATATACCTAATGCCAAAGGTGGTTGTCTCATTTTGATTGAGGGCTCCATCAAAGCTTTTCAATTTGATTGAGTTATGGATGTAATCCCCAGACTGATGCGGATAACTCGATTCGATTTAGGTTGTCACATTAGGGTCATCGGAGCGACTCACTGTAAAAATAGCAGAAAATTTAAAACTTTTTATCAAAACATGTAAACTTATAAAATCATGTCACTATTTAAAAATAAAACAGATTTCCAGACTCGTATATAAAACAAAATACAATTACATGCCCCCTAATCACATGTACCATTCTCTGAAATCAACGCCGGAAGAACTCCCATACTGATGACGATAGTTGCACTGGTACAATTCTTTTAACCTGCAATGTTGAGTAATATAGTGAGCTTCGGAAAGCTCAGTAATACAGAACTACCAGATGATGCTGATGAACGTGCAGATACAGATAAATATTTATATATCCTTATTGTTTCCGAAAATTTACAGACTTTTATGCTGAGCAGAGATCCTACTGATATTTCAAGTGGTAACGGACAATGAGCTTTCAGTTCAGAGAAATATTTCGGATAACTGAGTTCAGGAGATCAGAATAGGTTATCTAGTGTATTCCCAAAAACCATGTAACTTTTCAGATCTTTTTAAAACATATATATATATATACCCCCATCCATCACGTACAAAATGTGTAGGTTCCCCAGAACCATACAACCCCGTCACATCTAGTAAGGCCCTAAGCACACAGCCGATGAGCCGACAAGTAAGGCCCTGAGCACAAAGCCGAGGAGCCTCCAAGTATTCTTCCTCCAATAATACCCCCAAATAAAACATGTTCCGTCCCTAAACGGATATATCAAAAATCAAAGCATAATTCATATAAAATATCACATCAAAATTTAGGTCAAGTATTAGATTAGAATCCAAGTCAAGTATCAGATCAGAATACACGTCAGATATCATATCAGAATTAATGTCAAGTATCAGATCAGAATTCAAGTCGAAAATCATATAAAATATTCATGTGAGTAGGGAACACACCAGAATTTACAGATATTATTCAAAGATATTGGATAATCTTAACAGGTAGAGGAACACAGATCTTCAGTATACCGATAGAATATCGGAATTCAGAATCAATATTGGAAGAGTTCAATAACTGACGAAATCATCAGTTATTCAGAATATGACTTGAGCCGGTAAGGAAGAAATGAAGATTCAGGACATTTACAGTATATGTCGATTAATCGGATTTTCTAACAACTCCAGATGAATAGTTCCCAGAACTAATGCTTGTCAACTGGTCAATTCATTATCCTTTCAGGGTATTTACTTTTTAATACCAAAAATTCTTATCCATAGATCATCTTCGGAATCATCGCTGAATAGATCTTAAAGAAACTAACAGATATACCAATGCTCTTAATTTCGTTTCCACACTTCCACGATATCATGAAATGTTGTCGTGCTTGATTTTGTAGTTCATGACCCATAAGAACATTACATCATGTATGTTCATTAACGTTTTCAGACTCATCCAAATCACTAATTTAATCCATAGTCATTGAGGTTACTTATTTCACTTAGCAGTCAAGTCTATTTCAGATACTTCGGGGTTTTTCAAGGTAATTAAGACGTTTATGAATTTCGGATACATATTGTACTTCCGTTCAATTCAATTTGATCTTCGTGGTTGATTTATCTAACAAATATCAAATTCTTACTGTTGAATGCGATCTAGAGTTGAGCTGAATACTTCCAAAATTATCATCGAGCCAAACTTGAGAATACAAACACGCATTCAAGCGACATCTATGTCGTTCAGGTACTGATATAACACTGGCATTAGTTGCTTGGCTTAATATGTGATCTGTAACTTTTAAGAGCAATACCACATCCATGTTTATTTGGATTCCTTAATTAATCCAAGACATTTCCTTAGTATAGGCCATAAGGGTATTTTGGTTATTTTGGTGTTCAGATTATTCCAATCATTACAGAGCTCAAGGATATCTAATCATTCCTGAGCTTGGTGATATTCTTGAGTCATTTCCATTACAGGGGTATTTTGATCATTGTACAGATTTAGTGTAATTTAATCATTTCCTTCCGTCTGATCTTACTATTAAATTCAATCTTATCATTTATTTCAGTCATTTCGAATAATTCTGACAACAGAACAGCCCCGACAAATTGTTCTGCAGGTATTTACTCATAACTCAGATATTTCCGGGTCAAGTGCCTTCTCAGATTTTACAAACGGTATATCATGAAATTTTTCTGCACTAAATCAGGATCTTAATAATCAAATCCGTACTTAATCGAGTTAAGTATGAATCCTCTAACTATTTTCTCATTCAGGGTTAACTCAGACTATTCTACCTCTTAAGGGTATTTTTGTAATTTCTTAACCAGATAATTTCGATATTAGCTCTTAACGAAAATAATTATAATTTAGAGATCCTATGATTAATTATTTTCCCGAACATTCTCTGATCTTGAAATTATTCCTTAACAAACTTCTAGTATCTTGCACAAACCCTTTTTAACGATAAAACCCAGTTATCCAAATTTTCTAAACAAAACTATCATTTCTTATGCACATATGTAATTATATAAGATCAATATGTCCTTTCAGAGTTATTAACCAACTTCCAGGGATAATTTTTGACATCCTACAACATAAGGGTATTTTCGTAATTTTACCCTACCGAAGTATTCTCATAATTTCTCATTCAAGTACCTTTAACATTTAACATTTGATGATATAAAATATAAGTTACAAATCCAGGGTTGATTTCTTTATCACCAATCACAAACTTGTAAATTTAATTCTAACAATTCCTTAATCTCTTATAATAGTCATCTGAGCCATATTCAGTTACCTACTTGCTACCGTATTCGTATAAAATGTAGATCTTCATTAATTACACATATGAGACCAAACATTTCCATTCATGCATTTACCAATACCAACATGTTCTATAAAGCATAAGAGGTAGTAAAGTATTACCTCGATTTCCGTGCAATATTGATCGACCATAAAATTCCATTCGAACGCCCTCAATCTTGAAATAATCTTCCAATATTTCCTCGGATTCATACCAACAGAAATTACATAAAAAACGGAGCTTAATTATGAAAAACAGATCGAATCGGATGATAAATAAGTGAAAAACAGCTTACCGGGTTAGAATTTGGCGAAACGGACTTCGGATCCTGATTCAAGACTTCGAAAGCATAAAATATGACTTTTCAAAAATTTGGAATTTTCGGTCAAAATCAAAGTCAACGGGTTTAACTGACAATTTTGAGGCCTTCGGGTCCGAATTTCGAAAACGGACTGCGGAATTGGATTTGGATCGTTGAAAAATGTCAGGATAGGTATACTCGGTCAAAGTCAAAGGTCGTTTAATGCCCGGTCAAAGTTTTGGTCAACAATGGTCAACGGGTCAGGTCGGGTCAACGTGTCGGGTAAATGGGTCGGGTCACATCGGGTTATAATCGGTCAAACAGGTCAAAACAGGAGCAAAACTAGTCAAACCAGTCATTTTTTTCCTTCTCCACGCGCAGTGACGGCGCATGGGGCCCCTTTCCGGCTGCCTAAAAATCACGAAAAAATTCTTAAAAATTATTTTGAGCGATTCCGAGATACTTACAAAGCTCGGTTCACAATTTTGAACGACAGAGAGCTCGATTTCAACAAATCAAAAACTTTGACCGCTTCATCTCCTCACACGCCACCGTCGACGGAGACCAATGATGACATCGGTAGACTCGGAACGATGCAAGGAACACGATGGTGCGGGAGGTGTCGTAAACAGATCATCGGATCGTCGTGAATCGATGAAAAACCAACTAAAATCGGGTTATTACCGATGATACTTCCGACTAAAATTAATGACAAACGGTTATGATTCATGACGAAAGGTTTAAGGGGTTTTGTTCCTCGCTCGACAATGAACACGATGGTGGTTTCGGCTCGTCGATCGGAGGTCGGATGGAGAATAGATCGGAGTTGAAAGTTGTTGATCGGGAAAGGAATTTTGAGTGTATTTCTGCAGAAATACACGGGGAAATGGGGGTTTCTATTAACTCCTAAAGAAAAATAGTAAAATCATGAGTTTAGCCACTGAATTTCCTGTACTTCTTAAAACGATATGCCAACTTTGAAATTTTATAATTTAATCCACTGTTTCTTTCAAAATACAAATTAAATCCACCACTTTATAATTTCTTAAATTTAACCCCGAAATTGGGGTGTTGCAATTCTCCCCTCCTTAAAAGAATTTCGTCCTCGAAATTCATTCATGTCACATAATTGTAGAAATAAAACTTCCATCATTTCTTTCATATCTTTCATGTAGCTCTTATAGAAATACATATCCTCCACTAATCCTTAACCAGTTGAGTATACATTCTTAGTAGAACTCTCTCTCATTTAATAAAAGAATTTGAACGAAAATTCACTTGAGTAATTAATTCAGTATTGGTCATGAGAATAGGCTCATAGAGCAGTAGCATATCTCAAATTCATTTTCGGAGTCGAGTCAGAAATATTTTTTCCCCAGATAAATAACTCTCATATGGCTCGTGAGGTACTTCACAACATTTAGATAGATGTTATTGGTATTCCTTTTTGTACAAGTATAGCCTTAACGGATAGAAACTTCGGTTTACTCGTTACAGATAGGGACTCAGCCCTAAAGTTTCGGCTCAGAGAGGTACGATTGTAGTCTAGGGTCATGTATTGATCAGACATATTTTGACATTCGACAAGCCAGTCTAACTTGAAAATTTTGATTCAAACCATAGCTCTGATACCACTAAATGTAACCCCCAGACCGATACGGATAACCCGATCCGATCTGGGTTGTCACATTAGGGCCACCAGAGCGACCCACTGTAAAAATAGAGGAAAATTTAAAACTTTTTATCAGAACATGTAAACTTATAAAATTATTTGTCACTATTTAAAAATAAAACAGATTTTCAGACTCGTATATAAAATAAAATACAATTACATGCCCCCTAATCACATGTATCATTCTCTGAAATTAACGCCGGAATAACTCCCATACTGATGACGATAGTTGCACTGGTACAATTCTTTTAACCTGCCATGTTGAGTAATAGAGTGAGCTTCGGAAAGCTCAGTAATACAGAACTACCAGATGATGCTGATGAACATGCAGATATAGATAAATATTTATATATCCTTATTGTTTCCGAATATTTACAGACTTTTATGCTGAGCAGAGATCCTACTGATATTTCAGGTGGTAACAGACAATGAGCTTTCAGTTCAGAGAAATATTTCGGATGACTGAGTTCAGGAGATCAGAATAGGTTATCTAGTGTGTTCCCAAAAACCATGTAACTTTTCAGATCTTTTTAAAACATATATATATATATATATATATATATATATATACCCCCATCCGCCACGTACAAAATGTGTAGGTTCCCCAGAACCATACAACCCCGTCACGTCTAGTAAGGCCCTGAGCACACAGCCGATGAGCCGACAAGTAAGGCCCTGAGCACAAAGCCGAGGAGCCTCCAGGTATTCATCCTTCAATAATACCCCCAAATAAAACATGTTCGTCCGTAAACGGATATATCAAAAATCAAAGCATAATTCATGTCAAATATCATATCAAAATTTAGGTCAAGTATTAGATTAGAATCCAAGTCAAGTATCATATCAGAATACATGTCAGATATCATATCAAAATCCATGTCAAGTATCAGATCAGAATTCAAGTCGAAAATCATATAAAATATTCATGTGAGTAGGGAACACACCAGAATTTACATATATTATTCAAAGATATTGGATAATCTTAACAGGTAGAGGAACACATATCTTCAGTATACCGATAGAACATCGGAATTCAGAATCACTATTGGAAGAGTTCAATAACTAACGAAATCATCAGTTATTCAGAATATGACTTGAGCCGGTAAGGAAGAAATGAAGATTCAGGATATTTACAGTCTATGTCGATTAATCGGATTTTCTAACAACTCCAGATGAATAGTTCCCAGAACTAATGCTTGTCAACTAATCAATTCATTATCCTTTTAGGGTATTTACTTTTTAATACAAAAAAATTCTTATTCATAGATCATTTTCGGAATCATCGCTGAATAGATCTTAAAGAAACTAACAGATATACCAATGTTCTTAATTTTATTTCCACGCTTCCACGATATCATGAAATGCTGTCGTGCTTGATTTGTAGTTCATGACCCATAAGAATATTACATCATGTATGTTCATTAACGTTTTCAGACTCATCCAAATCACTTATTTAATCCATAGTCATTGAGGTTACTTATTTCACTTAGCAGTCAAGTCCATTTCAGATACTTCGGGGTTTTTTTAAGGTAATTCAGACGTTTCTGAATTTCGGATACATATTGTACTTCCGTTCAATTCAATTTGGTCTTCGTGGTTGATTTGTCTAACAAATATCAAATTCTTACTGTTGAATGCGGTCTAGAGTTTAGCTGAGCTGAATACTTCTAAAATTATCATCGAGCAAAACTTGATAATACAAACACGCATTCAAGTGACATCTATGTCGTTCAGGTACTGATATAACACTAGCATTAGTTGCTCGGCTTAATATGTGATCTGTAACTTTTAAGAGCAGTACCACATCCATGTTTATTTGGATTCCTTAATTAATCCAAGACATTTCCTTAGTATAGGCTATAAGGGTATTTTGGTCATTTTGGTGTTCAGTTTATTCCAATCATTACAGAGCTCAAGGATATCTAATCATTCCTGAGCTTGGTAATATTATTGAGTCATTTCCATTACAAGGGTATTTTGATAATTATACAGATTCAGTGTAATTTAATCACTTCCTTCCGTCCGATCTTACTATTAAATTCAATCTTATCATTTATTTCAGTCCTTTCGAACAATTCTGACAACAGAACAACCCCGACAAATTGTTCTGTAGGTATTTACTCATAACTCGGATATTTCCGAGTCAAGTGCCTTCTCAGATTTTACAAACGGAATATCAGGAAATTTTCTTGCACTAAATCAGGATCTTAATAATCAAATCCATACTTAATTGAGTTAAGTATGAATCCTCTAAGTATTTTCTCATTCAGGGTTAACTCATAATATTTTACCTCTTAAGGGCATTTTCGTAATTTCTTAACCAGATAATTTCGATATTAGCTTTTAACGAAAATAATTATAATTTAGAGATCCTATGATTAATTGCTTTCCCGAACATTCTCTGATCTTGAAATTATTCTTTAACAAACTTCTAATATATTGCACAAACCCTTTTTAGTGATAAAAACCAGTTATCCAAATTTTCTAAACAAAACTATCATTTCTTATGCATATCTGTAATTATATCAGATCAATATGTCCTTTCAGAGTTATTAACCAACTTCCAGGGATAATTTTTGACATCTTACAACATAAGGGTATTTTCGTAATTTTACCCTACCAAAATATTCTCATAATTTCTCATCCAAGTACCTTTAACATTTAACCTTTGATGATATAAAATATAAGTTATAAATCCAGGGTTGATTTCTTTATCACTAATCACAAACTTGTAAATTTAATTCTAACAATTCCTCAATCTCTTATAATAATCATCTGAGCCATATTCAGTTACCTATTTGCTACTGTATTCGTATAAAATGTAGATCTTCATTAATTGCACATATGAGACCAAACATTTCCATTCATGCATTTACCAATACAAACATGTTCTATAAAGCATAAAGGGGTAGTAAAGTATTACCTCGATTTTCGTGCAATACTGATCGACCATAAAATTCCATTCGAACGCCCTCGATCTTGAAATCATCTTCCAATATTTCCTTGGATTCATACAAACAGAAATTACATAAAAAAACGGAGCTTAATTATGAAAAACGGATCGAATTGGATGATAAATCAGTGAAAAACAGCTTATCGGGTTAGAATTTGGCAAAACGGACTTCGTATTCTGATTCAAGACTTCGAAAGCATAAAATATGACTTTTCAAAAATTTGGAATTTTCGGTCAAAATCAAAGTCAACGGGTTTGACTGGTAATTTCGAGGCATTCGGGTCCGAATTTCAAAAAACGGATTGCGGAATCGGATTTGGAACATCGAAAAATGTCAGGATAGGTATACTCGGTCAAAGTCAAAGGTCGTTTAATGCCCGGTCAAAGTTTTGGTCAACAGTGGTCAATGCCGGTCAACGGTCAACGGGTCGGGTCGGGTTATAATCGGTTAAACCGGTCAAAATAGGAGCAAAGCCTATCAAACCGGTCATTTTTTTCTTCCCCACGCGCAGTGGAGGTGCGTGGGGGCACGTGGGGCCCCTTCCGGCTGCCTAAAAATCACGGAAAAATTCTTAAAAATTATTTTGAGCGATTCCGAGATACTTACAAAGCTCGGTTCACAATTTTGAACGGCGGAGAGCTCGATTTCAACAAATCGAAAACTTTGACCGCTTCACCTCCTCACGCGCTACCGTTGACGGAGACCAAGGATGACACCGGCAGACTCGGAACGATGCAAGGAACACGATGGTGCGGGAGGTGTCGTAAACGGATCATCGGATCGTCGTGAATCGATGAAAAACCAACTGAAATTGGGTTATTACCGACGATACTTCCGACTAAAATTAACGACGAACGGCGACGATTCATGACGAAAGGTTTGAGGGGTTTTCTTCCTCGCTCGACAACGAACATGATAGTGGTTTCAGCTCGTCAATCGGAGGTCGGACGGCGAATAGATTAGAGTTGAAAGTTGTTGATCGGGAAAGAAATTATGAGTGTATTTTTAAAGAAATACACTGGGAAATGAGGTTTATATTAACTCCTAAAGAAAAATAGTGAGTTTATTCACTGAATTTCTTACACTTCTTAAAATGGTCTGTCAACTTTGAAATTTTACAATTTAATTCATTATTTCTTTTAAAATACCTATTAAATCTACCACTTTATAATTTCTTAAATTTAACCCTTAAATTGGGGTGTTACAGTTATGGCATTTGTCTAAAACAGGACGAAGTTGGGATGTTGATTGCTTTGAAAGATGGAACCTGTTGGAAAGTGAAGCTGCTAACTTTGAAAGATATTCTTTATACATCAAAACAATTTTAACTCTCAAATCAAACTAAATAATATATTTACATAAGCCAACTCACTTTCAACAATGTATTTGTATTTTCTGCTTCACAAGTTAAGATTTGATTTGCTTGAATTTGTTTGTTTTTTCTATTAAAGGATTCAATTTTTTAAGTTCAGTCGTTCCATTAAAGGTATATTCGTACTAATATATATCATATAAAAAATTAAATTTATAATAATATAATGTAAATATTAAAATATGTGTTAAAGTGTTCGTATGTAAAAGAATAATTTTTTATATAATTATATATTTTAGCATTATTTTATTTATTTATTAATGTATTCTTTTTAAAAAAAATAATTTGACATACATTAGATTTTATTTTATTATACTAATTACACGGGTAAAAGAAAATAATTTATATAAATATATATTCATAAAATTTAATTTATTGAATGTTTTTTATTAGTAATAATAATTAATTTATTGAATAAATAAAAATATAATTTTTTTACAATCTCGAAAAAGAAAAGCTTACAAATTCTAAATTAAAGAATTATATTAACCAACCATTTCTACAAAAATTGTCAAAAAGCACAAACTAATTGCAATAAAAAAAGGATCACGTGAGGAAAAATTTAGAAATTCAACCAAAATTTAAAAAAATAAACAAATATCATTTTTTATAACGAAGATAAACACCATTAACACTAACATAAAAATAAAATAATGATGATTCATAGATAAAATGACTTTATCACAATATAGATGTGATGTAGTTTCTTATAAAAAAAATGACGTGATTGAGATAGTTATGAACACATATTAATACGAGAGAACCAACTTTAAGGTTAACAACAAATATAGATCAACAAGATAACTAAATAAACAAAAGACAACAATGAATTAAGCCCTAAAAAAGAATTGTTATAAAAGAAAACAAAAACTATATACTATATTCATAAGAAAATAAAAAATATATAAATAAAATAATAAAACTCAAATATATAAATACAAAAACTAGAAAGCTAAAAAAGAAAAAAATTAGATAAATATGACATAATATTAAATGATATAATGGGAATAGTAGTTTGAGTTAAAGACGGACAATGTCGCCTTTTAGAGCAAACAATGTAAAAAAAAAAAACTCTTAATTAAAAGAAATCCTAATTCAATGAATAATTATAAATGAAGTAATGAAAGACTTGTAAGTAAATTCATCTATTATACGTTATATTAACAAATATTAATTCTTAGTTATAATAAAATGAAAAATTCTCATAAAAATAATTATCTTTTAATATATTTTTAATTAAATTAATATAAATTTAACTTATAATTTTAAAATAATATAAATTATTAATATTAGAATGGATGGGACAAAAAATTATGTACAAATGGACAAGCCAGTTGTTAAATATATATTTTGGGAATTGTTGAACATACATGTCTAGATCTACAACAGCTCGGAACCGAATCTAATTTACTAATTTAAAAATGGAGCTTTGTAGGCTTAAAGGCACCAAATGACTAAACTGAAGTAAAAGACAGATTGACGATATAAAGTAACCACCATAAATATGCCGCAAAACCCGGAATCCTAACCACAGTTAAGCTGTGGGTGTTTGCTATATAAGCCGAAAAAGGATCCCTCATCAGCCATTGCCAAAAAACTTAAATTTTTCTATTATGTTAAGAACCCAGTTTTCTTTTCTCTATGCTTCATCCATACCATTGAAAGAAAAGTTAAAGTTTAGCTCTTGGGACATTTACTGATCATTTTTGTGCAAGTTTCTTTGTGTAATGAAGCCAGTGATGGATAGTAATTTAACTTTGTGGGTTTCTTTTTGTATTGTGGATGAATATGCTAGATCTTGGTAGTGGAAGAAAAGCTTAACCCATCTTCCTTATCAATGTTTGTACTAATTATTTATTCTTAAGTCATTTAAAAAATATGGAACCTCAGGACCATCCTGGTTCTTTTTGCAGGTTACCTGGGTCATCACTTGTTGTTTGAAGGTGCCCCCCCTCTCTGCTTTTAGGGTAATTTCCAAAATCATTTGTAGTGATCTTCCACCTCTTTTAAGTTTGGTTCTTGTATCTTCATTTGAGTTGTGGAATCAATGATTTAATGATTTTCCTTTTTGGTTTGAATAATTTGATGACTTTTGCATTGATTGCCATCTTTGTATGGTGTTCTAATGTTTGTTTATATGTTTTCCAGGTCATATATGTTAACAAAAGAGCGCCATCATTTCCATCCCTTCTTGATTAGTTCCTTGGCTATTGATTAACCTTGAATAACTCGAATTGCACGTCTCCTTTTCTATTTTGCATAAAAAAAATTCTAGCTTGATACAAAAAATGGGTCTCTCAAGTCTCCCAACTCCATCAGAAGGAGTGCTATGTATACTCTTGGTGAACACAGCTTTATCCATATCTATAGTTAAAGGCATAATCCGTTCGATCCTTCACATTGTCGGTATCCATCTCTCGTCGTCATCCTCCTCCTCAGATTCTGCTGAAAATCTGTCGGAACCTTTTGAGTTCCACCTCAATACTCCTGATAGTTACATTGAGGAGTTTCGGAGTAAGACCCCGGCGATACAGTTTGATGCTGTGTATAGCTGCAAGCGGCCACAGCATGACTGTTTGGTTTGCCTGACTCAGTTCGAGCCGAAATCGGAGATCAACCACTTGTCTTGTGGCCATCTCTTTCACAAGGCGTGCTTGGAAAAGTGGTTGAATTATTGGAATGTTACATGCCCTAAATGCAGGAATCCTCTGCTGCCTGAAGGTGAGGCTTCCTGCTTTTGGTGAGAAGGATATTACTAGACATGCAGAGTTAAGGTAACATCTGTGTACAGCATGTTTAGTATACATGCAGTATATAAATTACTGCTATCATCGTAGGTTTCGAGTTAAGCAAGTGTTAATTGTTACTCGCGAGTTTACCTTGATGTGGTGATATGAAGTGTTGCTGAATCGATGCCCTATATTGTCAGGGTTTCTGATGTTACATGCAGTCTCTATAGTTCATGGAGATTTTGTTCTCTTTATTACAGCCTTGTTCATGGAGATTGAGAAGGTTATCCAACGTCATGTCTGCAACAATAACAGCCATACAAATACTGCACGCTTCTCTGCTTGTACTACAAAATATGAACTCTGATTTTGTCTCTATATTATCAAAACATCTGTTCCCAACTCTCATGAGCACCACCTGCGGGTTTGGCATTAACTCGATTTTAATTTTCATGACAGACATTTGAAGCAGATTCATGTCGAGTAACATCAAGGTGGTGTCGAGTTTTTGACCTGAGTTTTTACAAAGCTGCATCCATAAACCACACCAGAGAGGTTAACTTGAAGACATCACCATCGAAATGAATGTTTCCATGTGGCCCCTGTTCTTTGATGATCATTCATGTATTTTCTTGACATTTTCTTATGACCTAAAAGCCCTTACAATGGACTAAATCTACTTATTAAGGCAAAACAGTAGTACCCGGATCAATAAAAATGCAAGAATCAGTAAAAATATTAACGCTCCGGATCAGGGTTCATAGATCATCAAACTCAAAATGCAGCGAGTGATTAGTGAACTTGCCTTTTTGAAGATGAAGCTAAATCAGAAGAGAAAATCAATGAAAATTTACAATTATTATGGCTAATAATATTATATCAGAATAAAATTAATTGGTACAAAGCATAATTAGACAAAAAATTATATTGTTTTGATCAATTATGTTAGGTTCAAATGCACTTACACACCTACTAATTTCTGATTTAAAGGCCCAAGATTTCTGCATTGTATACAAAAAATTAACATGATACATGAAGTTGTAGCATTGTATTGTAGTATTCTCATTGCACACAAACCACCGAAGAGTAAGTTCATCCATAAGGAAAGAATGATAACATAGTTAAAAAAAAGCTAAAAATAAGGATTTACAACTACTAATTACTTTTACAGGATAATAAGTTAACTGACGTTGATTCAAGGTTCAAGGGCATGGCTAAAATGAAGTAGCAAATCTTACAAATTTACCGACAAAGCATCTTGCTTCAATAAATAACATGCCATCTGGAATTCCTTATGGATTTGTTCTGAAACTGCGGCCCTCGTTTGACTGTGAGTCTGCCTTAGAGGGGATATTGTATCCCTGGAGAAGATCGCGGATCTTGGAATAGGCCAACATCTGTGAAGGATCGCCTCCAATACTGCTCTGTGATGCACGTGAGCTCTCCTGCAGCTTTATCTTTTCAAACAAATACTTCTTCTCAGCCTCTGCCTCGCTCAAGCGAAGTTTGAGGTAACTGCTAGTATACTCTTCTTCTGATTTATCAGACTTGGCAAGTGCAATACTCTGAAGCCTCTCAGCCTCTTGTTTTGCTTCATTGGCCTTGAGCTGGAACATATCAGCCTCTGCGTGTTTAAGCCTTACAATTTTCTCCAGCTCTTCTATCTGCAACTTCTTTTTCTCCCTCTCCAGCTTCAGTTCTGCCACTTCTTTGGCTTTGTCCTTGAGCTCCCGCTCACAAGCATCAAGGGCCATGCGAGCTTTCTTGAACATCCTCAACTTCTCATCAGCCACCATTTCCATCTTCCTTATGGCCTCTTGCACTACATCCGCAATTTGATTGCATGCCTCTTGGGGTGCTACCAACCCACCACCTTCCCCATTTTCCAGGCTTGTTGAAGATTCCATATCAAGCTCTATAGAGAGGTATAACAATGAATTTTTAGAGGAAAAAAATTTGACAAGGGCAAGCAGAATTTCAGCAAGAATAGCACATATCAAATTTGCAGAACACTTACATGGACCAGAAAATTAATTGAAACCAAGTCGACAGAAAGCCAGATGGAAAAAAACACAGCATGCACTGTATAGAAACCATTATAAATCATTCATTTCAAATAACTTTCACAATCTAGTTCTAGCTGCCATCAGGCTCTGATCAAATCCTAGTTAGGACTGGTTTCTTTTGTTTTGGACCTTAAATCATGCTCACCATTGGCAATGCAGGGTTACCATACGGTTGATGAAGAAATGATTATGGCAACTAAGCGGGGCTTCCCTACTTTTGGAATTAAGTGTGAAAAATAATTCTCATGTTCATTAAATTCCATTGAAAGAAAAAAATGCATAACTGAGCATAGAACTTTCATTCCCACACATTTTTCACCGATAACTTGCAAGATAAAATAATTAGCACATGTTTTACCTTGGAAAAATATTAATATTGATCTGCAAGCTGTCGACCCTGCTAGTCCACCTCTCATTTTTTCTATAAGATCCTCACACTTTGAAAAGAGTTTCTTCCCTCTGGGGTCATCACTTCCACGAAAAATCCTACAAACAAAATCAAGTTCTCTCATGAGAGCCTCCCTATCCCAGGCTGGAGCACAATGTTGGAAGACATCTTTAACCCAACCCAACAGCTCAGATGTTCCATTGCAAGCTCGGCAGCGGAAAACCATTTCAGTAGGATCAGCTCCACTCTTAGCATAAGGACCCATACAAATTTGACCATCACGAATGGCACAATCTGTATGAGTCCAATGGGAACAAAAATCGCAACCAATCCAGCGGCAGGTATTTACTTCAAAATCAAACTTGTTACAGATAACACACATACAAAGATTGCAAAATCCATTCCTGTTGGCACATATTTCACAGGCGCAATCATCTGCGGGTAGCTGGTTTTGGCATGCAATATTTCTGCATCTTTTGTACACAAAAACCTCAATGAGAGAGGTTTGGGATAGACTGATGTTTGGATGCAAGAATGCCTGAATTCCCATATTTATTGCAACAAGGATCTCAAGTTGTGCCCGGTGTGCTCTAATCAATGTTTTTGCTGTTAAATCAGATCTGCTTTGAACAAACTTCTGAAGAATCAAAAATTCCTCTCGCCTTTCTGAACCACCATTACCTTCTAGAATAGTCTTGAGTTGATTCTTTAGCTCATCTAGAAACACATCAGGTAGGTGATGCATCTTTTCAGAGATAACATCGACTCTTTCTCTTGCAATGTCTCGAAGAGTTATCTTATCAGCACTAGAAACATGGAGAGTAACAGACTGCTTGGTGCCATCATTTTCAGTTTTCACATTTACCATCTTCTTTGCTGTGGCAGCATCAGCAGTAAGAGTCTCTCGAGAGGTAGCACTCTCAGTAGGAGACTCGTGGATATTATCTGAGTTAAATCTGGGCTCTTGGGCATTAGGAAATAGGTGAGGATCTGAGGAGACCAAGGACAATGAAGTCTGTAAGCTCCCTGGTTGTTGTTGTTGACGTGGGGGCAACACCCTCGACATATGCTGGTGGTTAATATTAGAACCAGATGATGTTCCCATCAATGAAGTCCCAGTTTCTCTGCAAATAAAAGCAACTCTAATGCATCATCACTCATGATCCAGCACAACTAAACTTGAGCTTCTTTATAAAATAAAAAAAATGTTCCTCGTTGATTTTTGCTATTTTCCTTTTTACCCCTTCAAGAGTTGCTTTAAAAATAAAACAAACAAGTCAAAACAAATAAACAATGTCTTATTTGTTCAAAATGAAGACTTGATTAACAATTTAAAAAGTGATTCTATTCCAAAAGAATTGCTCCATGTAAAACTAAGATCATACATTTCAGCAGAAAAGACCACATAAAAACATTTCTCTGTACTATGGGTAAGGGATTCTCTGGTGTCAATCAATATCGATATCCAAGCACTGCCTTTACAAACCTACCCAAAATTTGTTCCTTCAAACAAAAATCTTCTGATCTCGTACCATCAATCATACTATACAGATGGTCAAAACCCTAATCTGAGTCAACCCCCAGCTAGAAAACAACAATTCGAAATTCAATCAACAAAGAAAGCCTTAAATTATTGAGAAGCCTGAAAGTACGACCACCAACCATCTTATTTCGTGAATCAAACAAGGAAGAGAAATCAAAACTAGAAACTCGTGAAAGAAAACCCTGTAACTTAAAAGAGTGCAAATGAAGAAAAGATAATACCTTTAACAGAGACCGGAGGAAAGGTCCGACCGGAAAAGAGCGGAGGAGAGATCAGATTGACCAAAGTCAAGAGTGCTGCTGGAGGAAATGGTGGGGAATTTGTATTTATGTACTTCTTTGATTCAAAGGGTTATATGATTGCTTCCTTATCTTGTAACGCTGCTCACGTTGAATCCTGGATGCCTACTTTCAACGAACGACAAAGTCAAATTAAAAATAAAATAAGTGTAAACTACCTCATATACAATTGAACTTTAAGTCTAGTATTGTTTATACCATTAAATTTTTAATTTTTAAAGTTATAATATTAAACTTTGGTTTTACCTTTAATTGTGTCATTGGGCGTTAAATTTGAATAGTAAGATGACATAGATGGATCTTTTCAACACTATGATGTTAATAAAATGACATCGTTTTGAAAATAATTATTTTTTTCGTTTTAAGCACTGAATTTTATGAGTGTATCAATTTTGTCATTAAATTTTTAATTGATTTTATTTTTTGAAATTGTATCGTCGTCAACAGTCAATCAATCCCGTCACCAATCATATTTTGTGACAAGGTCAGTACCAAAAGGTTTGTATTTCACTCATCTTTCTTCTCTTAACATTAATTTTTCACGAAGTTCACTCAAAATCAACAACAAAAAAGCTATTTAAAATTTCGACGTGCTAGTATCTAATATCTTCTGATGATCATCTGATGAATCTAGTTTTGAAGTATGTTGTTTGTCTTCTCAATATGATACTTCTCGCTATTCGAATTTTCGATCAAATACCCAAAATCCCTCAAATCTAAGAAAGTAATTAAACCCCTAAAAAATATAAAATAAGAAGCACACACACTAACATCGATATGATAAGACGAAGCTTCTTAAAGAAACCATATATCTTGAGCCCATCCTAGTGATAAACCACCACACGAACCACGCACATTAACATCGATTCCATGTGGAACATTTTCTTCTCACATTTGCCATTTTAACATCAAATAGTTTTATTTTAAAGATAATCAAAAATTTGGGGACGACTTCCCTCAATTTATTTCTGAAATATTTAATAATCTGCAACTGTTTCAGATCACAGGCATCCCACTTTAAGATTTTCATCAAGCCTAATTGGCTTGTTGAGCAAGGTCTGCTGATGAAATAGTATTGTCGTCATTCAATAGATTGTTTTTATTGTTTTCGATTTCCGTCATAATAAGTAGACTTGAAAAGATAAAAAAATGAAAATATGATAAAACGTGTTACGAGAATAGAGAAAACGTGTTACACGAGTAGAGAATTATAAATTTTTTTTAATAAATTTGATGTTGTGTTTCGTAATTTTCTATGTTCGATTTTAATCTTTAAATTTTGCATTCATCCATAAATGTTATATATGCTCTAAGACATATATTCAAGAAACAAACATTGGCAAACATACAAAAGCGGAGGGGAAGGTCAGCGCTTCCTTCACAAACAAAACCAATACTTGATTCTTTTAATACCACAAAAGTATCCATGGAACAGTGTTATAGTCAGTTCCAATGTACAAAACAATAAGCAGACCAACAAGGCAAACATTAAATATTGCCGGCATCCGATTCTGTGCTTACGTTATCTTTTCATATATGCTTTACGATGCAGCCGCATGAAGCAACTTTACAAGCAGCAAAAACCCACAAAACTATGCTACTAAAGTACAAGAAAGCTCGACATTATAGTACAACCAAACATCATGTAAAAGAGAACATCCCCCATAAAAGAACCTGCAGTTTAATTCCCAGTGATTATATCGATTTCTCTTCTTTGAATATATTTGCACATTTCTGATGGTTTAGCTACTTTGTAAATTATGATTTTGCTGCCAAATTTAACATCCACTCTTGCCTATATACATTTTATACTATGGGGTTTTGAAGATGTACGTACCAGCAATGTATCAGTAAATATATAGTTCTATTACTATTTCATTTCTTAATTACAGACCAAAGGAAACAAAGAGAGTAGGTTAAGGATCGGATTTCGAATCTTAAAATTTACAGTCTTTTTTCCACATCTCGGGGCTACAGATGAAGAGAAGTATCAACGTCACAAGTCTCAAACTTGTTTGATGTGCTTGAAGTTTCATGAGGCCATAAGCTTGTTGATGATGCCGGGATTGCCATTGCTCTGAAATCGGTTCGCCTACCGTGCGAGCTTAGTCCAAGAGAGAGTGATGAATCCTGATGGGGTTGTTGCCTATATGGTAAATTCTCCGCCGCCGACCTGTTAGGCTCGAATCGCATGTCGGATTCGGATAACAGTTTCAGAAGCTCTTTCCCCTCTCTCTTTTCCCTATTCTTCTGCAGCTGTCTAAACCTTTCTTGCAAAAGAGCAATGGAGGAACTAACGACTGTAGGATCACCACCTTGTCTACCCATTACAGGAAATTAGATATGAAAAGAAGGAGAAGAAGAAGAAAGAGAAGCCTTTTTGTTATATGACAAACTGGTTGATGATTAGATGTATTTATGGGGGATGGTCATTTACTGTTAAACACATTAATGTATGGATTTGTTGTTGGGTTTTTCCAAATGGTATTAGGTGAGAATCGGATGTTGTGAAGCCAAATCCAAGAAGATGAGTTAATGAGGAGGTATAGTTCAAAGAGTTTGTTTAATGGAGGAGAAGTGTGAGATATAAGATTCCAAATGAATTTGGGAAGTAGTATTTGGAAGGATGCTTGGTGAGGGAATAAATGGCTAGGTCATGCAGCTATGTTTTTAAAAGAAACCAATTATATTCACTGCCACGTTTCCTTGCATATTGGTGTATTTTTATCATGAGGAAAAAGACAGCATATCAGAAGGAATAATTTTCAGAGGTAGATGTGATAGCAAATACAGCTGCAGTCAGCAGATGGTTCAATCAAACACCTCAGCCCATTATCATTGCTCAGAAGGTGGTCGGTTTTGATGGATCAGCTCTATTTAAATTTCACTTGATTCGAACATTATTAGGTACATCAGCAACCAACTTGCAGCCATCTCACCCCTAAATAACTGCTGTACACATGGCCTTGCTGATATATATATATATATTATCGATACTATTATTCTTATGTACCTTTTGCTTTGCCCCAAAATGGATATGAAGTGAGGCTCTCAGATAGAATCAGGTTTGATGGTAATCTTCATCCAACCTTTTACTTGATATAGTAAGTTAAGAAATGATGAGTGATGCATGATTTTATGTTAGGATATGAACTTATAGGTACATGTTTTAATAAGTAAGCTGGATTGTATTGTGTTGGTTGTATTCGCGGTCAATGTTAACAGTTATAAAATCAACATAAAACAAATATATTATGAAAAAACTTGTATTCTTAAAAGAGTTCTTGAAGGAATAACTATCAGCAACACCTTGATCACACTTAGACTTGAAATGTTCAGTATTTTCCCCCTGCTTTTTGCTCTAAACAATAAGAAAAACTAAATATACGTACATAAAAGCAAATTTTGCATCAGGGTTCCAGCTTCAGGGAAACAACACGAGACTGTCTGTTGCGCTTTGCAACCTTGAGAAAGACTAATGAAAGGCACGAAGGCACCCACCACGGCCTACGAACTTTTTGCTCTCCTTTTAGACAAGCCACTGAAGAATGCAATTTAAATATGTCAATAACCAAGAAGCATAGAAAATTCTAAGAACGAGTCCCTCTTCTTGTTTGAGCAGACAACAAAAGGATAATAGCTAAGAGCTAATGAAGAATGAAAGCAAGAAAAAAAAGGTTTTCTTGGGAAGCAAATGAATATCATTAAACCATTTGAAAGACGTGGCATGATATACAGTATAGTCAACCTCTCTCGTGTAAACAGGCATCAGAAGATCTAAAACAATTCATATGCAAAAGGCACTGCTGCAACATAACTTGGATACCAGAATTTATTTGACGAGAGTGGGTAAAATATTCATGATTCAATGAAATGGCTTGATGCTCATGCAGCAGAGAAAATATCCCATGTTTTAAACTGCAGAAGAATTGAAGGCATGCTAACAGAACTATGTCTCTTACCACATGAACAATTAGAATAATATTGGGGTGGGGGGGACCTTAAAGATTGAAATAACTTCCAAATTTTGAGAGGCAAAATTTACATATACCTTTTATTCGTCTGAGTTCCTTGCATAGCATGATGAAGTCTCCCCACTTCATATGGCATCGCCTTATAAACCGAAGAATCTGTTCAGTTGTAAACATAGACATGCCTTCCAAGTATTCCCCATTAACACCATTTTCTTTGAAAATTTGGCGATAAGTACCAAGATTTATCTCTTCCAACCACATCCCAACATCCTGCCAGAATAAAAGCATCATGGTACAAGAGCATGTTATTCAAAATGTTTCGATGTCAAACATTAAAAAAAGAACATAATACAAAATCTTCCCCAATGTCTCCGAGATTTTTTGGCTAGATAACATCAAAACTTGGAAAGACATTTGCAGCGTATTTTATTTACCTTGTTACTCAAATTTCTATGTTCCTTTTACAGATCAGTTAGTACTCACAATGGTGGGTCAGATAGCACGATCAATTTCAACGATCTAAAATGAATGGTAATGAAGATGAAGAGAAAAGTTGTGTTTTATTGTTTTCTCCATGTTTATCCTCAAAGTTGCACAACAACAATGAATAACCATCTGATGCACCCCACTGGTATTTACTGTCATCTTCTCAAATAAGTCTTCCAGCATCGTAGACTAAAAAAGTGGCAACTCCGAGTTCCCGACCTTACTAAAAAATCTGCAGGCAGGAAAAGAACTTTTCCTCTTCTTTTTTCTTTCTCTCTTTCATTTCTTCTTTACACTCATTTAATTGAAAACTTGTAGAAAACTGAGGGTACTTTATTAGAAATCCCAAAACAACAAATGCCCGGTTAAGAAGAAAATTGTTATACCGATTCTGCAGGCATCAACACCAGAGACAGAATTTACTTGTAATTATGTTGGATAGTCACAGATATATGAAATTTCAGTCATCCACTAAATCAGCCTCGTGTTGACCTACACGAAGAACTTTTTAATGAGAAAGTTCATCATTGCAGACGAAATGATGAGTGAAGAAAGTTAATCAAATGATTAAGAAGCATAACCAATCTCTGACTTTGCATCTTAACCATTAGAACAACAAAATTTCCATTCTTACTCCTTTATATCCTTCATACCAAGAGCCTAGATTTCTATATACCAAAATGACAACAAAGAAACACTTGATCAAAGGCATGATTTTGATTTGATCATGAGGAAAGGGCAATAAAAGCTGATCACCTTCTTAGGCAATCCAATACCCAATAATCAAAACAGGAAACAATTGTGATAACCATAAACCACCCTTCGTTTCTGACATGATACTTTTTAACAATTTGATCAATGTTGAGTGAAGAAATGTCAGTCAAAATTTCCCATTCCAGTATCAGAACAAAACTATCATACCCAAAAGAACTCAAGATCTGAACTTCACAGCAAAAGAGATATAAATAAGACCAAAAAGAAAATTAAGAGAGAGAGAGAGAGAGAAATACCTCAACGGTCCAAATGAAGAAATCGAGTGGCTCAGGCGGGTGTTCTTTGCTCATCTTTTTCTATTATCTCGACCCAGTTTACCTAGTATATTTACCACCAATTTCTCATCAAAATTTACCGCCAATACAAATGAAAATCAAATTAAAACCCAAAAAAAAACGAGGAGAAGAAAAAGTAACTGGAGAAGAACTGGTTTTGAGGTTAGACTGACAGTTGTTGAGATCCCAACTCTCTCTCCTTTTCTTTCTTATTTAATTTTTCTCGGGAAGCAAACACTATACAATTAAAGAATAAAAAGAACAAAAAAAAGTACCTTTGTGTGCGAGAGAGAGAATTTTTAGAGTTGGATTTTCCTTTTTCCTACATTTGAGATTGAAATTATTTGAGAGAGAGAAAGATACATGAAATGTTGTCCTAATAATAATTAGAGATAATTAAAAAGAATCTCAGTCTAATGAATCAAAAAAATGGTGACATTTAATCATTTTCTGACTTATCCTAAATATTTTGATTAAATTTTATGTTTGTTTTTTCAATTATTTATAAATAAAATGTTTTAATTTTAACAAAAGTGAAACAAAATGTTGTGGGCCATTCCATTCCACTCCATCCTAGTCTAGATTAGGAAAGAAGATTATGATGTAATCAGTAGGGCCCACTAACCCCCAAGATAAAAGAGGTGGATGGTGCTGATGACATCCCAAAAGTCAAACACAGATTTATAAGTCAACGGAAACCGATTCGAAAATGTTCGGGTTCCGGATACGGGTGGTCCACGGTTTATTTTGTGAATTTGAATCAAATCATAATGGTGATGCTTAAATAAATTACTAAATATGGTGAAGTTTTAATTTCCAAACATTTTTATATTTGATTTTCGGATATTTTTATTTTTAAAAAATAGAGATTAATATAATTCTTTTAATTAAATAAATAAAATTTTAAAAAAATTAATCGCGAATAAACTTTATTTGAGTGTTGAATCAAATGCGATTGTTATAGTCTATTGATGGATCATTCCAATTATGTTCTTGATTTTGAAGTCGATTGTTTTCATTTGAGTTTAGTACCAGTAAAAATTAAATAATAAAAGGGAAAAAAAGAACTTTAAAAAAGGAGGTCGGAGATGTTGCATATAAGGAAATTGTAACCTTCGCCGATGAAACCGAGAATTTTGATGAAATCGATGATCATCATAATGATATCATATAATAGGATCATGTTGGTAGATTAATAATAGTTCCTGAATCATAATAAGACTCCTTGAATGCATTTGAAACCAAAACTCTTGCTGCCGTAACTAACCATACTCGGTTCCAATTCATCAGCTGGAACGAGCAAGAGAGTGTTCTTTTCTTCCAGGATTGTAAAAACTGTTCCTCTGCAATATTACATCCTCAAAAACCATCAGGAGTTAATGTTTTGCATTGGCCGAAAACAGTAACCATGCCATGTGTGAAATGTTTGTACAGTCGATCTAAATGTTGTGAAAGAATGGTAAATCAAATTCCAGACTAATCAGCTTTGGCTTCTGATGCACCATGAAGAAGTTCATCTGGAGTTGCAGCCGGGTCTAAATCCCAACATCGATCTGGCAAATCACCGGATTCTCCTTCAAGTAACCAAGCTGGAACCTGGTGTGAAAACCGAAACATCTCTTTCCTCGGGATCCATCTAACGGCATCCTTGTCTGTGTTTCTCTGATACACAGTCTTGAAACCAATCAATTTGACGAGGGGAGTAACCCAAACTCCAACTTCTTCATTGTAATCCTCGAGCACCTCAACCATCTCATATTGGTGCCTCACATCGGTAGTAGTTGACCTGTTCCAATCAGGTGACCAATTCCGATAAACAGCCCAAACATCTCCTCTTTTCGGGAATATGCGAATGCAGCCTCCCCTTCCAGCCCTTTGTCCTCTCAGAAGATGAGAGAAAATGTTAACTTGATCTATTATGTCAGAATTCCATGCCCTGAAGTGTCCACAAGATTTAGTAAACCCAGAATCCACCCAATTCACTGACCCGAATTCATTGTCAGTTTTGGAGTTCAGGTAACTGATGAGAATCTTAAATGGTTTTTTGGAGATAACCTGCCGAATCAAACAATACAAACGAGGCATACCATCATCTTCATCATAAAGGGCCCATATTTGCTTTGGTTTGAAGCATTCCTCCGATCTATATTTGTCAAAATCATGGAAGTCGGAGTCAGGGACTGTAATTGAGACTGATGCACCTTTATTTGATGCTGATTGATCAGCAGAAACAGCTAAATTTGTCCTCTTGAGAACCTTCCCAGCTGCTAGTGATTGACCATCTTCATTAGCTCCTGATTTACCTACTGAAGCTGCAGCAGCTGCCTCCGAAGCCAACTTAATATTTTCCAGTTTCCTCCGGATTTCAGTCCTCGCCTTCTCAATTAACAATTTTCGAGCATCAAATGCCGGAGTCAATATGCATCGCCTATTTGGGGGTTCACTGGAGTTGAAAAGCTTTGGATCAGGCTCTTTCCCATATGCATTTGCTAATCCTGCTTCTGGAGATTCTAATCCTTTGTCTTCAAATCCATTTCTATATCCAGAATCAATAATAACCTTCCTCTTCTTTTCAATGTTACCGGGCTTGGATCCTAAAGATTCATTATAACCATTAAAAAAAATTTGCGTTGACTGAGCGGCAAAGCTTTTTGAGGCTTTTCCATTGGCACCAGATTTCACCTTCGACCCTGCTACTCTAGCCTCTCCATTGCTCTGATAAATGGCATCAGTGGAAATGGCTGATACTCCATTATGACTCACAACCCCGGTAGAAGTTCCAGAGAACGAGCTCCATTGAAATGACATGTTAGGAACATACTCATACCCATGCCCAGAATGATAACCTGAAACCCCATTTCCACTGAAAAAAGTAGCATTTGTTGGGACATACATGACCCCATTTCCATGATTCCCATATCCATTACTTGGCACATATGACCAAGGACAATACGGGAAAGAACCGTTCACAGGGGCTGATCCAGTTTCAACAGCAATGAACGTACCACGGCAGTTCTTACATGAAAGTCTCTTGTTCACATATTTCCGAAGATATTCATACTGAACTTTACATGATGTGCATACAGTCCAGAAAGTATCAAGTCTACTTTGTGAGGTAGCATTAACACATGTTACCCCAGAAGCATATGTTGAAGTTTGAACCACTCCCGAAGCCATCTGTTTGTTTCTCTTGATATCATGTGAATTTTTCTTGATTCTATTCGACAGCAAAGTCCAAGCCTCGGATACAAGTTTGAATGCCCCATCAGCTCCCACACATTTATTCTTATCAGGATGGAGTAACACAGCTAACTTTCTGTACTGTTTCTTCACTGCCTCTCTGTCTGCTGAAGGCTTCAACCCAAGAATTGAATAATAATCGGTTTCACCCATACATTTAGCCTCAGAGGCAACATACACTTCGAATGTGGATACCATCTGCGATATACCTTCCAATTCAGGATACAGTGATTTAGCCTTTAAGGCATAGGTCTTAGCACCTTCAAAGTCTCTTTCACAAAATCGCTTCTCAGCGGTCTCTTTCGCTTTAAGGGCTTCCTCTTTGTTGGCGTCCATTCAGAAAATTTAGGCAAACTTCAAAACCAAACTCTCGAAATTAATGTTGTCATATGTCTCCCAACATGCTTAACCTTAAAAAAGACTGAATTGACATATTCAACCATTTCATCTTTTCTGCATATGTTCAACAGGACAACTATTAGATATTTCCCAAAATCAAGCATCGTTTCCCCGAGTAAAACACTAATTCATCAAATCATGAAACTTTCAAACATCCTTAATTAACCCTAAATACTTATCTGTGGATTCAGGGCAACTCTTTCAGCTCTATTTGCATTCGGAGAAACCACATAGAGGCGAGAGAAAGATGAAATTTTAAGCTAAATCTATTAAAATTAACCACATACAAACATTATGGAGCGTTATTGGGTAGTAACTTATCTTAGAACCAAAAACAATGTAAACCTTGGAGGTTAATTTCCTTTCTTTTCCCGTCAATTCCACAATTAAAAGAAACCCATTCGAACCAAAAAAAAAAAAGAGTTAAATTTGCAGAACTCGAAAACCCAGATCACAGTAATTTCAAAGCTAAATGACAAAAAATCAAACGGATCCAAGATCAGCAGGTCAAATAATAACTACTAAATAGTCAAGGATTTCTACAAATTTAAAGTGTTTACAAGTAAACATTTCCACATAAACGATACTTGGGAATAAAAATGAACTCACCTATATTTGAGAAGTGAAGCAAGACACAGATCGCCACGTGCCTTTTACAGCTTGCAAAAATCAAGATTATGAGCTAATTTTTGAATCTCTGTACCGATAAAACGGGAAACAAAAAATCAGAAATCTTTTTTCTATATTTGTGTTGTAGGGGAGCTCACTTAACTAAGCGAAGGGAACAAATGAGGGATTCAAGTAATTGAAATCGGCGGCGAGGAATAGGGATTCCGTCGATCGCCGATTAGTAAAATGGGATGGGATAGAATTAATATTATTATTAATAAAATAAAAATGATAATTTTCATGAAAAGTAAACGATGTTAATAGTATTTAATGGTGTGTGCTATTACAGTCTGTATTTATTATTTATGTTTATTTTTAATATAAAATTATACTTTTTATCAAAGAAAAAAAGACATAACTAATTATTGTAATATTAGCAATAATGGAAATTACTATTTATTTTATCTACATTTTCACACAAAAGTAACGATAATATTTTTTAAAAAAAAGAAAAAGGATGTAATTAAAGTGCTATACTAATTATGATATAGATTATTAGTGGTAATAGGAAATTACAATTTATTTTATATACATTTTCATATGAAAATAAATTATATATTTCATTAAAAGAAATTAATATAATTAAGGTGTGTGGTAATGATGAAATGGTTGGTGTTTGGTAGGTAGAAATTGTACAATTTTGCAATATGAAATAGTTTTCTTTTTTCAGATATATGTTTGTTTATTTAAAGTAATAAATAATTCCATTGCAAGGGGCGAAAGGTAAACTCATTTCTTTTGTAAAGCAAAATAATATTCCTTTGTCTCATACGTAGCTTGCTATCATTTCAATTTTTATTTTTATTTTTTTCATTATGAATAAGGCATAACCGTATAAGTGGAAAAAAAGAGTTATAATTGTCATCGTGTGATAATGTTTGATGGAATTGTGTGATTTAAATTTTATTTCATCTGGTTTAAAGAATTTGTAATGTAATTTTTTTATCAAGATGGAGATTGTACGAACCTATTGAATCCATATAAAACTATACTTCAACAGTTGGACGTTGGTTAAGAGTAGGAAACTCAGTTTGAACAGATTTTTTTAATGTAAATTTCATTCATATTCAAATGTTTATCTTTATAAATGGATATTAAAGATTATACGTGAGTTGATCAACCCCTAAATGGTGTATAGTCGCAATCCTCTTATAATCTATTTTATGATAAGATAACCAGAACAATAAGATGTATCTCAGTTCCAAGACTTGTAATATGTGTCAACATTGTATCTTTAGTGCACAACTCGAGTGATCCAAGCACAGCAATACAACAAAATGTTTTCCTTTGTTCTGTGGTAATTCACTATGTTATTTTTTCTTTCCTTCACAACACATCAGTATTGCATAACAGGGTTAATCCTCATAGATCAATATGCACAACATTTTGTACCTGTAGTAGTTGACCGCTATAGAGAAGACTACCAGATACTTCTCTCTTCAATGCTTAGCCTCTTGAAAAGTCCACGTTGATGATCAATAAACTGCAAATATATGTCCCTTAACTCCTTAGCTTTATTGTATTCCTCTGTCCCATAACAAACAACCTTCAATTCACTGTTAAAACCAGCACCACTTCTGTTGGGTAATTTGTTCTGTAAAGTGTAAAAGCTTGGAAGTGTTAAAAGAAATTGAGATCTAAATGCTGGCAAGATTCGGGTTTAATGGGGCAATCATGACCACCTTTGAACCTATTCTCATTAAATTAGAATTAATTCACTTGCACAGGATTGACCCCAAAAACAATGTCATCTGTATGGGACTTACCGGAGATTCAAGCATCAAAGCCCAGTGAACGTTCATTAATTTTTTTTTCGGTGGCCACCCATGGCCTGCAGGCAGTAAAATGAAAGGATGTTCTCAGAGCAAATCTTAAGGTATGAAATTGTAATGGTACAAAGGCAACACAACCATGCATATGTCATCACTTACCTCCCATTCAAGGATACAATGAAATGATCGGGATTCTGCAAAAAAACAAACAACCGTTCAAGATCTTTCTGGCAATCCAACATGATGATACCATTGGTGTATGGCTCCCACGGCAGACTTGGGAAAATGTACTCGTGCTGCAATCCAACATGATGAATTTATGCTTTGATTATGAGTAATTATATTATACGAAAATTTAATTTAAAGTTAATTTAAGATGAATTTTAATTTTAAATATTATCTTATTTAATTTTAAAAGTTATACAATTTGTAATATTTTTAGCTGGCAAAAATGCCAGAATAATGCATGTGGGGAATATTTTTTCCCCAACTAATGCCCTTTGCCTATTATTTCCCCAAATGGGGTGAAATATACAGTGCTTAATGTGGTTCTTTGGAAAGCTCGGCGTCTTTAGGGTTAATTTTCCATGATTGCTTTCTCGGCGTCTTTAGGGTTATGAAACTATGGGAATGCTCGGCGTCTTCAAGCAATTTGCCTGTGGGATATCTCGGCGTCTTCTGCATGCTACAAGGAATGCCAAGGTGGATCTCTCGGCGTCTTCACCTGTCGTCTGATGGGAATGCTCGTGCATGCATTCTGGGGCTGAACGTCTTCATCTCTGCATGCATGCAGAGTTGATTTAACAGTTGAATATAATAATAGGAGTGCTCGGCGTCTTTAGTTAATAGGGTTACAGGGGCGTTTGATTTCCCGGCGTCTTAAGCTATACATGGAGAATATTTGGTTGCAGGTGGTCGTGATATCTCGGCGTCTTCTTCTTCCGAGATTCGTTCTGCATGCGCCTGTCTTCTTTGTGTCCGAAGCGTGAGATTCGTCTGAAACGTGAGATTCGTCTGAAGCAAGTTGGTTTACTCGAAGTCTTCAATTACTTGTTATAAAAGAGGGGTGGGTATTGTATTTCATTGCATGCAGTTTGTTGTAACTTACAGAAGCAAGTGAGGGATTTTTTTTTTGCATTAGATTCAATTGAAGCTGCTGCTTGAAGTGATATTGGAGATTTTTGTTGGTTCGGTAATTTTTCGAGCTTTGGTTTAACGTCGTTCAAAAACACGTAAGTTCTTTCTCGTTTCCCATGCGAACTCTGTTTTTTTCGTGTTGAAAGAATGCTCATATATGTTAGGAGAATGATACATTTAAATTTTGTTCACGAGACCATAGTAATGTAATTTAGAGTACTAATGATAATTTAAAATTAGAAAATGTAAGTTTGATGATTAGGTATACAGAAAATTTAAGTTTGAGTATTATTGTTAATTTAAATTTTCGTGTAATTTTTAGTTGTATTTTTATATAATAATTATTAGAATTTTTATTTTGATTTAGTGGGAAAAAAATTCCCATTATGTAATCCTGATATTTTTACCGTAATAATAATGTATTTAAGTATTATTTTTATAAAACAATTGTTAACATAATTTATATTTATTATTTATAGTTTTGTAAATAATTAATTTTCATTACATTATTAATGTAATTTATTCTGAATATCTATATTTTTACGTGTAGAGAAATGAGCAACAAATTTTTCACGATTGTCCATTACAATGGACATATGATGGAAAATGAGGTCGGAGTTATTTTTCAGTCTGAAACACCTATAAATATGATGTTTAAAAGGGACATCACATTTGCAGAGATCAAGGAGAGGATAGAAAGAAAAATACGTGCTAAAGTTGATGGTTTGAGGTACAGATTTATGGTATGTCCCAATCCGGTCAGGTATGCTGCAGTACCACTTGAAGAAGACGATGATATTATAACTATGGTTGAATTACATGACTCAACAAATATTCCAATTATTGAGTTATTTGTTGAGTTGTGTAATATATCTAATGTGCCTGGGTCATCAATAAATGCGGTTGAAACTTCATCTCAAATGGGTTTCGAGAGTCATTTCGATAACCCAACATATAGGTCGATGAACAGCTTTGTGGCGATGTTGGAAAGCGCAAATGAAGTTGGTGGAACATCTGGAGCCGCAGAGTATGATGCTGAAAACCGCTGGGAAGAAATACTTGAAGATTCCAGTGAAGATGAAGAAACTGAGGAACCTCTTTTGGCTGAGGATGATGCCATGTTCCATGGTGATGAAGCTGATATCAATATTGATGAATATTCGACATCGTATGAACCTACCCCTCACATGCAGGAGATTGATTATGAAGCAATGAGGGCACCTGAATTCCCGGAGATGCCACATTTAACTTCAGGCTATATTAATTTTATATATACCTCAACTTTGCATTTGATGTCAATCTTAAACCTAAACTCTTTCACGTTGTTGTGCGCCAACCCCGTTCTTTCTATTTTATGCCTCCATCTGTATACCAATCAAAATAAAATTTTGTAATTATTTTTCATTTACAAAATATTTTTTATTTAATTAAAGATAAAATATTTTAAATCAATAAAATTACCTTCCGGCAAGAGGAAAGTCAACTGCAGTTCGGCTAATCGGTGTTAACCATGGAATTCTGTACCACGCCCACGATTGTAATAACATCGTGCATCCGCCGATTTCAGTCGTGTACGCATCATTAACAATTAATGATGCCTTGCACATCTCGCGATACAAGAATGCCAATATTGCTGATCCCCAACTATATTGACGGGTCATAAAGAAGTTCTCCAAAAACGGAAGATATTGTATATGGACAAGATTACTAGATTTATCTGGCATCAAGATTCCGCCGATCAAACGTAATATATATGCTCGAGTTGCATATATAATGTCTCGCTCACTACATTGTGGATCGAGCTTAAACTCATTTGCCAACCAGGATAATCTCAGCCGTGACCCTTTTGCTACATCTTTGTCTGGTACCTTCCCAAGGTAACGCTCACATATTGCAAACATGTCAAGATCTGTATTTCCAACCACTGCCATTCCATTTGTAGGAACCCCTAGTTGTAAAGCCACATCCTCCAAAGTGATCGTACATTCACCACATGGAAGATGAAAAGTATGAGTTTCTGGTCTCCACCTTTCAATTAATGCACTTATCAAACCGGGGATCAACCGAAATTCTCTTACAAAAGCAACATCATAAAAACCCACTGTTTTCAAATTATCAACAATACGTTGATCTGGCATCTCACAGTTGATAAGTCGAGGACGAAGGACTCGTTGTTCGTCATCCTGCAATTTAGTAGTCATTGTAATTAGAATTAATACACCGTTCTCAAATAAAAAAAATAAGTCAATCATATTACCAGTTCTCCCAAATTACTCGAAATGTGTCGACCATCTAGCCTCAAAAGAACATTTTCTTCGGCCATGTTTCAACAAATCTAGACAAAAAAAATTAAATATTACACTCAATTATTACATTGTTTTATTCAAATAATCAATTGCATGTTATCTACTTTAATAAAAAATAAACATCAAATATAAAATGATCCCTAATTACTATTTGCTTCTCAACATTTTCAAACTTTGCAATTTAATCACTAAATTTATAAATTCTTTCAAATTTAACCAATTAAGCATATTAATACTAAATTCAAGCATAGTATACCAACTTTTTATAATTTACTCTAATTTCTTAAATTCCTCAAATTTTGCAAAACGATCCCTAATTACTATTTGGTTCTCAACATTTTCAAAGTTAGCAATTTAATCCATAAATTTTAAATTCTTTCTAATTTAACCAATTAAGCATACTAATACTAAATTCCAGCATAGTATAGCAACTTTTAATAATTTACTCTTATTCCTTAAATTCCTTAAATTTTACAAAATGGTCCCTAAAACTTTACAATGTTCCAAAATGGTCCCAACCTTATTTCAAATTATGTAACAACATATAAATTATTATTTCAGAGTGTAACAACATATAATCACAAAATTAATAAACTTATGAAACTAAAATTATGAGATCAATATGAAACCATAAACCTTTAAAATAAGAATCAAATGAGATATAGGGCTTGAGTTTAAATTACCTCAGGCTATGCTTTGTGATCAATCTCCCTCTCAAGCTCTCACTGCTGATCAATCTCCCTCTCAAGCTCTCACTGCTTCTGTAATTGTGAATTGCCTCAGCCTCAGCCCGAGCATCTCTTATAAACACATTCGTAACTCATCCATATTTATTTGTTAAGAAGACGCCGAGCTATCCAGCTTTCCATGCAAAGACGCCGAGAAATCCTTACCTAAATGTAAAGAAGACGCCGAGAAATCCATCAGTTGCATGCCCCCCACATGCAGACGTGCAGGACCCCCACATGCAGATGTGCAGCCTTGCAGGACCCAGGACCCGTGATTTCTCCTTGCAGAACCCGTGCTCTCTCCTTGCAGAACCCGTGATTCTCACGTCCAGTCCCATGCACAGCACTGAAGACGCCGAGAGTTCCTATGAAGAATCCAACTGAAGACGCCGAGAGATCATGCACAGCTCCCACGCTTCCACATCTGCTGAAGACGCCGGGATATCCAAGTTGAAGACGACGACAGCCTAAAGACGCCGAGCTTTCCAAAGAACCACATTAAGCACTGTATATTTCACCCCATTTGGGGAAATAATAGGCAAAGGGCATTAGTTGGGGAAAAAATATTCCCCACATGCATTATTCTGGCATTTTTGCCATTTTTAGCTACGACCGAAAAATTTACATTGTGATTAATTTATAATTTACAACTGAAAATTATAAAATTTATAATAATATTAGTTAAAAATAATATAAAAATATAATATTTTTAATTTCCACCTAAAATACTATATTATCCAACCTAAAAAATTATACTCTCAATAAAATTTTCCAATTACATCTGATTTATGTTATTTTTTAATTTTATATTAATAAATTGTATTTTAAACTTTCCGATCGTGGGTTACACAAATAGTGCGCACCTCACCCCGTAGGCCGTACGTAAACGTAAACCATTGGTGCTCACCCTCCAACCCTATCCATCACAACCGGAATGAATGCTTCACCAGGTCCGGCCTATGCACCCAACCTGACAATTCCAGATCAAGCAAAACACCCCTTATTTTGTCGTTTAACTCTCCCCTTCACTGCTGCATAATTAATTTATGAGAAAATCGTCTCAGTGACCAAAAATGCCTTATAATATACGATTTTAACCAATTTTTTTTGGATTTGCCAAAATGACCAACAAAATCGCAACGCGAAATAAAAATCGTAACGCGATCGCCAGAATCGCAAATCAGTTTCCAAAATCGCAACGTGATTCTTGACAATCGCAATGCGATTTTCATATTCGCATTGCGATTTTCCATAATCGCAACGCGAATATAAAAATCGCAACGCGAACACATAAATCGCAACGCGTATCCGTAAATCGCAACGTGTATCCGTAAATCGCAACGCGTATCCGTAAATCGCAATGCGTATCTGTATATCGCAACGCGTATCCGTAAATCGCAACGATAATCCGTAAATCGCAACGAGAATCTGTAAATCGCAACGATAATCCGTAAATCGCAACGAGAATCTGTAAATCACAACACTGAAATTTTGGGTATATAACTACGCAACAGCAGCAAATCATAAACTAAATCCCTAAATCGCAACTCATTCCATCTCCATCTATCACTCTCTCCGGCGACATCCGTTCCTATATCCAACGACATCCTTCCCAATCCGGCAACAGGTTTTAGTTTCGCAGCTCGTCTGTTTAGTAAATTAATTTACAACCATGAAATCATCTAATGTTGATCATGTTTGGATAGATTTGTGTTTTGGAGGGTCATGGGATAATGTTCATGGTGTTTTACAATATATGCCTTTACCCATGAATCTTCAACTAAAATTGTCTTTACAAAAGTTAACTTATGAAACTATAATGCTACGTGTTTCAAATAAATTGAATTTAGAGCCCCTAAGTGGATTTAGGCTATCTTATCAGAGAAATGGTAAAGTTTATTTGTTAACCGACAATGAAGATGTTGAACGATTCATTGCTTACATTAGTGTTTCACAAGATGATGTTACATTGTATGTTGTTGAACCTAGAAGTAGTATTGTTGGGTCAGTAGCGGGTAGTAATCAACTAAGTTTTTCTCAAAACCCACAACCCTTCTCTAATCCAAATCCCAATCAACTTTCAGCACCAAATTCCGGTTTTTGTATTGACCAGTTAGACGATGATGAGCCAACAGAAAAAATTGTGAGTACTAGTCAGTATTCGAAATTTGGTCTTGGTCAATATCCGGACTTTGATATTGGTCAATACACGGATTTTGATGATGTTTCAGAAGAAGAAACAGACCTTGCGTGTAATGATTTTGATATTGGTCAATACCCGAATTTTGATGATGAAACAGCCGTTGCCGAAGAATGTATTGTTGATGATAATGAGGAGGAAGTTACGACTGTGAATGAACATGTTGAACATCCATTCTGTAATTCATATAATCCTGAAGAAGAAAAAGAAGAAGAAAAAGTCCCCGAAGAAAAGAAAATGCCACGGGCGTATAACTGGAATATGCCAGAATTACTTCAGATACCGGAAGAAGAGTTGGTAAAGAAAGCAGTTGATTGTTACACAAAAGTTATTCGTATCAAGAAAGATGATTGTTTTGATACAAAGGAAGACTTGAAGATAGCTTTGTATACGAAATGTGTGGAAGATGGCTATCAACTAAAAGTTAACAAATCAAGCAAAGATCGTTTCGAAACAAGGTGTATGATTGACAAAAACTGTACGTGGCGTATGATTGCAAAGAGAATAAAAGATTGCGAAATGTTTCAAGTTAGGACTTTTATTGATAAACATACATGTTCAAGAACCCAAGTTTTTCCTCACCATAGACAGGCAAACAAAAAAGGTGTTGGGTGGTTTTCTGGCTGAGTTAATGTTTTTGAATGGCAGGGTATATCGGGGACATGAAATTATGACTGACATGAATGCTCGGTTCAAGATTAGTATATCATATTCTCAAGCTTGGAGAGCCAAATGTTATGCCTTGGAATTGTTGAGGGGGTCGCCAGAAGCATCGTTTGCCCAACTGCCGGCTTATTGTCACAATTTAAAGCTGAAAAACCCTGGGTCGGTAACTCATATCAAAACAGATAGAGATGGACGCTTTGAGTTGCTGTTTATCGCCATTGGTGCTACGGTTAGTAAATCAATATAATTTTGTTGACTCATTTTTGTTAGTTACATGCATTTCACATTTAAATGATTATATTTCTTGTGTATATTATTTTGTAGATTCGTTCGTTTATTACTTGCATGCGCCCAGTTATTATAGTTGACGGAGCACATTTGAAAGGTCGATACCTTGGTGTAAACTTATTAGCAGTAGCCATGGATGCTAACAATGGGATATTGCCAATAGCTTACGGGGTTGGCAAATCTGAAACCTCTGATTCATGGACATGGTTTATGGGGCATCTTAGGGATTGCATAGGTCCTATTAGCAATCTGACAATCATATCCGATAGGGCAAACTCAATTGACAACGCTGTTAGAAGGTGTTTCCCAGATGCTTTTCATGGACTTTGTGGTGTTCATTTGTATAGAAATCTAAAATCAAGGTCTGCTGGTATAAAAAAGCACAAATGGACATACTGGAAGGCTGTAAAAGCTTATCGGGAAGTGGATTTCAATAAGCATATAAATTGTTTAAGACGTGTTTTACCTCAGTGTGCTCAAACACTAGAAGATGTCGGGTTTGAAAGATGGTCAAGAGTACATCAACTTGGAGCAAGATATGGTTTCATGACGTCTAATAGTGCAGAATCAATCAACGCTCTAAGTCGTCATTCCCGGAAATTACCCATTACTATGTTAATGGAGTTTTTTCGAGCCTCTATTCAACAGTGGTACTACAAGAAAAGAAACCATGCAGGTATTATTTCTTTGAATTCGTAACTTATCATATTTATATATTTTACTAAGTATTGTTTATTTAAATTTACAGGAACATTGGAACATCGTGTTATACCATGGACTTAAAAAAAGATAACGAAACGTGTTGTGAAGTCAACGTCATGGAGAGTTGAACCATGTTCAAACACTTTGTTTCAAGTACTGGATAATAACTTAAATGGGCTAGTCGATCTAAATGCAAAGACGTGTAGTTGTATGAAATGGCAAACATCTGGTTATCCGTGTGGCCATGTTATAAAAGTTGCTCTTCATTTAAACCAAGATGATTCAAGCGCATACGCTATGGATTGCTACACTACAGAAGTTTATCGACAGACTTATGCCGAGATTGTCTACCCTATTCCACATCCTTCTGAGTGGGACATACCAGATGACTTACAAACAGTTTTGCCACCAGCCATGGACAGAAGGCTACCTGGCCGACCAAAAAGTCACGATCGTATACCGTCTAAGGGTGAAGAGAAGAAGAGATCGACATGTAGTCGGTGCAAGGAAAGTGGTCATCCAAGGTTGACATGTGGATCACCAGTGCCATCAAAATCATCTTTTCCTCTACCAAAATATGGATCCTCATCAAAATCCAAAGCTCATATGGTGTCAAGCAAAAGGCAATCATCTTTAAAATCCCAATCACAATTGGCTTCACCTTTTGGGATTGTTAACTTAGGTGATTTTTAAATGCAAACGTTGTATTATGTGGATTTTATATGTGAACTTTTAACATTTTCAGTTGAATTAATGACTCAGGCCAACCATTTTGACTTAACCAACTCTTGTTATTCAGTTGTTATCACTTATTAGGCATGCATTTGACTATCGCAACACGGATATTACAATCGCAACGAGAGAATCGCAATACGAAATGAAAATCCCAACAAGAAAATCGCAATGCGGAAATGAAAATCGCAATGCGAAATGAAAATCGCAATGCGAAATGAAAATCGCAACGAGAGAATCGCAATGCGGAAATGAAAATCGCAATGCGAAATGAAAATCGCAACGAGAGAATCGCAATGCGAAATGAAAATCGCAACGAGAGAATCGCAATGCGGAAATGAAAATCGCAATGCGAAATGAAAATCGCATTGCGATTCTCTCGTTGCGATTTTCATTTCCGCATTGCGATTTTCATTTCGCATTGCGATTCTCTCGTTGCGATTTTCATTTCGCATTGCGATTTTCATTTCAACATAATGCAGATTGAAATCAACAAAATCAACCATTACATTTCAATCAATTAAACAAGCACAAATAAGAATTATGTTCGCATCAATTACACAAATCAACTTTTACAAATCATCTTTTACAAATCAATTAAACAATCAAAAAATAAGCAATAATTCTTATTTCCAATCATCTACTATTGAATCAACTTTTACAAATCAATTAAACAATCAAAAAACAATCAATTAAACTATTGAATCAACTTTTGCAGCCATACATCATTTTCACGCAGTTCTCTTCTGAGATTAACCTGCAGAAACCAAACATTTGCTCAAACAACACTTTCTACACATTTAAAACCTACAAACAGCAAATTATTCTATTCTAGGTACTTAACCAAACATTTTCAAACCAAAAGTCTATAAACTTACCAATTGTTTATGGATATTTTTATAACGCGGATGCAGGTAGGCAGCGTCTCGTATATATCGATTTAGCCATATAATGCCGAAACCACAAGCCTACTGCAGCTCTATCTCTATCGGTGGGAGGTAGATACTTGGTGCTTCCCGTCGTCAAACGCTCCAACGCCAAGCATACGAGAGGACCACAATCTCCTCTGGCTCCTCCCGTTTGTTGTGGCTCGGTCTCGTCTCTAATAACTGTAATATTGAGCTTCTTTGGCTTCTTGTTTCCAGAACGAGTCCAATAATTGATCGCATCCAAGAATTTAGCCAAATGAGAGCTCCATCCCTTAATAATCTCTCTTAAATCAGCCAATGATATGTAATTTATCATGCTGTCATACACTATTGTCTTAAGGGATGGGAGCTGAAGCTCGACGAGAATCCAATGTTTACGTTCCAAAACAGGGATAAACACCTGCAATCATAAGTAATAATTCATTCATTTGCGCACTTATTTCATAAAACCTTTAAACTCAATCTAAAATAAATACTAACCTTATCGACCTCCCACCATGCAGGATAAAGTTTAGCTTGTCCATTGCCCAAATCAAATGATTCATCTCGTGCATTCTTCAAGTGAACGGCGTTAAAAGACGTCGGCATAATTGTATATCGTATATTTTTATTTTTCTTAAGTTTTCTTATTATTAGAAGACGTGTCACCCACGCATCGATATGCTGTTTTACAAAAAAAGACATATATTAGTGACTTACATAAATTAAAAAAAAAAATTAATCAAATTGAAATATAAGAAAAATATAAGACTTATCCCCCATCGAACTAGCCATTGTCTTCGACCCCTAATAATACGCCCCACCAAGACCGATCAAGCAACAAATAGATATCATCGGTGAGCTTGCATATGTCAGTGAAACACCCCTGGCTCCGCTCATGTAGATAAAAATCAACTGCGGTCTTAGCCCAAAGGGTGTTATCCAGAATTGTGTCCGGTAGTTGTTTCCTCTCCTCTTCAGATACCGGTATGGTACTGGCCGGTAACTCATACGAGAGCCAACTTGAATCTATCATGTCCGGCACGTCAGAGGGTTTCTCAAGAAGCCTACATATGACGCCATGTGAATCGGGCTCTTGAATGGTGGGAGTGACCTCTTCAATGATGACAGTGGCCTCTTGAACGGTGGGAGGGGACTCTCGAGGAATGATAGGGGGGGCCTCTTCAACGATAGGAGTGGACTCTTGAGGGATGACAGGCGAGTCGGGCTTCTTCTTGCGGTGTCTTCGCACTATTGGGGTGTACGGAGACTTAATAGCACGTGCACGCTGTCTGATGCGTGAACTCCGTCGTGCAAGCATAACCCGACGTAAAGCATCCACTCTATCGGGCCGCTAAATAATTAAATACAAAAATCAGTAAATAAACAGACATGATATTTAAACAGTGAAAACAAAGACAAATATGTTTCAAACTTGCATTGTATTCACCCAAGTCATTATTCTATCATAGTTCACAAAATGCATCAGATAACAAAGAAAAATATGTTTCAAAAACTAATACCCTAAAGTTAGTATTTGTCTTTGTTTTGTCTATTGGTTGAAGTAATGCAATCCATTCAAGTTTCAATTTGCAGAAGAAGAAATAGTTTACTTTCGCAACACGAAACTTAAAATCGCAACGCGAAATGAGAATCGCAACGAGAAACCAAAATCGCAACGCGAAACCAAAATCACAACGCGAAATGAAAATCGCAACGACAGAATCGCAATGCGAAACCAAAATCGTAACGAGAGAATCGCAACGCGAAATGAAAATCGCAATGCGATTTTGGTTTCGCGTTGCGATTTTGTCGTTGCGATTTTGGTTTCGCGTTGCGATTCTGTCGTTGCGATTTTCATTTCGCGTTGCGATTCTCTCGTTGCGATTTTAAGTTTCGTGTTGCGAAAGTAAACTATTTCTTCTTCTACAAATTGAAACTTGAATGGATTGCATTACTTCAACCAATAGACAAAACAAAGACAAATATTGACTTCAGGGTATTAGTTTAGCAGAATTGGCAGCAACCGAACAAATTTACTTTCAACCAAAAGACAAAACAAAGACAAATACTATTTCACAGTGTTAAAGAATACACAATTTAGCAGAATTGGCAGCAACCGAACAAATTTACTTTCAACCAAAAGACAAAACAAAGACAAATACTATTTCACAGTGTTAAAGAATACACAGTTTAGCAGAATTGGCAGCAACCGAACAAATTTACTTTCAACCAAAAGACAAAACAAAGACAAATACTATTTCACAGTGTTAAAGAATACACAGTTTAGCAGAATTGGCAGCAACCGAATAAATTTACTAAGCAATCTAAGTGAAATGGCTAATCTAAGTGAAATTACGAGTAAATTTATCATTAAGTTAAATATGGAAAATCTTAAACTTACCTCGTTGCGTAGAGTATGAACCTCATTCTGCAACGATACTATCATCTCACGTAGAGGCAACCTCACCACGTAAAGTTGACACCTCCACACGCCATGCACCATCGTTATCGCGTAGAGTACCGATCTCCTCACGCAAGGCATTGACCTCATCACGTAACTCCCTTGACTCATCCCGTGGAGGTGGAGGTGGAGAACAGGGAGATAGGAGTCGTGGCATCTTTGCCGGTCGCCTATCATGAGGTGATGGTGGAGAAGAGGCTCGATGATGTGACGGGATAGGTGATGGCTCTCGTTCTAGATGTGTATAGTCGGGTCGATCGGGTGATGGCTCTAGGTGAGGTGATGGCTCTCGAATTGGAGGAAGTGGATGCTGCTCATCATCCGTGCCATCAAAAAAACTCTGACTAGCTTGCCACCAATCATTGGCAAGCTCTTCCTCCGTGGGTGTCAGTCTTTGTAATGGAATGTTGGCCTCCTAACAATATAAAAACTCAAACAAAGTTAAACGTCTACTATTAATAACTTGTTTATATATTATATGAAAGTATTTGTGTTAACTTACATTATTTATTGTCGCATATGGTATTAAGTCTTCCCAATCCAACAGATTTTTCCTCTTCCAAGAAATAGCCCTGGGAATATCATTTGACGTTTTTATTGCATATGTACGCATGCTGGGGAAAGCCTCGAATATCCAAATCTACAAACAATATAATAACAAAATTAGTAATTGTTAAATAATTAATTATAATTTTAGAAACATTATATAGAAATTCTTACCTTAAAGGCCCAAACAAAGCCTGACAAAGTGTATTTCGACCCATCGCCACGCAAACTTTTGCGGTCATCAAAGGCAGTAGACAACTTAGTCCAGGTAGCTTTCCATATATACGAACCCCATGGAAACAGATTCCATGCATTCAGGTCCTCTACCAATATTATTAGCTCCCGAGGAATAGGTTGTCTGGCCTCTCTGCCTAAAAAGCCGGCATACACAAGTAGTAGAAGGCATACTCGGACAACATCGACGTCATCCATCCGAGTGAAACCAGCTTTCTTATTAAACAATTTCTTCAGGTCGTCGACGTGTAGGTTCGGCTTCTCCATTGACTCATCCGGAAAAACCCGGGATAACCATGATGGGCGGGCGATATGACGAGTGTACCGGCCTATATCATCGTGTCCGAATCGTAGACCAGTGATTAAGCAGAACTCCTTCCGCCCAAAACAAGTATACGCTGGTGGAAAATGAAACCATATCTCTTCCTCACCACGTTGTATACTGTCGGGTAGATTTGATGTCATGGTCTGAAGCCACAAATGGGTCAAATTAGCATCTCCACCCGGATGCTGTACTCTCAGCCATGGCCTGAAGCAGGTTTCCTCAAACAATTGTCTTTGTGCAGGTGAAAGCTTCGAAGCAATTGTAGTGGCTAGGCTGACTTTATTCCTTAATGTCAATGAAGCCGAAAAAAATTTCTACAAAAACAATAAACATACCAAGTTAGATATACCAAAAACTACACTGTGAAGATATACCAAAAACAATAAACATAAAAAGTAGTAGTTTATTCTTGAAACTAAAATTTGCAACACTGTTTTGTCTTTTGGTTGAAATGAAAATCGCAACGAGAGAATGACTGTCGCAACGAGAGAAATGAAAATCGCAACGAGAGAATCGCAACGCGAAATGAAAATCGCAACGAGAGAATCGCAACGCGAAATGAAAATCGCAATGCGATTTTGGTTTCGCGTTGCGATTCTCTCGTTGCGATTTTCATTTCGCGTTGCGATTCTCTCGTTGCGATTTTCATTTTTCTCGTTGCAGATAGTCATTTTCACGTTGCGATTTTCATTTATCTCGTTGCGACTTTTCTGCAAATTGAAACTTGAATGGATTGCATTACTTCAACCAAAAGACAGAACAAAGACAAAGACAAATACTAACTTGAAAATCGCAACGAGAGAATAGCAACACGAAATGAAAATCGCAACGAGAGAATCGTAACGCGAAATGAAATCTAAGTGAAATGGTTAATCTATTATTGAAATGACCAGTAAACTTATCATCAGTTTCAATATGAAAAACCTACAATAATGCAAAAAATTCAAAATAAAAATAATTAAAAAAACTAACCATCGGAGGTTGATTTTCCATTTCTGAATATTGTGAGGGATTTTTGACCGTGAATGGTTGTGAGGGATTTCGCCGGAGATGGGGACGGAAATCTTCGGAGATGGGGACGGATTTCGCCGTAGAGAGTGAGAGATGGAGATGGGACTGAGTTGTGATTTTAGGTTTTAGGTTATGAGTTGCGATTACGGGATTTTGTCTTAATATTCGTTTTTGTAATTTGAAAATAAAATACGCGTAGCGATTATAATGGCGCTTTAAAAATCGCATTGCGATTTACGGATACGCGTTGCGATATACGGATACGCATTGCGATTTACGGATACGCGTTGCGATTTACGGATACACGTTGCGATTTACGGATACGCGTTGCGATTTATGTGTTCGCGTTGCGATTTTCATATTCGCGTTGCGATTATGGAAAATCGCAATGCGAATATGAAAATCGCATTGCGATTGTCAAGAATCGCGTTGCGATTTTAGAAACTGATTTGCGATTTTGGGGATCGCGTTGCGATTTTTATTTCGTGTTGCGATTTTGTTGGTCATTTTGGCAAATCCAAAAAAAATTAATTAAAATCGTATATTATAAGGCATTTTTGATCACAGGCGATTTTCTCTTAATTTATTTGGCAAAACAAAGATAGACAGAATGGGACCCTCCACTATCCCTTCCCAGTGTTAAGAATGCCATTTTTTAAGGAATTAATTAATTAACTGTGTGAAAAATGTATCCAACTTTTTATACATGTGAATTGAGGCGGTTCTGAGCATTTTCTAACCTTGTTGAGGATGGACATCTCAATTTTTATTTATTTTAATGATAATATTTATCTTAAAATTTTATTTATATTTAATCAATTCAAATATTTTATATTATTAATAAATTTGTATCAACTCTCAATACTATTTTTAGATCCGTCACTAAACTTCTATATTTTAAGTTTAATCTTTAAATTCGACATGAAATTAACTTGTGTGACCATGAGAAACTAAACGTATTTCATGCATTTGAAATAATCACAAACGCATAATGTATTGAGTAAATATTGGTCAGTATTTGTTCACGTGGTTAAATGATACTATTTCAGTCAGCTTATCGTGTCACATAAGTCTTATTATTAAATTAATGATTATTAACTGTCAAGTATCAATTTAGCATCAAATAATAATATTAATAATAGTTTCATTACTTTTAAATCTTCACTCAAAAAATAAATTTACTTATACTTTTAATGAATGTTTATGTAGTTTACCCAAAAAAATTAAAATTGTACATAAACTTTAATTAATATATAATATGATACATAAACTTTGATTTTATATAATTATATACGTTAAATTCTTATTATATTATTTTTTACAAGCTCTTAACATTATTTTTAATATCATTTTACTTTTGCATATTATATATAGAAGTAATTATATTTGTCAATCATATGTACCAAAAAAAATATTTGTCAATCATAAAAATAAATAGATATGCTTATTTTTTAAAAGAGAAATGTGCATGGTTGAACTTTAAGATTTATTTTTTTTATATTTTTTATGAAAGTTCATGTAAAACTTTAAGATTTATTTTTTTTTATTTTTTAAAATAACTATAATTTTTTAAAAGGAGAGTTGGCGATTTTTAATGGAAGTAGTTATTTATTTGTCAAAATAAATAATATGTTACAATGTAAATATAGATATTTTTAGATAAGTTTAATTTTTTATAAAAAAATTATATGAAAAAAATGTAAAAGACAAAATAACATTCTAAGGCCATTATTGTTTTATAGGAGTTATTTTACAAATCACATTATCTAAGATAAAATTAAAATAAAATAAATAAAAATATTAAGTTGAAAATGTGAAAAAGTATAAACTATTTATTCAAAAATAAATAATATGTATGATATATGTCTCTTCACAAGCACAAATTGGTCGTACAACAACGACCACGTATATTTATAAGCATATCTTCAATTAATGAATGAATATATATTTAGAAGATCATTTTTAAATATAAATAGTGTGAGATTAAAAAAACATAGCAAAATTTATTACTTTGTATTATCAACTATAATTTTAAAATTAGACCAAATTCGTATCGATATATTAATCAAAAGATAATTTTAAATATTAAAACCTCAATTTTTTAGAAGGAGGTGATTATTTTTCCTCACCAACCGATCAACCAATCAATCATCATATAAGACAAAGACACAATCAATTGAAAACTTATTTATTAAGGTACAACTAATTGAATATACATTTATCTTACGAGATTGAAAAATATTATTTTTAAAATTATTATGTTTATACATAATTTTAAAATAAATAAAAATGTAAGTATTAAAACGAAATAAAATTAATAGTTTGAATACTAGACGTGGAGCATTCCACTCTTATTCCCCAACTTAGCGCATTGTGAAACTAGAGCTTACTGTTTATATAAAATAATGTAGTACAACTTAACAGCGGGGCAGATTTCCTTTAGACAAACTCTGATTTAAAGACAAATCTGCCCCTTTTTTTTAATCTCAACACACAGTAAAGCTTACACAGTAGCCACAACACCTTTCACCAACTTTTATGATTTCAGTGGTACATCTTTTGGAGTTCATCTTTGAACCTTGTCTTGAGCTGTTCCCTCTTAATTTTGAGTGCAGCTGTGACCAACCCTGACTCAGGTGTCCATGCTTCTGCCATCAGATTAATCTTTGCTGGCACTTCGAATTTGTTCAGCTTTACATCCTTTGCCACCTGCACTCTCCCCGGTTAGTAATCAATCACCCAGGATGGATCGAGAGGGTGTTGAAAATAGATCGCACGCTCTAAAATTTTCAAAATTTATTAAATTTTAGTTATATTTATGTATTTTTATTGATTATCTAATTCTACGCTTCTAAAAAATTCGTACCTCTATACCCTTTCTCCTACTACCTCTTCCTATTCATTAAATTGCAAGTATCTGCATCCGAAACGCATAAAGACTGACCTTTGAAAGAGATTTTTGGACCTCAGTAACAGTTTCAGCTTTGTCACACAGTTCTGGGAAATCTTTGTACTCTATACCAGCTTCTTTGGCCCACTTCTCAAGAACCTCCTGTGATGGAACAATCAAAGCCACACAATAGCTGTGAAAGGGGTCTGCATGTACCATCAAATTGTCGACAAAATGGCTCGACAACAGTGCTGCCTCAACCTGCAACCAGCAAAAAATGAGCATCCGGTCCAGTATCCACAGATAAGTAATGGGATCGTTTTATTATCACCTTTCCGAGGGATATATACTCTCCATGTTGAAGTTTAACAATATCCTTTTTCCTGTCAATAATCTCAAGGCATCCATCAGTATGAAATTGTCCAATATCTCCCGTGTAAAACCAGCGCATACCCCTCTCATCAACCTGCAGGTGCAAGCAAACAGTTGTTTGTATTAGTTGATACTTACAGGCTATCAGACCTAGTTGCTTATTACTTGCCCCGTACAGATACAAAGCACGAACTCCACCTTGTAAACTTCTGCAGTTTTCTCAGGATTGTTGAAATAGCCAGAAGTTACACTGTATCCCCCAATAACGATCTCTCCACGAGGCATCGGTTTGTCGGACGTTGTATACCCACCTTCTGCCCAGTTAACAAGCTGAAAAAGCAACCCAATTCTAAAAATTTTGCACTGTGAACCTTGAATAAACACCAGCATGAGCATCAAGTAAAATGTAAAATATCAGACGATAATGAAGTGCTTCCATCTTTTCATTTCATTTCACTAAAAAATACTCCCAAGGATCCAAGTGCATAAACCACAAGCTGAAATGTGCTGGCAGCAATAAACACTTGTATAACCTTTCTTCAGAAAACAAAGAAAGATGTCTGGGAAACTCGATTCGCTTATGTTATTTGGCATACCTTAATGTAACAAGAAGGAACCGGTGGCCCAACTCGGCCCACACTTGTGTCGTCCCACTCGGTAAAAGCAGTTCCAGCACATGTTTCTGTCAAGCCATATCCTTGACATACGGGAGCCCTAGCGAAGAAAATAAGACATGGCAATCGAATTTTACTGAGAAACTGAAGTTCCATGTTCATGATTGATTACATTCACCACTTCATAATAAGAACTTGACATACTCTTAACTGAAAGTAAACTTCTCCAGCCATCTGATTATTCAATGCAAATTATTCTCTGAAACTTAATTAGCTTAACTTGCAAACAAAAAAATGCTACAACTGGAAGGGCAATTCCTCCAAAAATATTGCTACCGAGAGTCACTCTTACTGGCACAGGTTTAAAATGATATGCGGTGAATACAAGCACAGTGAAATAGTTGATATAATGATAGTTGTATGGATATATCTAAGCAACAGAACGAACACTTCCAGATTGTCTCACAACACTGGCTGGAAAGCAGACACTGGTACCCATTAATATTTGGCATCAGCACCAAACAAATGAGAGAAACTAAATTTTCGTCAAACTATATGGGTATCTAAGAAAAGAATAATTACCCCATGCAAATGTTGATGAAGTGTTGGGAATTTCCAGATAAAGGTGCCCCACCAGACAGCATGATTCGGATGCGACCTCCAAGTGCAGAACGTACTTTTTCAAAAACGATAACATCCCAAAACCATTTCTCAAGTCCCCAAGCACCAAACCAGCTTCCTTCTATAGCTTGCAGTCGCCGTTTATAAGCAAAATAAAAAAGTTTCTTTGCTAATCCTCCCATATCGTCAATCTACATAAAATATGATCAATTAGTAAAAGGGCAGTTCATTGTTATACCATATGTGAGACTCAACATGGCACGAGTGCCTGCTCCCCATGTACAAGAGAACAATGAGCAAGGCATATCTAAGGGAAAAGGAAGGGTCTTCACTTAATAAATAGTATAACTATAAACTATGGATCGGCCCTTCAATTTTTAACTTGGCCCTCTTTATAAAATTTGTATACACTTTATTGAATATTTTTACATATGCAATATCAATTATAATATTTGAATTCTATTTTTTTCATAAAAGAAACGTATACATCATTTTTAAATTTAATAGCATTATTATGATCAAATCTGCTATTTCGATATGCAAGTTATATTGTTATTTTGAGCACTACATATATAATATGACACCTAAATACAACTTCTGTCATTGCCCCTACAAGAGAGTCAAACCAGTATGCACCTTTTTCAGAACGCCATCCCGAACACGATCTAAAATAGCAGGAACAGCTGCCATGAGAGTGGGTTTCAATACAGAAGCATCTCCCTTGGTCCCTTTCATGATTTTACTAGAAGCATCTGTTAGTGTCAAAGGTGAACCATAGCCAATTGCACAACCTGCACTCAGCATCACCGACTGGAGAACACAGAACCATAAGAATAATCTTGATGCCATTGGTAGACAAGAAAAACTGGATATGAACCTACCTCAGCTGCCAGTTCCAGAACATGAGCTAAGGGCAAATATGCCAAATATACATCATTTCTTCCCAGTCCTTGGATAATAGTCATAACTGCTGCAGCAAGGGCTACAATGTTCCCATGAGTTATCATGACTCCCTAACTCATTAAAGAGTAAATCATGTTAGCCTGTACAAATAACGACCGGGGCACATGCAGTTACTCAGTTGCATAGGATGATTTATTAGGTGAATGTAATTTCCAAGTCATAATTCAAATAATGGTAATGCAGGCATGTAAATTACATTTTAAAATTTTGAATTTAACTTAGAGCAGAGCTGTGCTCATTTTATTCCTCTTCATTTTCAAGTAAGCCACATAAAGGTATACAAACCCTATATATATTGTCTTTCAGCATGCAATCTATACGGGTAAATCCACTGGTTCTGACCATTCCACCAAGGCCAATCAGCAAATTTGCTAGCATTGTGCGAGATGGATCACTAAGCTTGCACATATGAACAACATGAAAAATAAGGAACTAAATTTAGGCACCGAACCTTTGACAGACCCGTACTGCCACTTGTATACATTATAACTGCTACACCATCCTTGGAGGGTAGACAAGGAGCAACAGGTGCTCTTTCTCCACGTGATTCAATTTCATTAAAAGAAGAAACATTCCAACCACTCGTGCTTCCAAACAAATCAGAAATATTCACATTCTCATCATCTTCGAAGTAAATGATATTTGTAACCGTTTTCAGTCTTGTGCGTATTGCAGCCAACGTTTTTAGCTGCTTGGATTCACAGATCAAGGTTGATACCTGGGTCTGTCATAATTTTAAAACATTGAATGAGGACAACAAGCATTGCAAAAAGAAAGAGAAGTGAGGAAGATGAAAATATTGTAACCATATAATCACATTGTATATTCAATAAACCATTTTTGTGTGAATTCACCTCATTCAGAGAATGGATCAAGGCATCTTCACCTAGTGAAGCATAAACAGTGACAACTGTTACATTCTGCCTAAGGCATCCCTGTAAGTCAAAAAAGAAATATGGCACTGCATCAAAAAATTTAATTGGAAAAAAAGTGTTAAATCAGGGATCATGGCAATACCTGAAAGGCAATTTGCCACTCTGCTCGAGTTTCAGAAAAAATCGCAACATGAGTATCAACATTATGACCAAAATTAACAAGCCCGGATGCAAAATGGCAAGCACGTTTATAAACCTGTCCATAGGTTTGCCATTCATAATCCCCTAGGTGTACCTTCTCGAATTTCCTTTCATCACTGGAAGCAACAAAGTCCTTCTTAATTACTTTTCTTGTTCCCAGACATGGATTTCGTGAGTACTTTTCACAACATTGCTCGAAAAGTGCAGCTATTGTAGTGGCCCCTTCCCAAGGAAACTGAACCAACTCAGGATTTCGAGCATTGCGCACAGTATAACCTGCTTCACCACCCACTTTAACTGGAACTCCTCTTTTTTTCCCCTTTTTCTTGCCCATTAGAATGGAGGAAAACAATACGGGTACGATCACACCAACAACAGCAGCACCGACAACCCCATACGTTCCATATTTTTTTGTAAAAGATGACAAATAATCATTGAAATCTACTTTTTTCCTCAGGGGTTTGGTGAGTGTTGTTGTGTCAGTATTCTTCATTCTGAATGTTTTACTGAAAGCCTATGTAATATTCCCTTACAATAATGAACTAACCTACATACAAAAAAAAGGTTAACAACTTGATCAACATTCAATTACTACTGAATCAAGTTTTGTAAACAGAAGTTCTTCCCAAAATAAAAGGCCTTTCAAAATTTAACTATTCATGACTATATTAAAGGTATAATGGTCTTGACAGTCCCCTATAGACCTGAGTAACTTATTACAGTTTTAAAACCCATTTTTACTTTCTTTATTTTACCTCTTTCTATATAAATTGACCATGGCTAAAAAAAGAATTGAAAGGAGATATATTAGAGAAAATGAAAAGCCATGATGTATAGAAGAATTGAACTTCCTTTAAACTTTTTGCAGTAAGAAATGGGTTAATTTCCCGGTTCCACTATAGCTTCATTCCTGAATGTATTGACTCTCATGCATGAATTGAAACAATAAGAATACAAACTGGTTCACACAACCCAGATACAAAAGAGCAAATCATGATAATTAATGGTGAAGGACAGGGCCTTCCACCCTATGCACCTTAAATATTTTTGTCAAATTTGATTTGGTCCCCTCAAATTTTTTAATTAAGCCTTCAATTATTTTTAAAATCTCTATTAATTTCTCTGATTTTTTTTTTGAAAATCTTTATTACAGCCCTCAAAGTTTTTGAATAGATTTTATTAAGCCCTTACTTTCTTTCAAGATTTTTGAAAATTTCCATTAATATAAACTAAGCAAAACGTAAATAGAATTTGTTTCAATACAGTATATCCTTATTTCATTCCGGTGAATCAAATACACCATGAATATATAGTTGACCCTCTCAAAACTTAATTCCAAGATCAACTGTTGTTCATCAATAAGTCAAATTTCATAAATCCAAAATACACAAGGCCAGTCATAGACTCATAGGAAGAGTCTCGATCGAATTCCTTGATAAAGCCAAAAACCCCAGAAAAAGAAGCAAACCTGCTTTCTGTCTATATAGAAACAGAAGTTTCTAATAGAGAATTAAGATAATGAAACCTTGATCAAACCACAGCTTGTTATTATTGAAGCAAATCAAAACCCAGATTCAGGAATCATCAAAAGAATCAAAGCAAAGGAAAAACCGTCACCTTTACATTCTTTCTAATAGCAAACTTAACCAACCCAAAAAAAAATAACTGTAGAAAATAAAAGTAACCACAAAAGGAGGAGGAGGATGAGCTGATTAAGCTGCTTCAGATTTACCTTCAACGCTGCTTTAGACTAGGAGAGAAGGTGTAAGAAGGCTGATTCAGGTATCGTATAAATGAGAAGCTGGAGTGTATAAATATACTTGAGTATTAAAATAAAGAAAGACAAGGTCCTAAGGATGAAGATAAAGTTAACTTTCCAAAAATGGTACTAAAATATGAAGAAAATGACGGGCTTAAATGCTCCTTGAAGTGGGCACCATCGCACCAGGGCTCCGTTGAAGGGCAGCTTTGGTAGGGAAAAATTAACAAACCTTGGAAGGAAGTACACATCGGGCAGAGTTATTACGATATATGTACAATTTTGCAAGGAATCAAGTGTCGGTTGATAACACGTGGCGTAAGCGGTGACGTCTCTTAATAGCAACGTTGGTTTTTCTCCGATAAATAATAAACGATTATCCTATACCTTTCCTAATCGTTAGAACCTCCCCATACTCTATTTAATTTTAGGGTAGTTTATGTATTTAGTAACTCCATTATTACTTTAGTTTTATTTTGGTCATTTCGACTTAAAGTCGTGTTTAGATTCTATTTTAAAATATGTCGTTAAAAAATAACGGTGATATTAATGTATTAAAATAAGATAAATGTTACATTATCATGAAAAAAATAAAAATTATTACGTGAGTAATTTTATTTATTTTTGATGACGCATAACCAAAATATAACATTAAATATAATTTTAAAAATATAACGTATGGACCTTAAGGAATATCAACAAATTATTTATCATTGAGATCACTAGGGTTCATGCCTATTTATACTCCTCATATTTATGATGCTCGAATTCAATACCTCAAATAAGATCAACAATTCATTTATTATCGAGATCACTGAAGTTCGTGCCCATTTTTTTAGTTGAGTTCAGTGGAAGGAGCCCAATTTACCGAAATTCGGTCTAACCGGTTTGTAGTCCAAAAGCAATTTTGGACAGTTTATTGGTCAAACGGTTTGTAACTGCTTATTGAACTAGTTGCCCAACCAATTTGATCAACCGTTCCGATCCAGTCCAATAACAATGGACTAAACATTAAAAAACCAAAAAGAAAATAAAAAATCTAAAATTTATTATATTCCGTCGATTGATTAAAAATTCTCAATTTACTTTTTTTTAGATTGTAAATTTAATACCTATTAGAAGTAAAAAAAAAAATCTCCCCCAAATAGAAATTATTCATAACAAAGATTATCACACCCTAACACAGTTACAGATTTTATTTTTCATGCAGCACAGTCAACTTATTTGTAAGATTAATAAGTCTTTCGAAGAACTAATGCAGCTACTATGTCCGGAGGTTCCAAAAAAAAATTTCTCGCTGATTTTTTACGAGCTAATAACGTTAAGAGATTTAGCATTTTATGTTTCTCTCAATTAATGGCGGATGCATTAAGCCTCATAGGGGTTAAGTGCATCTCCATTATTTTAAAAATGTAGTTAAATTTAACTTAATGTATTAAGAAAAAAATTATAATTTTTGCATACACATTATTTTTAAGAAAAGAAAATTAAAATTTTGGACCTAATTTTTAAATTTCTGAATCTACCACTGCTTTCAACTTATGTGATGTAAACACACTGCATCTTATTTATCTCTTGTTTTTTAAAAAGGGTAACATACATAAATAGTCTATTGACTACAAGGTGTTGCTTTATTAAGTCTCAAATTATTTGAAGTTATAAAATGATTCTCTGACTATGGAATGTTATTTTGTTGAGTACTCAAACTATTAAAAGTTACAAAATGATCATCTGACTATTCATATGTTCCAAACTTATCATTTCCCGTTAACAAATTTACGGTCATCTGAGCTGGATGTTAACATGTTGTCTGACATGTAAAATAATCTAATCATAAAACTGTTTGAATTGTATTTTATGGATCTACTTTTCGTTTACATTATATCGTCGAACCAGTGCTTGAAATATTATGTTGTCGAGCCAATACTTGAAAACTACGATGGTGTCAGTAGACATCATTAAAATATGATTTTATCATATTTCAATCAACAGGTTAACGTCCAGGTCATACAGATGTTAAATTTTTAAATGAAAGAATATGTTTGGAACATGTGAATATTTGGTTGATCATTTTATAACTTTTAATAATCAATAGATTCAATAAAGCAATGTCATATGACAGGGACCATTTATATACTTTACCCTTTTAAAAAAGAATTGATTTAGTCTTGTTTCCCATAAAGAGCAACTTCGGGCGAGGATTTTGCGTGCTAAATATAGAGCAATTGATTTGGTGCAGCAATCGGTTCTCAGAAATGGTTGCTCTCGGTTATGGAAGGGTGTTAGTATCGTATGGGAAGAGGTTCGAAAAGGCTTGGTTTGGGCATTGGGTGATGGTGCAACAGTTGATTTTTGGGGCGAAACGCGGTTGGAAAATCTAGGACCGTTACGTGCTCTGCGTATCAATCCGGGAGAAGATGAGGAGGAGCCTGCGTTGTTTAATTCAATGGTGGACACCTATGGCAAGTGGAAATGGGAGAAGTTTAGGGACAAGCTGCCTCTCTCACTTCTCATGCATTTGGCGGCTGTGACGCCACCGTTAGCTTTGGGTATTCCAGACACGCCGGGTTGGAGATGTGATAAGCATCGTTTCACAGTGAAGAGTGGTATGGTCAACGGACGGGTGAGTGTCCTCGTGATAACAGGCCTTTGTGGAATGTCATTACTCGTCATCGGGGATTGCCCCGTGTGAAGGCATTACTATGGCTCTTGTGCAAGGGTCGTCTAATAATACGACTACTGCATAGAGAATGGAACTTATCCTTCAGATTTGTGCCTCCAGAGTGTAACAAGGCAGCGGATAGTATGGCTAAATTGGCTTGGAGCTTACCCTTCGAATTCCAGCTGCTCCAGACTCCTCCCTCGGCGGTGATTGAATTTCTAAATGGTGATGGTTTATTGCAACAGACTCGGAATGGTGATAGCTAGGGGTTTTTTCGTAGCTTTCGTATCACACTCTTTTATTCAATAATAATAATAATAATATAACTCGATTTAAACTTTTAAAATTTAAATTTGTTATAAATAATTTAAAATTTAAAAAAAAAATATAATTTTTGGAATCAAATTAAATTTTACTGTTTCTAATAAAATTTTAAATTTAGATAAATTAATTAAAACCGTTTAGTTTTCTTCACATTATCTCCCTAATTTAAAATATGATAATAAATTCAATGTTAGTCATAAAAAGGCTTAATGTTCCTATAAATTACAAATAAAATATATTAACTTTGATGACGTGTTTAATAATAAATGATAAAAAGGGGCACACAATGATTGCTAAATCACTCAAGCATAGACTAATCTTGAACGTGTGTTTAACTAATCATCTCGTATTAGTTTTACAAAGCAAGATTAAGTACCATTAAACAAATAATTCAGTAAATTTTAATATTTTATCTGTTTTAAAACCAGATTTTCAAGCTATAACAAAATAAATATCAAGGCTACAATTTTACAAATGAATAATGTTACAAATATATAAATTTAAATATATTATTATCAACTCTGGAAAAAATCACTTACAACATTATCTATAATTATTTCGCCCAAATCAACTCCCTTCGACTAAATGAAAGAGCTCATCTTATTCATGATTAGGAAATTATACCCACGGACGCTATATGATTATCATATTTATAAGTCTTAGATTATGCTTTTTTTTATTAACACTTGTCCTTTACACACTTAACATATTAACAAGAAGTCAAGTCTTCTCTTTCGAAAGTTTTAATTGGAAAATAAACATTTCAATCATATTTAAACATAAGTGTGGGAGGCCTACGATGATTTAACTATTAGTTTTTCTTCTCAAGACGTTTGTATAAAAGACCTACATTAATCATATTTTTTTAGACACTTAAAATTTCGTCAAATAATCTTACACATCTTCTATTTTCCTATGGATATATCTGTGTAAACTATTATTAACCTTCGTCACTAAATTTTATATCAATAACATTATTAAATCTAGTTACACCAATTCAACATTCAAAAATGAATTTTAGAAATTGTAAAAACCCCCAACCCGTACCCGATCCGGATACGAGTCTGAGGTGTCATATTGACATTTCAAACCATTTACTTACAAAATAACAGAATATTTGAACTTATATTAAGAAAATACGATAATATATTGTTGAATTATGTTCGTTATAACAAATTTAAGGAAAGAAATGTTTTTATAAATAGTATTATACGGTATGAATAATATTGTGAACAGTAATGAACAGTACCATGAACAATACCGAATGCTAAAAATTTTCCATAATGCTACATGGGTATCGATACCCTGCTACAGTGTACCGATACTCTTGCTACAGTAATTTCGTCCACTTGTGTAAAAACTCATAAAATTTAAACTTTCATCACTATACATTTACCATTTACATAAATACGTTTAAAACATTCCAAAACTCGATCAGAGCATATCGTATTCAAATCTTTATTTACATGCCAACCAATATTAGTATTACAAAATACATACTATTCAATTCTTTTCTGATCTGATCTTTGGAAAGGAGAAACTGACTTGTCTTGCTTAATTTTTATCATTTTTCCTCTTCTCGGAACCTACGCGTGAAACAATCACACGCTAAGTCGTTGACTTAGTGAGGCATATAAAACATATAATAAAATCATAGAATATTTCACATAACAGAATGCATACATGCATACATACCATCATTATCTACATCAATATCGTTATCATGATCTCTATCATTATTATTAACCCATTTAAAACATGTTATCGTACACTTAACCTTTGTAACATGTCATCTTGTACTTACCAATTGTAACATGTCATCTTGTACTTACCAATTGTAACATGTCATCTTGTACTTACCAATTGTAACATATCATATAATACATTTAATATAACAAAGCATATACGTCACTTACAGTGTATTTATACTATCTCTTTCAAAAGCTCATATACTAGCCCATTTATACTTTTGATATCTTTTGTATACCCGTGTACATTATTGATAACTCAAGTTATATGAGTACTTTGAAGTTGTAAACACATATGCTATCACTACAGCTCATATAATAATATGTCCATATGTCCCGAAGAACATAGGTAACTTGTCCATATGTCCCAAAGAACATAGGTAATCTATCCATATGTCCCGAAGAACATAGGTAATCTGTAACATATATAATCATGCATTTAACACATAATAACATCTCACATCATGTAAGATGAAAGTCAATTTATTCCTTTTATTTGCCCATGTACACTTGTGAGAACTAAAGATATGTGAGTGCATTGAGGTTGTGCACAATTATGCTGTCACCACAGCTCGTATAAATGTCCCGAAGGACCAGTCCATATGTCCCAAAGAACCTAGGTAATCAGTCCATATGTCCCGAAGAACATAGGTAAACAGTCTATATGTCCCGAAGAACATAGGTAAACAATCCATATGTCCCGAAGAACATAGGTAACCCTTGACTATTGGCATGCCAACTATACCACTAGCTCTCATATCACATAACATGGACATTATCATTTATAACAATTTACATATTCATATAGACACATAGTTTACTTACACGTAGAACATTTTCATATGATTCACATTCACATGTTTCTATTCTTCTGTCACATACCACATGTATGTGTAAACATCTATCTCATTTCATATAACATATATCATATATTCAGGAAATTGTGTAGATCATGTCTCATAGTTTTTATTATTTCACATATACATCACATAGTCACATTACTTATATCATTTCACATGTAGTCACATGGTATGAAATCTCATAGTTCATTGTCATATATTGCATATCACATAGGTTCATCTCACATAACATGTAATCAGATACTTATTATCTCATAGCTCATGTTACATTTTCATATAGTCACATGACTTATCTCACATTGGTCATGTCTCATAGCATATATCATATGTGCATATAATCATATACATCATATCATATCATATAGCTTATGTTTTATTCACTTATGTTTACACAAATCATGTAACATATATAATAACATATAACACATATAAAAATATGCATGTACTCATATACATATAATACTCATCTCAATAACATGATTGTATTCATGGGTTCTTGCAATCGAATATTGGAAATAAACTAATCGCAAGTCTTATTTCCCTAAAACACCATATATACATAATAACATGCACTCACCTTGACACTTTATATATATCCAAATCCACTTATATGATTTATCTCTTTGGATTAATCCTAACTTTGCAGTCATTTCAGAACTTGCTTGTGCTCAATATCTATATAAACATGATTTCCAAGACAATTATTAGAAGCCTAAACCTTACTGTATTCTGTTATTTTTCGTTCAAGGGGGTATCAGTATATATACATAAGGTACCGATACACTATGCCCAAAACAGGCTTTTTCACCCCGAAAAATCATCAACTCTTCACTGAATTTCATCATACAAAGCTCCTTTCATACCACCAAACTTAACTATAACCATCTTAATTAACTTCTATCATTTCAACATCTTATTATCTCCCATATCTCATCCAAATTCTTAAAACCAAAAATCTTACTAAATTTTCCATGTAATACAAACTTTGATTTAACACTTATAACTTCTTATTCATACCTATGACAAGTCAATTTTAGTTTTCAATTCCACTTATCAACTCTTTTCCAGAAATTTATTTAAAAACCCATTCCCTTTAATCTCTTATAACTTCTTTATCTTTTGATTATAAGACAACTTAAGCTTTCTTTAAGCTTAAGTATCACCTAAGGATCATAACTGTAACACCCTCAACTCGTACCCGACCCTGATATGAGTCCAAGGTGTCACATTGACTTTTCAAAATTTGACTATTGACGAAAAATCAAGGAAATTTAAAACTTTCATTAAAATAACATTGTTACTTTACACAAGTTAACCAAAACAAGACAAAACTGATCAGAGCATTTGTAACAGACACTTTTCTTACATGCCAACCATATGCACGACAAAAGACATACTTTATCTGTTACTTCTGATCTGGTCTTCTAGCAGTGATGTTGTTCTTGCAACCCTATTTCCACTCTTCCTGATTCTTGGTACCTACGTGTAAATCACTTACACGCTAAGTTATAGACTTAGTGAGACATATAAATATAACAATAATGCATTCAGTATGAATATGAACATATAATCTATCCATTCAATCTTGTCGTATACAATTCAATGTAAACAATAATAATATGATAACATATAACTATAACACTGTAATTACCTTTTATAACCTTTTATAGGCCCATGTACATTTTTGAGAACTCAAGGTATTCGAGTACATTGAGGTTGTGCACTATGCTGTCACCACAGCTCGTATGAGTCCCACTAGGGGCTATGAAATTTATCCCGAATGACCTATGTACTGTATTTGTCCCGAAGGACCACTCTTTAATAACCATATACATATTCTAGTGGATCAAATCTGTCTCTAAAAGACACTGTAAATGTTCCAAAGGATACATATATGTCCCGAAGGACGACGTAGAACCCTCGACTCTTGGCATGCCAACTATACCTATAGCTCTCATATCGTATACCATGGGCATTATTCTTATGTTTCATGTGTTCGTGTCATTTCTCTTGTGATCACATAGTTCATATCACTTATCATATCACATGTGCATTTGGGTCTTTTCACATATATCATTTATCAAAGCATATGAACATATATACTTTATGCATGTATCATAATAATTATCATGTATGCATATTCATAACTATTGTGCTATAAAAATCAACATATGAATTAGACTTATCACAAGTCTTATTCCATTGTACCATACTTCTAATATGTACTCACCTTAGCCTTGCTTAACTCGATTCTAATCCTTCAATTGTTCCTGTTGAACTATGTTTTGATATAACAATTTAAGATAAAATGTTTTTGGACTTGAATTGAATTTGCAAAATGTTTTTGGATTTGAATTGAATTTATTCAAAGTTTTCAAAAGGTTTCAAAAATAATTCAAAGTCCATTAAATTCGGATTTGAACAAAAATGCTAAAGGGTGTCAAAGTGCATCCATGCATCCATGCATCCCTGCAGTGCATCCATGCATCCCTGCAATGCATCCATGCATCTGCACTAATGCATCGATGCATCATGCAATGTATCCATGCATCCAAACATCGAATGCAATTAGTGCATCGATGCATCTTGCTATGCATCGATGCATCCTTGCCATGCATCGATGCATCATGCCATGCATCCATGCATCAAGGCTGCAACGGCTAGTAATGGCTAGTTTATTTGAATTTAATGAAGGGGTATCGATGCACCTTGATCATCCATCGATGCATCATGTTATGGGCAACCTTTTTGAGTATAAAAATCATCCCCAAACGACTCCAAAACATCCCCAACAACTATATACAACATCAAAACATTCCAAGCTATAAATACAAGTTGATGACACTTGAAGAAGTAAAAGAACAACTATCCAATCAATCAAACACAAGATAAGAGTTTTTCATTCTTATTTCATCATTCTCTTGTAAATATTTTGTTCTTGTGAGCTCAATCTTGTAAACACCTACCTTAGAGAGGTTTTCTTGTTTACATCTTTTATCCTTTTGTAAAGGGGAAAGGTTCTAGATTATCCCGTGTAAAAGCTAGGGAAAGGTTCTAGTTTAGCCCGGAAAAACTAGGGAGTTGTAAGGTTATCTCTTTGTCCTCAAAAGAAAGAACAAATTAGTGAATTTGTTGGAAAATCCTTGGTGAGGAGCTAAGGTAGTGGATGTAGACTTTGGTTGAGAAAGTCGAACAACTCTAAATCGCTGTGCAATTTTCTATCTTTCAATCTCCTTACTCCCTAAACACAAAACCGTTCCGACCCCTCTTTGCAAACCTTTCCGGTTGTCTATTCGAGCGTCCGAAAATCCTAACAATTGGCATCAGAGCCTAACTCGTTAAGAAGGTTTAACCACCTTGAGACGATCCTCGAAGAAGCTCTACCAATTTCTGACGCAACCGACAAAGAAATGACTTTTTCCTCTGGTGCTTATTATCTTGAAGAATATCCTATTATGGATTCACAACCGGTCAACAAGCCACCCTTCTTTCATGGAGCAAATTATGCACATTGAAAGAATAAGATGATGTATTTTATTCAATCCTACAATCTAGGAGCTTGGAACTCAATCATGGACGGTTACTCCTCTCCACCCGGCAAGTACAACGATTGGAGTAGAGAAGAGCAGAAAAATTTCCAGCTTAATTCTAAGGCTATACATATTCTATTATATTCTTTAGGGCCAAATAAATATGGAAGAATATCATCTTGTTCTAGTGCCAAAGAAATTTGGGATAAGCTCCAAGTCACTCATGAAGGAACCAACGAAGTGAGGGAATCAAAGAAAAGTCTTCTCAACCATAGCTACGAGAACTTCAAGATGAAACCCAATGAAGACATCAAAGCTATGACGGATAGATTTTCCATGATTGTCAACGATCTCAAGGGATATGGAGAAGTAATCCCTAATGAGAAGCTTGTGAGGAAGGTGATCTACTCTCTTCCAAAGGAGTGGCAATCAAAGAAGACGACTATTATCGAAGCTAAAAACCTAGAGTCTCTCACCCTCGAAAAGCTAATTGGCTCCCTTCTCACTCATGAGATGATGGTAAAGGAAGATGAAGAAAGGGAAGATAAGAAAGAGGTAGGCATTACCTTCAAATCCACCAATGAAAACTATCAAGAATCAAGTGATGAGGTGGATGAAGAAGATGATGAACAAGAAGAAGAGATGGTCAAGCTCTTGAAGGAACTCAAGAGATTCATGATTTCCAAGGAAGTGAAACATGAATCAACCAAGAAGAAGAGTCCTCCGGTTTGCTTCAACTGTCAAAGAAAAGGGCATGTCAAATATGAATGTCCTCTTCTAAAGAAAAAGGGGAAGAAGGCATTTGTTGAATTGGAGTGATGAAGATGATTCCAATGATGAAGATGAAGTAGTCAACCTATGCCTCATGGCCACTCATGAAGAAGTTGAAGTATCTTCTAACTCAAATGAATTTAATTCATTTACTTTTGATGAGTTACAAGATGCTTATAATAGGTTGTATTTGGGATTTGAGACCATGAATTCCAAATATACGAAATTAATTTCAAAACTAAAAATTAAAGATAATTTGATTTTGAAAGCAAAAGTTGATTTTGAAAATCAAAATGAAATTTTGAAAAATGATTTAGAACTTTCAAAAATCAAAATAAATGATTTAGAAAAGAAAAATTTTGAGTTAGAAGTTAAGCTTGAAGGCTTAACAAAAGAAAAAGAATTAATTTCTAAAAACAACCTATTATGTTTAAATATGGCAAAATGCTCACATTGCCATTTTCATGGTCATTTGGAACATACTTGTCCTTTGAGGAAAGGAAAACGTTTTAAAATTAGACAAGTATGGGTTCCGAAAGGAACAAGGGGCATTGAAACTAACGTTCAAGGATCCAAAGCAATTTGGATACCAAAATCGAAATAAATGTCTCTTGTAGGTGTGTTGGAGCAATGGTGATAAAAATGATGATATTCAAGATGCTCTAGCCACACTTGAAAAAGGAATGGGTAACCTCTAAGCTTAATGCTTTTAATTTTGGTTATATGGTTGCTCATTTGATTTTAAGCATGCATGAGTTTTTATATTGAATGATTATGTTTTGTTTTAATCTCATGTATGTTAAAAAGGTTTTATGATGAACATTTTAAAGTTTTAATGATTTTTCATAATTTTTAGTTCATCATAATGAATTTTGGTCAAAATTGGTTTTAATGCAAATGATATCTCTCTAACAATTGATATCAAATTTTAAAGGCTTTGATTTTATAAATTTTAATTTTTGGCCTAAATTTGAATGTTTATGCATGTGGTCTAAATGAAAATGATATCTCTCTAGCAATTGATATCAAAATTTTCAAAATGCATAACATTTTTGGAAAACTTTATGCAAATGCACTTAATTTTAACAATTGGTATTAATATCAAATTTCAACAATTGGTATTGCATAAAGTATTTAAGACTTGGATATATTGAATTTCATGTGCCTCTAACATGTTTGTTATTCTTTGTAGAAATTCAATATTTTGTTTAAGTGTCAAGAACTTAAAAGCTTAATTTTGTTTGGAATGCTATTATTAAGGGGGTGCTTTAATTTTTCAAATGATTTTTAAATATCAATTTTATCACTTATTCTCCAATGTTATTTTAGAACTTCAAAGATTGAATTATTTTTTATATAACAAAAAGGGGGAGAAGTTTGGTTTGAAAAATTCAATTTCTTAATGAAAAAGGGGGAGCTTAACATTTTCATATATTTTCGAACAATTAGTATCTTTTTCATTAAACATTTTATTAAGGGGGAGTTTTGCCAAAAACAATTTTTCAAATGTTTTGTTATATCAAAAAGGGGGAGATTGTTGAACTATGTTTTGATATAACAATTTAAGGCAAAATGTTTTTGGACTTGAATTGAATTTGCAAAATGTTTTTGGATTTGAATTGAATTTATTCAAAGTTTTCAAAAGGTTTCAAAAATAATTCAAAGTCCATTAAATTCGGATTTGAACAAAAATGCTAAAGGGTGTCAAAGTGCATCCATGCATCCATGCATCCCTGCAGTGCATCCATGCATCCCTGCAATGCATCCATGCATCTGCACTAATGCATCGATGCATCATGCAATGCATTCATGCATCCAAAAATCGAATGCAATTAGTGCATCGATGCATCTTGCTATGCATCGATGCATCCTTGCCATGCATCCATGCATCCTGCCATGCATCCATGCATCAAGGCTGCAACGGCTAGTAACAGCTAGTTTATTTGAATTTAATGAAGGGGTATCGATGCACCTTGATCATGCATCGATGCATCATGTTATGGGCAGCCTTTTTGAGTAGAAAAATCATCCCCAAACGACTCCAAAACATCCCCAACGGCTATATACAACATCAAACACATTCCAAGCTATAAATACAAGCTGAGGACACTTGAAGAAGTAAGAGAACAACTATCCAAGCAATCAAACACAAGAGAAGAGTTTTTCATTCTTATTTCATCATTCTCTTGTAAATATTTTGTTCTTGTGAGCTCAATCTTGTAAACACCTACCTTAGAGACGTTTTCTTGTTTACATCTTTTATCCTTTTGTAAAGGGGAAATGTTCTAGCTTATCCCGTGTAAAAGCTAGGGAAAGGTTCTAGTTTAGCCCGGAAAAACTAGGGAGTTGTAAGGTTATCTCTTTGTCCTCAAAAGAAAGAACAAATTAGTGAATTTGTTGGAAAATCCTTGGTGAGGAGTTAAGGTAGTGGATGTAGACTTTGGTTGAGAAAGTCGAACCACTCTAAATCGCTGTGCAATTTTCTATCTTTCAATCTCCTTACTCCCTAAACACAAAACCGTTCTGACCCCTCTTTGCAAACCTTTCCGGTTGTCTATTCGAGCGTCCGAAAATCCTAACAGTTCCGGAACGAGATCACGTTCTAAATCTATATATTAATACATTGATACATATCAATATACTAATTGATATATTCTAAACTATCATTCCTTAGGCTAATAAGAAAGCTATTTTTATCTTTTAATGAAGGCATGCATTGATGCACTACACCTTGCATCGATGCATCCCTTGACATGTGCATCGATGCACTATCCATGCATCGGTGCATAAATCCTATTCGATGTTTGTATTTTAAGCATGTTCATCGATGCGCTCCTTATGCATCAATGCACTGATTGTATTCGATGTTCATTTATTTGAGAGTGCATCGATGCACATTGAAGATGCATCGATGCACACAACCCATAATTTATATTTTAAGCACGAATTCACTCTCGTTCAGCTTAATTCTTCATCTTTCACCTCCTTTAATATTCCTAACTTTCATATACATACTTAAACTCACTTCTACTCTATAATCACTTCTTTAAACTCAAAATTCTATCTTCCATATGAAATCCAAGAATCATACTAAATTTTCTACTTGTTCTAAATTCAATTCCATCACTTCATATTCCTTAATTAAGTGGATGACAAGTCAAATTTGTCTTCCAATATGAGTAATGAACTCTATTCCAAGATTTCATTCAAGAACTCAAAATCTTTAATCTTTCATATATCTTTCATCTTATTGTTTAAGAACAAATTAAACTTTCCTTAAGCTTAATTATCATCTAGTTATCATAACCCAACCTTTAAATCAACAAATAATCAAGAATTCACAAACTTAACTTTGAGCTTGGAGATACGGGAGGAAGAAGAAGAAGAAGAGAGTTTCCCAGATAACTCTTTCTTTTCCCCCACGTGATTTATTCTTATAAAAGGGGAAAAATATCTTTCTTATCAAATGACCAATTTGCCCTTTAATTCATTCAATAATTACCAGACAACCTTTAACTATATTTCCAATAAGTCATTAAACTATTAAACTATTTTACTTTTATTACTAAATTTCAAAAATTATCATTTTAGTCACTGACTCGGATTTCGGGATGTTACAATAACCCAACCTTTAATTTAACAAATAATCAACTAATTAAGAAACTCACCTTTGCTTGGGGTGCTTAACGTTGGAGAAGAAGAAAGGAAGAAAAAGAAGATGAGAGAATTATGTAGAAACTCATTTCTAAAAAAAATAGATTCCACGTGTGTTTCCCTTATCTTATAAGGGAAATAAAAATCTTTCATGTCGAATGACCATTTTACCCTTTAATTCCTTTAATAATTACTAACAACTTTCAGGAAATATTTTCACATATCTCATTGAACTATTCAACTATTCAACTTTAATCACCAAATTCTAAAATTTTATAATTTGGTCACTAACCCGATATTAAGGATATTACAGAAATTATCAGTTCTTCGTTAGTTAAACGTTACTGTGTTGAGTTAATCTATCGATGAAATAATCAAGAGGGGGTGAATTGGCAATAAAAATTTAGGTGGAAGCTTTTGCAGAAAGTTGAAAAATATTTGCACAGAGATTTAGAGTGGTTCGACTTCTCAACCAAGTCTACGTCCACTATTTTAGCTATCTACACTAAGGATTTTCCAACAAATTCACTAATTTGTTCTTTCTTTTGAGGACAAAAAGTAACCTTACAACTCCCTAGAGAATTATACCCCAAATTCTTGAGAACACTCTCTCCCAAAGAGAAGATTACAAATTCGCAAACTTACAGAAAAACCTAACAAGGTAGATTGTTTGCACAATTCTATAACAAAGAAAGAACGCTCAAGAATGAATACAATTGAGCACAAATGGTGTTCTTGAAAGCAAAATGAATATTGAATGGAAATGGGCTTGAAAATGCTCAAACAATAAGTTTAAGGCTTTCTCTTTGATTCTCTAGCTTCTATTCTTAATTATTATTGATCAATGGCTCATGAGCTTGTTTAAATACAATTTGGATCACTCCTAAATGTTGGGGATCATTAGTGAAGTCAATAGAGCTGTTGAGGTATGTTTCCCATTTAAAAAATCTGTTGGGAGCGTAGATGTATCAATACACTATCAAGGTGTATCGATACACTCAGTGTAAAATTCAAATATTTTGACTGTTATTTGACCTAGTGTATCGGTACACTAATTACATTCAATGTTTCTCGGATCTATGAGTGTATCGGTACATCGACTATGTATCGGTACACTAAATACATTCGATGTATGGGGTGTCAACCTTTCCTTTTGAAAAACCTTGCATTAGCTTAGAAAATTCTTGGCAAAGAGTATCATTAGTAGAACCAAATATTATATCATCAACATAAATTTGAACTACTAATAAATCTTTACCTTTTCGCTTTAAAAATAATGTAGTGTCAACTTTTCCTTTTGAAAAACCTTTTTCTATTAAAAATTTGACAATCTTTCATACCAAGCTCTAAGAGTTTGTTTTAAACCATATAAAGCTTTTGTCAATTTAAAAACATGATTTGGAAAGTTTGAATCTTCAAAACCAGGAGGTTGTTCCACATACACTTATTCTTTTATAAAACCATTTAAAAATGCACTTTTAACATCCATTTGATATAATTATTTTCATTGAAATATGCAAATGCTAATAACATTCTTATTCCTTCCATCATAGCTAAGGGATCGTATGTCTCTTCAAAATCTATTCTTTTTTCTTGAGTATACCCTTGAGCAACAAGTCTAGCCTTGTTCCTCACTATATTACCACTTTCATCAAGCTTATTCCTAAATACTCATTTAGTACCTACAGTAGATTTATTACTAGACCTTTCAACTAATGTCCATACTTTACTTCTCTCAAATTTATTTAACTCTTCTTGCATAGCCATAATCCAATTTTCATCTTCTAATGCTTCTTGGATATTTTTAGGTTCTATGCATGAGATAAATGCAACATAATTACATATATTTCTAAGAGAAGATCGAGTTATTACCCCTTTAGATGGATCACCCATAATTTCACCATCCTTGACATAGTTGTATTCTCTTGGGTAAGAGACTTCCCTTTCTTCAATGGTTGGATTCTCGAGAACATCGTGAGTTTCCTCATCTTTCACTTCTTCCTTTGATGATGGTTCTCCAACGTCATGTGCGTTTACAATACCTACGTCATCATCAACACAATAATCCTTCATCGGAAGGGATTATCATCGAAAACAACATGTATAGACTCTTCTACCACTAATGTTCTTTTATTAAATACTCGATAAGCTTTAAAATTTAAGGAATAACCCAGAAAAATTCCTTCATCACTTTTAGCATCAAATTTGCCAAGGTTGTCTTTACCGTTGTTTAAAACAAAACATTTTCATCCAAAAGGATGAAAATAACTAAAGTTAGGCTTTTTATTTTTGAAAATTTCATATGGAGTTTTCTTCAAAATTGGCCTAATCATTACTCGATTAATAAAATAACAAGCAGTATTTGTGGATTCAGCCCAAAAATATTTTGGCAAATTGTTTTCACAAAGCATGGTTCTAGCCATTTCTTCTAAAGTTTGATTTTTCCTCTCAACAACTCCATTTTGTTGAGGGGTTCTAGGTGCTGAAAAATTATGGCTAATACCATTAGTATTACAAAACTCAGTAAATCCATGATTTTCAAATTCAGTACCATGATCACCCCTAACACCAGAAATGGAGTAACATTTTTCATTTTGGATTACTTTTGAAAATGTGATGAAATTTTCTAATGCTTCATCTTTAGTACTTAATAATAGAACCCAAGTATATCTAAAATAGTCATATACCAAAACAAATGCATATTGTTTTCCACCCAAGCTAGTAGTCCTATTTGGCCCAAAAAGATATATATGGATCAATTGTAATATTCTACTAGTTGATACATCATTAATGGATTTAAAGGAGGTTCTTTTGTGTTTTCTTTTAGCACATGCATCACAGATTTTATCATTATCAAATTTTAGCTTTGGCAATCCTCTAACTATATTTCCTTGAATTTATCTTTGTAAAACGCTCATGCTAGTATGTCCTAGTCTCCTATGCCATAACCAACTATCATGTTCATCATTAGCAACTAGGCACAAGTTAGTCATATTTATAGAATCTAAATGCACCATGTAAATGTTTCCTATTCTATGACCAAAAAGCATAATCCAATTAAATGCAATGTTAATAACTTTACAACCATTAGTTTCAAACAAGACATTGTGTCCTTTATCACATAATTGACTAATACTCAATAGATTACGCTTTAATCCATTCACATATAATACTTTTTCTATTTGTATGGAAGATGTATTACCTGTAGTACCTATACCTTCAATGTAACATTTTAAGTTGTCACCAAAGGTTACCACTCCTTTATTTTTGTCGTTAAACTCTATAAACCGGCTCTTGTCTCCGGTCATGTGTCTCGAGCATCCACTATCAAGGAACCATGAATTTGAACATGTATTTTATGCCTTGTAGCAATGCACATTTTCCTACAAACATAGTTTAATTTTTTATTTTGGGTCCATATTCATTAGTCCCTAAAATCCTAGTCCTCTTAGGTATCCATTTGTGTAGGATATCCTTATCTTTAGTAGTAATGAGTTCTTTAGGAATCCATATACTTCTAACGATTTTACCATTAGAGGTTCTTTGGGGATATCTATGATTGTAGTTTTTAAAGCCTTTTCTAATATAGTTGGATTTTGAACTTTGTCATTTTTCAAAATGTTTTGTTCCAACTTTATCAAAAGAAGCTTTAAGATCATCAATTTCTTTTTGATGATCATCGTTGACTCTTGAAAGTAAATTATGCAAATCAGAATTTTTATTTTCAAAATCTTTGATTTTGATTTGCAATTAATTAATTTTGCTTTCAAGATCATTGTTGGTCTTGGATAAGAGATTATTTTTCATTTTTCAATTTTGAAATATCTTTCTTATATTTCGAAAATAATTTCTCATAATCCGAAGCCAACCCAGTATATTCATCTACTAACTCATCATAAGAGTAATCTTCGAAATCAAATGAGTAAGAGATTACTGAGAGTCATCCCCGGTGGCCATCAAGCACAGGTTCACTACTTTTTGTTCATCTTCATTTGATGATTCATCGTCATCACTCCAAGTAGCCACGTATGTCTTGTGCTTCTTCTTTGATTGACCCTTCTTCTTCAATTGCTGGCAATCGTATTTGATATGCCTAGGCTTTTTGCATTCATAGCAAATAATAGGGTATTTCTCATTCGGTTCACTCTTGAAGCCTTCATTTTGTTTGAATTTTCTTCCTTTATTGGGCTTTATTAGTTTTCTGAATCGTTTGACAAATAATGTCATTTCCTCGTCATCGTCATCTTCATCAGAACCACTCTCAACTTTTATGGATTTGAGAGCAACTCCAATGTTCTTCTTTTTCTCCGTCTCCTACTTTGTCTCGTCTTTCTTCTCAAGGCCTACCTCATCTTGAATCATCATTTCGTGCGTGAGGAGAGAACCAATTAGCTCATCGAGGGTTAAAGATTTTAAGTTTTTAGCCTCGATAATCGTCGTCTTCTTCGATTGCCAAATTTTTGGAAGAGAATAAATTATCTTCCTCACAAGCTACTCGTTTGGAATGATCTCTCCATATGATTTGAGACCATTGACAATCACGGAAAATTTATCCGTCATAGTTTTTATGTCTTCATCCGGTTTCATCCTGAAATTTTCATAGCTATGAATAAGAAGACTTATTTTAGATTCTTTTACCTTGTTGGTGCCTTCATGAGTGACTTGTAGTTTATCTCATATCTCCTTGGCGGTTGTACAAGATGAAACTCTCCCGTATTCATCCGGTCTAAGAGAACAAAATAGAATATGAATAGCTTTTGAGTTGAGCTGGAACATTCTCGTCTCTTCTTCACTCCACACATTTGGGTCTGTGGAAGGTTCAGAGTATCCGTTCACTACGATTTTCCAAGCTCCCATGTCAATTGCTTGAATGAAATACCTCATCATATTCTTCCAATAAGCATAATTAGCTCCATTGAAGAAAGGAGACTTGTTGACAGTCTGAGAATCGAGAACGAAGTCGAAGTTTGAAGTGGAGGCCATTGATGACTTGATTATCGATATAATTCTTCCCGAATCGACTCAAGAAGTAGTTAAACCTTCAAATGAGTGAGACTTTGATACCAATTGTTAAGTTAATCGATCAATAAAATAGCCAAGAGGGGGTAAATTGACAATAAAAATTTCGGTAGAAGCTTTTACAGAAAATTGAAAATATTTGCACAACGATTTAGAGTGGTTTGACTTCTCAACCAAGTCTACGTCCACTACCTTAGCTATCCACACTAAGGATTTTCCAATAAATTCACTAATTTGTTCTTTCTTTTGAGGACAAAGAGTAACCTTATAACTCCCTCAAAAATTATACCCCAAATTCTTGAGAACACTCTCTCTCAAAGAAAAGATTACAAATTTACAAAATTACAGAAAAATCTCATAAGGTAAATTGTTTGCATAATTCTAGAACAAAGAAAGAACACTCAAGAATTAATACAATTGAGCACAAATTATGTTCTTAAAAGTAAAATGAATATTGAATGGAAATAGGCTTGGAAATGCTCAAACAATAAGTTTAAGGTTTTCTCTTTTATTCTCTAGCTTTTCTTCTTAATTGTTATTGATCAATGGCTCCTGAGCTTGTTTAAATACACATTGGACCACTTCTGAACGTTGGGGGATCATTGGTGAAGTCAATAGAGCTGTTGAGGTATATTTCCCATTTAAAAAATATGTTGGGAGTGTAGGTATATCGGTACACTATCAAGGTGTATCGGTACACTCAATGTAAAATTCAAATATTTCGATCATTATTTGACCTAGTATATCGGTACACTAATTACATTCGATGTTTCTCGGAGCTAGGAGTGTATCGGTACACTAAATACATTCGATGTACAGGGTGTATCGGTATATACTGGAGTGTATCTGTACATCCCTTTGTAAAAATTATTTTTGGCTCAAGTATGGTTCAAAATACTTAGTAAAAATTGTTTCAAAAATATTTTAAGATTAAAACACAATTTTACACTTAAGTAAGGATTAAAATTGACCTTTGAAAACTTGGAGTACTATTTTTTATATTCAAATAATTTAAAATGAATATAAAATCTTAAAATTCAATAATATTTTATTTGTTATATTGAAACATCAAAATGTTTTCAAAATACTGAATGAATCTCTTCACTTACTGGAGTCTTCAAGAGTCCATATCCTCTAAGTTGCCATAATGCATGGGCAAGACTTTCGATAGACTCACATGATATACCATCACGAAATCCAAGAGTTTATCTACCATATCTATTTAGTGTGCTGACCTACAAATAGACATAATAACCATGTGTTTAACACCATCAAGTAAAGTCGCTATAAATATTCTTCAACCACAATTGAGGGTTCTTCTTTACTTTCTTCCCCTTTAGTCCCATGTATCTCATTATATCTTCATTTCAATCATAAAGAAACACTGACTAACGATTGTTTCCTCACCATCATAATTATTCGTCCAATTTATAAGAAGTGAACGGTTAATGACCGATGAAATAAATTTATTCTCATTAACAAATTATATATATTAAATATTGATATACAATAATAATATATTTAACTTTTTATAATATAATTTAAGGAATAATTTATGAGTAGAGAAAAATATATCATTAAAAATAGTTAGAGAAAAAGGCATTCACTTATTCACATCGACATTCAATTCACCATGCACTAAACCCTAAAATAATAAATGAAAACCTAATAACACTTCCATTTGAACGTTGCTCATTCTCACTTACATTTTTTGGAAATGATCATGTGAGGTATCTTTAATATACTATTAAAAAGTATTATCGGTTTTGTTATTATTTAAATAACAAAATCGGAAAAAAAATTACCGGAAACATTATTATTTCTATCGGTTTTGTTATTATTGGGCGCTTTACCGAGTTTGGTAATATATCCGGTAGAAAAATAATATTTTAAGTAGCGCTTTACCGAATATATTATCAAGTTTTGTAAAGCGTCCAATAATAACAAAATCGATAAAAATAATACTATTTTAAGTAATTTTTTACCGATTTTATTATTTAAATAATAAAAAAACCGATAACATTTTTTTTAACAGTATATTAAAGGTATCACACCGAAAAACTTCTAACATTTTATTCTTTCTCTTTCTTTAATCAATTAAAAAGTATTTTTTGAAGTTCCTCTTCACTCTACAGGCTACAGCTATCCATTTTCTCCCTTCTTCGTGTACACTCAAAATAGAACAAAATAAATACTATTATCATTAATTATATACTTATCATATAGAAAATATATAGTTAAAAGTGGTATACCAAAAGGGAATTGGGAAGGAGATAGCGCTTTGTTTGAAGGGGAAAGTGAAAGAAAAAAAGAACGAAGAACCGATTTGTCTGAGAAGATGAGCGGTGGGGGGTTTAGGGTTTCATCAATCCCCAACAGTGTAAGGAAAACGATCCAAAACATAAAAGAGATCACGGGTAATCATAGTGAAGATGAGATTTATGCAATGCTTAAAGAATGTTCTATGGGTCCCAATGAAACCGCTCAGAGGCTCCTCCTTCAGGGTACGTTTTCATTTTCTTTGAAGTTATTTTTAGCTAAGTTTTCGATTTCTCTTTTGGATATTTTCAATGGGGTAGATTTTCTTTTTCTTCCTTGTACAGGAGCTGTTCAATGGGGTTGAATTTTTTAATTTGTTTTAATTTTTTTGGTTTTTGTTGTTTTAGTTTGATCTATGCCTTTTGAGTTTGTCTTTGATCTGAAGTTCATTTTAGTGATTTGGGTGTTATTGCTTAGGACTGCAGTATGCTATTTTCTGGTATTTATATACTTATTTTTGGTTCTGATGGGTTGCATTGTTCATTGGATTATATTAGATCCTGATTTTGATATTTATATTTTTTTTTCATTTTTCCTGGTTCTTTCATATATGAATGTCAAGCCTCGTTTTTCCCCCTTTGACAATTACATAATTGTTTGTTGTTCGATTTTTAAAAAATAAAATGAGCTCTAGAAATGGAGTTTTTGATTAAGTTGCTTCTTAAATGATCGTATTTTCTGCAAAATTTATCCTCTTGAAGCCCATTTTTTTTAATTTCCCGCCTTCATCTCATGAATTCAGACATTTTGATTCTGTTGCATTTTCATTAATCTACCATTTTCTGTTATCATATTTGAAAAAAAGGTTTTCAATTTCAATTTTCTCATTTTCTTTTTTTTCCCTTCAAATATTTTATTTTTAGGCACATAGTACATGTGGCATTTACTATCATAGCACTATTTGTCTTTCTAATGAATTGTAGAATTGTATGCCTGTTAAGTGAAGCTTTTAGTCAGCATTCAATACCAAATCAAGTCTATTGAGGAAGCTTAATGTGGTGATATGCATCTGCTCAATCTGTGACTTATTAACCCTTAGAAGTTTTATTGGTTTAGGTTTCTCTTATATATTTTGTTATTGTCTGTTCTTATTCCATGCTTTCTGATATTTAGATGTTGGTTGTTACTTCAGTTTGGTATCAAGTTGAGCATCGATATCATATTATGGCCTTTGTCATGTAAGCTTAACGTTTCCTTAGTTCATACGAGTTATGGCTTGGTTTTTAGCAAACAGCTGTCGGAAATATATGTAGTAGCGTATGGTACTTTCTTGTTTATATTTTATTGCTTGCTTCTCATATATTACAGTTTTAATTGCCGCATTCTTTCTAACCATCTTACTATCATTTTGCTTTGCTTCCAAATACATGACAAATTTGTATATTGTTCCTCAGATCCTTTCCGTGAAGTCAAAAGAAAACATGACAGGCGAAAAGAGGTAAGTGATTCTACAGCAAAATTTGAAGTGTTTACTGTTTTTTGGGTTTCTGCAAGTTCAACATTTTCTGTTTTTGCTATGTTGAAACTTATTGATATCTGTTTAGGAGAGTTGGAAAGGTATTATATGATGAATAAGCAAAGCACAAATTTGATTGGCGATAGAGGATAAGAGGCATAGGTAACTACCGCCAATTTGTGTTTTATCCATAGCCAATTGCATTTCTTTTTAAGCTCAATCTGTAGGCTGGAGAATATGGGGTATGAAGTGTCGGGGGTGTATGGGGTTGGTTGACAACAGGAGGACGAAAGGCTGAAGAGAGAGTACAAAAGGTACTAGGGAGACTAGTTTATTATATTATGTGGTTAATGTGCTATTGTCACTTTTTATGGCAGAGTTCGAACAACAAAGAGTCTACAGAGCCTCGGTGGCGATCTGGTTCACAGGGAAGGGGGACTAGGGGTGGCCGAGGGAATTTCCCTCCACGTTACACAGCACATGGTAAAAAGAAATTTCAGAACCCAAATTTGTTTATGATGATTATTTAGTTAATACTGTCGGGCTTCTGAAAATATGAGTTGATTGTGCCTTGTAAATTTGCTTTTGTTTCATCCATGTGGCTAGTTTACTGCCGGGTCAATGAACAAGTTGTTAAGTTTGTTTTGAACCTGTTTTTATCTACCCTCATCCTTGCAATATTTTTTATTTTATTATCTGTTTCATATGTGGTTTTGGTTACTAACCCGTGGTGCTGCTGTGGTGGTTGTTGATGTGCTATTGTTATTATACTTTGCAATTCTTTCAGTTTGATATATGAGATGGTCATGACTCATGAATCTGTGCTTATTTTAATGTCGTAAATCTTGTGCTATATATATTTTGTTTGCAATTGTGCTTATTGTAATTGTTGTCTGCTTATCTCACCAGAGGCTGGTGTTTCTAAGAGTTCTGGTCATGGAAGAGACAATGGAATGGATCAAGTTGCAGAGAAAGGTGGTGGTCAGTCCATGTCAACCTTGCAGGACACAAAAACAAAAGAATCTACGCTCATTGTCAGGTGGCTGCAATTTACATATCTGCTATCTTTTATATTTTTCATTTTTTGTCGATTGCTGAAAACATGACTTCACTTAAGTACAGTTTGTTTGATTTACATTTTTATGTTTTATAGTCCTGTACCTGCCATGGTCAATGGTACTCCTGGTGTAGTGGCTGAAACCTTTTCTGCACATGCAAGAAAAGCTGCCAATCAACGTAAAGAAAAATCATCTGCTGGTAACAGTGAGTTAAGGAGTGCACAATCCCCTGTTGATGCCATAAGCAAACCAACTATTGCATTTGGAAGTGGGGACATGAGTGGGCATCCTGCAGCAACCTCTAGTGACTTTTCCATGTCCACTGCTCCAGCATCTTCATCAGCAATCTGCTTCTCATCTTCAGAACCCGAATCAGTTCTACACAATGTTTCTCATCTCCTTGGCACTTTGGACACTATCAAACAGGAAAGCGACCGAGCTTCTACAGAACCAAATGCAGTTATTCCTACCGAAAACAAATTAGCATCCTTCTCGTCTTCAGAACCTGCACTAGTTCCATCCAATGTTTCTCGGCTCCTTGGCTCATTGGACACAATCAAACATGAAACAGGAAAAAACCGAGCTTCTACTGAACCAAATGCAGTTATTCCTATTGAAAACAAATTAGCATCTGGTAAAGACTTTGGAATCCTAATAGTTTTGAACAACTTTTATTTTGTTTAGTCATAAATCTGATTAATTTCTTTCTTCGACTTATAGCGGCTACTGAGGCTAGTAGCTCCTTCCTGCAAGGAAAGATGCCAAGCAAATCCTCCGCAGTTGTGAACAATCCGCTGGGTGAGTCTGCTCATCCTTCATCTACAGTAACCCATGGTTCCTCTGCAACTTGGCCTTCATCCAATTATAGTAGCCGCTCGCAACAAATAATTGACCCTCAGAAAGGTAATTGGAATATTCTATTTTTATGCATTAGTTCATAGTTGACTTTGAGATGTGTTTTTGTTTGATTTATGTAACTTATTGCACAAAGCTGGACAAATATTGTGGATTTTGTGCTATAATCCTTCCTTGTACACAGAGAAAGAAAGAAGCTATTGATGTTCTGATTTGTTTTAGCTGGATCCTACATAGATGCTTATGATCCTACATAGATGCTTATGTTTTCTAGATCTAGCCTTGGTTTCAAGATCTATTGGTTTTTGGAGATGGCAGTTATTTAGCTTTATTGCTGTTGAAATCTAAGGGAATAGATTGAGAGAGAAGGAAAGAATAAAGAGAATAAACCGCGAGAGAAGAAAAAAAAATAATGGAGTTCACACAAGAACAAAATCTGATAATTGAAGTAGGAGATTACAAGAGTCTAAATATATTGAGTTGCCTACTTCTGATAGGACTTTTCTACTAAGTATAAACTTCTATCTAGATTAAGTACTCCTAATACTTATCTTTCTTTTCCTAAAAGACTCCTAAACGAATTAGATTACTAGTATTACAAGGATGTTTCTGACAATTACTGTAGGAAAATTTAGTTGACTACGTGTCAGATTTATTTATGTAGCTTTATTGGTTTTTGGAGATGGCATTTATGTAGCATTATTTACTGTAGGAAAATTTACTTGATTACATGTTTGCTTGAAAAATGTTCAGACTCATTAGTTTAGCCCTTATCATAATTGGAACATATAACTTGGTAAAGATGCATCATTAACATTTGAGCAAGACTAAAGTATGTACAATGTTAATTATAATTCTTGGATGAAAATCGTCATTATAACTTGGTAGGATAGGTGATGAGTTCTTATGCAAACAAAAGGTTAAAATGGCTAATTTTTATCTTTAGCTCAAGTATGCTTGGTTTTTATTTTCATATTATTACCAATGGTTGGACAAATTTCAACTAAAATGTGTGGTCTTGGAAGCTATTTTGGTCGATACTGACAAATCATTGAACCACTCTATGTTCTTATCTTAAGATAGTTGAAAGGGATGCTAAAGATATGTGATTAAGTATTAATAATTCCCTATTTCCCATCAACAGTTGGTTCTAATAAGGAGTGGAAATCAAAGCCAATCAACTCTAATATTGGGCTAGGTTCTGGAACAGCTGGTGCATCCGAAGTTCCTATTTTTTCACTTGAAACTAATGCTCATTCGTTGCCCGTTTCATTTGAGTCAGAAGTAGCCACTTCAAAATTGCAGAAAAAGTTGGAGGAATTACATTTCCCACATCGTCAACATGTAATAATTCCCGACCATATCCATGTCCCAGAATCAGAAAGAATCAAGCTGAGTTTTGGAAGTTTTGATGCTGGTTTTGGAGTAGCATTAAACAATGTTGGTAGTCAGGAGACTGATAAGAGTTCTACACATTTGTCTGAGGCTTCTCAAGATGTTCATGAAACTGCCGAGGAACAGGGTTCAAGGTTTGTTAAGAGTTTCCAATGGATGTAACTTTTTAATTCTCTTTCTTATTGGCAATGTTGACCTCTTTTCCCCCACAGAATAAGCAACTCTACTCTTTTTAATTATCATAATCTTTATTACTAGTTGGTCTCTTTTGCATGCCTGGCTCGTGGTATTTTTTTGTTATATTGTTGATTCCAGCAATCAAAATGCATTGGCTACTGCTGAGGAAGGAGATTACACTGATCATCCTCAATCAGCTGCTCATGCACCTGAAAATTTGTCTCGTGATGGTGGTGTTGCTAGTTCCATTCCAGAGTATAATGAAAACAAACAGGAGAATGCATTGCTCTCTGGAAGCCATCAACACTCTGCAGTAACATCTCCCAATTATAGTTTTGGAATTGTGCCTCCTATGTTAGCACCTTTCGGAAATGCTGAATCTCAAGCCCGTGAAGTTTCTCGCCTTTCAAGCTTTGTTGTGAGCATCCACTTGCACCATTCATTTCATTAATAGATGTCGCTCTTTTGGTTTCTATATCTTTTTCAAGCTTAATTTTTTTAGCTTGGCTTTTATGTAGAAAATAGAAGAAACAGAGTAAATGAATAGAGTTTTGAATTTGCAGGTTTTTATATTCTCAGTATGCATTTGTTTTTTGTCATTTTTCTGATTGCAATAGTCTGAAATATTGTTTCATTAAAGTCAGTTGCACTATGCCAATTGTTGGTTCTAATATTACTTTCATTATTAAATGCTTCAATCTACAGGTTCCTCAGCCATTTGACCCGGCAGCTTATTATGCCCAATTCTACCGTTCTAGTTCTGATACTGATGTTCGTGTTTCTCCCTTTCCCTCCGGAGTTGCTACAAAGTACAATGGGAATGTTGCGGTTCTTCCTCCACAGACATCTCAGTGTGCTCAAGAGGTTTGCGGAGATTAAGATTAAGCAAGTTATATTATGCCATATACTGAAGAGCCGTTATTGGCGGTGTTCTGTGAACATTGTTGACAACACATTGTTGCTTTAGACTTTTTTCTGCTTCCAGTTTGGTCCTGGGATGTTTGTTGAACCTCACGTGATTAATGGATAGGATTACTCTAGGCAAATAATTTGGGGAAATTGACTTCTAAAATTATATCTTTGGGAGATTAGTGTATTTCTTTATCATAATCTTAGGGTAGTAAGAGAGTTTCTTTCAAACTTAGTTTGTAACTGTTGGATACTGGAGCTGAGTTTCATCTTTTGGCAGGGTGGAAACTCTTTGGTACTGACTACAAGTAGTTCATCTCCAGTAGCGACTCAAGCTGCTGGGATGATGCAAAGTTCTATAGCTGTGACTCAGCAACCAGTCCCTGTCTACCGCTCAGCATCTGGGGTGCATTTACCACATTATCCTCCAAACTACATTCAATATGCCCCCTTTTACTCTCCTTTTTTTGTTCCTTCTCCTGCGATCCACCAATTTATAAACAATGGGTTGTTTCCTCAACAACCTCAAGTCGGTACTGTTTATCCTTCTGCACCAGCAGCACCTACTGCAGGAGTCAAATTTTCACTTCCTCAATTTAAACCCGGAAGTGATACACCAAATTCTGCTCATATTGGAATTCCAAGTGGTTATGGACCATATGGCTCCTCAGCCGGTTATAATCCAAGTTCTGCTGTGGCCACTGGGAATTCAATCACAAATGAAGATCTTGGTGGTGCTAAGTTCAAGGAAAACAATGTCTACGTCACTGGGCAGCAGGTTGACACCATATTCCCATTTCCATCTCTTGCTTTGATTTCCTTGTCTTATTTCTTTAAAGAATTATTTGTGACATACTATGAGAATGTTTGAAACAATGATTTTGTAGGTAGGTTCATGTCCCAATTTCTTCTAGTTTTCTTTTCCCAGTGATGATCACATTACAATCTTTATATTTTAATAGATACTAGTGAACCAGCCATATAATGGACTAAATTGGCAAAATAAGACAAGAATGTAAGAGCGGGCTAAGTTCAGAAAATAAGAAATGTAAAATTGGTAGCTTTGATATTGGTTTGAATTAACAGCAAACTAGTGCATACTCAAAAGTGTTTGTCACGGCAGACAGAGGATGACCATTCTTTTAGTTTTAGGAATTTTTAGGGGCCATTAATTCATGTTAGTTAATTGCCTATCAACGGTGATCAAGTTCTCATCACTTGATTTGATTGTCTCTTATGGTTCTACCTAATACAGTTGCTTGTTCCTTTCCTTTCTGATAAGGATAAACATAGGTTTTGGAAAGAAAATGTCATTGGGATTTTGACATTCTTGAATATATTAGGCGTTAATTTTTTTTCTCCAAACAACTTTCTCTTCTAAGATGATTGTTTAACTTATTTACTTTCTTGTAGAGTGAAGGTTCAGCTGTATGGATTGCTCCCCCTGGGCGAGACATATCCAGCCTGCGGCCAAGTTCATTCTATAATCTTGCCCCTCCAGGTCAGAATGTAACTTTTGCTCCTACACAAGTTGTTCCTGGCTCCTTTGCTGGTATATATCACCCACAAGCAGCAACAGCAGCAGCCGTTCATCCTCTTCTACAACAGGCTCAGACTATGGCTGGAGCTGTTAATATGGGGGGATCTGCTGCTGGTGTTTATCGGCAGCCACAACATGCACAGATGAACTGGTCCAGTAACTACTGAAGCAGGGCCATATACTTTTTTTTTGTAAACCAACCAACCAAGACATTCAATATCCAATCTTGGGGTAATTTTGGGAGCTCACCTCCAATAGGTTTGAATGGAGGGGAATCAAGAAGATACATCATTGGCTGGAGTTGAAAAGTGTAAAATCCATTGGAGGATGGAGAAAGAAAAACCCGTGAATAGTATCATCTGTCTTGCTAGGGTTGAGGATTTGTAGGTCTTTCTCTTGGCATATGGTATTACCAATATTCATTTTCTTAGTTTAAAGCTAATGACCCCTTTTGTTTTTGTAAGTTTTTCAAGTCCAAGGATTTTAGGATTGAGTGGTGAGACCGTGAGAGAACATGTTCCCCTCTTTATTTTCAGGTTTAGGGGTTTCTGGAAGGTGAGATTTTAAGGTTGGTGGACGATTCTTTGCAGTGTCTTTTCTTCTTATCTTTACCTGTAAACAGAATTTCATTAGTAAGGATGTGCGGAACTGTTGTATTTGGTATAGCGAATGCTTACGTTTTTCAACTGTTTTATTGGCTTCTGCAATTCCGACGTAACGTATTTGTTGTTTGACATGACACGGGAAAGTTCAATCTTTTAAAAGTTTTTTGTGTTTACTAACATATATTTATCGGTTAATGAATCGAATACCATAGTTTAATTAGCATTATTAAGCACCGCTTAACATTTCTGTTGTAAAAGCAAAAGGTTAAAAAAGACAGCTACGTTCACATGGCTACAACGTCGTTTTGTTATCATAATCTCTTATTTTTTGCAGAGGGACGAACCCAAAATGACCACTAACACTTTATCTCAAGGCTTTCAGTATATAATATACAATACAAGGGACACTGATTGTCCGTTTTCAGATTTCTGAGTTGATAATCCGTTTCCTTTTCCGTTTCTCTCTAGAAGGAAAAATGTCAATCTTTTTGGCCACGAGGATAATGCTTCTTCTTCCACTCATGTCAACAATTCCTCCAAAATCAGGTGTCATTTCTCCTGATCCAAAACTCGTGTTTTTTTCAGACTCCAATATCGTCATGGTGTTTAACTAGTGTCGGTGTTGTTATATGAACAGCTGCAGAATTTGAGCAGTGGTGCATAGCTGATGAGCAAACCCCAGATGATGAGTTAAAGGCAGCCATGGATTGGGCTTGTGGGAGCGGCGGTGCGGATTGCAGTAAGATTCAGACGAACCAGGGTTGTTATTTCCCCGACACCATGAGAAACCACGCTTCCTATGCATTCAATGACCACTTCCAAAAGTTCAAGCACAATGGCGGATCTTGCAACTTCGGAGGAGCTGCCATGATTACAGAACTCGATCCCAGTAAGCAGCTATATTAACTATGCGTTGTGTTTTTTTTTCTTTATTATTTTGCACATGGAAACTTCTGAAGAAAAAAAATTCCCATTTCCATGTATGCATGTGCCTAGAGTCATGTGAGATAGCTGTAATTTGGTGTTGGATAGTCAGATTTAGGAAGCAACTTGCATCTTAACAATGCTAAAAAGCAAAGCATTAGGGTATTAGGTAGCACAAAGGAAGATGAAAATGTTTAAGAAATCTTTTGTGATTGATCTCGTGCTTGTAATAATATTTTTCTTACATGTTACTGCTGCAGGTTATAACAATTGCCAATATCCCTTTATTCCTTGATCAATATCAGATTCAGCTGTTGGTCTTTCTAGTTTTGATTTGTTTGAGATTATGGAGATGCACCATTTCTTGTTCAAAACAATTTGCCCATAAAGCTATTTTTACATTATTTTGTTCGCGTAATATATATCCAAATTATGATAATATATATCATAATGAAATAAATATATTTTTTGCTACTCGATTTTAGTTTTTATATGTTATTTTTAGTATAATTAAATATTTAAAATGTTTTAATGGTATAGTTAAATATTTAATTTTTTTAATTACACATATTCAATTAGGATTGATTTATATTTAATTAAAGGGATACTATGAATTATAGATTCAAAAGTCTTGCCCGTCTAGCTCAAGCTCAGTTGGTAAAGCACAAGACTCTTAACCTTGTGGTCGTGTGATCGAGTTCCACTGAGGACAATTCATAACGGAGATCTTCCACGGAAACTGCTCTCAACCTGGCATTGGGGCAGCCTACTTTCTCTTATTACAAAAAAAAAAAAGTTATGTGCAACAATTTTGAATGTGAACACATGTAGTTTTAAAAAGTCTTAGGTATCTAATTGCATAAAAATTTTGGATACCTAATTTCATTAAAATAAAGTTAAATATCTAATCACAACATTCAAAAGAAGTTTGCATATATCACATCACAAATAAATGTCAAAATTAGATGCTGAAAATTATTTTTATCTAATAAAATACACATTAAGAATCAATTTCTATTTTTTTAATCAAACCAATTCTTTTATTTTAATTTGATTGATTTTAATTTTTGTACTTGTTTAATTTAAAAAAATTTAATATCGGTCCAAATGATACGGAAATTCAAAAGAATTAAACTATAAATTAAAAATTAAATTTATTTATCTATGATATAGAATTAATATTAAAATTTAACTTAAATTCAACTACTATTATCTAAATCAAAATGGAAGTTTTAAAATTTAAAATAAATTTTAGAGAAAACTTGTTGTATTATATGCTCTAAACAATTTAGTTATTGAAATAGGAAAATACTCTTATATTCAGAAGGGGTACATTTAAACATCATTACAGGTCGTAATTTTACGTAAAATTTGTCTTAAAAGCAAACTTTTCGGTTTAAGACAAATTAAGGAAATAAAATGAGGCTTGTCTTCCATTTCCATTTTTCTATTTATCCACAATTTCTCTACTTCTCCATCTTCCTCTCTAAATAAAGCTTGCAATACATATTTGTAACTGAATTTGCATTTTTGGGTATAAAAGAAAACAACTATTGGATTTTTTTCTTAAAGAAAGGCTACAGTAATAAGGAAATATTTATTTCAAGGGGAAGGCGAATAGAAGAGGAGGATGAAACTAACCTCCTCTATTCTATTCTGATTTTGCCTCCTCTCAGTTTTTTGTTGTTGTTGCTAGATTTGGTACTTGGGTTTCCTTTGATTAGTCGGTCATTTTTTGCTGAATCTGGTTTTCAGTTTTTTTTAATCTGTTGCTTAAATTTTCCAAAACTTTTGCAGCTGTATTGATTGATCAACCATCTGGGTTTTTTCCTTTTCATTTCTTAATTTTAGGTGAAGTTAATTTCTGGGTTGGTGGGTAGATTGATCGTGGAAAGATCTGTTTGTTTCTAAATTTTGAACCAGAGAGAAAAAAAGATTGGTTTTGTATCGGATTATTCTTGTTAAAGAAAAGGTATTGAATTGTGTCTTCATTATTATGATTGGATTGCTATAAGTAGTCAATAAAAGATACACCTTTGATGTGTTATTATTAATTTTATTCAGATAAAAATAATATTTTGGTGTTGGTTTTTGTCTTTTTGATTGGTCTGTTGTTGTTGTTGTTGTAATTAAAGCATTGCACTGAATCCAATAATGAATTTGGCTTTCTATGTTAATGCAAGTACATTTGCGTTTGAGATAGCTTGGACTTCGTGCTGATGGAACTAGTTTTTTCTGCAATGTAGAGGAAAGATGCTTGAGAATGGAAAGCTATTTATTGGTGGGATATCTTGGGACACGAATGAAGATCGTCTCAAGGAGTATTTCAGTAGTTTCGGTGAAGTGGTAGAAGCGGTGATCATGAAGGATCGGATGACAGGGCGTTCTCGTGGTTTTGGTTTCATTGTTTTTGCAGACCCGGTTGTTGCTGAGAGAGTCATCAAGGACAAACACAACATTGATGGCAGGATGGTGAGTTGTTAATTTATAACCACACTTCTTTAGATTATTGTTGTGCAATGTTCTATTCATCAATGCTATTAGGTTTATTGGATATGAACCCGCTATTGAAATTGCAGGAATTGGTATGATCCTTGTTTTGTGTCGAACTAAATTCCAAACTTGAGCCAAGATTAATAATGTTTCCCTTTATTTATCTTTTTTCTTTGCAATGACGTTGGTTACGATTGGAGTTCTCTTTGATTTGTATAGTTACCTATAAGCTGAAAGAGTTTGCCTTGTATAAGTTTTATTTTCACCAGAGTTACTTATGCTCAGGTTGAGGCAAAAAAGGCAGTTCCTAGGGATGATCAGAACATTACGAGTAGAAGCACTAGTAGCATCCATGGTTCACCTGGTCCAGGCAGCACAAGAAAGATTTTTGTAGGAGGTTTAGCATCTACAGTCACAGAGAGTGATTTTAAGAAGTATTTTGATCAGTTTGGGAATATCACAGATGTTGTAGTGATGTATGATCACAACACTCAAAGGACTAGGGGTTTCGGATTCATCACTTATGATTCGGAAGAGGCAGTGGACAGGGTGTTGCTAAAGAATTTTCATGAACTGAACGGTAAAATGGTTGAGGTTAAACGAGCAGTTCCCAAAGAGTTATCTCCTAGTCGCAATCATAGCCTCCTTTGTGGATATAACAATGATGTGAATAGGATCAACAGCTTCCTTAATGGCTACACTCAGGGATATGGTCCAAGCAATGTTGGAGGTTATGGACTTGGGATGGATGCGATATTGAGTCCAGTTACTGGTGGTCAAAGTGGGTTTCCTTCTTTTGGTTCTGGTTATGGAATGGGCATGAACATTGAGCCCAGGTTAAAACCAACTTTCGGCAATAGTGCACATTTTAGTAGTAATATGAGCAATGGACAAGGATTGAGCCCTTACTATGTTAGTAATACAAATAGATTTGGTAGTAATCCTATGGGGTATGATGGAACTAGTGGAGGTAATACTTCCTTTTTCAGCTCAGTGACCCGGAACCTTTGGGGAAACGGGGGACTCAACTACAACACAAAAGCTTCTGGTTCCAGTGCATATATGGGATCTGGAAGTGGGAGTATTGGTGGAAGTGACTCTGGAAACAATGGAATAAATTGGGGTTCTACAATTTCCAGTCGAGATGAGAGGAGTAATGTTTCTAGTGATTGTGTGAAATATGGCTATGGAAGCGATGATAACAGCTTTGGTTTGGGGACAACAGGGTATGGAAGAAACTGCCTGACCAATTTGGCACATACAGCATCATATCTAGCATCAAATGGTGGTTATGATGAAACCTTTGCAGACCTTTATGGTGGTGCTTCAGTTCATGGGGATACCGCTAGGCAATCATCAACATCCGAGCCAGGTGTTTCTGGTTCCTTTGGCTATGGACTTGGTAGTGCCACTTCTGATGTTTTCGGTAAAAGTTCTCCTGGTTATGTTAGCGGTTATAGTGTTAATAATAAGAGACAAGAAAATATAGGTAAGTCTTGTTCCTGCATCCTAAGATTCTATATCTTTCACTTGAGGAAATTTCTGCTAAATGTTTTACTCTTTAGTTTTGTTGGAGTTTAGTAGCTCAGTCTTGTCTAAGCGTTGTAGAAGCATAACTAAAAGAACCCTAAAAACTTTCATATGAGGAATGTACTTGTTTACAGTTACAGTTTTTGGGAAACTTTTGAACATAATTGTCAAATGATTCATTCATATACTATTGTGTACCATCAACAGTCCTGGTTGGCATTTTAAAGTTCTTTTATGATTGAATTATTGTTAAAGGACATCGGCTCAGGGTTTGGGTTACTGATTTATTGTTGTGTGAAAAGTTTTGTGATTGCTCATTCCCGCCATACGGTCATAGATTCAATTGCCTGCTCATGAAATAATGTCTATCATATCAAATGCTTCAGGCTGGAAAGCTCTGAATAAGCCAAATGCTCTTTTGATTTTCTTGCAGAATATGTTTTGTGATTTACTTTCCAAAACATTGTTATAGTTCTAGTATTCTTGAGTCGATTCCTTTTTACTTACACATTTTCTCTCTCTCGTGGTTCAGGAACTGCTACCTAGAAAAATTGTTTTGGCCATCATGACATGGCAGGCAAAGACAATCTTACGATGCAGGTGGTCTGTGAATTCTGCACACCTCCAGTCTCGGATAATCTAAGAGCAAACTGGAGTGCCTGTTTTGGAGAATTAAACTTAGAGTTAGAGATGGCAAGGGATTTTGTGGTAACTGGTAAGTGCCTAAGGCTTCAGTTTTGAGATACCTTTTTAGGGGTTATTGATTCGAATGAGACGTAAACTGAGATCACGGGATACACTCGTAAGTTTCATGCATCTCGTGGGAGTGGCCATACATCATGGATATGGAGTTTATGATCTATACTGATTGCTCAGGCAAAGTTATGAGGTATTGTCTGGAATGTATTCTTTGTAATTCGTCCCGTTATTTGGGTTTGTGTTTCAGCCAGATTGTATCTGAGGTTCTGGTTGATTTTTATTAGTGTGACAATACTGATCTTGGCCTCTCTGAATATTCTTTGTGATAAAATGGACTATTTGTATTGATTTTTTTATCTAATACCCTTGCAGTATGCATGCCAGGATCACAGCTTATACTATTTTGATGATTTCTACCAAATGCCATCAATTTGGTAAACAAAATGAGTTCCACATTGTTTTTGAATATTCACATTGCAGGATAATGTGACACATTAAATTAATGAGTAATATCTCATATGATCCCTCAACAATAACAAAAAATTTATTTTATTTCTTTTGTAATATTTCTAAACAATAATTCTAAAAAGAATTAATTTTTTTAAATATATAAAAATTCTAATTTATTTTTAAAACTATAAAAGTATTTTTTAAAATTATATTTTTAAAAGATTCTTTTATAAATCATAAAATTTTAATAGAACCCTTCATATTTCTAATTACTTTATTCTTTCACCTCCTTTAAACCATAACAAAGTTTGATAACAAATACAAATTTAAAATTTTAGTAATTCAATTTAAAATACTTTAATACAAATATATATCAATTTTAGTATTTAATATCTTTATATATTAATTAAATGTGTTTCAATATTAATTAAAATTAGATGTAAAATGTTATGATTATAGACATGAGGTTTAGTCATCTTTAAATGTGTATTTCTTCAATACTCAATGCCGACCTCTCGGAAACAAACTATATCTCAATTGAGTGGATAAATCCTAAAAATATTTTATCTTTATTAAAATTTTAAGTCAATTATTTTCTTATAACGTAGATATTAGCATTACTAAAACTAGGGGATTCGGCAATGCGGTCCAATCTGAGTTTTTGGGCATGGTTCTCGGTTAAAGGCTAGTATAGGAACAGGCCTTTGAACCTGTCATAATTCAATCTGATGGCCTCACTGTTGTTCGACTGATAGAGAATAAAGATGATGCTGCAAACTCATTTTTGCTAGTCCAGCTAATCTATAATCTGCGTCAGAAATGTTAGAAAACGGCAATTCAATGAACGTCTCGCAAGAGCAACATGATAGCTGATGCTCTTACTAAATTTGCACGCCTAAACTCTTTTGATATGTTTGTGTTTACTTCCACACCGGTGAACGTGCTCGGTTTAGTTACGACGGATATTCATGATCCCTCGTACTTAATCTCTAATGTTATTTTTTCGGCTATTTTTTTCTCAGAAAGATGCCCCCACGTTTCCAGGGTTACTCTCACATTGTTATATGTTTCAATCATGCTCATGCCCTCCCCTAGCTCCAACCTTAATAAGCACTAGAAACAAAATTAGTTTTAATTTTATGTGTGCAGAAGATTTCGGATCACCACACGACCCTTTCAACTTGGAAACAAAATCAAATTAACAAAGCAACACCAAGTGCTGCTCCTCATTTGAGGTTTTTCAACCACCGAAAAGGAAAGAGCTTTGTTTGTTTTGGGAAGGGTCAAAAGTAACTGGTTTTGGTTCTTCTTCCATCTCCACTGTTTGATGTCTTTGGCTGTACCACATTGCAGTTAATATGTCGTCAGGTGACAACAAGGACAAGGAGGAAACTAAACACACCACTGGCAATCCTGAAACTAAGCCAACCCATCACCAAGACAGTGATAATGATACCGACGAGGCTATTCCTTTGGGTCCACAGACAACAGCTTGAAAAAGACAAGGTTTCATATTCTCACACACTTTTCTTTATTAACTTCCATTTCTATACAATACATACAATTTCTCTAACAAGTGTAGGATGACGAGAGCTTAAGGAAATGGAAAGATCAGCTTCTTGGAACTGTGGATATTAACAACATCGGAGGTGCTCATCTTGCAGAATTATGTAACAAGTTACGGAATCGAATATGATTATGCATTCTACATTTTTTTCTTTTTTGCAGAAACACTTTATCCAGAAGTGAAGTTTCTTAGCGTGTCGATCGTGCCTGCAGACAGGCCGGACATGGTTCTTCCGATTCCCGAAGATGGAAAGCCCGGGGGCTTATGCTTTACGCTGAAAGAAGGTAGTCACCATCGCTAGAAATTCTCCTTCCAAGTGAGCAACAACATTGTATCTGGCCTTAAGTACACTAACACTGTATGGAAAACTGGTGTCAAGGGTAAGCCATCTGTATCTTCTTTGTTCAGTTTATAGCACAAAAGATATGATTGGAACCTTTAGCCCTCAGCTGGAGCCTTACACGCATGAAATGCCAGAAGACACGGCCCCTTCTGGGTTTTTTTTTCTAGAGGATCATATACTGCAAAATCAAAGGTATAATCCTACAAACGTAGTTGCTCAGATTCGAAACTTTTAGGGTGAACAACATTCCTTTTTATCATTTGGTTAATACAACTGACAACTTTTATTTCAGTTTCTTGATGATGACCAGAAGTGCCACTTAGAGATCAACCATACATTTGACATCCGCAAAGACTGGGCTTAGAGCTCTACCACCCTTCATTCACTCAATGTTCTTATCCTACTTATATATTCACTAAAAAAAAGCTTATGCCCTTCAGTCATTTTATTTAACTGCTACTGCTTTATGCAACCAAGTCAAGCTCACTGCGGAAATATTTGCTATTAATTTAAGAGCAGAGTTAGCATTTTTAGGAACATTTTTGGTAATGAAGATGATTTCTACATATGGTTCTTTCTTCTATACTTGTTTTTGCATCAATGAATTTTATGCCTTTACTTTTTGTTGTGTCGGGAAAATCTATTGTTTCCCCTTTTTTTCTTCTCTTCTAAGATTTTGTTAATTTTTATTTAAAATTATATGATATTATCATCTTAAAATTATCTCAAAATTCAATTGGGTTTAGATGAAACCATGAATAATTATAAAAGGAATCAAATGTTTAACCACATATCATATGTTTAAATCTTGATGTTTACGAATAAAGTAAATTGGGTTAGGAACATCGTCATTCCCTCTATAATACACAATCCAAACTAGTCGATTAATAAATCAAAAATCGGTGGTTATACCAAAAAATATTTAACCACAAATCAAATTATATAATTATTACATTTCTGACCAAACTAATATTTAGCTTAAAATAGGATTAAAACGGAAGACTAAACTAGAAATAATTTACATTTCATTTAAAAATAAAATAAAATCATAAAATATTTATTTATTTATTTTTATAAAATTGAAATTATTCTAAAAATTAAATTTCTAATATTTATTTTAAATTATTATTATTATTTAAATAAAATTAATAATCGTGTAAATTAATTACTTTAAATATAATTGTTTTTTTTTCATATTATATAGGTTGTCAAAATATTCTTAATTATTTTATATTTGTTCAAATCTAGTCTAGTTCGATTTAGAATACAACTTTTAGATTTTATCAATGATTATTCATATTTATAAAGTTTGATATCTTCAAAACTCAATCTAAATTTTCTTTAATTTTCACCAATACATCATCATTTTATAGCATGGGTTACTCTTAAATAAAATTCGGATTAAAGTGATAAAATGTATAAGTAATAATAATACCCGAATGTAAAATTGTTTCATTTTTACCAAAAAGCATATGCAAGTCATGGGCATGTCCCTTAGAATAGGTGCATTAATTTTATTATATTGTTAAGTTATAGAATATGATTAATTGGTTGTTAAATGCATAAGCATTGAATCAATTTAAAGAGGCATATAATTGAATATATGAATTGGAAAGTAAGAGTATCGTGCACAATTAGTTGATTTACAGTTGTCAATGCAGACTTCTTCTGCTGGCAGCAACCACTAAACATGCGACAACCATTCCGGTCGGACCACTCAAATCAATTTTCATAAATATTATTTATGTTTTTGTATTGTATAAATAACTAATTATATTTATCCAATATAAAAATTCATGAATATATTTATTTTAAAATTGCGTACAACTAAATCAAAACTGCATATATATAATTGAATCAAAATTTATATATCATATTATATATTAGGTCGAATTTTATATATAAATTTGATATTTATCTCTTAAAAGTTAATTTTTTTTATTGATTCAGTTTAGCTTTAGGGAGAATATAAAATCTGATTTGAAGACTATGATAGAATCGTAATTTTTGAGGAAAAAAAAGTAAAACTGAACTTCTAAAAATATTTTAATAAATATATTAAAGTAATGTTTAGGGGAACATGGGCACAGTAGCCCCTGTCTACACACTTGTATTAATATAATTTTAATATCTTGTTATTCTTTAAATACTAAAACCAATTGCTGAAATAGTTTATTGTTATTTATTGTATGACAAGATATTTTTTGGATTTGCTGGATGATGGTTTATATTTGTGTTTCTATTTAGAATTTATTTAATTTTATTTGTTTGATATTTGAAATTATTATATATATATATATATATATGTATATTTGATTTTTTAAATATATCAAAAGATAACCAAATTAGGTTTAAATATATTAAAGGTCGATGCATTATTTTAAAATTTAAAATTTGATCATTGTATTTTATTTTTGTGAAATTGAATTCATTTACTATTGTTTATTTGAAAATCTTGGTCAGACAGTAACATGTTTGGGGAATAAGCCTACATTGTCCTCTTTACTTGAAAGAGTTGCCTAATCGAGAATGCTTTATTTTTCCTTTAAGGAAGCATTCATTAATCCCCATCTCATTCATGAATTTTCTTTTTTTTTAAAAAAAAATTGTTACCGACATCTCTTTCACGTACTAATTTTCTTACAAACGCCAACACAGATAGAACAACTTTATTTGTTTGTTTGTATTATTATATATATTAGAAGAAGGAAACCCCATCTTTATATTGTCTCTCAGCTTATTTCAATCTGCTACATTGGTACCCAGAGCAGTAAACTTTCTCTCTGGATTCCTCCTGCTCAGGTTAGTTTCCTCTTTCCTGCATCTGTCAGCTCTCATTTTAGTTTTCTTTAAGACTTCTATTGATCCATTCTTCTTTCAAGTTAAATGAGTGTTACTCTATATCTAGATCTCTTCTTTAAATGTCTGTTGATGTACATTGTGTGGTTTCTTCTTCCTTCCATTTTTCTACTTTTGGTTCTTGAACAACTTACTTTACTTCTAGTATGAAGTACCCAGCAGAAGGAAGGTTGAGTTCAAGCCATTTTGTAAATTCGATGGATTTGATATGTGTTTCTGTCTGAAAGTTGATTGCTTGGGGCATTTGGCGAGCTTGTTGAAGGAGCTCAAGAACAAAAAAAAGTGACCATATATATAAATTCTGTTTATGGTTCTCAATCTCCAAATTCCAATGTCATCTGAAATTGCATTGTTTTAGATCCTGTTTTAAGCTTGTTGTCTTATTATGGTTAACGAGTGTTCTCATTATTTGATTTGTTGGATGAGGTACTCAAGATCTGGTTTTTAGTTGCTTTTCATTCCTGCAGGAAACTGTAGATCTACTCTTATTTATAATGCATACTTGTTTTATACGGAAGATTGAGCTCTGAGATTCTGATCTAGATTGTGGTTTTTGTAGGAATTTGGAGAGCGGTCACGACTAAAGCAAAACCAAATTTCTGGGGGTTGGAAATGGAGTTTTCCAGGATTTTTATGATTAGTAGTTCTGTGTTGCTCTTATGCTCCTCCTTGGCATATGGTCAGGATGCTAGTCCTCCGGCTCCTGCCGCAATGAGCCCCAGTCTAACACCCGCACCGGCACCCTCACCGGCATATGTAAACCTCACTTATCTGCTCTCGGTGGCTGGTCCATTTCACACTTTCCTCGACTATCTTGAATCCACTAAAGTCATGGATACCTTCCAAAACCAAGCCAACTACACTGAACAAGGCATTACAATTTTTGTGCCGAAGGACAGTGCATTCAAGGCCCTTAAGAAGCCTTCTTTATCCAATCTCAGTGATGACCAACTTAAATCACTCATCCTTTTCCATGCCATGCCCAAATTCTACTCCCTTGCAGACTTCAACGACCTCAGTGCCAAAGGCCCTATCAGTACACTTGCTGGTGGCCAATACACTTTGAATTTCACAGACAATTCCGGCACCGTGCACCTCAATTCGGGATGGAGCAGAACAAAAGTCACCAGCGCTGTGCACTCGACTGATCCTGTTGCTATATATCAAGTTGATAAGGTACTTCTTCCAGAGGCGATCTTCGGCACAGATATACCTCCGATGCCTGCCCCTGCCCCAGCCCCTGATATTACACCCTCTGCAGATGCTCCATCGGCAGACTCCAAGGGAGCTGCTTCGCCATCCAAGTCTTCACCTTCAACTTCATCGTCCCATATGATAATGAACATGGGCATATGGAGCCAGCTGGTTTTGGCACTCTTTGGCGGGTGGCTCCTGTTCCTCTAAGATAGGGACTTCACCGAGTTTAATTTATGTTCAGAGGAGGAAGCATATCTGGGTTTCTGAATTTACTTTTGTTTTTTAAAACCATTTTTTCATCTATATGTCACTGAGATTATATGTTAAGAATGTGAGTTCTTGTGACAGTCACTGTTTCAGTTAAAATGGATGTATTATCATCTTTTATAAGAACACTGAATAAAGTTGCAAATTTTGAAGTAAAGTTGGTGCATCAAGATTTGCTTTTGCTGCTGCTAAATCTAGTATTAACATCAATTCTTTCAAGTTTACCTACAAATAGAGAGATCAAAGGAATCAACTCGAGCAAACGCAAGACACGAATAGAGAGATGTTGCTCGAACCGGAAACTTATAGGGAGAACAACACTCTTCTTTACCAATAAGGACACTCGATGAGTGCTAACCAGATCTAATTTTATAGAAGAGAATGTTTTTATTTTTTTTAATACTCCTTTAATTTTTTTAAGAGAAAATAACCTCAGTGACCAAAAATCTCATATAATATACGATTTTAACCAACTTTTTCCGGATTTGCCAAAATGACCAACAAAATCGCAATGCGATCGCTAATTCGCAACGCGATCTCCATTATCGCAAATTCGCGTTGCATTTCGCGTTGCGATAATTGAAAATCGCGTTGCGATGGTCTACAGTATCGTTGCGATTTTCCCAATTCGCAATGCGAATAAGTAAATCGCAACGCGAATTGGGAAAATTGCAATGCGATACTGACTATCGCAATGCGATACTTACTATCGCAATGCGATAATACAAAATCGCAACGAGATACTGACTTTCGCAACGCGATTCTGACTTTCGCAACGCGATAATACATAATCGCAATGCGATTTTCAAAGCGCCATTAGTATCCTGACCAAGTATTTTATTTTTAAATTCCAAACACGAATATTAATATATTGGAACACTGAACCGTCCACAGTATATCCCGTAATCGCAACTCATAACCTAAAACCTAAAATCACAACTCAGTCCCATCTCCATCTCTCACTCTCTCACCCATCTCCGACAAAATCCGTCCCCATCTCCGGCGAAATCCGTCTATCTCCATCTCTCAGAGCCACCCTCACAATCAGAAATGGAAAATCAACCAAATCAACCAACGATGGTTAGTTTTTTTAATTATTTTCTTTTTGAAATTTTTGTATTATTATTAGGTTTTTCATATTGAAATTGATGATAAGTTTACTGGTAATTTCAATAATAGATTAACCATTTCACTTAGATTGCTTATTAAATCAACCGAGAATCGCAACGCGATTTTAGTTTCGCGTTGCGATTCTCTCGTTGCGATAGTCAAATTCGCGTTGCGATAGTCATTTTCGTGTTGCGATTTTCATTTTCAGAAACTATTCTTCTTCTGCAAATTGAAACTTGAATGAATTGCATTACTTCAACCAAAAAACAAAGACAAATACGAAATTCACAGTGTTGCAAATTTAAGTTTGAATAATAAACTACTACTCTTTATGTTTATTATTGTTTTTGGTATATCTTCATAGTGTAGTTTTTGGTATATCTAACTTAGTATGTTTATTGTTTTTGTAGAACTTTTATTCGACTCAATTGACCTTAAGAAATAAAGTCAGCCTGGCCAAAACAATTGCGTCGAAGCTTTCACCTGCACAAAGAAAAATGTTTGAGGATACATGCTTCGGGCCATGGCTGAAAGTACAACATCCCGGTGGAGATGCGATGTTGACACACCTGTTTCTTCAAACCATGACTAGCGATCTACCAGAGACTATACAACGTCGTGATGAAGAGATATGGTTTGATTTTCCACCGGCGTATACGTGTTTTGGACGGGAGGAGTTTTGCTTAATCACCGGTCTACGCTTCAGACACGATGATGTAGGTCGGTACACTAGACACATTACCCGCCCATCATGGCTATCCCGGGTTTTTCTTGAGCTGGAGAGGCCGAATCTACACGTAGAAGACCTGACAAGATTGTTGAATAAGAAAGATGGTTTTACTCGGATGGATGACGTCGACGTTGTCCGAGTATGCCTTATAATTCTTTTGCATGCCGGCTTTTTAGGCAGAGAGGCCAGACAACCTATTCCAAATGATCTAATCAAATTGGTAGAAGACCTAAATGCGTGGAACCTGTTTCCGTGGGGCTCGTATTTATGGAAAGCTACATGGAATAAGTTATCGTCTGCCTTGGATGATCGAAAAAGTTTGCATGGCGATGGTTCCAAATACACTTTGACAGGCTTTATTTGGGCCTTTAAGGTAAGAATTTTTATATAATGTTTCCAAAATTATAAGTAATTATTTAACAATTACTAATGTTTGTTATTATATTGATTGTAGATTTGGATATTTGAGGCCTTTCCCGCCATGAAGACATATGCAATAAAAACTTCAAATGATATTCCCAGGGCTATTTCCTGGAAGAGGAAACGAACCTTGCAATGGAAAGATTTACTACGGTATACGACAATAAATAATGTAAGTTAACATAAATACTACCATATGTTTATAAACAAGTTATTACTAGTACACGTTTAACTTTGTTTGAGCTTTTATATTGTTAGGAGGCCAACACTCCTCTACAGAGGCTGACACTCATGGAAGCTGAGCTTGCCACTGATTGGTGGCAAGCTAGTAAGCATTTTTTTGATGGAACGGTTGATGAGCAGCCTCCATTTCGGGAGCCATCACCTCGCCCAGAGCTATCACCTCACCCAGAGCCATCATCTGATCGACCCGACTATACACCTCCACAACGACAGCCATCACCTATTCTGTCACATCATCAAGCCTCTTCTCCACCATCACCGCAAGATAGGCGACCGGAAAAGATGCCACGACGTTTATCTCCCTGTTCTCCATCTCCACCTCAACGGGATGAGTTAGGGGAGTTACGTGATGAGGTCAATGCCTTGCGTGAGGAGGTCGGTACTTTACGCAAAGACGATGGTGCATGGCGTGTTGAGGTGTCTACATTACGCGGTGAGGTAGCCGCTCTACATGAGATGGTAGCATCGTTTCAGAATGAGGTTCATACTCTACGCAACGAGGTAAGTTTAAGATTTTTCATACTCGTAATTCATTCGGTTGCTGCCAATACTGCTAAACTGTTTTTGTTAGTATTTGTTTTTGGTTTTGTTTTTGTCTTTTGGTTGAAGTAATGCAATCCATTCAAGTTTCAATTTGCAGAAGAAGAATAGTTTACTTTCGCAACACGAAAATGACTATCGCAACGCGGAAATGGCTATCGCAATGCGAAATGAAAATCGCAACGACAAAATCGCAATGCGAAATGAAAATCGCAACGACAAAATCGCAACGACAAAATCGCAACGCGAAATGAAAATCGCAATGCGATTTGTGTTTCGCGTTGCGATTTTGTCGTTGCGATTTCATTTCGCATTGCGATTTTGTCGTTGCGATTTTCATTTCGCATTGCGATAGCCATTTCCGCGTTGCGATAGTCATTTTTCGCGTTGCGATTTTAAGTTTCGTGCTGCGAAAGTAAACTATTCTTCTTCTGGAATGTTTATATATGTTGTCCTTTTAAATATTTATATAAGTGCTTACTTCTGGAATGTTATCTGAGCATTTTGTGAACTATGATAGAATAATGACTTGGGTGAATACAATGCTAGTTTGAAACATATTTGTCTTTGTTTAATATCATGTCTGTTTATTTACTAATTTATGTATTAATTTTTTTTAGCGGCCCGATAAGGTGGATGCTTTACGTCGGGTTTTCCTTGCACGACGGAGTTCACGCATCAGACGGCATGGACGTGCTATTACGTCTCCGTTCACCCCAATGGTGCGAAGACTCCGCAAGAAGAAGCCCGACTCACCTGTCATCCCTCAAGAGTCCCCTCCAATCGTTCAAGAGGCCCCTATCCTCCCTCAAGAGTCCCCCCTCACCGTTCAAGAGGCCACTGTCATCATTGAAGAGGTCCCTCCCACCATTCCAGAGCCCGATTCACATGGGGTAATATATCGAAGTATTGAGAAACCCCCACCGGTTCCGGACATGATGGATGAGAGTTGGCTCTCGTATGAGTTACCGGCTAGTACCCTTCCGGTATCTGAAGTGGAGAGGAGACAACTACCGGAAACAATTGTGGATAATACCCTTTGGGCTAAGACCGCAGTTGATTTTTATCTACATGAGCGGAGCCAAGGGTGTTATACTGACATAAGCAAACTCAACGATGAAATATTTTTGTTGCTTGATCGGTCTTGGTGGGGTGTGCTATTAGGGGTTGAAGACAGTGGCTATTTCGATGGGGAGGTAAGTATTATATTTGTCTTATATATGATTTTGATTAATTTTTTTTAAAATTAATGTAATTCACTAATATATGTATTTTTTTGTAAAACAGCATATCGATGCGTGGGTGTCACGTCTGCTAATAATAAGGAAGCTTAGGAAAAATAAAAAAAAATCACGATATACAATAATGCCGGCGGCTTTTCACGCAGTTCACTTGAAGAATCAACGAGATGAATCATTTTCGTTGGGCAACGGACAAGCTAAACTTTATCCTGCATGGTGGGAGGTCGATACGGTTAGTGTTTATTTTTTAAATTTTTTAAAGGTGTTCATAAATAAGTGCGCAAATAAATGAATTATAACTTATGATTGCAGGTGTTTATCCCTGTTTTGGAACGTCGTCATTGGCTTCTCGTCCAACTTCAGCTCCCATCCCTGAAGATAATAGTGTATGACAGCATGATAAATTACATATCACTGTCTGATTTGAGAGATATGATCAAAGGATGGAGCTCTCATTTGGCTAAATTCTTGGATGGGATTAATTATTGGACTCATTCTGGACACAAGAAGCCAAAGAAGTTCAATGTCACAGTTGTCAGAGACGAGACCGCGCCACAACAATCGCCGGGAGCCAGAGGGGATTGTGGTCCTCTCGTATGCTTGTGCTTGGCGCGTTTGACGACGGGAAGCACAGAGTTTCTACCTCCCACCGATAGAGATAGAGCTGCAGTAGGCTTGTGGTTTCGGCATTATATGGCTAGAGCAATATATTCGGAAGATAATAGTGTATGACAGCATGATAAATTACATATCACTGTCTGATTTGAGAGATATGATCAAAGGATGGAGCTCTCATTTGGCTAAATTCTTGGATGGGATTAATTATTGGACTCATTCTGGACACAAGAAGCCAAAGAAGTTCAATGTCACAGTTGTCAGAGACGAGACCGCGCCACAACAATCGCCGGGAGCCAGAGGGGATTGTGGTCCTCTCGTATGCTTGTGCTTGGCGTGTTTGACGACGGGAAGCACAGAGTTTCTACCTCCCACCGATAGAGATAGAGCTGCAGTAGGCTTGTGGTTTCGGTATTATATGGCTAGAGCAATATATTCGAGACGCTGCCTACCTGCATCCGCCTTATGAAAGTGCCCATTGTTAATTGGTAAGTCAAATACAAGTTTTGTTAACATATATTCTCCTTTTGGTTTGAAAATGTTTGGTTAAGTACCTAGAATTCAATAATTTGCTGTTTGTAGGTTTTAGATGTGTAGGAAGTCTTGTTTGAGCAAATGTTTGGTTTCTGCAGGTTAATCCTTAAGTGAGCTGCGTGAAATGGATGTACGGGGTCAAAAAGTTGTTGATTCATTGATTCAATTATTTATGAACAAATAAGAATTATTATTATTTTTTGATTGTTTAATTGATTTGTAAAAGATTATTTGTAAATGTTGATTTGTTTAATTGATGTGTACATAATTCTTATTTGTGCTTGTTTAATTGATTGAAATGTAATAGTTGATTTGTTGATTTTCAATCTGCATTATGTTGAAGGCAAAACAGACTATCGCAACACGAAACTGACTATCGCAACGAGAAAATCGGAATACGAAATGAAAATCGCAATGCGAAATGAAAATCGCAACGAGAAAATCACAATGCGATTTTCATTTCGCATTGCGATTTTCTAGTTGCGATAGCCATTTTTGCGTTGCATTTTTTCATTTCGAATTGCGATAGCCAGTTTTGTGTTACGATAGCCATTTTCGCGTTGCGATTTCCCCGTTGCGATAGTCAAATGAATGTCTAATAAGTGATAACAACTGAACAGATCATAGCAATGTTCAAACTCAAGTTACTAATACATGCCTAACTGAAAATGTTAAAAGTGCACACATAAAATACACATAATACAACGTTTGCATTTAAAAATCACCTAAGTTAACAGTCCCAAAAGGTGAAGCCGGTTGTGATTGGGATTTTGAAGATGATTGCGATTTTTAGAATCTCGTTGCGAAAGTCAGAATCTCGTTGCGATTTTGTATTATCTCGTTGCGATAGTCAGTATCGCATTGCGATTTTCCAAATTCGCATTGCGATTTACTTATTCGCATTGCGAATTAGGAAAATCGCAATGCGATACTTACTTTCGCAACGAGATAATACAGAATCGCAATGCGATTTTCAAAGTTCGCAATAGGTTTTAGTTTCGCAACACAAATTTTTTGTGTATATATCTACGCATAAGCAACAACTCATAACCTAAATCCCTAAATCGCAACTCATTCCATCTCCATCTATCACTCTCTCCGGTGACATCCGTTCATATATCCGTTCCTACATCCTTCCCCATCCGGCAACAGGTCTTAGTTTCGCAGCTCGTTTGTTTAGTAAATTAATTTACAACCATGAAATCATCTAATGTTGATCATGTTTGGATAGATTTGTGTTTTGGAGGGTCATGGGAGAATGTTCATGGTGTTTTACAATATATGCCTTTACCCATGAATCTTCAACTAAAACTGTCATTAAAAAAGTTAACTTATGAAACTCTAATGTTACGTGTTTCAAAGAAATTGAATTTAGAGCCCCTAAGTGGATTTAGGCTATCTTATCAGAGGAATGGTAAAGTTTATTTGTTAACCGACAATGAAGATGTTGAACGATTCATTGCTTACATTAGTGTTTCAAGTGATGATGTTACATTGTATGTTGTTAAACCTAGAAGTAGTATTGTTGGGTCAGTAGCGGGTAGTAATCAACTAAGTTTTTCTCAAAACCCACAACCTTTCTCTAATCCAAATCCCAATCAACTTTCAACACCAAATTTCGGTTTTCGTATTGACCAATTAGACGATGATGAGCCAAGAGAAAAAATTGTGAGTACTAGTCAGTATTCGAAATTTGATCTTGGTCAATACCCGGACTTTGATATTGGTCAATACTCGGATTTTGATGATGTTTCAGAAGAAGAAACATACCCTGCGTGTAAAGATTTTGATATTGGTCAATACCCGAATTTTGATGATGAAATAACCGTTGCCGAGGAAGATGTTGTTGATGATAATGAGGAGGAAGTGGAGGCTGTGAATAAACATGTTGAACATCCATTCTGTAATTCATATAATCCTGAAGAAGAAAAAAAAGAAGAAAAAGTCCCCGAAGAAAAGAAAATGCCACGGGAGTATAACTGGAATATGCCAGAATTACTTCAGATACCGGAAGAAGAGTTGGTAAAGAAAGCAGTTGATTGTTACACAAAAGTTATTCGTATCAAGAAAGATTATTGTTTTGATACAAATGAAGACTTAAAGATAGCTTTGTATACGAAATGTGTGGAAGATGGCTATCAACTAAAAGTTAACAAATCAAGCAAAGATCGTTTCGAAACAAGGTGTATGATTAACAAAAACTGTAAGTGGCGTATGATTGCAAAGAGGATAAAAGATTGCGAAATGTTTCAAGTTGACTCATTTCTGTTAGTTACATGCATTTCACATTTAAATGATTATATTTCTTGTGTATATTATTTTGTAGATTCGTTCGTTTATTACTTGCATGCGCCCAGTTATTATAGTTAACGGAGCACATTTGAAAGGTCGATACCTTAGAGTAAACTTATTAGCAGTAGCCATGGATGCTAACAATGGGATATTGCCAATAGCTTACGGGGTTGGCAAATCTGAAACCTCTGATTTATGGACATGGTTTATGGGGCATCTTAGGGATTGCATAGGTCCTATTAGCAATCTGACAATCATATCCGATAGGGCAAACTCAATTGACAACGCTGTTAGAAGGTGTTTCCCAGATGCTTTTCATGGACTTTGTGGTGTTCATTTGTATAGAAATCTAAAATCAAGGTCTGCTGGTATAAAAAAACACAAATGGACATACTGGAATGCTGTAAAAGCTTATCGGGAAGTGGATTTCAATAAGCATATAAACTGTTTAAGACGTGTTTTGCCTCAGTGTGCTCAAACACTAGAAGATGTCGGGTTTGAAAGATGGTCAAGAGTACATCGACTTGGAGCAAGATATGGTTTCATGACGTCTAATAGTGCAGAATCAATCAACGCTCTAAGTCGTCATTCCCGGAAATTACCCATTACTATGTTAATGGAGTTTTTTTGAGCCTCTATTCAACAGTGGTACTACAAGAAAAGAAACCATGCATGTATTATTTCTTTGAATTCGTAACTTATCATATATTTTACTAAGTATTATTTATTTAAATTTACAGGAACATTGGAACATCGTGTTACACCATGGACTGAAAAAAAGATAACGAAACGTGTTGTGAAGTCAACGTCATAGAGAGTTGAACCATGTTCAAACACTTTGTTTGAAGTACTGGATAATAACTTAAATGAGCTTGTCGATCTAAATGCAAGAACGTGTAGTTGTATGAAATGGCAAACATCTGGTTATCCGTGTGGCCATGTTATAAAAGTTGCTCTTCATCTAAACCAAGATGATTCAAGCACATACGCTATGGATTGCTACACTACAGAAGTATATCGACAGACTTATGCCGAGATTGTCTACCCTATTCCACATCCTTCTGAGTGGGACATACCAGATGACTTACAAACAGTTTTGCCACCATCCATGGACAGAAGGCTACCTGGCCGACCAAAAAGTCACGATCGTATACCGTCTAAGGGTGAAGAGAAGAAGAGATCGACATGTAGTCGGTGCAAGGAAAGTGGTCATACAAGGTTGACATGTGGATCACCAGTGCCATCACAATCATCTTTTCCTCTACCAAAATATGGATCATCATCAAAATCCAAAGCTCATATGGTGTCAAGAAAAAGGCAATCAAAATCGCAATCATCTTTAAAATCCCAATCACAACTGGCTTCACCTTTTGGGACTGTTAACTTAGGTGATTTTTAAATGCAACCGTTGTATTATATAGATTTTATGTGTGAACTTTTAACATTTTCAGTTAGGCATGTATTAGTAACTTGAGTTTGAAAATTGTTATGATATGTTCAGTTGTTATCACTTAATAGGCAATCATCTTAATGTCTATCGCAACGCGGAAATTACTATCGCAATGCGAAATGAAAATCGCAACGAGAGAATTGCAATGCGAAATGAAAATCGCAACGCTAATTTCGCAATGCGAAATGAAAATCGCAACGAGGGAATCGCAATGCGAAATGAAAATCGCAACGCGAATTTAATTTCGCGTTGCGATTTTCATTTCGCATTGCGATAGTACTTTTTGCCTTCAACATAATGCAGATTGAAATCAACAAAATCAACCATTACATTTCAATAAATTAAACAAGCACAAATAAGAATTATGTTAACATCAATTAAACAAATCAACTTTTACAAATCACCTTTTACAAATCAATTAAACAATCAAAAAATAAGCAATAATTCTTAGAGAAAATAACACTTCTACTATTGAATCAACTTTTGCAGCCATACATCATTTTCACGCAGCTCACTTCTGAGATTAACCTGCATAAACCAAACATTTGCTCAAACAACACTTTCTACACATCTAAAACCTACAAACAGCAAATTATTGAATTCTAGGTACTTAACCAAACATTTTCAAACCACAAGCCTATAAACATATCAATTGTTTATGGACATTTTTATAACGCGGATACAGGTAGGCAGCGTCTCGTATATATCGATCTAGCCATATAATGTCGAAACCACAAGCATACTGCAGTTCTATCTATATCGGTGGGAGGTAGATACTTTATACTTCCTGTGATCAAACGGTCCAACGCCAAGTATACTAGAGGACCACAATCCCCTCTGGGTCCTTTCGTTTGTTGTGGTGCGGTCTCGTCTCTGCTAACTGTAATATTGAGCTTCTTTGGCTTCTTGTTTCCAGAACGAGTCCAATAATTTATCGCATCCAAGAATTTAGCCAAATAAGAGCTCCATCCCTTAATAATATCTCTTAAATCAGCCAATGATATGTAATTTATCATGCTGTCATATACTATTGCCTTAAGGGATGGGATCTGAAGCTCGACGAGAAGTCAATGGTTATGTTCCAAAACAGGGATAAACACCTGCAATCATAAGTAATAATTCATTCATTTGCGCACTTATTTATGAATACCTTTAAACTCAATCTAAAATAAACACTAACCTTATCGACCTCCCACCATGCAGGATAAAGTTTAGCTTGTCCATTGCCCAACGCAAATGATTCATCTCGTTGATTCTTCAAGTGAACGGCGTTAAAAGACGTCGGCATAATTGTATATCGTGTATTTCTTTTATTTTCCTTAAGTTTCCTAATTATTAGAAGACGTGACACCCACGCATCGATATACTGTTTTACAAAAAAGACATATATTAGTAACTTACATAAATTTACAAAAAAATAATCAAATTAAAATATAAGAAAAATATAAGACTTACCCCTCCATCGAAATAGCCATTGTCTTCGACCCCTAATAATACGCCCCACCAAGACCGATCAAGCAACAAATAGATATCATCGTTGAGCTTGCATATGTCAGTGAAACACCCCTGGCTTCGCTCATGTAGATAAAAATCAACTACGGTCTTAGCCCAAAGGGTGTTATCCAGAATTGTGTCCTGTAGTTGTTTCCTCTCCACTTCAGATACCGGTATGGTACTGGCCGGTAACTCATACGAGAGCCAACTTGAATCCATCATGTCCGGTACGTCAGAGGGTTTCTCAAGAATCCTACATATGACTCCATGTGAATCGGGCTCTTGAATGGTGGGAGGGACCTCTTCAACGATGACAGTGGCCTCTTGAACGGTGGGAGGGGACTCTCGAGGAATGATAGGGGCCTCTTCAACGATAGGAGTGGACTCTTGAGGGATGACAGGCGAGTCGGGCTTCTTCTTGCGGTGTCTTTGCACTATTGGGGTATACAGAGACTTAATAGCACGTGCACGCCGTCTGATGCGTGAACTCTGTCGTGCAAGAAAAACCCGACGTAAAGCATCCACCTTATCGGTCTGCTAAATAATTAAATACAAATATCAGTAAATAAACATACATGATATTTAAACAGTGAAAACAAAGACAAACATATTTCAAACTTTCAACCAAAAGACAAAACAAAGACAAATACTAACTTCACAGTGTTAAAGAATACACAGTTTAGCAGAATTGGCAGCAACCGAATAAATTTACTTCAACCAAAAGACAACAAAAAGACAAATACTAACTTCACAGTGTTAATAAACAGTTTAGCAGTATTGGCAGCAACCGAATAAATTTACTAAGCAATCTAAGTGAAATGGTTAATTTAAGTGAAATTACTAGTAAATTTATCATCAAGTTAAATATGGAAAATCTTAAACTTACCTCGTTACGTAGAGTATGAACCTCATTCTGCAACGATACTACCATCTCACGTAGAGCGGCAACCTCACCACGTAAAGTAGACACCTCCACACGCCATGCACCATCGTTATCGCGTAGAGTACCGATCTCCTCACGCAAGGCATTGACCTCATCACGTAACTCCCTTGACTCATCCCGTGGAGGTGGAGAACAGGGAGATAGAAGTCGTGGAATCTTTGCCGGTCGCCTATCATGAGGTGATGGTGGAGAAGAGGCTCGATGATGTGACGGGATAGGTGATGGCTCTCGTTGTAGAGGTGTATAGTCGGGTTGATCAGGTGATGGCTCTGGGTGAGGTGATGGCTCTCGAAGTGGAGGAAGTAGAGGCTGCTCATCATTCGTGCCATCAAGAAAACGCTGACTATCTTGCCACCAATCAGTGGCAAGCTCAGCCTCCGTGGGTGTCAGTCTCATTAATGGAATGTTGGCCTCATAAAAATATAAAAACTCAAACAAAGTTAAACGTCTACTATTAATAACTTGTTTATATATGATAGTATTTGTGTTAACTTACATTATTTATTGTCGCATATGGTATTAAGTCTTCCCAATCCAACAGACGTTTCCTCTTCCAGGAAATAGCCCTGGGAATATCATTTGAAGTTTTTATTACATATGTCTTCATGGCGGGAAAGGCCTCGAATATCCAAATCTACAAACAATATAATAACAATCATTAGTAATTGTTAAATAATTAATTATAATTTTGAAAACATTATATAGAAATTCTTACCTTAAAGGCCCAAACAAAGCCTGACAAAGTGTATTTCAACCCATCGCCCCGTAAACTTTTGCGGTCATCAAAGGCAGACGACAACTTAGTCCAGGTAGCTTTCCATATATACGAACCCCACGGAAACAGATTCCATGCATTTATGTCCTCTACCAATAATATTAGCTCCTGAGGAATAGGTTGTCTGGCCTCTCTGCCTAAAAAGCCGGCATACAAAAGTAGTAGAAGGCATACTCGGACAACATCGACGTCATTCATCCGAGTAAAATCATCTTTCTTATTAAACAATTTCTTCATGTCGTCGACGTGTAAGTCCGGCTTCTCTATTGACTCATCAGGAAAAACCCTGGATAACCATGATGGGCGGGTGATATGACGAGTGTACCGGCCTACATCATCGTGTCCGAATCGTAGACCAGTGATTAAGCAGAACTCCTTCCGCCCAAAAACAAGTATACGCCGGTGGAAAATGAAACTATATCTCCTCCTCACCACGTTGTATACTGTCGGGTAGATCGCTAGTCATGGTCTGAAGCCACAAATGGGTCAAATTAGCATCTCCACCCGGATGCTGTACTCTCAGCCATGGCCCGAAGCAGGTTTCCTCAAACAATTTTCTTTGTGCAGGTGAAAGCTTCGAAGCAATTGTAGTGGCTAGGCTAACTTTATTCCTTAATGTCAATGAAGCCGAAAAAAATTTCTACAAAAACAATAAACATACCAAGTTAGATATACCAAAAACTAAACTGTCAAGATATACCAAAAACAATAAACATAAATAGTAGTTTATTCTTGAAACTAAAATTTGTAACACTGTTTTGTCTTTTGGTTGAAATGAAAATCGCAACGAGATAATGAGAATCGCAACGCGGAAATGACTATCGCAATGCGATTTTGGTTTCGCGTTGCGATTTTTATTTCGCGTTGCGATAGTTATTTCCGCGTTGCGATTTTCATTCTCGAAACTATTCTTCTTCTGCATTACTTCAACCAAAAGACAAAACAAAGACAAATACTAACTTCACAGCCTAAACAGTTTAGCAGTATTGGCAGCAATCGAATGAATTTAATAAGAAATCTAAGTGAAATGGTTAATCTATTATTGAAATTACAAGTAAACTTATCATCAATCTCAATATGAAAAACCTAAAATAATGCAAAAATTTCAAAATAAAAATAAAACAAAACTAACCCTCGGAGGTTGATTTTCCATTTCTGAATGATTGTGAGGGATTTTTGACTGTGAATGGTTGTGAGAGATTTCGCCGGCGATGGGGACGGAAATCTTCGGAGATGGGGACGAATTTCGACGTAGAGAGTGAGAGATGGAGATGGGACTGAGTGTTGTGATTTTGGGTTTGAGGTTATGAGTTGCGATTACTGTGGACGGTTCAGTTTCCGATTTATTAAGAAAAAATTCGTGTTTGGAATTTGAAAAAAATACGCGTTAATACGAATGACGCTATGTAAATCGCGTTGCGAAAGTCAGAATCGCGTTGCGAAAGTCAGTATCTCGTTGCGATTTTGTATTATCGCATTGCGATAGTCAGTATCGCATTGCAATTTTCCCAATTCGCGTTGCGATTTACTTATTCGCATTGCGAATTGAGAAAATCGCAACGATACTGTAGATCATCGCAACGCGATTTTCAACTATTGCAACGCGAAATGCAACGCGAATTTACGATAATGGAGATCACGTTACGAATTAGCGATCGCATTGCGATTTTGTTGATCATTTTGGCAAATCCGGAAAAAATTGTTAAAATCGTATATTATATGGGATTTTTGGTCACTGAGGTTATTTTCTCTTTTTTTAATGTCGTAATTTCTCATAAAAAAGTGTTATCAAGTATAAAAACACTCTTTCTTATATATTAAAAAAATTATAAAAACACACAAAACTGTTTGTACTAAGAAATACACCATGCTACAAATGAGATGCTTATTTTTCTATCAAATATACTATAGAGAGGTAAAAAGAAAGAGAATATCCATGGTGTTCATATCAAGCAAAGACAAGATGATGAAAAGAAAACAGAGCTTATGTAACATAATCATGGCCATCAGCAGCTGAAGGGAGAGATTTTTCTTGTTCTGCAACAACCATAAGCATCTCTAGGCGCTTATCAAAAAGTAGAGCACTTTCATCCCTCTCGTCAAGCTCAGCACCTTCAGCTTCAAGCCATTTTTCTCGAAGATCATCAAGAAGATTGGCTTGGTCTGTATTAATCACAGCTCCTGGGGCACTTGGAACTGTCGTCCGGAGTGATGAATCTCCAGATGGTGGTGGCAGTGTCAAAAGCATTGCTCGGAACTCACATGTGTCCGCAAATGTCTCAAAGTTGCAAGCAATCATATCTAGACAATAGTCTCGTATCTTCAGAACACCATACCTACACGTGAATTAAAATTCTGAAATAAAAAACATTTATATCCATAACGGCTAGGCCAAGGCTGATAATGACATTAGTTTATCTTTAGACAGGTACAAAAGTTCCGACCAAAAAAGAAAAGAAAACACTTTAAACCAGTTTTGAACTCAGTACCTAATCTTTTGATTCAATTGTTCTGTTAAGGAAGATGCACCACTTCTATGAGATAATATCAGAATCTAAACGGCCTACCTACACACCGGAAAGCAATTGCTGAAACATTCCAGCAGACCAAGTAAAGCTGCATGTAAAGAGTCTACAACTCCCAAAGCTCCATTTAACAAGCAAACAAATCATTTCATTACTGCACTTTCATTCTAAAGCCACGCAAGTACAAAATCCATTCCTAGACCAGAAAGAGTTCTAATTTAATGATAATTACCCATTCAAATAATGTTTAATAAAATAATACATTGATCTCATACTTCAGACTTCAGAGGAAATAAAAGGTAGATAAACCATACATGTCAGATAGCATCAGCCAATGGCACAATTCAGCTGGTGAGACCATCTCTAGATGTGGCAGCAGTACATCAGCTACAGCACGCTTCAAAGGAAATAATAGATAGCGAGAAGCGGCATCAAACATTTCTTCCGCCTGATTAATTGGAAAAGTTAAAAGTTAAATTTTAACTGATATATATATATATATATATAAACCATTTTCCTAAGACAATACAAAATACCTGATCTGGATCTATATCTGTCAAACCATCAGTGTACCTGAAGAAGTTATGGAGCTATTATAAGTTGCATGTAGTTATGACAGAGTATGAAGAACAAAATCATACATTAACTAAAGCACACTTGACCATCCCTAAAAGAATATCAATTAATAGAACCAATTTCTAAATACTTTGTACTATTTTAGAAAAACAAAACCCTAGATTTGAGTTACAGTACTAACTACTGAAGTAGAAAGTAAGAAGTTAGAGGCGAGGAAAATATTTACATATACTCGATCATTTTCTCAAATGCCTCAGCACTCAAACCACGTTCTTCAAGATATGGAAGGGTATCGCTTGGTAATGCATCTTTCCCTTCATGAAATTCTTTCATACGAGTCAATCTTGTTTTAAAATATTCTGATCTTGATGCTAAAACAACTTGATGGCAACGGAAAATCCTTTTATCAACTCTTACACAAATATCTGCAAGATCATCTAGAGAGTCACTTAACTGCATAGCACCAACATGAGGCAGTAATCTGTCAACACCAATGTCTAGGCTGTTTTCCTTGGATGACTGTGCCAGTGAAATTTGAAGGATTCGATGCAAGGAAGCAGGAAGCCGGTCTTCCTCAGGAAGGGACAGGCCCTGTAAAATAAACCGTTTTTGAGAGTTGTCGACATCTCTCAATGCTTTGTATTCAGCATATTTTTGGTGAATCAGTTCTTTCTCTAGAATCCTTTGTAACGATTCACATTTGCATACTTTACAAATTCTCACAAGATCCTCCATATCATCTACAGCAACCTCTAGTCTGTCAGAATAAAAGAAGTGGATGAGACTATAGAGAGCAGGATAAGACAACTTTTCTCTTGAAAATCGCACTTCATTGCGATCTTTCCAGTCTGTTTCAAACTTTCTCCTAAAAAATGGAGAGCGGGAACTTAAAATAACTCTATGAGCCTCAATGGGTCTGCCTTGCACAAAAAATACAACATCTGGTGGGAAATAATAGGAACTTGATGCCCCATTCGATGCAAAACCTGAATCAATATCCAAGGTCGTGTCAGACACACACATGCATATTTTTCTCAGACGAACAATACTTGCAACGAAAATGAGCTGATATTTTGGGACCCAATAAATTAACAAAGCAACATCTACAAAATTGCAATTGACTTGAGATTTCATCAAAGATTTCAGTGTTCCGTTATTTTCTGATATTCATACTTGCAAAGCTTTCAACAACGATTGAAATGCAAATATAGGAGAAGCAAAAGTGCTCTTTCAGAGCTAGCTTTCACATTTACTTCATTAAGAAAACAGATTGCCTCTGATGGCTAAATATAAAGAAATTTTGAGCCATTCATGCTAGATGTTCACTTTAGAAAATGGGGGTGGGGTGGAGGGGGGACAGGGTCTAATAGCTCCATTCCACGAAAGATTTAAAAATTTTACTCAAAACTAATAACCATGAGCTGATAGAAACTTATGAAATACCACCAGGCCCTAACAATTCCTTGGTTTATATTTTGGATAAGTATCCCCAAGCATTTAGAAGTCAATTATCCTCAAAGTGGATCACAACACCATATAACTTACAACCATTCTCAAATCTTAGCATCAGGGGTAAAAGAAAATCAAGATGTTGGAAACACAAGACACCATTTCTTCAATCTTGAATTATTGATGCAAATTTAATTAGGAAAAAATGAAGAGAAAATGAGTGAAATGAAGAAATTACTCGGCCAAATCAAGAAAAAAAGAGAAGAAATTCTTAGCCCACAATTTGAAATCTTTCAATAATTATATATGAGAAGCAACGATAGATATTCAATTCCCCGTAATTGTGTAAATTCATTGGCACATTACTTAGTTTTAAATTTTTATCTAACCCTAGTGAAAAGAAGTTACTTTTCATTCTATAAACCACTTCTATTTATGAAGCCTTTCCCTTTTCTTTTCTCCCCTATAAATTCAGAAAATTTAGTTTCGAACTTCACATTGGTTTTGTAACCGTGATTCACCAATGCATCAAACTCCACTAAACTAACAGCATTCATCAAGCAATTCCAAAGTGGAAAGCAGCAATACGACAAAAATCAGTCAAGCCACATTTCACCACTAAATTAAGTAGCATATCAGCTTGATCCAAATAAACCCAAACCCAGAATTAAGTAAAAAGTAAAACTGACCCGAAACCTGGAAATGTAGCCCACTCTCAGTAGCCTGGTCGATAAAACCCCGATTAGCCTCACAGCTCAAGAAAGTATCTCTGAGGGCACCCTGCAAGGGTCCAAGAGGCGGCGGACGAGCCTCGAAAGCCTTGAGAAGTTTCCTAACCTTCAAGTTCAAAGCAGCATAGTGACACCTATCCCCATCGAAGGTATGCTCGGAGCATATAGCCCCATTCTCCAGTAACATACGGGCGGCATCCAAGTGTCCAGCTAAGCAAGCATAGTACAAGGCAACGGAGTCCCAATTATCTCGGGCGTTAACGTTGACGCCGGACTCGAGCAGATAACGGAGACGGTCAACGTCACCGGCACGGGAGGCCTCGAATATGTCTCCGTTGGGAACCTTTTTGAGTGGGACGGAGGCGGTGAAGTCAGAGGCGTCAAGGTCTATGTCGTCGAGTTCCGAGAAATAAGGTGAAGGTGGTGAGGGCATTTGGGAAACTGTAATGGCTATTGTTGTGGCTGTGGGGAGAGAAATTTTTCTGTATGTGTTTCGGCCTTGGGCTCTTATTGCGGGTGGATGGAGGGAGATCTGTCTTTTGGGCCTCTTTTTTTTATAGATCATTACTTCTGGATTTCTTGCAATTTGTCCTAATTGTCTCGTTAAACACAACTAATAATACCTTTTGATGTTTTAGATAATAATTTGGGTTAATTGCACCCCACATTTCAAACTATGATTCACTTTTTAATTGTTCCTCAATGTAGTAATCGAATAGTTTCACGTTTCAATGGTTGCTACAGAAAAAATGTCATTGTTCTTTGTAAATAATCTGTGTTCAAATAATTTTATTTATAAATTGTTCTGATTTTATTTAAGACTAAAAAAGAATATATATTTTTTCATAGAATCATATTAAAAATGCTCAAAAAATGTAATGCACAATCAGATCCTTTCGTCATCTAAATTATCAATTTGGGTGTTAAAAACTAATTTGAAGTTGAAGTAAACCTCTCCAAGCTTTCCTATCGTTCAATTGGATAACTTCTCCATCTCGACTTTTGTAGACCCCAAACGGAGATTCTCAACACTCGATATTCCCTTCTAGTGTCGCAGCTTTGCCACATCTTTCTAGGCCTCTGTCACATACTTTTTAACATCAGTAACTTACCTTTGAGCTCATTTACCTTCTTGAGCCTCACTTTAAGCAATTGTAAGCTCTCGCTTTGCATATTTCAACTCCGTTTTCAATGTCACGTTCATAGAACTTGAAACTTACAATTTGAACTTCTTAGTCCCAATCGCTTCTTCCCATTTACTACCCCATGAAGAAGTTTTTACAAAGGTAGAGTCAAGCTTATCCTCCGCTAATATTGGTAGTCTCGCCAAGTACCTTAGAAACTTCCGCATAGCAGGGCCTGCAGAAGTTCGAAAGAGACCTAAAATCAACAATTCCTTTAGACACCCCTTAAAGGAAGCTACAAGTGCACGACATAAGATTATAATAAAAATGCCCAAACAATAAGACTTAGAAACCGGAGCACACCCATCTACAACCATTTTTTGTCCACCAAAACCTTTTACCATTTTGAAATCGTGCTTTCTTGACCTCAACCTCGAAATGCCCCATTTCACCCACAAGCTCAAGGGGAACCGCTTTTATCTTTTTCCCAACTTGCATAAATTCAACGGCTAGATCCATACTTAGTATCCTTTTGAGGCTTGGATCACACTCTGTCATGCAATCTAGCTTCAGATTTGTTGAAACCTTGGAAGGATTACCTCCATGTTAACGACCAAGGGTAGTTTTAACTTTCTCTAGGAACTAGATAGAGCGGAAGAGGACTAGGGAATGTCCTTTTGGATAGTCCAGTTCATCTAGTCGAACTAGTATTCGGCCGCCACACCCAACGACCTTGTCGAAGTTATCGTCAAGCAAGCCCTCCGACCTTCGATTTATCTCCTTCTTCAAAACGTTCCCATCATCAGGCCCAAAAGCCCTGGAAAAACCCATGGGTGTTTGTCGATCTGACCAAGGTCTCTGAGGGCAATGACAAAAAGGCGAGTGGAGTATCATAATCCCCTGGACTCTGGTACTGCCTTTAGTAATATTTACAAACTCATCTGTACCTTCGTACGACCACACGTCTCTAAAACTGAGAATGCCTGGTGGATATTCCCCACCGACCATATCATCTCCGACCTTAAACTCGTTAGGGTTATTTTTCTTAAGAAAATATATGAAAATAAATTCTAGATGGGGATTATATCCAGCAATCTAACCATACACCTTTCTTCAACACAACAAATTACTTCCTCTCCTCATTTTCTAATCCTTGAATGGAGGTCCTGGCCCACTAACCATGTATACTTCATCGGAGAGAGAATCCAAACCCTCAAAGGAACCTTTGAATCATTTTACTGAATCTAGAATGATCCAAGCTCAGCCTCAATTTAATAGTCCAACTTACAATAGGCTCCCTAATCTTGAACATATTCCCACACTTAGCCACATTATTGAGGGTAAACAAATTGTGCAATATAGCCACAGAAAGCACCCACTTATCGTTCCAGTAGAAAATTAAATAACCTACTAGAATCCTCCAAGAAACCCCGACTAATTGACCCGGAGCTACTCCATAAGTTTCAATACATCACTCACAAAGTTGTGCACATGAAAAATAAAATTCGACCTCCAAAACAAGAGTGGGAGATAAACCACTATGGGTCCCTATTTATCCATCGTCATAATCACTCATATGTTACGAATCACAGGGAACAATACACTCAAATTCGTACTTCTCCCATAATATCAAATGGCTCAGTAAATAAATTCTTAACCTCAAGTCAACGAGTTTTGCACTCGAATGTCCCGCCATCCACTGGTTCACCTCTCCTTTCTCCTCTAATTTCTTAACATCATTCATGCTACTTTTTTTCATAACCATTGCAAGCTAATTCAAGCGAAAAACAAAGAAAACTTTATTGAGATTTTGCAACAATACAAGAGCATAATATAAACAATGGGATTTAGGGTTGTTACTCGAATCGTTCTTAAATAGTTGAATAAAACATGTCCCCAACAGTCAAAACGTCGCACCATTCCACTACATTAGGCACAAGACACCGCGTATTTAAGCCTGCAAGTTGTTCAAAAAATAATCATTGTGACGTTTCTTAAAAGAACGGTCTATTAAATGCCAATAAAGCTTCAACAGATAAATCTCAGGTCAAGTCATTCTACAGTGTTCTCTCGACTAAGAGAGGACAAATGTCATACCTCTTTCAAATCTCTTTTGCAAGGTTGCTCTATGCATATCAGGTGCTCCAGGGAACCCCACCTCCAAGAATAAAGACTTAAGAGTTGTGCACCCCTCATAAAACTCAAATGATCTATCAATGTTAAATCTATCAACTGCTCATATCTATTAAGCTTGTCAATCTAGGAGTAGTCACAATTATCTTATACTTGACACTGACAGTAAACGTCACTATAAAACTTCTCGATCAAGATCGAGAAAAACCGGCTAGAACCTACCTCAACCATCTTTAACCATTCTTTCACTCTTTTCCTACCTTATGAGAGTAGAGTACACAAATACCGACCAACAATCGTATGACCATCGATTATGATTCTATATCCAAACCAAATAAAATGAATTGTTAACAATTGATATAATTCATTTATTTCTACCAATAAAGTTGATAATGTGGCGTATATAATTTATAGTACATTATACATGTACAACCATTTTTTTAACTTTATGAATATTTAATTAACTGTGCGTGACTTCATCGATGTAATAGTTTTTCTAAGAAAAAATAGAGACAATCATAGGGATAAATGAAAATGAAATACTGAAAGTCAAAGAAATTAATCCTCGGGCGCAATGCTAGCCGTGTTGTTTTGGTAGGATCCGACACACTCCACGTAAACAAATGTTGCCATGTTTTTCTCTCTTTAGAAATCCTCACTTTTAATTTATTAATACTAAATATAGGAATTGATCTACAATCCTAGAAAAATTAAAGAAGTAGGTAATTTTTATTAAATTATGTTTATGAACATAAATTAATTTACTTATATTGTGTAGTTGTAATATAAGAAATCTCATCTTAGTTACATTATTTGGGGAAATAAAGTAAGAAAAGATTGTTGGAATCATTTAATCTGAAGGGCCGCTTATGTTAATTAATAATTAATTAAGAAGGTGGGTGAAGGTTGAATTAATTAGCAGTGAAAGCGACGCCGACGCTGATGCAGAACTGTACCGGTTTTGCTTAAATTCTCGTCAGCTTCGATTTAACACTGTACCAACAGACCACATTATGTAGGAGCTAGCTGCAGGCCACACTATTCTGCAATTTTGAGACTATTTTCATTGAATTTCAATTTCCTTAGAAATTTCAGATTCAAACAATTATATTTATAAAATGAATGCATATTTATTATCAACGAATTAAAAAAAAATTAAACAAATATACCTTTCGTAACATCATCAAATGACAAGAACGTGGGATGGTACTGAAACATTTTCCTTTCTGTAGTATATCTGCAATCATATATGAATGTTGATGCAAAAAGAACAGGGAAAATGAATCTCTGGTTCTGAATACATATCTGCCGAATCTGCTTAATTTTAACAAGAGAGTTACATACATACATGTTTAAAATTCTCATTATCAAGAAAAGGATCACGTGATGAAAGAAAAGAAGAAAACAAACCCAGAACAGAACAGGAAAAAATGCCTGGCTTTCCCATGTACGCCAAAGAAAAAATTTCGAATATATATAGATGGATGGATAGATAAATAAATTCTTCACCTCCAAAATACCGATAAATCTTCTAACGAGCCAAACTTTTCGACCACTGATCAGTATGTGGCCAAGCTAGAAAGCATTTCCGTCTCTTGCAAGCAACCGATAACATCGTATTTCTTCCTCTTCTTCATGATTCAAACCACAATTTGAAATGTGGAAATGGAAGGAAGGGATTATGGACTTGTCAAAGGAGAAAGAAATGGGGAGGGTTTGTTGTTGTGTAGGACTTAACGCAAAACAAGTTCAAGATAAAATTAAATAAATAATGTAAGAAGCTAGCTAGGTAAAAGGGAAGAAAGGTGTTCCCAAGAAGACGACGAGCGTTTTCCGTTATTATTGTTTGGATAAACTACACCAGCTCATTCAACTATATTCAAATATCATTGTTTAGAATTCGGGACCTCAAAAAATAATAATAATTCCTTAATCACTAATATCACTCGGTTATGAGCGTTTAATTTTAAATGATTAAAGGTCTTTAAATATATATTACATTGTACTTATCCCATATTAATTAAAAAATTATTTTAAGTACTATTTTAAAATATATATATATATATATATATATATATATATAACTGATCATTAAATCAGTCAAACTGCTATAAAATTATCACTACAACTTTATAACAATGATAAAAGTTTAATAAATTTAATAACTATTTTGTAATAGTTTGATTATATTTAATAATTATTTTATAACAATTTTATAAAATTTAATGATCATTTTATAACAGTTTCATAAATTTAACGATTATTTAATATTTTTTTAAAGTTTAATAGCTAAAACGATAATATGTGTACGGTTAAATGACCTTTGGTATGCTGCCTTTACCCTTGTTATTTTTATTTTTAATTTTAGGATAGAATACACCATAGGTCATTTAATTATTAGTAAAATTATAACTGAGTCAATGAATTTTAAAAAGTTACAAATGGGTCATTTAGTTAGTTTTTAATTATAATTAGATCATTCTATTTATCGTCTATAACAGTCAAGTCATACAGTTATAACTAAATAATTAACCTTTATTTTTATAGGTATAATATCAAAATTAGCTACCAACGTTTACTAAAATGGTCATTTTGACCATATTCCTTTTTTTTGAGCATTTTGGGCCCCAACGTTTCATTTTAGGGTGAAAAAGTCATTAACGTTTGTCAAATAGCCACTTTGACCCTCATTCTTTTTTCTTGGAGCACTTTGGCCCCTAACGATTCATTTTAAGATTAAAAGCCCCTATTTTAGAGCGTTAACCATTTATTAACTAATAATTTTAATTCAAAAAGGGGCTTTTTATCTAAAAAAATGAAACGTTAGCGGCCGTAATACCAACAAAAAAAGTCAAAATGAATATTTAATAAACATTAAGGGCTTTTTTTGACATTATGCCCATTTTATATATACGGAATGGTTTCCTTTTCCTTCACCTTAACCCTAGCAAACAAACTAACATTGGGTCAATGCTAGTTTTAGTTTAAGGGTCCCTTTAAATAACTGAACCGACTATGTTAGGTATGGTTTTATTTTATTTTTATTAATAATGGCCTTGTTTCAAGGAACGTTTCCAGAAAACCATATGTATATCTTAATTATGTAATTAAGGGTTTTCTCAGATTGTAATTTATTAATTTTATTGGTAGGGTACAAGGATGAGTGTATTATTTTTCTGGATGTACACTTGTATCCATTCTTCATATTTTCTTTTTATGATACAGTTAATGTGTTGTTATTTCTAAAAGAAAATTTCTGGAAATTTATTATATGAGAAAAATAGTTGGCAAAGATTGATGTCTCCAATTCCTGAGGTTTCAGATTGGTGTTCTCATACTTATAAGTATTATATATGAACTTTTAATCTAAATATATTATGATTTAAATTTTTATGTGTTATTAAATATATTTAAGAAGTTATTTTGTTCTTGAAATAAACTTAAATCAATAATGTTGTCTTTTATTTTTTTTTAATTGCATTAAGTTTTTATTTGATTAACATTTATTGTTATGATATTGATATGACAGATGTTGACATGATAGTTCATTATGTTGACGTTGTAATCTATTATATTGACGTGATAATTCACATCCGAATAATAATATGACAGAATGATTGAATTGGGTTTTTAAGTCGACTTCTAGGATATATTTGATTTTTTTTTTATGAATTTGAAGACATAATTAATTTTATTAGAAGTTTGAGTGCTTGTTCAATCTTTTTAAAAATAAAAATTTAAGATTATTATTAAAAAATTTAAAAATATTTTTTTATAAAACACTAAAAAACACTACAAAATTATAAATTGATAAATTTAAAATTTTAAAATATTTATAAAGTATTAAAAATTTGAATTCAGATGTTGTTGCCATGCTCGACGAGCACGGATGAATATCATTAATGATGAACATCATTAAATTAATTTATAAAATATTAAAGTATAAAGTACTAAACATATAATTATAAATTAGTTAAAAATCTAATGTAATTTAATTAAAATATAATATTTATAAAACATTAGTTTTTAGGGTAAACTATATCATTGACCACCTAATTATTTACCCCTTTTACTTAACCGATTTTTCAATTTTGTCAATAGGATCACCTAACTATTTAAATATTGTCAATCAAGCCACCCACAGTTAAATATTAACGGAGGAGATGATGTGTCAGTTAATAACATTTATATAATTACACATTTAGTCCTCATTACTTACATATTCTATTTATTTGGTCCTAATTTTTATTTAATTCAATAAATTTAATCTTCAATCCAATGATGACTTGTGTCACTGTGTGATTGGATTTTTTAATATTTTTTTTAATAAAATTTTCATCCAATCAAATGGTGTCACGTGTCACCAATGAATGTAAAATAAATTAAATCAATAACCGCTATTGGTGAGTTTTGAACCTAGGACACAAGCCGAAAAATTAAGCACCCTAACCACTAAACTAGACCACTAAATTTATCTAATGTATAGAACATAATCTATATAATTTATAATATAGTTAATGGTAATAAATGACCTTATAATGACTCAAACATGAAATAATTGAATAATATGAAAATATAAAATATATATAAACAAATATTATGATTGATTAATAAATGAATATGTTTTATTTATATTTAAATCACATTTAATGCAAAAATTAAAATAAAAGTGAATTTAATAGGTTATAATTGAAATTTATCATTTTACCTATTTTAAATTAATAAATTGTCTTCATTATTCTAATTTTATTGAACTGAAATGTATCGTATCTTATATTTTAAAATATTACAACGTCGATCGAATTCTAATCTTATTTAATAACTCTATATTAAAACAGACTAATTCAATATAATCAAATTTGCCCTAATTTTTTTTCAAATATATAATGAATAAATAATAAAATATAAAATTCTTAGTCTAACCGGGATATAAACAAGTCAAATCATAAGTTAAAATGCTTATTAGGATAAGCCCGCAACTATCAGGAAAATTCTAAGTCTACGAAATTCTTCATTATATTTCAATTATAATATATTAAAATTATTTGTATTTGTATTTTTTCTTTAAAATGATTTAAAATATAAATAAAATGCATTCACATATTAATCAGTTATAATATATGTGTGTGTATGAGCATGCGCATGCGCATGCGCATGTGCATGTGTATGTGTATGTGTATGTGTATGTGTATGTGTATGTGTATGTGTATGTGTATGTGTATGTGTACGTGTATGTGTATGTGTATGTGTATGTATATTATCGTATTATTCAATTATTCTATATTAGAGTTCTTATTAAGTCATTTTCCTTTTTTAATTGTCATTAACTATATATATTATGTCGTGACAGGTTTGTTATTTGAATGGTGCAACCCAATGGTTAGGGTATTTGCTTTCTCTCCTCACGTCTTGGGTTCAAACCCCAACTTCAGCGGTTACATCATCTCCTCCGTTAATATTTAATGATAGGTGACTTGATTGATAAAATTTAAATAGTTAGATGACTCGATTGACAAAATTGAAAAATCGCTAGTTAAAATAAAAGAGGTAAATAGTTAGGTGGTCAATGGTATAGTTTACCCTAAAAACTAATGTTTTATAAATATTGTATTGTAATTAAATTACATTTAGATTTTTAACTAATTTATAATTATATTTTTAGTATTATAATTTAATGTTATATAATTTTTCTTTGAATTCTCATATGAAAAGTATTCAATTTTTTACTATCAGTTTGAGTTTATTACCATTTCTTATATTTTACAATGAAATCAACATGGTATTAATGTAATAATAGAATTCAAATTCTCTTTCAAATTTCTACACTAAATATTAATAATGACATCACAAGTTTGATCTACTATCAATTTTTCATATAAAAATATGTGCTAGAATTAAACGTATATATTAAGAGGAATATACATAAAATGTAAATGAAAATTAAACTTGTAACAAGAATATATAATTAATGATGGGCAAAATCTGGGTCAACTTATTTTTTTCCGAGGGTAATTTACATTTGTGACCACTTAATCATGTGGATTCTAATATGATTAATGATCTTTTAATTTTCGATCAAATTATTTAATTATTTAAATTATATGGTCAAGTCACATTCCGTTATTATTTACGGAGAAATTAACGTGTTAGTTAAAAAATATAAAAATTTATTATAATTATACATTTTATCTTTATTATTTTCACATTATGTTAGATATTGAACTTATGATGGGGGGATTAAACGCGTCCTCACCGTTGCTTTTTATCTCTTTAAATAGTCATTTTTTCATAATTGTCGCCGTGAAAACTATTTTATCGACCTTCCTTATCAAATTATCTATATTTCTAGCATGGAAAACCACCTGTTTTCAAGAATTTCCATCCATGCCATCAACCCAAACTCAGTTACCGGACGATTTCTAGCCTTTTATTTAATACTGAATTCAGATCAATGAATTGGAACAGCAGCGACAGCTTCTGTGTTGTACTACTGATATTCACTAAAATACACACGTTGATTGATTTATAACAACCATGACATGTGAACATGGATGAGTTTAACGGCAAAATCAAACCTTTATTTATAGTTCATTCGGTGGTGATTGGGCTTGCAATGAGTGATGAAATGGTCAACTGGGATCTCTTCACCATTTCCAGAGGAGAGTTGGAACCTTTTGTTTTGCAAGATCCAGGCACCTAAAGTTCTCAGGGAATTTGCAGCTTCCAAATTCAACAGTGTAAGCTCTCCCAAAGTTTTGCTTCAGTTGTTACCAACCTCTTCTTGTCATCGATGACTCCGGCATTTGCGGAAGAAGCAGCGGTAGTGGCGAAAAGGGTGGCTGCCAAATACAGCATAGCAGCGCTTCTTGCTTCACTGCCACCTCATTCTTTGGTGTCAAGACTTTAACTTGTGGGGTTCTAATCACGGTCAACCTGTGACCACCAGACACGACTGGGGGAGCAACTCATGGCATCCACTGCGTGAGATTCTACAGTTGCAGACTAAAACGCTGGAATTCATGGCTGCCATTGCTACAAATGGGACTAATTGTTTTCCACAGAAAATGAAGCATAATTTTCTTTATTATAATTTTGTTCTAACTAGTCATCTACCATAACAATAGACTTGTGATTGGGGTAGAGTGGAAGCTTAATTTTTGTCCAAGGAACGTTTTGCAACAATCGCGTACACTTGGTTGCTCTTTAAACCTTCACTTTTACGTAATTAATCAAATTTTACATGTTCAAATATAATCAAGTCATGAGCATATATATCATGATCACGGTTAGAGATATAATCAAATCTTGGATGGAACGTTTACCCGTTCAACTTGAAATCGATGGCCCTGGAAGAAGGGAGCATCTTGAACAAACTACGGCTTACTGAACTATTTTACTGTGGAAAATCATGAATCAACAACGTTATTGCAATTACTTAATGATTCAGAAGAACACAGTTTCATATTCCTAAGCCCCCGCAACAATAAGAATCAGCTATTCTACAGCATGTTATAAAAACAGAGACATCTCAGGAGATGGAATGAAGGAGAGAATGCCTTCACCAAGCAATTCGAATAATGTTACCAAAGTATGTCCAGAGTTCAGGTCATCCTTCCAAATTTGATTAAGGATGACCGACTTCTTCAACATTTGACCATATTTTCCAACTCTCTTGGCCATCTTTTCAGATGATGATGGCTGGCCTGCATCATTCTGACCTAATGATGCAAGTGTTGTCACGGATGGCAAGGAGTTGGCTGAAACCAAACTGCCAATTGGGCTGTCAGTTGCTATTTTCTTCAAGGCTGGTTCATCTTCCAAGGGCTCCATGTTCGCCTTTCGTTTATCTTTAACATTTACCACAAAGCAAGAATGTTATTTAGAGCTGAACATCCAGAAATAAGATAAAATACCAGGCATCAAGCATTTCCAACTTGCTTGCTCAAAATAGTTTCCTTGGGCTTATTAATGCAGCAATGAATACAAAACTAAGCACGGTTTCTTGCCACCTTGATGCCCTAATTTATCAATGACATCAATCAAAGAATATATGGGAAGAAAAAAGATAAATTAAAAAGAAAGTAAACAAAGGCAAGATAAATATATAAGCCAGAACCTTTTTTTAATAAGAAAACATGTTGGCATCTTTCTTTTTTGGTCAGTAGATTTGCTTATACTCGAGCATGTCAAAGAATGAATGACGGCAGACCTTTTTGCAGTCAAGCACATTATATGCATGTCCGTAATTCTTTTAGGTTTATTATAATTGCCCCCTTTGACCAAAATCCAGAATTCGTCCCTGCTTGGGGTACCTTTTATTTTATTTTTCCTAATACTATTTAATATTTACCGTGCACCATTTGTGCAGTCCATCATTAGAAATTTGAATTCACACAACTTTGGAGCATCTTAGAAAAAGGACATATTACTTGGAACTGCAGTAAAAACTTTTTCTTTGGACTTCCAGATAGCATGGCCTGGAGGTGATGGTAAAGGTGGAAATATTTTGAGGCGCTCATATATGCCTTGACCTGCTGCACGCTGGCAAGTGTATGCTTGTGTCAAAATTTCAGTGTTCAATATGAAGACCTAAACAAGAATAACACTCACCAGTAAGGCACCATAAACCCGCCATGCTTCATATCTCTTCATCTCATTCTTTTGCTTCTCTAATAGCAACTCTGGTTCAAGGAGTCGAAGATATGGCTCAAGATTTGGCAGAATAAGAAGACGAACCTACTCATGGAGTAAGATGTATCATGAATGAATAATATTACTAGAATTAGAATAGCAACAAAATGCTCAAAACTAAAACAGAAAATGCTTGAAAGTTAAATCTTGAAAAAAGGAGTTGAAAGACAGAATAGAAGCTTTGCATAAAAGGCACCAGCCACTTTTACGGGGAGATGTATATCACTCATATTATTCTCACCATGCAAAAAGTAAACTAACATGCACTAAGAGTAAATGAAATGTGAGGACATACCACATTCGGTCCTAGGGCTGCCAACCCTTGAATTGCACCATAGTGTTGAGTCAATGCCCGTTGTGGGTCCAGAAGTGCATTGAGTAAAGTTTTTGTAAGACGTGTCTGAAGGGTGTTATAAACATGGCCAAATCTGCAACAATTTTTAAAACCTAAATTCCAAGTATAAGATTGACCCAAAATAAAATAAGAAGAAAACTAAATGGAGTATTTGTATGGAAGTCGACAGCAGTGATCAGCATATCAGATAGAAAGATCATTAACATCAATTTGAATTATTTTAGATTATCTAACTGAGGTCGAGTCACATTTAATTCATATTTTAATAACATATATAAATGCACAGAACAACTAACCATCACGTGACATGTTTCTTAAGAGGATCACATTCAGTAGTTAAAGCAGAATATGAATTCTTTTTCTTTCACCAAAACTGAAGGGTTTTTTTATGACAATCTCAGAAGCAGAGTTGTGTCAACAGACCAGAGAATCAGGGCAATGTCCAATCCAATGAAATTTAGTGATTACCACCTTCGTAGACCTTATTGACACAATTGACAATGTTGAAAACTACATAATATAACTCCATTGCTCACATATTGCTATAGACAAGTTTTTTCACTGCAAAATTGACAGCATCACAGAAGGAAAAAAAATCCAACTCAAGACATTTTATTCAAATGCAATACAGGAAACACATTAGAAGTTTTACCTTTTGCATATTGAAGCAACTAACTTTGCAGTAAAATCTCTAAGTTCCCAGTGGTTGTCACCAATCCGGTTCCCTAGTTTTTTTGAAACAAGGCAGGTCACTACAGATGGCATCAATTGGTGCAGCTGGCAAGACAGAAAAACAATGTTCTTTCTTAGTTTAGAATTGGTAAATCCATGACAGGTAAAACTCCATATAGAACCACGAGTCCACAACAAGAGCATGATTTGCTTGGCAAACCAGTAGGTTGAAATTGAAGTTTGTTCAGTTGCATTAGAAAAGGATTGAACAATTTTAAATCCTTGATGAACATATTTCCTATCAATATATAAATCCAACAGGACAAAAGATTAACTTACATAAGGTTCTATGTGTATGTGGGGATTCTGGAGAAGACTCCAAACAACACGCATTAAAGCAAATAGAAGAGAATAATCATTCAAACCACGTGAAACCTGATATTGTTGGTGGAACAAACAAAGTTAGCAGCAAATGTATAAATGTCCTTGTTCATCTGAATCAATATTCTTGTTTTAAATCAAAAAATTGTTACCTCATCAGCTACAAAGAAAGTGAAATAAGGAACTAAAGGATGAAGTCCTGAATCTGTAGCCAAACTCACTAATGCTTCTTTAAACAGGGCTGAATCAGACTTTCTCAAAGTAAGCTCTGTGATTTTGTCAAAATAGAGCTGCAATAGAAAGAATGTTGGCCAAATAAATAAATAAATATTAAAAATATATAATACATAATATCAATGGTAAACTATGTACCTGAAGCTCCCTAGATAGCACATGCTTAACAGGTAATTTAATGTCAACCGGAAGTTCATCCTTTTGTTTGTAAGTATTGCCATTAGTAGGAGCAGCAATTACTACAGATAAAACAAATCAAACAAAGTATTAGCACCTGGATTTGGCTAGTACCCTGTATTATATTGGTCATGAGAAATTTTTCATAAAGTATGATCAAACAAATTAAAAGGAAAATTTCGGTATCCTAATACCAGAAACAACTACAGAAAATCATAGTTGCAACATACTGGAACCTTAAAAAATAGACAAAGATGACAAAATAATGCACATATGGAAAAAATGCTTGGCCTTTACAGCACATTAAGGTAAAAATAAACTCATATTTTGAATGATCTATGCTTAGAAACCAAAGATTCCAAAAGGTCCAGCTCAAATTTGTGATCAGTAACTACTGATAATGCCTCTAAATTTAGACAAACCTCCCACAGGAGCATTCTCTGGAATGGCAGGTTGTACTCCTTCGATAGCGAGCCAGTGACAAACAACTCTGGTATCAAGTGGTGCTTTTGGTAAAGGAGCCTCAATAACCTACATGTTGAGAGAAAAGACAACATGGAACTTCAACAAGTACCCAACCAATTTCAGCTCAAAGCAAAACTAATGTAGCCTCAGGTTTCTTACCTCTTTCAAATCCACATCCCTATCATCAATGTAAAACAAATCCCTATGCCCAATTGCCCTTTTGAACTGCAAAGGACCTCCAGATGTAAAGCCATATACGGGCTGAGGCAACAAAACAAGCAGAGTGAGACCAGAAGAAAACAATTTTTTTTCTGAAGTAGAATACCAAAGGAAGAAACCTTAAGTGCATCAGAAAAGTGTTTTATTCATCATCATCATATGCAAATCACTTATATTCTCAATCAATATTGAGATCATGTAACCTTTTCAAACAAAAAACCCGCCACTAGCAATTTATGCTTCAAGCCAGGCCCATACAGCTATTGAATACAGGTTAAAAATTTTCCCCTCGCAGCATTTTCTAACAATATCTTCAAAGTTAGAATATTCAAATTAGAGAGACGATTATTTCAAAACAATACATTTGTTTTTCTTGTTCGTGGTTTTACCTTAAAAACACATGCACCGCACACAATAAAACCAATGAAACTAAGATGAGCAAACAATGAAATTAAGACTAGTATATATACAAACTAAGAGTACATGAAGCTGTATTGATGCCAAATAACCTCAACGTTTCTTAAGTTAAGTGCACCATCAACATCGTCTGTAGTTAATATGGTCCTCCTCGAGTGACGCATACATTTGATGGCCTCCTGAAATTTTTCAAAAATTAAGGTAAAATAAAAAAAACCAAGAATCACAGTGACACACTGTTATTCACTTCAATTTTATAATTTTATGCTATCTTCTTATAATTAAGAAAAAAGGGCAGCATATATCACCCCCTAGTGAGGTTTAAAACCCTAATAGAAACAACAAAACATAAACGAAGAAATGAGAAGTAAAACCTACTTCATTAGGGAGAAGGAAGCATTAAAGGTTATTTTTATTTTTTTGGTTTGTAAAAGAAAAGAAACCTGCATAATCTCGCGCATGCGGTACTCGACATCGGGAGCAAGAGAAAGGGCAGCATCATCTGACAAATTGTTTATGCCAATGCTTTGAGCTATAACCTCGATCGTCTCCTTTGCCACTATGCTCATTTTCTTCTTCTTGTTCTTCTTCCTCGTCGTCGAATTTACAAAATTTTCATTTGAAGTTATCTTTTTCCGGTGTCTTGTTGTTCAGGGACTGATATGAGGAGAACTCTCACGCTCGCCGACCTTCGGGAATTTTGCATTAAAGAAACAAAAAGGGGGCGGGGGAGCAGTCGGGTTTAATTTATCGGGTGACCCGAATTGTTTCTACTGGGCTGCATCTTTTGCCTTTTGAATTTGGAGCTCCATAATGGGCTTTTCCCAAATCAGGTCCATTATATAGTAGAAAATTTTGAGATTCGAATTTTAACCTGGATAAAAAAAACGTTTGGGTAAACTATACTATTGGTCATTAAACTATTACAAATTTTCTACTTCAGTCACTGAACGTCTTTTTTACAAAAATATCACTAATGCTACATTTTCTATGTAGATCACGGGCCATTAAAAATTAATTGCTATGGTAATGTGAACTAACATAATAATAGTTTTAATCCTTAAGATTTACATATTTTGTCAATTAGGTACTAATTCAAAATAATTCATCACATATTTAAGCTAAAATCCAAATCTCTCATCCTATTTCTTTTTTCTCCATAACACTTATTTTTTCCCTCTTTTCACCTACTTATTCATGCAATTCAATTAGTCCTGAGAATACCCAGATTGATTGCCTAGAGCTTTTTCATTAGATCTCAAGAATTTTGGTTTTTGTTGTATAGGAAGATACAAATTTAAATGGCCAAAAATTATTATTTTAAAATTTTTGAAGATATAATAAGATCTTTATTTGTATAATTGACTGAGATATTATTATATCAGATTACATCATCGTCCCGTTAAATTTTGAAACAATCAATGACCAAAATAAAAAAAAAGTAACGTTAGTGATGATTTTGTAAAAACAAAAGGTTTGTAACTAAAGTAAAAGATAATAATAGATTAGTGACCAATTATGTATTTTTCTCAAAATATTTTAGGAACGAAAGCCTTCTCGAAACGCAGTGTTTTCGTCATCTCCCTCGTACTCGATAGCTAAGAACAAATCTGTGGAACTGATAAAACTCGGTTAAACCCACCCGTTTTCCTCACTCACAGATCAATTAAAAAAACATAAAAAATGCAAGTCTCTCTCCCCATTTCGCCCTCCAAAATCCCCTCAATTTTCCCATTCCACCACCCCATTTTCCCCCTTCAGCAACCCCAAAAGAACCTCACTTTCCAAACCCAAGCCAGCCCTTTCAACTCCCTCAAAACCGCCGGCTATTTGTCCTCCATAAGCCGTGCTATAGATGAAGAAGAAGAGTACCGAAAAGCCAGAGCTGCTGTTACGAGAAAGGGTATTGAAATTGAAGGCTACTTCATTGAAGGACTCTCTATTGGCGGACATGAAACCTGTGTCATAGTTCCTGAATTGAAGTCTGCTTTTGACATTGGGAGGTGCCCGTCTCGTGCTATTCAGCAGAATTTCGTTTTCATCACTCACGCACATCTTGACCACATTGTAAGTTCCATGATTTGGCCAAAAGATGGTGTTTTTTGCCATAGTTTGAAAATCATGTAGCTCAAAATTATAAGTTCTGGGTATTAGTATAATCTCATGTTGTTTACTGGCTCAGGGTGGGCTGCCAATGTATGTAGCTAGCCGTGGTTTGTACAACTTAAAGCCTCCGACAGTATTCGTACCTCCATGTATTAAAGAAGATGTAGAGAAGCTGTTGGATATTCACAGGACAATGGGAAATGTGGAACTCAACCTTGACTTGGTCGCACTTGATGTTGGTATGTTGGTTTCATCACAAATTTATTTGTTTTTTTCCCTTTAAGATGACTTTAGTAGGTTTTTTCAGGTGAAACCTATGAACTACGGAATGACATTGTTGTCCGACCATTTCGAACTCACCATGTTATTCCAAGCCAGGTATGTTTTACCAAATTTTATTCTGAATTTTATAAATTTTGCATAGAAAAGAACATAGACTAGAAATCTTAATGCCTTAACAAAATATGTGGTTCTTAATTTTCTGCCCTTGGTAAATTCATTATTGAGGTTTGAAGCGTAGATGAAGATCAATTTTTTATTTAAGTTGTTCAGATTTTGGATATTTTACAGTCTGAAGTATTGTTAGTTGTTTTTTTCTTTATTTTCTTCTTTCAGGGTTATGTCATATACTCTGTTAGGAAAAAGCTGAAGAAGCAGTATATTCATCTGAAAGGGAAACAGATTGAGAAATTGAAGAAGTCTGGTGTTGAGGTCTGTAATTTCGGTGAAATAGAGCAGCCGGATTCTTTAGTTTTAGGCATTTATTTGACTTAAAGCCTTCATTTGCAGATCACAGACATCGTATTGTCTCCAGAGGTGGCCTTTACAGGGGATACTACAGCAGAATACATGCTTGATCCACGAAATGCTGATGCCTTGAGGGCCAAAGTTCTTATAACTGAGGTATAGACCGAATAGAATCTTTTCAATCTTCTTTCCCTTGTTAGCTTCATGCTGAATAACTTTTTTGCATCATCTGTGGTAATATTGTCTATTTATGTTGCAACAAATAGTATAATCTGTGATCTAACTTAATGTTAAGGACAAAGCACAATTGGGTGACATGATGGGACATGTACAATGCCTCATGAAATCCATGATCAAGTACTGATAGGCTCCACTGTGCATGTGTGTCACATGCCAATAAGGCATGTCTTCTCTTTGCCTCTTGCAAGTTATAACAGGTGTGAGCTTAGCTGTAAACTTGCACAAGAGACTTGAACTATTATATTCCTGCACGTTGGGAATTATTTTCTTGTTTTGTTTGATATATAACTGCACAGAAATTATTTCATCAGTGCAAGCGAACTTCCATGACTATGGACCTTGTCCTTTCTAAAAGTGGAACTCAATCTGCCAAGTCATTAAGATTTCTAGTATTCGCACGATTTTCTGATTTCTGTTTTAGTTTATATGGAGCTTTTCTGTGATATTAGTGGTTCTTCTCTGGCCAAGAGATTTTTTAAAGTTGCAGCTGTTATGAAAAGAGTATATTTGACATGCTTAAGAAAAGGAAAAAGCCCTACTTATCTTTGCATTGATCAAATGTAAAAATCATTGCATGCAATTTCAATATTATATTTCTTTCCCTTTCGCACCATGGACCAACATTCACAACTTTCTGCAATTTGTAATCTTTACGTTGCTGATGTGGAAATATATTTTACAGGCAACATTCCTTGATGACGGTTATAGCGTTGATCATGCAAGACAACATGGCCATACTCATTTAATGGAGGTATGTTTGATCTTTGAGTATACGATTTTACTGTTACAACATCGTTAATGATTTTTAACATGATCTGATGTTAAATATCAGATCATTGAACATGCTGAGTGGATCAGGAATAAGGCTGTCTTGTTAACACATTTCTCTTCCCGCTATAGCGTGGAGGTAAACATTTAATCGAATTACTTGCCTTTGTTAATATATGCACGAGGAATACATCTGCAAGTCATATGATATTTCGTTCTATACGTGTTGCAGGACATTCGTCAAGCTGTTTTGAAGTTGCAGTCTAAAGTGTCTGCAAAGGTGGTTCCCCTAACTGAGGGTTTCAAATCAATGTACACACAGTAGTCTTGTCTGCAGATACAACAATTAGAGGATAGATGAAATGAGGAAAAATTGCCCATTTGTAATACATTATTTTATTTAAATCTATCCACGTTGTCTAGTGGTCTTGAATTTTTGTGGGTTTGTTTACGTTTAATTAGTGTAAGATACAATAAGTTCAATCACTTGGTTCATAATCAATATAATCATTGTGAAATACGATCTCCAGTGAGCTCGTTTATGCAACTACAAACAGAAGATCACATGAAAATTTCTGCCTACAGAATTTTCAGACAAACTTCAGCCATTACCAGCACATTGTTGTGAAATGAAGCTAGAGAAGCTGCTCTCCAAGTTTCTTGCTAGATCTTGTCTGCCAGATTTCTGGAGGTGCTTCAAAACATTCATATACACTGCAAAGTTTGGTTTTAGACCCTTTTCTATCATCTCCGAAAGCACGGGCTGTGCGATGACCGGTTCTCCCCTTTTTATATGAAGGTTCGCCAACAAACTATAAATCGTATTGCTTGCCGTCTTATACTTACCACTACTAACAACCACATACTGGTGTGCCTCCTGATACTGCTGTAATTTGAAGTAACCCTTGATAAAGGCAGCATGTGTCGTTTGCCGAGGTTCGATATCATCTGATTCCATTTTATCTAGCCACTCAAATGCAGTATCTAATTTACCATGGCTGCAGAAATGGCAAATGAATATCTCAAACGTTAATGCATCAGGAGGGCAGCCACTTTGGAGCATGAGTTCAAGCAGTTCATCAGCCACGGCAGTATCATTCTTGCGTAAACAACTGAGTAGATAATTAAAAATCTGGGAATTCGGGTGACAACCCATTTTGATCATCTCATCAAGCACGTTCCTTGCTTCTTCGAAATGACCTCTACGACACCGTCCTCAAACCAAAATACTGTAATTAGACAACCTTTTCTTTGTACTTGCAACCACATCCACATATTCAGCAATTTCAAAGGATCCTAGAGAGCATAACATCTCAATCAAAGCATGGGTACAAGAAACACCACATGACCCACCTATTCTATTCAACACTTCCGCATATGGAGTTATTCGTTGCAGCTTTACTAGAAATCATATCACGTAAAAAAAACAAAAGCCTTTTGATTCAGACAAATGCCATGTAACCTAAAGTCGTTTAAAAGATTAAACATTGAGTCAAAATCACCTAATATCCCACAATTGTTGATAACCAAACTAAAAATATCATAGTTATGATAAAACCGGGGATGGGATTGTCGAATCCAATCGAAGAAACGCAATGCAGGAACTTTCTGGTAATTTAAAGTTCGGAAAATGGTGTCCAATGATACCTCGGAAAGACTTACATTCATAGCATCCAACTTGGATTCTAAATCGTTATCGCGTCTTCTAATCAAATTGGTAACCTCCGAAATTTGATTTCGACTCGCATTTACCCTCGAAGAAGAGGCAGAGAAACTGCGAGCCCACTGAAAACCGGATGTATTGAAAAATCGAGAAGATGGGTATGGTGTAGAAGGAAATGAGGAAGACCCAGATGAGGAAATGGTGAAATGAGTTGAAGTATCCGAAGAAGGAACGGCGTGAAGTTGATGGGAACTGAGAATTGGGGTTTGGGGAGTGGAAGAGAGGGGAATGAGTGATTTTGAGGAAAGGGCAAAGAGATGATAAAAGAGAGTGCAGCGAGGATTGTGGAAGGGGCTGAGATTGAGATGTTTTCGGAAGAACTGATACATCTGCAGTCCCTTCAATCATAATTTCAGGGTTTTAGGGGAGGTGCCGGATAAGAAACCCTAAAGCTTTGTTAGTCTATTTCAATAGCAGTGAACTAGGATTTAATCTGATTTTTTTTACGATATAATTTGATGATTCATATACAGGAGATAACTTTTTAAAATGATTGTCTAATTTTAAAGTTGTTAAAATAAAATTATTTTTTAAAAGCTTAATTAAAATAAATAATAATTTAAAATGTGTCATTTTTATTTAAACATATAAAATATTTTAGACTTAATTATAAAAAAGACTTTATATTCCAATTGCATAATATAAAATAGATGATTAAGATTATCTTCTTCTTTTTTTCCATTGTATATCTTCTCATTTTCACTATTAGTCTTAGTAATCTATTTTCACTCATCCAACGATCTTAAATTTATGTAAAACTTTGTTAAAGTCGATTTCAACTTTGTCGACAACTTTAGTAATCACGATAACATTCACCCTATACCTAAATACTTTGTCATCTTGTCCTTAATGTAAGTCCCTCCTCTTCTTTCCTTCATTTCATTATTGTTTATGTTAGCTCCTAATCGTTATATCAGCTTATGATTTTATCATCGTGTCTTCGAGTTCACGTCCGGTGCCGGTCGAACTCAGAGAAGCATATCTGAAAGCCTAGCTAACCCTAGTGGCAGTGATATTCCAATGGATAGCACTTAACTCTCTCAATTTTCCTTTGCGGCATCAACCCTTTCACCAGAAAATTGAATTACAGCGCCTGTGTGGTTTTATAAAAAAATTGGCTGTAAATTAATGCTTTCTTGTTTTGTTAGAATTTCTAATGGGTTGTTAAATTTATTTAGGGTGGCCTGAACGTTAATGAATGAAGCGCGTTCCAAATTTCACGTCCGAAGATAATATAATACTCATTCCAGAAAGATGAATCAATAAACTGAGAGTTGGATAGCAAAATTTATGCTGAAAAGGAGAGTACTGAAAAAAGAATCGGATAGAATCAAAGAGTCTTCAAATGAGAGATTGGAGGTATATTATCAAAGGAGAGTCGAGAGGTGGATGTATAGATGAAAGAAGAAATCATAAATCCTGAAAAGTACCGAAAGTATGGTTATTAAAGTGAAACAAAATGTATCACTAATGTTAAAAGAAGTGAATTAAAAGATCAAAGCAATGAATGAATGAAAAGATAATATGTATGCTAAAGTGATGTTTTGCAATGTATTTTGTGTTTATATATTTTATATGATTGTTTTGTGTATTAATTGCCTCACTAAGCCTTCGAAGTTTCCTCTGTTTGTTATTATAATTGTAGGATGTTATGTTAGATAGATCAGTTTCAGATCATATTTTCAGAGGTCACAAGTAAATCTCTCACAAAGGTGTATAAAAAAATTATAAACACTTGAATTTGATGATCTTGCACTCAAAATCCAAACGTTCTTCTCTTTTTCAGCTTTTGAATGTGTTTAAAAAGTGATTTCAAAAGCACTTTCACATCTCCAAGGATAATATTTTATAGTAACTCTACTAGCACAGCAGAGCATCCATCATGAGAAGGATATCAACTCCAAGGAAGAAATAAAGGATCTTACAGCTTCTCACCTGCATTTATTTTCACCACAAAAACAAAAATTGCCTTCTGCCCCCCAGTATTTTGCACGTTTCATATACTCGGGGAAATATAACCTACAACACTGTCAGACCACACAAGTTAATGGGTGCAGGAGGTACATTATCATGGAAGTCTTCTTGGAAGGTTTCGAACTTACAAAACAAACTAGTTTAAAAAGGATAATAAAATGACACCGATGAAAACAGTTTCAGTCTTGTGAGGTTTTCGGAAAAGCCTGCAAAGAATGTGGTGGAGAAGCAACTTGTTCAGACGGATCATCTGAATTCTTTGTCTCCGAGTTCTGATGTTTCTTGCTTACGGCGTCGGTGTTCCGTTTCCAATCGGGAAGTCTTGATGGAAGAGGAGGTTCAGACAAATTGACTGTTGGTGACGTTCTTTGATATGTTAGGAGAGATGTATCAAACACTGATAAAGGAAGGCTTAGAGCATAGTTATAAGGATATCCCAAATAAGGATGATCAAATCTGCATCTTGGTCCGTACTTGCACATCCCATACATACTGTAGCTATAACAAACGGCTTGCCCCTACAATACAGAAGAACAAGAAGTAGACATTTAGAATTCATACCAAAGCATGTGGAAAATAGACATTAAGCTTACAGGTCTCGAAGGAAGCCCGAGGGGGCCAACACTATTAGCCGCTGAATTTGCAATCCTTTCCTTTGGATGATGGTACTTGCAATCAGATCCATATTTGCAACTGCCAGTGTTCATATAATACCTACATTCTGGTTGACCAGGTCTTTCAGGATAGTTAGAAGCAGATGTTGATGACAAAAGCATCTGTCCACTAGAACCTGACTCGGGGGGATTCGTTGAGTTGTAAGCAAAATTGGATCCAATAATATCAGGAGAAGATACAGGACTCATATTTCCCTGATTAGAGTTAAATTAGAAATTGAGAAAAATAAGCAAGAGCAACCTATAAACAAATTTACCCAGCAAAAGAAACATTCACTTACCATGTAGGTGCACCAGCCATTTGCAGGAATTATGTTTTGAGAAGGAGAAACAACAACAGGCACAAATGGTGCCCTAGGTAATGACCAGGTGGGTAATCCATCAGCATATGGCACACCTGGTGACAAAATCGATGATTGCACAGGTCCATTTACAGGTAAGCCAGTCCCGTGTGAAGCAGGCTGGGGATGATGGAACTTGCATGCCACCCCAAACTTACATGATCCAGTCCTCATGAAATAAGAACACGATTTTTCATCCTGATAAATAGAAAGCCAGAGTGAGATTACATAATGTCAAGAGAAAGCATCAAAGAAGAGAAAAAGAATGTACCTGACGCATAGGAAGACCAAGAATGTTAAATGTAACAGGTCCAGCTCCTTGTCTGTCCTTTGGATGGTGATATTTACATGTGGATCCATATTTGCAAGTCCCTGTCTTTAAAAAGTACTGCAGAGGAGGTCAATGAAAAATTCTAAATTAGAAGAGCACAATAGACATAATGTCAAAACAGTTTAGCACTAGATCAACCATATCAATGACGACCCTGAGCTACAACATCGCCAGTTTTCTTTAGGAGAGAAAAAAAAGGGTATGCATCAATTCACCAGGTTAAAAGGGAACATTAGCGCACTGATGAGATTAAGAAGACCATCCAAAATGAAAGCAGCAGCAAAATGATGACCAGCATAATCAGAGAACTCCATTTCGCCACATGTACATGAAATCATGCATGCTATATGTTCCACAGTTCAAGTGAATAATGGACCAAGCAAGCAATATTCATTTCTCAAAAACTTGTTTCTAATTAAGTAAATATCTATTCACCAAACCACATTAGTGCCTTTCCTTTTCTTAGCAAGAGTTATATATGAGCACAAAATAGCAAGCACAAACATCTCCTAGAAAAGGCAATTCAGTGATATTAAATGAGAAAGTATTAATACTCCACAGTCTGGCTGTCCATCTCTTTCAGGGAGTTCTTCCCGATATTGGCCATCCTGCACCAAAGAACAACATATTCAACCATTACATCGGCACCTGATATCGGTCAGTAAATGCGATTCACTTCAAAAGAATAATAAAGACTTCATTACCTGAGCATCATAAGCCGGATGATTGAATCGACAATTACTTCCATAACCACATGATCCAGTCCTTAAATAATAAGAACAATCCGGCTCGCCAGGACGGTCAGGATACGAGGCTGGTTTAGAAACACGCACCTCTTGATCATCATCATTAAATTTCAACTGCAAAATTGCTTCTGAAAACATAGAAACAAAAAGATCCCAAAATTAATTAAAATTAGAATCTCTCAATATAAATACACAATGTGTGTATGTGTAATCTGATTTTACCGAATAAGCCATCACATTTAAGAATTGAAATAACGAACTTCGAAACAAAAGCTATTACTGCTATAGTTTAAAACAAAAAAGAAGAACATAAAAAACATTTGTAGAAGCTACGACTAAACGGGCTTTCAAATTGAAATATACGAAGTTGCTTATTTTATTAACTGAATAGAAATTTACCCTTTTTCACAAGAATTTTAAAAACACTGATCATAATGGAAAATGATCACAAGAAAGGAATTCTAAAATATATAGAAATAACAGGGAAAAGTATGTGGTGGCATCAGATCTTTGTATGATTTGAAGTAACAAAGAGCGCACAAAGAATCGGCGCTACCTTCAACGTTATCAGCGGATTGATTCGATACAAAATTGTTCTGAACTTGCCGATTATCTGGCATCGGTGGATGCGGCACAGAATTTTGTGAAACCGTATCTTACTTTTGATCAAAACAATGAAAAAAACAAACAAACAATGAGGAACAAAAAATAATTTCTGGGCATAAACCAAACCAAGTTTGTATGCTTTTCCAAAAAAAAAGAGTTCGATTTGAAATCAAACGATGATGATGATGATCAAAAGAGTGAAATGAGAGAGAAATTTCAGGGGGAGGAGTTTCTTCTTGTGGAAACAAAGAAAGAGATCAAAAAGAAGCAGAAAATGAAATCCTAGAAAATATTCCAATTTGATTTTCTTTTAAATAAATGAAAATTATTTTTTCTTTTTTATTGTTGTAAATCTTGGATTTATTTTCTTTCAAGTAAGCTTTTGTGTTATGTCCTGGTGCATCAATATTCAATAATGTAATTTTATTTTAGTCAAAAGACATTATTGCCCACAAATTCAACTACTCTCTTTCAGTTATTGACCGACCGCAACAGGTTTTTCTTTTAATTTATACAATTACCTATGTTCAATGTGTGAAGAGATATAATTTAAATTTAATTCTAGTTGCACAAAAAATATTTTATTTTTGCTAATACTGAAACGAAACAACAGTTCTATTTGGTGTAGGTTTCCTCTTGTAGAACAAGGTTAATAAATTTTGTTGGGATCTTAGAATTGGCTCTCTCTCATATATAAGTCGTGGGACAATGTAACATGATGGTCCGCGACTGAGTTTACTTTCCTTCGAGCAAGTAGAAATCTATTTTTTTTTTTGCTCTCATTTCAATGTCATTTTTTTGTCTCAATAAATGTTGTTCTCGTTAAATATATGATAATCCATCCAGAAATCATAAATCCTCAAGATATGTTTATATATACACATGTTTTGTACTCATTCGTGCTGCTCTCTTCAAATTCAAAACCTCGTGTTTTTATTTAAAATTTTATTATTTTAACTAAAATCAGTTTGCATATTAATAATTAAAAATTTTAGTATTTCCAACATAATTAAAGACCAAATTGAATGTGTGCAGAACTATGAGGGCCTTAATGTCCTTTCACTTTTCAGTAGAAAGAGACAAATAAGCGTGAAAGTTACGGCAATAAAGGCTTTCTCTCTTTTTTCTTTTTACAATATATTTTCTTTAATTATTTTAAAATTAAATAAATATATAAATTCATCACCGTCAAAAGCGCGCGAACTTGGGAGGCGGCGATGAGGTCTGGAGCAGTGGATTTGAATCTACGATGGGAGTGGGACCCGATGTAAAGTTTTGTTCCAATGACGAAACTGCCTCTTACTGCCACAAGGTTCACCAAATAGTTGAAAAGGGATGTAACTGTCTTTCCATATTCAGTTATAACGTGGCGCTAAATAAATATCTACATTAATTATTTTATTTCAGCTTATTGTCCTTTAAACGGGTGGGGGGAAAAAACGTGACAAATCTTCACCGTTGGAGCCATAGCGCCATCTGGACAGGCCGTTGGATACAGAAGGAGCGGGACCCACTTCTCTGAGAGCGACAAAAAAAAGCAAACGAAGCTTTGTCTCATTCGCTAAGCTATGGCTTGTGGGTCCCAACAAAGAAGGGGGGAAAGGCTCCGACTAAAGTGGTTCAGCATTGTAGTCTGCACCCGCTTTCGTTGCGTTTCTCGGAAATTTTAATGTTAAAACAAATTTTAAACGAAAAATTGGGAAATATGGGAAAAAATAATTTTCTAAACAGTACAGGTAGAATTTTATTTATTTTTAATTAGGGTGATAAACATAGTATATGAAAAAACGGTCAGAGTACATGATATTTTTATACGAAAAACAATTAATTTATATCATGTTTTCATGAAGACATTCACTAGAAAAGAGCTACGCAAAGAAGAAAATGATTTTTCAAATTTAAAAGAAGAAGACATCATAGACTTTTATTATCTTTATATCTCACCGTTCATTTCACTCTATATGAAAAAAATAATAATTTCTCAAAAATATTATTTGGGAAATTATTTCTTCCATATTATTATTAGGGCAATTTTACCAGAAAAATTGGGATAATTAACTTTTTAATTGACAACTTAAGTTAAGCCCTTAATATTGTAAGATATATAAATAAGAGACTCAATTGTAATTGTGTAAAATTTAATATATAATTTAGTTAAGCATGCAAACTTTATTTAATATATAAATAAGAGATTTATGTATCGATTAAATTAGTCTTGTATATACCCTATTTTTAATTTGTTATGAAAATCATATTTATTCGATTTAATTGTTTGTGTTTTATGTTTTATTCATATTAATTATATATATATTTTAATAAAATTAAAAATATATAGTATTTGTTTGATATTAAAAATTTAGACTATTAAAAAGTAATAAAGATATTTAAATTTCATATAATAGAGACAAAAATTAAATTAAAATTAAAATATTATCGAAAGAGTCTTAATTGATCCATTTAAGTATAACAAATATCTACTTTAACGGACACATATAACATGTAACTTTAAGAGGACGAGCCTGTAAATCCTTTAAATTCTAATATATATACTTTATTTATAAGCCATGAAACTCCGATTTGATTTAAATGTTTTGTGAATTGTTTTGTTATTAAGTTTGTTTGGAAATTATTAAAAATTTCAATTTATATTATTGTATAGATTTCAGTATGTTTGGGCCAACTGCGATGCTATTTGGTTCTCGACCCACCCACATGGGCTTTGACTTCATAACGTCGTTTTTGTTTTCAAGAAACCCAGGTAGTTAAACACACACTGACAAATGTGATAAATATGAAAGATATATTTAAATTCCAAGAGAAAAAAAATTAGAGTATATCAAGTGAGATGAAGATAGATGTAAAATAAATAAAAATAAGATATCAACTGTTTATGTAATACCCAAATTTTGACTAGTAATTAAAATGTAAGTTTTGAAAGTTTAGGGGCTAAAGTATAAACTTTGAAAAGTTTAGGGACTGAAATTTGTATTTTTTAAAAGTTATATATTTTAGCTTGTAAATGATCAGTTTGGATTAAAACAGAGATTTTAGTGAGAATTAATTTTTTGATACGGGAATTGTGTTAAAAGTTATAAGAAGTAAAGTTCGGTATTGAAATCAGATAATCGGATCGAGCCGAAATTTTACGAAAATTGGAAGGATGTTAGAAAATGACAAATAAATAAAATATCGAAACATATATAAAATCATTAAAAATAAAGCAGATTGAATTTTCAGAATGTTCAAACCGGATATCTAATGTTGAACTTTATCATAAACCTAAAAAAAATCATCTGATGATTTTCACAAAATCATAATAAATCATATCAGACAGAATAGCCAGTCCATATTCTTTTGTAATCAGACACTTTTCAAAACTTTCTTATTTCATTTTTATAGCCCAAAGTATATTTTAAGAGACTAGGATAGTCTAGTAGTGTGGGTCACATCTCTAGGGTGTATCATCTCTGTCTTCTTTTTAATGCCTTTGTAGTAATTTCCATGACTTCTACTTTTTATTCGTTTCTGTTATTGGTATTTATGAAGGCTTAGAACTGGGCTTGCTATCGTTTAACTTCTGTGTATCATTATCTCCACTTTTAATTTTAGTCGGGTCTTACGTTTCTGTCTATATACAAAGATTTTTTCGCAGGGATTTTTTTACAGGGATTATTGCCCATTACAGACGCGCATATGATATTAATGATATTAATAACTGCATATGAAACTGTTCAACTATGTATTTTTATATTTATTTATACATGCATTGCATTTTATCTATATTTTTAATTTTCTGACTGCCGGAGGTCTTCCACGGAAGCTACTCTCAACCTGGCGTTGGGGGCAACCTACTACCCTACCTCCCCCTTACCCTATTGCATATGGGAATTGGGTTTTGTTGTTGTTGTTGTTGTTGTTGTATATTTTAAGAGAATATAAGGTACGTGAGTCATACGAGGGTGCGTAATAGATATATCATATCATCAGAGTCGAAACAGATAAGCACAAACAGTGCTATCGTATCGGAAATAACAATATGCACACAAATTGCATTCAGATCAGAATATATATATATACTAGTGTACACTTCGGTACACCACAATATATCATAATCAGAACAGATAATCGCTCCACCTCATGGCATCTCAATTGTACCTTTGACTCTCCATATAACATATAGTGGACTTTTTAGTTCATTTCGTAATCATTTGATAAAAATCATATCAGAATCAGAAATATATTTATTTCACATTCGTAAAATGTGACATGAGCAGTTCATACCCAAAATCAATCATAAAACTTATTAAAAATATTATGGATATAATTCCATAATCAAAACATAATTCATATCTTTGAAATAAATAAGGTGATGTTGACTTACCGCAAGTCGTCCTTAATCATAATAATTAAATAAATAAATTGCACTTACAATTCCCCCACTACAGAACTTGTATACAATAATTCTAATCACGAGCTTTGTCTTTTCCTTACAGATCGTTCGGATTGCTAATTTTATTGTAATCTTGAAACATAACTCACGGCTGGAAGAAGAAAGCATGAAGGAATTCTTGAATTTTATATGCATAAAATAACCTTTACACTTGCATTTAAAAGATTAAAAATGAATTAAAAATTCATTTATTGCAAAATGACCAAATTACCTTTAGTGAATCTTTTTATTTTCATCCATGCCATCCTTTTATCTCTTAATATTATTAAAACAGCTGTAAAAATTTTATCTCTCAATTTTTTTATTTTGACCCTTCAATTTTTTAAAATTTCACTTTAGTCACTAATTTTCACTGTTCGGACAAATCTGAAAAATTCCACTATTTTTAGCAAACTTTATCTGATATAAAATATGAAAAATAATATTTCCAATCATTTTCTAACATCCTTCCAATTTTCGTAAAATTTTGGATCGATCCGATTATCCGATTTCAATACCGAACTTTACTGCTTCTAGTTGTTAACACAATTCCTGTATCAAAAATATGATTCTTACTAAAATCTCTATTTTAATCCAATCTGTTCATTTACATGCTAAAATATATAACTTTTAAAATTACAAATTTCAGTCCCTATACTTTTCAAAGTTTATACTTTAGCCTCTAAACTTTCAAAACTTACATTTTAGTCACTGATCAAAATTTGGAGTATTACAGTTCACCTTTTTTTTTATAAAAAAAAATTACGTATATCTGTGTAAGATAAATAGTCTTTTTTTGTGTAACTTCGAATATGAAATAAGTTTTTATATCTTATTGGTGAAACTAATTATTTGAAATTCAATTGACCTTGTTTTCTTGAAAAATGATTGAAATGAACGGTTTTTATATAAAACTAAATACTTTTTTTTTAATGTGAATTTTGTTGATCAGTAATAGTAATACCAGTCATTTCGATATACAAAATGATTTGTGTGTGTTTTTTAGAACAGATAATGAAGGCAAAGCTTTTATAAATGAAAAAAGATGGTTTAATAAATATTTTTATTGATTGTAATTAGTTGACTAGTCTCTTAGTTATGAATAAGTATAGGCTTTTGTGAATTGATGATTTATTTGATTAATTGATAGATGTTTTAGTAAGATGGATCTTTAATCTAGGATAAAAGTGAAGCTGTTGAAGTCATTATGTATTTTAAGCCTAAGAATAATCATGATATCTCTAAATAGTTCTCTAAACCCTATTTAGTAATATCTAAATTATTCTTTTATAAATTCGATACTATTCTACGTCCCTTGAAAATTAAAGTCTTTCTATTTCATAGCTGTGAAAGTTTTGAGTTTCGATCTATGAATTTAGAAGAATGAAGCTTTCTAGTTGAAATTTGAGTCCAATCTAAATATTCTAAATTCCTTGAAAATTAAAATCCTTCTATTTCATAGTTATGAAAGTTTTGATTTTTGATCTATGAATTTAGAAGAATGAAGCCTTTTAGCTGGATGATTATCCATTATTTTCTTTAAAATTATATCTAACGTTATGTTTTGATCACTAACTGTTAAAAAATAAACATAATTGCTAACAATATATTTTTTCATGGTGATGCGATATTAACTTATGATGACAAACTAGCATCACTATTATTTTTTTAACAATAGGTGATCAAAATGAAACTCATATGATTTTGAATAAAAATAATAATTAAATGACCATAAAAAAATCAAAATAATAACTGAATGACTAAATATATAATTTAGTCTTAATTACATACAAAACGGCGGAATCTTAAAATTTAAATGTTATTGTTAAAATTTGCACGCAAATCTTTTTCAGTTAGTCAATATTTATAGTTGAGGACATGACATACAAAGGTCACTGACAAAGACCTATGCTAGTGCAATATATATAAAGAGATATTCTTAACCTAAAAACGAACTATTAACCTATTTAATGGGTTTTTATTATGATAAATGTAAAAATATTTTTTAGAGTATATATATTGTCGTTTGAGTTTTAAAGTTTCGCTTTGACTATCTCGGATTCACGTCACATATTTGATTTTGGTGGGTGAATCTCCTAGTTAAAATTTTTTGTATACATAAAGGATTCAAACTCGAGATATTGATTAAACAATATTAAATTATTTACCACTTGAACCAACCCATGTTGATAATAGATACACATACATTAATAACATAAAAATATTATATGAGGGTAAACACAAAAAAAGAATTATAATAGATACAATTAATAAAATAAATAACTAAGAGAATAAAATTTAGAGGGTTAATACACTAACCCTGATAATATGTGCATCCGCCACTGGGATTAAAAACTGATTTTCATTTGCTATATATGTTTAGCAAATAACTAATAATATAAACGAATATGAATGGTTGAAAAGCAAACTCAAAAAGCTTTGGAATGTGAACCAACTAAATTGTGCGTGATTTAATTAACTAGGCAGTCAGGTGGACCAAATATGAAGCAAATGATTGAAACCATTAGTTTTTATTTTATTTTAAAGAAAAAACTTCAAACACACAAAATTAGGTCAAGGAACTAGGCAAGGTTTACGTGAAGGGTAGGGCAAGCAAGTGTTTTGAAAAGCACTCAATTAGCCTCTTTATTTTATTGGTTAGAAAAAAATAATTAATGGAAAGTGGGAGCTTTTGTTTTGATGTTAAAATTTAGGTAAATAACATAAATGTGTCATTATACAATTATTGAAATATATTTTAGTCATTAAACTTTTAAATATTATAAAAAGTAATTGAAAATTTTAAAATTTAATTATAAAATGGTCATTGCGTAATTAGCTGTCATTAAATATTGTTAAGAGCTAACTCATTGTGTGACCTAAGTGGAAAAGAGAATATTGTTCTTCTTAGAGGATCTGAGTTCGAATAACTGCATCTGTAGGCTGTGTGCGTGTTTCTAATAGCTAAGAAAGATTCTGAACAAATAATAACTTATAATCATCTAGACTATTTAAAAAATATATTGTTAAGGGGATGATGCAACAAATTAAATTAATGAATAATTTCTCATTTGACCCTTCAATTATAACTAAATTTTTATTTTCATATTTTTCTAATATTTCTAAACATTTATTCTAAAAAGTTAAAAAATCATTTTTGAAAAATATATGAAAAATTATAATTCTTCAACCGTCCCTTCATTCTAAGATTAAAAAAACCTTGAAATATTTTAAAAAATTAATAAATTAAGACTAATTAAAAACTACTAATTAAACTTGCTGATATTAAGGTCCATGAAGACAAATTTTTATGCAAAACATTCCTGATAAATTGTCCAGCATAAGTGCGTGTAATGGTAGAGCTTTGACCCTAGACAAGAGGTGCAATGGCGTAAAGGGTTTAGCTTTAAAATCGAAAGAAAACATTAGTTTAAAATTTAAAAATTACATTATTGAATGAGATCATAAACTCTTAATATAATTCGTAACATATATACAGGAAATATTATTCTCCTTAGAGATATCGGATTCGAATAGTTGCGTATGTAGGTTCTGTGTACGTCTAATAGATTAAGAAAAGTATAAACACATACAACCTTATAATCACCTTAAATTATTCAAATAAAAATATAAATACAAAAATATATTTTTTTAAACAAATAAATAACCTTAACAATTAAACAAGTACTTAAGTTTGAATATGAAAAAATAGACCATTAAGGTGAAATATTATAAAAGGTTATATTGGCAATAATGATGGGTGGTGGATAGCTTTTTGGGTTAAATATGAAAATGGACGATCGGATTTTGAAAAGCAAAGAGAATTGGCAAATGATATCGGCACAAGTAGTTTTCGCATCCCTATATAATATTCAGCTAAATTAGTAAAGGCGATAATGTTTTGAATTTTTGTCACGACAATTTAATAAATATTCCATCAAAATTCTCTAGTTTTTGGATTCATTTCCTTTTTTTATTTCATTTTCTATTATTCTCCGATTACATTTTTTTAATTTAAAAAAAACTATTTTTTTATATAAAGGTCACTAAATTACAAGTGTTAGTTGTAAATCCTTACATGATTAATTATTTCTATAGGATATTTTAGGTTTACGAAAATCAATGAATCGAATGTATGCCAAAAGCATAGTAAACTTATTTGTGTAAGAAAATAAGAAAAAATACATCAAATATAATTGAATTCTAAAGTTTTATATTGTTTTTTTATGGAACTTTCTTTTAATTCAATTATAATATTAAAATTTTGTTTTGATACAAGATAAATATCGAGTTGTTAAAGTTCAAACCATATGATGATATGGATAAATCTTTACGTTAGTACGATGATATGATTTTAGTGTGGCTATGGATGCTCAAAACAAAGTTGTTTTGAATGAATATATAATCTATTATTTTTCCCTCATTTACTTTCATTATTTTCCCATATTTTACCCAACCCATAATCTAATTAGGTCCTAATTGCACCGTTCGTCATTCATTGTTTTTCAATGTCGGGCACTGTCACTATCGTCATTAACGATAGTCAAATTTTCATCAAATACACCTTTTAACTTGTTTTTCTTTCATGAACCCAAATATAAACTTAATTTTTCCTAGATCTAACCCAAATGACTTAGATCTAAAAAAAAAAAAACCTTTTCACTCTATCTTTTCTAATCTTCGATCTTCTATTATCGGATCAGGTTGATTTTCAATTATGTTATTTCTCTTATTTTTGTCGTACTTCCTCATTGTTTTGATCTACAAAAATGTGTTTCGATCACTAAAAATAACCCTTGACCGAAGAAGAAAAGCACAATCAAGTGATTAGAACTTCATTTCATGTTCATACCAATCATTTATTAAACAAATTAATCCTAAAGTTTAAGTCTAGTCTCATGCTTAACTAAATTTGTGCATTAGTACTTCTCATAATAAGTTACAAAACCCTTTTATATTCACAAATGTCATTTCTTAACACCTTTCCTATATAACAACATCATGATTTATTCAAATATATTTACCAAATTTCAATTATTCTACTTTAACCAACATGTATACACATAGCAATGCTACCAAACATGTATTCATCACGCATCTTTTCATCATTTTCCTTCCAACTAATCTATGATCATATTGTATTATAGCACACTCTCATGATTTATATTTTTACATCAATAACATGACGTTAACATGCTATAGCATATTGTAAACATAACAAACATGATTTTAACATGACAATTATACACACAGATACCAAAACGGCCACGAAGACCTCAAAGACATGTCATCCTTGTAGGAGTTGATGGACAAAGAGATATGACACAATCTTGAGTTGTATCCTTGATACAGTAACAAATAAAGTAAGCTTCGAGATCTTATTGATATAATAAATAATATCATAGACATAGCATTTATGATTAACATGAACTTAAAGTAAAAAATATTACCATACATATAAGCATCTGATAAAATGATTGCACACGTTTCTTAACTTTATTTAGTGTAAGCTTACTTATTTTCGGAAGCTCAATTCGAGATAGTTGTAATATCTAAGTGCCCTCAGGTTTTATAAACTTAGCATATAGATGGATCTATTTTCACATTTTTAATAATTTTATAATAACCCATTAACCACACCCATTCTAATATTACATAATTTAGAATATTCATCAAGCGATGAAAAGAAATATTATTCTTTATATAGGGTCTCGGTTCGAGCAGTTGTATCTGTAGGGTATGTATACATTGTTAATAGATAGTGATGGATCAAGAAATATTTTTTAGGGTGGGCACATATATATTAATAACATAAAATTTCCGTATAGGGTAGACACAAATAAAATTTCAGGGTGGGTACGTGCCCACCCTAGGCAAAGTCTACATCCGCTATTGTTAATAGATTAAGAAAATTTTGAACAAATATTACCTTGTAATCAACTCAAATTATTTCAAAAAAAAGTATTACACAATTCACAATTTGATCATATATGACCAGGGTCAGATGCATAATTTTATATTAGAGAGGGTGAACTTATCAACTTTTAAATGGGAGTGGAAGTTATAAAATTTTAGGAAGACAAAAATAATTTTTCAAAAAATATTTAAAAATATTTAAAAATATATCTAAAATATATAAAAATTTAAAAATTTTAAAGGGCGATAGCGCCATTCACCTCTTATATCCATCTCTGATTAAGACCCTTAATCAGATCAATGAACTCATTGATGGGTTTGACCATTATGACACTTAACCCGGTTTTGATCATACCATCAACACCCTGAAAAATTCAAAATAAATAAATAAATATAAAACCAATAATTTATATAAATATAAGAATTCAATATAAACTGATTGGATTGAAATATTTAGAAGATTCCTTATTAAAGGTCAATTTCGCGATATAAAGAGAAAGGCATCGGCATGCATATAAAAAATGCCCTTTCTTATTAAAGTCCATGCTCTTGAACTCGAATTACTTTTCAGTTTTGAGGATTCCACCGTGGCTAATTGCACACCTCAATTCAAAAAACGAAAAGAAAATAAAGAAAACAAACATATATATATAAATAAAAGCATAATATAATAAACCATCCAAAACTTGTATTATAAAAAAAATCTTATATAGATTTGACAACTATAACACGAAACCGTTAAAATTGAACTCAATTCATATTATAGAAAATTAATGACTCATATAGGGATTTCTTCTAGATGTGATGTTAGTGTATTTGGGATGCATTAGACAATTTATGATTGTTAGACCTTAAAAAATACGATGGGTTAAAAAGTTACGTCTATAAGATATATATATATATATATATATATCTGTGTGTGTGTGTACATTTTCAATGGGTTGAGAAAATTTTAAACATATACAATAGATTGAGAAAATTTTAAACATATATTATATCGTAATCACACATACTATTCAACAAAAAAAATCATTAAGTATGATTTTGAATAAAGAAATAAAATTTAGCTACTAAAAAAGAATAAAAATAATAATTTAAGTACTAAATGTATAATTAATCCCAAAAAATTTTGGGCATTCCAGTCCAGAACATTATTTATTCCCTTTTCGTCTCTCTCCATAAAGGCTCAAAGCATATTCTTTAGAATCTACTTCTTTTATTTTATTTACTCTCTCCCTCCACCCATTTCTTTTCTTTTCTTTATTCCTCCTCCTTTTTTTTTTATTTCATTCAATAATATCTTCATATCCATTGTCCCTTTTTGATTTTGACCATCTATAATAAACCTAAAGTGATATAATAAATAAAATAACTATTTTATTATAATTTTTAAATCTTATTATATACATAATTTTTCACTTTTATTAGTTTTTCCTTCTTTTACTGCTTATAATTCAAATATAATGTTAAAAGCGAATTACTTATTATAGTTAATTATCTCACAAAAGTTTTACTACATTTGATCAGGTTCATCAAATTACATTAATGAATTTCTTTACTACATTAATCAAGTTTATTATATATTATATATATTTTTTTATTTAACAATAAAATATAAACATTGAGCTTAATTCATGAGAAATAACACAATTACAATTTTTATTTATTTGATATTTAATTAAATATGTATTGTTTGAGAAAATGGTCAATTGATGCCATGTGATGATTGTCGACATCCTTCAATTTAGACAGTTGGTTTTACACAATAAATTAAGATTAAGTTTTGTGATAATTCTATTGTGCGATAATTTCATTTAAGATGACCTTCAACTTAAAATATTATCTTGAGAAAAGTTTAGGATTTATAATAAAAAAGATTATATAAATTTAGAATATTTTTTGGTTGTAATTAAAAATGTTATGAAAAAGATAACATTTTTTTTTTGTTTCAACCTAAAATATTACTGCAATCTAAAAATTACATTTTTAATAACTTTTTGATTACAATCAATTTCTACTGTTTTTCAATATTATATCAACGAATTGTATTTAGAATTTCCAGAAGGTTTTTTGTTATATATAAAATTTACTCTTTTTTAACTAATGTGTGAAATGCAATTAAAATTATTCATGTTTTTTTTTGAAAAAGTAAAATTATTCATGTTTTATTCTTCAATAGGATTATGTTATAATAATTTTAAGGTACAAACTGATATTTAAAATTTTTAATTAGGTATTTAAATTTAAATTTTAAAATTTAATATATTATTTCATTTTTTTATCTCATTAGATATTTGATCTTAACTTATTAGTTCAAATTCATACATGAAACTTCACAATTCATTCAAATTAGTACTTATAGTAAACGACTTACTTGAATTAACTTGGACTATAAATCAAGTTCATATATCAAATTAAATCTAAAAACCAAGTTTAGACACCTCATTGGACCAAAAACATTTAGACACTAAATTGAAACTTGATGCCAAATTTAAGTATATAACTGGACAAAATAAAGTCTAAGTACCAAATTATAACTTGAAGTTAAGTTTTAAGTATCAAAATATATATTTACCCTAAAAAAAACCAAAATATAAAGAACCAGTGTTGTTTCATGCCGCTTCGGGTCCCTCTAGTATTCTGTCTCCTTTTTTGTGCTAAAGTTTCTTACTTTAGAAAAGAAAAATGGTGTTGGATCGGATTTGGATATATAAAGAAACCATGTTCATCTCCATGCTTCGTCTTCCTTAACAGTTAACTCGCTCCATTTTTACCACCAGCTTCCTTTGGCTATCACCTTGCAGCCCAAGTCAGAATCGTCCGTACCCTAAAAAGGCACATTCCCTTTGATCCTCAACACTTTCTCTTTCTTCCCAACTCTATATATTGTTTTTCCATTTGTTTCATTCATGAAAGACAACACTGCAACATCTAAACTAACCCAAAACCAGCAACAACAGATGTGCAGAACCACAGGTGTTGTTTCCTCCGTTGACCAAGACGTCAACATGTCGCCGCCGGCCATGTCTCCGGAGGTGGTTCCTTCCAACGCTGGGGATGACCTTAACTTGATCCCTCCTTTGAACTTCGCTATGGTTGACAATGGCATTTTCAGGTCTGGTTTCCCTGACTATGCTAACTTCTCTTTTCTCCAAACGCTTCATCTTCGCTCCATCATGTAAGTCCAAAGTTTGTTTCTTTAATGCTTTTTTAGCAGCAAATTTTTGTTCTTTCAGTTAAAGGTTGTTTTTTTCTTTGAACGTTAGATATCTGTGTCCTGAGCCATACCCAGAAGCCAACAATGATTTTTTGACGGCCAATGGAATCAGGCTGTTTCAGTTTGGAATTGAAGGTTACAAGGTAAACTATTTCCCTCTCAAAGTTGATTACTTTTATTAACCAATTCAACTTCTTAAAATTTGCTTTTCAATTAAAGTTTTTTTATTGGCAATTAAGATCAAATGTGATTGTCCTAGGTCGTTTTGTTTCCAGTCCCTAAAATTTGATGACAGCATATATACAAATTTCAACTTCAGAGAAAAGTAATGATGAAGATGTAATTGAAACTTGAATTATCTTGTGAGGTAGGAATTTACGGGGAATATTTTCAATTAATCCCAAAAATTAGATAAGGGAGAAGAAATTAGCATATTCACTCTTATTTTCTAATTCATTTTTCCATTTCCATCTTGATCATGCCTTTGGTGTTGGTGATTCGTTTGAGCCTGGTGCAGCAGTTGTAGTTTGCTTAAAAAAATGGAACTTAAAAATTCTGCCATGATATAGGTATTAATGTATTCGCTTGTTATGTTGGTTTCATCACATGTATGCCGGAGATCACAGTAACTGCAGTGAAGCTATCTTGCTCAGAGAGCATCAAATAAACTGCCTCAAATGTATGATCGATTTCGGTGTGACGATAAAGTGACTCAATGTCTGATTTCTGATGTGCATGTCTAATATTTTGTAGGATTTTATTATACTTCCTTTCTTTTTTGGAATTTGGGATCATTTTTACAATTGGGATGCCATTTATCTTCTGTCCACCAATTAGACATCAAAAAGCCTCGGTTCATGCATGATATATGTATTTTGAAATTATATCTTATGATAGAAACTAATATACACATTTCATCCAGGAGCCATTTGTAAATATCCCACAGGATACGATTCGCGAAGCTCTAAAGGCTGTCCTTGGTACTACAGGCTTTTAACACAGTTACACTTAATCCATGGCTAATCCGAACATGTCTGATTATTTTTTCGATAATTTGATTTTATCTGTCTGCATTGCAGATGTAAGGAATCACCCAGTTCTAATTCACTGCAAACGAGGGAAGGTATATATGCATGTTGCGTTTCTTTTTTCTCGTATCTGAGTATGAGAAAGTGAGTACCTTCTTAGTTTGATTATGTTTCTTTTTCTTGTGTTTCTAGCACCGAACTGGCTGTCTTGTGGGATGCTTGAGAAAACTGCAAAGGTGGTGTCTGTCATCAGTCTTTGATGAGTACCAAAGGTTTGCTGCTGCAAAAGCTAGAGTTTCCGATCAGAGGTTCATGGAGTTGTTCGACACTTCTAGCTTGAAGCATCTACCAATGTCGTTTTCTTGCTCAAAGAAGTAAAGAATCGCATCGGTTGAACAGCTTTTGCTTTCTTTCTTTTGCAAAGAAGAATGCCATAGTTCCTGCTTCCATATAACTAGGAATAGGTAACGAGTTCCCTGAATCGCAATAAAAGGCGCACATAGAAGCAATGTCCGGTTGTGATATTCAGCGTCGAGATCTCCTCCCCACCTCTTTCTTCATGTTCATCCAGTTGTCCTCTACTTGTTTTACTAAGAAGTAATTCCCTGCCTGCCATGGTGCATGCAACAATTATCCAAATAGATATATAGATAGATCTATCTCCATAATCCGTATTTCACTTTGAAAATCATTGTTAGCTTTGTTAAAGGTTTCAAGATGAGCTTTTACAGTGAACAAGAACCAAGATTTACAGCTATTCTTCTGGTCATGCTGCTTCTGCGAATAATTACAGGCAAGGCAGCTAGAGTTCAGGCAATGTAAACACACGATTCTAGTTGGCTACTCAATTATCAATATTCATATACAAAACAGCTCTTCTTTGAAAACATTTCATTTTGCAGAGTTATCTGTTTATTCAATCTTATAGACTCCATAAATTCTGTAAATTTATGTTTTAACATTCTTCAAAATTGGTTTTTGCAGAGGTTCATTAAACCTTAGCCTTTCGAGGCTGCCAAGGGACATGCTCGTTCATATTCCTTGCTCTAACCATAACTCACATTTATGTCGAAACTCCTGGTGGATAGGGGCAGTCGCACACCCTGAAATTTTCAAATTTTCAAATTCTCTTATATTTTAGATTTTTTTTACATATTTTCTATTGATAATCTGTTTTCACCCATTAAAATTTTATAAATTCGTCCCCACTAAACTTTTATAAGTTTGTTACTCTTAAGATAAATTTTTGCATCGTTGTCTGCCAGCTACCTCTCTGAGCGCAACCTTGGTAAAGGCTGGTCCATGCCCTATCAACATTGAGCAAGCCTGTATCCTTTAGCAGTTGTTTAATGAGTATGGACCTCAATTAGTGATGGATGAAACATCTCTTTAGTTCTAAAAGGACAGGCAGCAAGCACCATACAATACTTGTTAGGAACGTTAATACCAACTTGTTCAACCGGAGACCAAAGAGCCAGCTACTTAATATGATACGTAGTTGCATCATCAACAGTTTTGTCGTGAGCAAATAAGATTGTAGCGCAATCAATAGTCACTGGGCAGCCTACACTACGAGAAAACACATTTTTAGTGACGTTAAGGATGGCCGCAAGTCACTAAATTTTTTAGTGATTATTTTTTAAATCGTCACTAGTTGTAACCAATAACTTCGTTATTATTATACGAGTGATAACTTTTATGGATTTTGACACAGTTAAAAAAAAAGCAGTGATTAAAAATGAATGGAAGTGAAATGAAAATGTTTATTCTTGTAATTTATCCAATTTTTTATTTACAGACTACATAAAATTTATTTTACACATTCTACTTATTTTAATATCATTCGTCCTATTTAGGTTTTAAGATATATTATTTTATATTTTATGATTTAAGGTTTAGGTGCAGGGATTATGATTTAGTACTAAAAAACATATTATGTAAAATTTATATACACAGTTTATTAGTATCAAATAGTAACTTATATAAATATATGTCAAATTTTTATGTAAAGTAAAAATCAAATAATATGAAATAAAAATTACTTTTGCAACCCTATACATGGGTGAATGAAAAATTATGTCATGAATTCTCATCATTACATCAGTAGTCGATTGGGTCTTTTACATATTTTAGGGGGTTTTTTAAAGATTTCAAAAAATTTGAGTTTTTCTAATTTCTTTTTAAGTTTTTTTTTATTTTAAATGAAAATTTTAAATTATCAGAACGTGACATGTGTTATTTAACATAATTTTTTAACGCCGTTTCAGTCGGAGCACTTAAAATGGTAATGTTTGTAACGTTAGACACCTGGACTAATCGAAAAATAGTTTAGATACTTAAATAAAATATATATATATATATAATTTGAGCACTTATTTTTATATTAAGTCTTTTAGATATTGACGTAAAATAACTTTTTTAAATAATTTAAGATAATTACATAATAGTATTTAATTAAAAATTTTCTTAACTATTAGATTTATATAAAAAAAATTGAGTGAAGATTCATATTAAAAATAATATGAAAAAAAGTGAAATGTGTGTAGTTTCTATATTGATCGAGGTCATAATTACTATGCGAGGAGTGCATTATATAATTTTAGGTAAATTATAGGATTGATCACTTTTATTTTAGTTTTGTATATTTTTTCTCATAAAATTTAAAAAACATAATATATGGTTATTTTTGTTTTTATTTAATTAAAATATGATCATTTTTATTTAATTTTTCACTAACAATAGTCAAAATTTCAGTTACTAAACATTTAAAATCGATAAGTAAGCGACTATATATTAATTAAATAAAAATGAACATGATTATATCTTAATGAAATAAAACAAAAATATTAAATATTATTTTTTTGAATTCGATGAAAAATATATAAAATTTTAACAAAAATGATTTATCCTATATTTTTTTTATGACCGAAGGATTTTCGTATAGGAGATTTGGACGAAGAAAAGTAGTGTGTGATGTGATTATTATTTTTGGGATAAACTTCATGATCATTAATTTTTAGGTAAATTTTTCATTATTAAATTTTGAAAAATTACATTAAATTGAATTTATCACTCTGTCTTAATGAGTGAAAAAAGAAACTCTGAATTCTTCTTTGTTTTTTTTTCCACACGCCATTAGAAAGCTTAAAAATAGATTAGCAGAACTCGTTATTTCTTCAGCAACTCAAAGCAGATAAGGTATATGATTTTCTTAAGCTGATGCACTGGGAGCAGTTGTGTCTCTGGCTTTCATGGCTGGCTATTTTCCCGGTATATCATCAGTGATCGGTATTATTATCGATCTAACACCGGTCAGATTATATTTTTCGATCTAACACCCTTAGCAGAAAAGTGCGTCCCCTACACCGCGCTATATGCTGATTTGACGCCACGTGGGTATAGCGAGCCCCCTGCCCCGCGATATACGGTAATCTGGCGCCACGTGGGTATAGTGCCCCCTGATCCGCGCTATACCTAGATATTTGACACGTGGGATATAGCGCGGTGCAGGGGGCGCGCTATACCCCTAATTCACGTCCCCATCCTCCCTATAAATATCCCCATCCTCAATCACTTTTATCACACCAAGTTCTCTCAAATTCTCTAAATTTCTCTCAAATACTCTATTTTTAAGGTATATTTTATAATATTTTTAATATTATGTTTTTACTTTATTTAATATTTTACTAATATAATTCTTTTGTAGATATATAATGGAAGACAGTCTACTTCGCTCGGATGTAAATCATATATCTCTATACTTTGTTGATACGATAACATTTTAACGTTTTAATTTAATTTGAATTATTAGTAATATTTAGTTGATTTATTTAATGCATGATTATTAGATTAAGAATTAAATATCTCGACACTTTGCTAATACGGTAACATTTTAACGTTTTAATTTAATTTAAATTATTAGTAATAATTAGTTGATTCATTTAATGCATGATTATTAGATTAATAATTAATTTTTGTAATTATTTATTTTTAGGAGAAGGACCGTGTATTAGATCCTTTTATTAGGAATCTTAAGTTAGTGATACCCAGCCGTGTCTTACCGTATTTAATAGAGGCTGAATTCGGTTACATAGGTAGATATCAGGGTCATTGTAAGATAGAGTCAGACCTGATTTCTGTCTTAATAAAGCGGTGGAGGCCGGAGACAATGATGTTCAAAAGTTCGAACGCTGTATAAGTTCGAACATCATCATTGTTCGAAAGTTCGAAACTTTGAGCTTCAACCATCATTTGAACATCATCATTGTTCGAAAGTTCGAACGCTGTATAAGTTAATGACAATAATGATGTTGGAAATTTGTACTGCAACGACGACATTCTTCTGTTACTTCCAACATGAATCTTCCTCGAAATCTTCGTTATTAGCTTCTCAAGAGTTATGTTTCTCTTGAATGATATTTTAACACGCTCATTTGATACGAAAACAACGTTGGTTTGATCTTCTCGAATTTCACTATCATAATAAACAATAGCTGAAAGTCGCGTCATTCTTTAAGTTTAAATGTGCGGCAATATTATATCTGCAAAAAAAAAATAACTTAAACAAATCTGATTAAATAAATTATATATGAACGAAAATATAACACAATAAATTTTTTACACATCAACGTAAATAATTTAAATAATATAATTTTATATTATTACATGTACCGTAAAACTATTTTGACGTATGCTCTCCTTTTCAATTTTACAAACATAAACATTAATTGAAAATAATTAGTATAATATTTTTTCAAATAATAATAATAAACAATTAGTATAATTAAAAAATTATAACAAAATTACCTTATAACGAAAAATCGCACGAATTTTTAAATTAAATTTGAGAAGATTGCGAGAATTATTACTCGTTGACGGAATTGTTGTATTAATTTATAAGAGAGGAGAGATGCGAGGAGATGTGAGCCGGAGGAGTGTACTTATAAGCATATAAGGCGCGGTACCTGCACCGCGGTATATGATAAAAGATATAGCGCGGATCAGGGACCGCGTTGAATATAATTTTAGTACGGCGTATAGCGCACCCCTGATCCGCACTATACCCCTACGTAGCGTATAGCGCGGATCAAGGGGCGCGCTATACCCACGTGACGCCAGTATATGACGCGATACAGAGGACGCGCTTTTCTGCTAAGGGTGTTAGATCGGGAAATATAGTCTGACCGGTGTTAGATCGATAATAATACCGATCACCGGTGATATACCGGAAAAATAGCCTTCATGGCTTCAAACCTCGGTTCCTTGGCCTGGAATTTCAGTCCAGCGTATAGCTTCATGTAATCTTCAAACATAAATTTGGGGTACACTTTTTTCTTCTAATCTTCCTTTGCTTTCTCCAGCAGGGCCGGTGCCGGGTAGATAACAGCGTCGCTGCCAGGGTTGTAGAACGAAGCTATCAACATGCGAGCACCGTCGGTTTGAGCAACAACTCTATGCTCCACGCTCTTGTACTTGCCATTCGTGATGACCTCGAGCTGATCCCCGAGGTTGATGACAACGGAGTGGCGCAACGGGGGAACATCCACCCATTCATCGTCTTTAAGAAGCTGAAGGCCTCCCACTTGGGGGTCTTGGAGGAGCAAGATGATGCCACCGGCATCAGTGAGAGCTCTGAGACCCTTGATTTTGTCTGGGGTTGGGCATGGTGGGTAGTTAGCAACTTTGATGCCAAAGGTTGGACCTTCTGCCCCATAGAAAGCTTTTTTCAGGTATCCCTTCTCTACTCCCAGGTTCTCGCACAAAAAGTCCGGGAGCTCTTCTGCTAGTTTCTCCAATTTCAATGCAAATTCTTTCATCACCTTCCTGCAATTATATTATTCAATTATATGGCTTGATTTGATTGAAGAAAGTTGATTTGTATATTACATGTATTCATCAGATAGATCTGGGATTTCAGATATGTTTGATTGAGGAAGATGGCGCAAGTGGAATGTGCTTTCCCAATCCATATCGGTAACCTCGGCCTCGAGGCCCTCCATGGCCTTGGTTGCCACCAGTTCCTTGAACCTCTGCTCCATGCTTTTCTTGTAATGCTCTTTCTTCAACCTTTCCACAGTGTCTAGAAAATCATGTGGAATTCCATGGTTCAGCACCTGCAACAAATGAGCTCACAACAATCAACAAAATACAATTAGCAAGGTGGTAGCTAGGTTTTGGTATATACATATGGGGATTGGGTTTTGTTGTTGTTGTTGTTGTAAAGAAACCCCAGTTCTGACAGGCATATTTGTTTTGGTCCATGGTGGCTGCTCTCTCCTCACCATTGTCCATGTTGATCACTGGAAAGTTTTCCATTTCTCTTACCATTCTTCTTCTTTTTCCCTAGAAATTTCTCAAAAGTATGTGGGTTAATGCTGTTATGGAAAAGCAGTGTGCTTAATGCAGAGTGGAGGAAAGGGGTGGGGTTATTTATAGATAGTTTCTAGTGAGGTTTAAAGAAGCCGAGTGTTGTGGGTTTGTCGATCAACATTGATAGTAATAACCATCCGTTTGAATTAATTCATTAAATTTTTCTAATTTAAAACATTAATATATATTTTTAGAATTCATAGGGAGGTGCTCCATTTATTCATTTATTTGGGGAATTTAAAAGTTTAAATTTATTGGGTGCATTTTTAAAAAATAATTTGTGAGAATCAAATATATATATTAAAGAATTTTAATACTTTTTTTTTTCAAAAAAAAAAAAATCACGACTCCTATCAATCTCTTTATGGTTTCATTATTGCAAAGTATTTTCTTTTCCATGCTCGTTATTTTTCTCCTTAATAGTCATCCGTTAAATAAATTTATAATCTTCTTAAAATTTGTTTTTGATTTTTTTTAATAAACGAAACCTTAAATATTATTATAATCTCAAATTCAAACCATAAGCAGACCTTCAAAATTTTGTATTTAATGAGTTAATTACTATTGTAGAGTTTTTTTCGGGGGTAAATTATTGTGAAATTAAAAAAAAACAAATAAACACATGAAACTAGAACTCAATCCATAACCTTATCCTCTTTTTAAAAATCGAACTTTTCATTTTCGAACATTAAGAACAAAAGAACATAGAATATAACATATTGTTATATTTTATAATAAGAAATTAAACAAAGAATTTTTTTTATTAATCTAAGATAATATCTGTTCAAAGATTAATTTTAATTATTTTTTACATTTGACGCTTGTATCCTTAATATTTATGGTGCTTCTTCAACCCGAAATCTCAAAAAATATCGACAATTTCTTTTACCATCGAAGTCGCTGGATTTTATGCAACAACAAAGAATTTTTGAATCACGAGCAAATATATAGTAACTTTTTTGAACTAAAAGTATTATTAATTTGCTTCTAATTCGCCGCCGTTTTGTTATCGTTAGGCGCAAACGTGGAATTCATATAGAAAAATAAAATAAAAATGACAAAAGAAGTGCGACCAAATTGATGATAATTTCGTAATGATGAACCCAACATGCTGATATCATAAAATGAAAAATTCAAATTCGAAAATGCTTTTGCAAGACATGTTTTATACGTGGCTTAAAATAATAAATTATTTTTAGTTTAGATGTGGAATATTTAATTTTATGTGCGTGATGTGATATTTCCTATGATAATGTTCTCATCCTTTTATGAACCAACAAAATAAATCAACTTTGTTTTATTCTTTTTTGAATATTTTATTCTTCTATTTTTAAGTTCCTTTGTGTGATTCAATGAATTGTCTAATTTAAATATTAATTAAAAATAATAATAATTAACAGTGCTGGGAAAAAATGAAGTAATTAGTCTTAATATTTATTATTTTGACAACGCTTAATCAAAGCTAACGCGTTGAGTTGAAGTTTGCTGCAATAGTAAAACATATGAAGAGTAGATCAAATAATAAGTTTGTGTTTCTTTATTTTTAATATATATAGATTACCATTATTAAAAATATATTTATTTAGATCCACTTTTAAAATATTTTGATTGTTTATTATCAATTGATTTATTAACGATGAATTATTTTATGCACAATCAATGTATCAACTATAGGATGATAGTTAAATTATCGACAACTTTTTAAATGTGGGAACACAAACCTAAATACAAAAAAAAATTATTTAAATTAGCATGTTAATTTTACAGATCTGTTCCTAAACCCAGAAGCAAAGCTAATCATGCAACTAAAGACCAGAAATCTAAAAGCTTATTTCAACAGTTAACTAGTAACAAATAACCACCTGCAGAGGCTTAAATAGCCATGGCAGACATGCATGAGGTTTACTTTCTTCGATATCAAACATCTCAGGGTCACTAAAGCACCCCAATTCCACTTACTCATGCCTATCTCAATAAATGGAAAATACACTCAACAGATCTACAATTGTATTGACTTATCTCAGTGCATATTTACTAGGAATAACGGGAGCAGGCATTGGTTATGGCATTTGCAATTGTGATGAAACTGCAGCAAGAAAGGACTGCAAAATAAAAAATCAGCCACAACTGGAGTTTTTTCTGAAACATCATTTCAGCGATACAAACGAGGATCAAAGAGGCATCAAGGTCATGAGGCACTGCAACTGCAAAATTTATTTGGCCATAAGGAAACCTTGATACGAAAACTAAAGTGATATTGCAATCTACTAAGTTCCTTTACTATCCTAACCAAACCTAAATTCTCACAATCTCTCAATCATACATACAAACAGACACAACAGAAAAACCTCTGACAGCACATTGAACTAGCCTATCAAACCCAAAATCTTTATAATGTAAAGCATGTAGTTGAAACAACTTTGAGCAAAATTCTAACCAGAGCCAACACAAACAAATAATTATATATATAAAAAAAGAAAACCAATCAAATGCAACTCAGCAATCATTAAACCCAAAAACCATCCAGTAAATTGAGAACAGTAGCACATATGTAGTCTTTCTAGAACCCCTCACGCTGCTGCTAAAACAAAGACATTTTATAAAAAAGGTAACCAGACTGGGAACATACAAAACTCTTCCTCCAATCTTGCAACCGGATCAGATTTAGTTGCCCTTCTTCCTGAAAGAGCAGCCTTCGGTGAGCCTAGCTCTACCACCGGTCGGCTGGCATAGAACAGTATGGCAGTTTCCGCACACCACCACAGTTTGAGAGTGGCTAAATACGGTCGCTCTGCAATTAAAAAAACCCAGAAATTAAGATCAAATGTCCCTTAACTAAATCCTACTTAAAACTTGATCAAAAAAATCTATTTTAAAAAAAAAATTAGCATAAAATCCTATGATAAACTTACATGTTGAAGCAGCCTTGACATTTGACATCCTTCGAGAGAGCAGAGAAATAGGAGAACCAAGTTAATCCACCATATAGAACAAATCATGATATGAAAACAAATAAAGAAAAGGCTAAACATATTACCATGAAAAAGGAATTGGGAGACTGAACAAGACGCTTGAGCTTGTGCTTCTTCTTCTCGAGCTCGGCTGGAGGGTTCAACAAATCGACATCGTTTTGAAGAACCTAAAATCACACCAATACAACAACATGAAGAGAAAAAAAATTAATAAAGAGAATTCCGATATTAATGATTAAAAACAGTAAGAGAAGTGCAAAAGAAAGCCAGAAAATTGAAAATAAAGTTAAGAGAAGAGCTGGAAATGGCTAAAATGAAGATGAAGAGGAAAGGATGAAGGGAGGTTTACCATGTTTGCAGTTTGCGGAATGAAAGCTTGAAGGTGGACAACGGCGCTGAGTGAAGGATTTGAGGTTAGGGTTTTGGATTTGGGCTTGAAGATGCCAATTACGAGGATTTAGCCCCTTGTAGATTCAAATCAGTTCACATTTACCATACGTTCAGTTTAGTAGGGTGTTACTATTTTTTATGCTTTAATAAATCAGCTTCATTTCATGTTTTAGAGAATTAATATGTATTGCTTATTTTAATTTGATATAGTTTTTTATTTGACTTTTTATTATTATTTTTAATTTCAAGTTTGGATTTATATTGATTCTTCATTGTATTATGATTGTTGTAATTATTAAGATATTTTTAAAAAATTCAATCTCGTATTCCTTAGAAAAATTATGAGAATCTTGTTTATAAGTCATTCTACATGATTAAGTTTATAAGAGTAGAATTGAGATGTTGAACTTTCATTGTATTATGTGTTTTTATTTTATTAAAATTTTAAGAGAATCTAAGAATAATTAATTATTTAATTGATAACTTTTAAATTTAATTAAGATAAATTTATCTTAATTGTTAGAGGTTATTTTTAACTTATTTTTTTATTATTTAGAAAATAAACTATTACTAATAAAGTGAAAAATTACTTATTTTTCTTAACTATCTATGCTATTTTTTCCCTAAAACGATAAGTTAGGTTTTCATAAAATAAAATACAAGGTACCACGAAGGCAATATAATTCCAACATAGAAACTTAAAGGATGTGACGAAAATAAAATCAAAATCTTCCCTTAAATGCATATTTCATCTTCCAAAAATACTAGCAACTATCAATAATCTCCTTATCTCTAATCAAAATTAGGCACAATATTGATGTAGGCATTGATATTGAGAGATCTAACTATACGAGATCATTGATATTTTATGACGAGGAGGTGTGATGTGATGTGATGTGATGAATGCAACCCAAAATGACAAGCTATCGTAACGAAAAACAAAACCACACCATAAAAGCAGAAGAACAACAAACATGTCAAGAATATACGAAAAAGAAAGAAATCGAATTAGGGAAAATGTTTACTTGCATCTAAATCAAAAGAAATTAGCAAAGAAATGAAAAACGAAAAGCGACGACACTAAACCACTGCATAAGGCAACACTTTGAAAGAAAACTAGAAAACGGCTTTAAAAAAGAAAACTAAGGCTAGGGTTATTTCAAGATCTTTTTCTTCTTTCTTTTTTAACTACCTATGCTACTTTTAGCTAACAACACAACTATAAAATTATCTTCTTATTTCTATTTTGAACCTATTAAAAATAGAAACCTCTCCTCTCTTACTCCACTCTAAACAAATTAAGAATTGAGAATCTTTTCTCTTTTGTGCGTTATTTATACTCCTATTAAATTACAAGATCAACTATACTTAAGATAGTGTTTTGTGTATATCTCAAGCTATCTATTTTGTATTTCGATATGTAGATCAACTATACTTAAGATAAATGTATAAGAACATGTAAAAGTTAAAATAATACAAATTATTATAATATCAAAATAGACCTTAATGTTTACAAGGTACATCAACTAAGACATGAAATACACTTTAACACTCAACATAGCTCTAAAGAAAAACAATGAATTTATCACAACAATGAAAATGGTTATGAACGAGTTTATTCACATTCACAACTAACAATCGTTACACTTAACAACCCAACATTTTTTAAATCAAGATCGATTAATTAGATTGTAAGAGTAGATTCACATACCAGGTGGCAGTGCATAAATTTGCAGAAAATCCCTTACCGACCATTTCCTCAAGGATTTGGGTTGCCTTTGAGGTAGAGCTGTTTCGGAGAAACCCCTGGATCATTACATTATAAGAGATGCTATTAGGCAAACAGTCATTATCTCCCATTCTCCTTAACAACTGGTGAGCTTCATCTGGCAATCCCTCTTTACATAATCCATTAATCATTATAGTCTGTGTGTAAATATCGGGTTTTAAACCATTGACTGACGGTTCATGAAACAATTCCTCTGCAGCTCTAATATGCCCAGATTTGTACGCGCCATCAATTAGGGTATTATGAAAGATAATATCGAGTTTCAATCCACTATTCCGCATTGACTGAAAAAATTTCAATGCCTCTTCAGCTTTACCACTTTTGCAAAAACCTCCAACAAAATCATACAGGTCACTGGACTTGGAATTTGTCCAGAAGCAAGCATCTCCCTTAAAAGTTCACATGCAGCAGAAACTCTCCTTAATTGATACATACCTTGCATTAGAATGTTATGTGTGACAGTACTCGGGGTTGGTCCTGTTCGAGATATTTCATGAAAGAGTTCCATTGCTTCGTTGAACCTTTTAGCTTTGCAATATGTGTTGATCATGATGTTATAAATTTGTATATCAGGTACACAACCCTTCTTGATCATCAACATAAATACTCTTCTAGATTTATCAATTTCGTTTTGCAAGAAATGGCTGTCTATCAATGCACTATAGGTAACAACATCAGGCTCGATACCTTGGTTTCTCATGGTGTCCACAATATCTTCAGCTTTGGAAACCATTCCCTCCTTGCAATATGTGCCGATCAATCTACTATAGGTGAAAATATCAAGTGAAATATTGTTCTCCCTCATTTCATTCAAAAGCCTAGTTACCTCCTTTTGCTGGCCCAAATTACACATAGAATGAATTAAGCAATTATAGATGACAATTTTGGTCTGTTTCCCTTAACCTTCAATTCGAAGAAGAGATCGAGAGCCTCCTTCAACAACCCCTTCTTACAAAGACAGTCAATGACAGTGCCATATGTTACAATATTGGGTACGAAACCTCTTTCTTCCATCATCCTTAAAAACCCAACAGCTCTGTCGGTATTGCCGATCTTGCACAACCCACTAAGTATTGTATTGTAAACAATCAAATCAGGATGATACCCCTTTTCAACCATTTCATCAAACAAACTCACAGCCTGGGAAAACTTGCTTTGTTTGCGAAGTCCATTAATCAAAATGGAAAAGGTTACGACATTAGGTTCAACACCTAATTTCAGCATTTTCCCCAAAACAGACAACCCAAAATCAATTCGACCTAATTGACAAAGGCAGTTAATCAAGATGCTAAAGGAATACACATCATGCGAAACTCCAAATAATTCCATTTGGCTACACATAGGAACAACAAAGACATATTGTTTCATCCTAACGATGGCTGCTAATAGTTAGTGAATTCCACAGTTGAAGGCTTTGGGTACTTAACAATCATCTTATCAAAGAAAACCAAAGCATCATCAACATTATCAAAACTATAATGCTTTTTTGGGTTTCCCTTTACAAGCATTGAATTCTTGCTTAAAGCTTTAATGTGGTTAGCGATGGTGTTAAAAGAAGAAAAAGAAAAAAAAAAGTGGAAAATAGAGAGATTCCTCCACCATTAACAATAGGACGAAGAATTAATGAATAACGAAGCTTACCCATATCTTGAAACTAAGCAGTGTTGAAGCAAAAGGGCAGAGCTTGAAATTAGCAGAACACCAAAGACACGCGAGGCAGAGAGGGAGAATGCCAAGGATGAAACTTTAGAAAGATGGGATGCGTTTTGCCCTTTGGAAATGAACTATAAGTTGGTATTTAGATACTGTATTATATTTCATCCCTCTTCTCAAATTAAAAATTAATTTATATTATAACAAATCCTAAAATTATTTTTAAAAAAAATAATAATCTAAATTTCCAATTAAAATTTGAATTTGTAAATGAAAATAAACAATCAATTGATCTAGTGAAATGAGATACTTGATCTTAAAAGTAAAGTTAAGAATTTGAATCCCGATGTTTGCGAATGAAATAAACTAAATTAGAAAGATTATCTTGTAATGAGTATTTGCAAAACCCGATCTAATATAGTCGATCAATACATCGGATACTCATATAACCTAGTAGACCGTTATTTCATTTGGCATAGGTTTGACAAAAACTTCAAAGGAGTTATTGCTCGAGAAATTCTATCGTGCAACACCCATAATATAAGGCTAAGGTAAGACGCTATCGATTTTGTTATTATTTTTTTAACAAAACCGGTAAAAAATTACCTAAAGCATTATTATTTCTATCTAAAACATTAATTTTTTTAACATTTCTGGTAAAGTATTCAATAATAACAAAACCGTAGCGCTTTACCAGATATGTTAACAAAACCGATAAAACGTCCAATAATAACAAAACCGGTAGAAATAATAATGTTTCCGGTAATTTTTTTATCGGTTTTGTTAAAAAATAATAACAAAACCGGTAGCACCTTACCTTAGCCTAATATTAAAGGTGTCGTACGTAAGACTTCCGTTATTGCTCATAGTGAAAGATCATCAAGATTATCTTGAGTATACATTTGGCCCATTTGTTAGTGACTCTACAGGAACCAATGCTAATGGTGAAGCAGCTCAAGGTGCTCAAAGAAAATAATAATAAATACTAGAATTTTGAAACTATACATTTCAAATTGTATCATTTACAAAATTTTAAAATCAAAATCAAAATCAAAATCTCTCGTTACAGAAAAAAAAATTGAAACATACAATGATTGCCATTCCTTTTTTACACTAATTTCAAACATACAATTGCTAGTTCTATAGTACATTTCACTTTCAACATTAAGATCGGGATTCTGTATATTAAACCCTAGCTCGACCGAACTTGTACGTTGATCATGCGACATAGGCTCATAACAAGTACCAACAGTGCAAGAAAGACCATTTCCAACACCTTGTTCCTATCTTCCGGACATAAGCTTGACAAGAGCTTGATTTTCATAGAAAGAACCAACATCCCAATCCTCTGTTGAGGATGAAAGTGTCATTAAAGCAACCACTATGGATCTCATGCTTGGTCGTAGCTGAGGATTTTCTTGTGTACACGCTTTCGCAAGCTGAGCCATCTGCAATTATATAACATCCATTCCTTTTTATCAATTTGAAATCAAAATCCTACCACATTATTTCCCAGGAACTGGTCTCACCTTGAACACGGCGTCTACCGGGTAATTATCTCCAAGCCTCACATCAATAAGTTCACAAAGTGCTTCTTTAGGGTCAGACTCATTAAGAGCATCCTCAAACTGCAGAAGGAAAGGGAAAAAGGGTTTTGATTTGCCAAAAGAATTACTCAAACCAGTCTAACTTCAACAATCAATATATATATATATATATATCTTTCATTCAGCTCATTTACCACCACTTTCCATGAATTGGAGTAGAGGGATTGAAAGAATACTAACCAAGGCAACAAGACCCTTTGATTCAGCAAGAGAGCCATGTGACTTGACAATAGCTTCTTTAGCAGAAATAAGCTCATAGAGCACAACCCCAAAGGCATATACATCTACTTTGGGGGAAACATCTCCGTACTGCACATATCTGCGAACAAACATGAATAAAGTTACTCCATACCTACAGAACACCTACACGAACACAAATATTTCACAAATTTTTTTATTCCAAAACTAATGTAATCTTGTGTAGAATATTTCAACTGAAATTCCTACTACAAAAGAGCATATCTATCTTTCACCCCATAATATAGAGAAAATAGCAGCTCTGCAAGTACACACAAAAAACAGAATAACTGATATCATATTCTAAATAGGTATGCAGAGTTTTCTATTAGCAAAATTTGACATCAGAAACATGGCGTATGATAATTAAACAGTAATATCGCGTCCATAAGGAATAAGGATTGCATAACTATGTTATGGCATGCGCTCCTCTATAGGGTGCGCAAAATTTGATTCGGCTCGAAAAAATCATTATTTTTATTTTAAAACGATGCCTTTCACTCTTATTGCCTTTTGCCTTTGTTTTGTTATTTGATATATTTTGATTTCTACACCTATTTGTTTTGGTTTAATTTAGAAAATTATGATTTTTCTTATCCAAATCAAATCCTGCACAAATTATACAGGATGCATCTCCAATAATAAATTCATTGACACAAGATATGCAGTTCCTAAATAGCAGCCATTAAATTAGGCGAATGAAAATTTTATAAGTAGAACTTGTAATTTCTCTAGAGGATCATTGGCTTCTCTAGTCATAAATCTAATGACAGTTTTGGCCTATTGTTGAACTTAGGTATGGTCCTTGAAATAGTAGACAGAGAATTAAAAATTGCATCAAATTAATACCAGCAAAATTGATCTTACTCTGGTGGCATGTATCCAAATGTTCCAACAAGACGTGTGGGTAGTGATGCAATTCCGACTTCTGTCAGTTTCGTTAATCCAAAATCTGCAACCTGTATGATATGTTAAAAGTGATTAAGTATAATAAAGACAAGAAGCTTTCAAACAGTCCAGCTGATAAAGGATCGGGAAAAAAATAACCTTTGCACGAAACTTTTTGTCAATCAATATATTGGCTGATTTAATATCACGGTGAATGTAAACAGGGACAGTATGCTCATGGATATATTCAAGACCTCTGGCTGAGTCGAGGGCAATTTGCACTCGATTAGACCAAGGAAGTGGCTCCCTGCCTGGAAATAAACAACAGAAATCTGTTAGTGCTCATCTGAGTCAATGGAGGTAGCAGCAATTTCCACATAAGAAATCTCACTTGAGCCTCGCAAATGCTGGCTTAAATTGCCATTCTCAATGTATTCGTAAACTAGGAATAGAGAGCCTTCAACACAGTATCCAATTAAACGCACCTGCATTGAGCATCCATATTAATATTCGATTTGAAGATAAATAGCAAATAAATTTTAGAAGGTCATAACTTCAATGGATGTCTAGATAGGGGAAAAATCTATAATTTTGTTTTTCTAAAGTAAAAAGACAGGCCACTGATTGAGAAAAGTTAAAAAACTTCATTAGTTGTGCATTATCACAGCTGCAATCAAATGCATAGTTGATTCAACGAGAACCTACTTAAATAGCATGCCTTATCTACATTATATTTCTTAAATAAACAGAAAAGAGGATTATGAAAACTAATACATGAAGAATGTGCGGTAGGTGGACATAGACAGTTCCTCTGACTCATTGTACAACAAGAGATCATAAAGGGCTTTTGGCTGTTACCTATGGCGTTACACCCTGAGTATTAACAAAATGGTACTTAGATTGACAGAGGGAAAAACATCAAAGAAATATTTTTAATTTTCTATTTAATGACATTCAAAGATATATTACCCTTTAGAAGTTTCAGTTTGGCATTGACTTGCATAATCCAAACACGAGAAAAGAGAGAGTACATTACCAGGTTCAGGTGATGAACATGTGCCAAAACTTTTAGTTCAGCTAAAAATTCTTTGGATGCTTGCATATCCATCTTCTTGATTGCAGCTTCCTGCACATTGAGATACAGAACCAATATGAGAGAGCTATGGTTCTTTGATGTAGATGCAGCTATATTTAGCCTCAAAAAGCATTAAACAGAGTAACTAAATATTCATAACTAAAAGAAAAAAAGTTGTGCACATAGTAAAAAAAAAATTATTGGCAAATTTAACCATTTCTTGGCTTATTAATAAAAATGCAAGAAACTGTAAAGCTGTGTTTTCTCTGAATATAGGGTACACTATGAAAACACAATACTGACATGGCATGTTCAATAAACATGAAAACAGTGTAATAAATATGAAAAAACGCGTCTAAAGACTATTAGCATTATCAACAGCTTATAATAACTTGACTAAATGCAATCATAAGCACCAAACAATAAAAAAATAAAGTATATAACTATGAACTAACCTCGCCTCTCAAATTTGCATAGTAAACAGCCCCAAAGCCACCTTCACCAATCTTGTTAACCATACTGAAATTATCAGTTGCCTGGGCAAGTTCTTCATATGAGAACTCAACTGATTTGTCTACAGTAATGCCAGTTAAGCCTGGAGAAGCAGAAACAGCTGCAGTTGTTTCTGCTGCCTTACTTCCATAAACTGAACAGATCCCACAAACAAAAGAAACATAGAGAAGAAAAGAAAAAGCAGGGACCAATCAGCAATTAAGATAATGATAATCAACAAGAACTAGCAAAGTATAATAGTTTTGTCCTAAAAACAAATAAAAAGGTTGAATACAAAGTGTAGAGAATATGTTGAACATTTATTCAAGAACAGAACAAACGATAGCCTAGGTTCTCAGAGAGGATGTAAAGTGCAAATTCTTGAACAGAGAACTTTAGGATATTAGAATGAAGACTAAAAGTATGTTCTTTTGCTCTACATTCAGGAACAAAAGGCAGCAAATCAACCGATTTTGCTAATAAATCACCTACTTGAACTGTGTTTTCAGAGATTCAACTGGCAGAACTGTCTAAAAAATACTTGTGAAAAGCATTAAATTGTGAAAAAAAATGTCTTTTTAGTTCGTTAAAATATCACAAATAAACAAAAAGGGGATAGAGAAGCAACGGGCTACCATTCCCACCTTCAGCAGATATGTCTTGGGAGACCGTCGAAAGCAACATTGTTCCCTTTTTCTTTCGGAAAAATTTAACATAAATACCAAATGCCAGCAACAGTGCTACTACTACAACTGCTATAGATATCCCAGCGATAGCTCCACCTGAAATCCCTGCTTATATAAAGGCAAGATATGAGATCAAAGTAAAACAATTACCAGCTAATGAACATCCCAATCTCGACATGCAAAGAAGGCCAAACTACCTGTGCTGTAAAACAGAAAGAAGAAACAAATTTAGAACTCTTATGATTCAAAACTTAAAAAAGGATAATAATATATTCAACTATTTTCAAAGTACAATGTTGCATTCTCTACCTTGATTTGAGGGGACGAAAACTATTATCAGTATCTGCAACAAAAACAAAAAAACCTTTAGTGAGGCAAAACAACTGTTGTTCGTGAAACTCAGGGTATGCAACCACAATGCCATAGGCCCATACCCTTGGTGTCTAAATATAAGCGAGTTGACCATATTGTGTAAAACTCGTGGGTATCAAAAGAAAAACCTAGAAATGAAACAACTTCACATATTTGACAACACAACATTTTGATACATAAATATACTCCAAACATTACCTGAATGTCAATTAAACACAGCACACCAAGTGAAATGAACGGATACATTTAGATGACAGTGGAACAAATGCTGACATCATTTACAAAATACATTAAACTCCCCCATGACTTTTTGAAGCAATGTAAACCTTGTTAATTTCCTATGAAAAAAAAATCATTGCAACTGAACATTTCTTAACTCAACTCCTAGAGAGTGAATTCTTTCTTCATCAATATTAGCTAGCCTATGATCAATATAACTAGAAAAACTGTCGAAGCTGAATTTATACTACATTAGCCATTCATCTATCGCCAATTCAACAACTCATGCGTGATGGATAAAGAAAATTCATCTAAACACATTAGTAGAATGAACAGCTATTAAATTACTTGAACATGGTAATCATCCTGAGTTCCAAGCTAGAGATAGGTACTAAAATCAAATCTAAAATTATTAAATTAGTTCAAATAATCATCTATACTCCTATGCTCTCTCTCTTTCTCTTAACAGCAACTAAATTCCAATGTCTGGCACTAAATTCATACCGGACAACATAATTATCCCGGTCACTTGCCTATAGAATTTACAAAAAAGAAAACAGAATCAAACAAAAGAAATCAGCTCTGACCAGTACTACACAAAAATCCCATAACAGACTTAACCCTTTTGTTTTTCGCTGCGTAAAAATATCCATTTTAATTTACCGATAAAACTGACAAAATCACAAAATCAAACTAAAATGCTAAAGAAAATATCTTAGCACGAAAATGATAATCCTAGAACAAAATTATCCCTTTCTTTGTTCCATAAAATTATATTAATTTCACTTGCCTATAAATTAACAATAAATAAATAAATGTTAAAGGAATCACCTCTGCTCGGAATATAAACCAAGCCAGCCCCGAGCTGAAATTTGCTCCGGGGTTGTAACTCTGCACCAACCCTGATAAATCCGATGACAAATTCGTCTGAGTCAACACAGTATTCAAAGTCTCATTCTGTCGGAGCGGGTACGTAATAAACAAACCGTAATCCCTGGAAATAACAGGATCTCCACACGAACAATTAACCACCACATTAACCACCCCACTGTCCGGTATATTGGTCGGAGGGTAGCTTTAAACCGCTGCAACCAATCAGCCGTCGTCAAACCCGAATAATATTCAGAAGCAATTTTGTCGTAAGTGTCGCCCCGTCGAACTGAGAAGGTGAACACGTGACCGAGGAAATCGTCATTGATGCAATCGCAAGGGAAAGGAACGTTGAGCCTGCTAAAAGCCTCGACACTGTCTTTGTTCGGAACTTGCCTGTTGTAAATAAGGATTGGATCGAAATTAAGTGTCGAGAACGGTACGATGCTGGAGTTGAGAACCTCGGATATGAAGGTCAAGTTAGCTCCTTGCCAAACGTAGTACGACGCTAAGGCTAAATCGCAGCCTCTGCTACATCTCGATTCAACTGAAATCGACGAAATTGAGATAAACAACAACAGAATTGAGATTAATTTCAGCATTTTGGAAAAGTGAAATCCCTAGATGTCGATTTTTGGGAGTTTTAAAGGGAGGAGAGTTGAAGGTGAAAGGAAGATAAATTTGAGAACGTTGACCGAAGATATTTGAAAATTGGGAGATAACGAAATGGGAAAAGGGACGAGAGGTGACGTGGCAGATGATTAGTGGGGCAATTTTGGCGCTTATTTGATTATCGTTTTTCTATTCAGTTAATTAATTGTCGTCTTGGTTGCGGTTGAGTGTGTAATACCAAATAATTGTGAATTCCCGCGGTTTTATTCTTTACTCTTTGGAGATCCTACTCACACTCTCGGCGGCCTTTCATGTGTAAAGCACGCGCTATTGATTTTGATTTGAAGGCGGCGACGCCCGCTGGCTCGGTCCACATTGCTACCAGATATTAATTTTATCCTTTTTATTGTGGCTTTCAACTTTTCTTCAAACATATAAATATTGCTTCAAAATTTTAATTTTCTAAAGACACAATAAAATCATATTTTAATTTTTTATATATTTTAATTATGTAAATTTGAATTTTAAATAATATTAAATATTTTAAAAAATAACTTTAAACCCCATAATATTTTTATTGACATTTAAATATGTGTTTGGTTAGAAAATTATTAATAACAATAAAATTACTAGGCTCAGAGCTAGCACCTGGCCAAGGCAGGAGGGGCGTCCGGCCATGTCCCATAAATTAAAAAATATTGTTAGTATGATATTTTCTTTTATTTTTTAAGAAATTTTAAAAAATGCAAAATAAAATATTGGGATCATAAATTTATTAAGGTGTAAATTGTAATTATTGATTTTTTATATTAATATTAATAAATTATTCCACTTATCATAAAATTCTAATTCAATATTTTTTTCCAAAATTTAAAAAAAAATACAACTGAATTTCTTTAATTTTGGTCTTTTTAAACTCTCACCATCAACGCACCAAATCTCTTTTCCGATTTTTCATGTCAATGAAAATTTTTATTAACGTTATTTTTTTCTTTTCAAAACTCAATGAGAGAAAAAAATAAGTATAATTAGTATGCTTCTTTTCTCTTTCATATTTCATAATTCATCTGAAAATAATTATTTTTACTTTTTAATTTTTAATATTTCTCACAAACACAAAGTCGTCATTATTTATCATTAATTGTGGTGCTTGAATCAGATTCAAGATAGTTTTTAAAATTATAGGTAAGATCATGTTTCTAAATTTTTTCTTTAAATTTTTATATATTTCTAAATTATAGATAAATTCGTTCTTTTATTTCAAAATGTTATGTTATATATTCAGAAATATATGTTGAAAAATATTGATGTTAGACACTATCATTAATGATTTTGCTTCAAAAAAATATTTGAAGGCAATATTTTTTTTGTAAGTATTTGTATGCTTAAATGCATTTTTGACATTTTTATATTGTAATTAATTGTTATTTGTTTAATTTAATAAAAAAAACTAATAAAAATTTTATATTATATATTTTTAAAATTTCTTTTAAATTAAGGGCCATTTTTTTAAATTTCATCTCAAGCTAAAAAGATCGTCATGATTGACCCTGACTAAGGTTGAAAAATAATATAATAAATATATATTATAAAATCTTGATATGTCATAATAATAATAATAAATTATAAATTAATATTGTAAATATATAAATAAATAATATAAGAATTTTACCGACAATTAGATAATCTATTGTAATAAGGCACTAGATCTCTTAAGTAATGTCAGGAGCCCGATTCTAGTGTTTGCTAATGGAGCAAATTGGGTTGAGAGGGTCTCCCTTGCCTCTACAATATCTGATCTAAATTAGTCGATTAATAAATATGAAACCGGTGGTTATACAAAAAAAATAATATAAGAATTTTACGCATATATAAATAAAAATAAAATTCAATGAAATCTATTAATTAGTCGAGTAGTTAACGATGTTCATGATGTCTAGTCTTATATATGTTCGAATCCCGATATTTATTTTAAAATATAATATTTCTCTATTTAATAAAAAGTTAAAATATTATACGTATAAAGTTGATATTATAAATAAAATTCACACATATAAAAATATTGTTATATTATTTTCTTATTTTTAATAGAATCAACTAGTTTTATCAAAAATAAAAATATCTAAATTAAAACGAATGTTTACAATCGTAATCATAATAAATATATTTTCCTATAATTATCACAAGAAAACTAGCCACTTAAGATCACACAAAAAATCATATAAGGAAAATATTACAAACCTAACCAAATAAGCTCGAACAAAAGTTAAATACGAAAAGATCTGACTGCATTGGCAAACGAATCATAAAAGGAGATCAAACTATTGAAAGACCACCGACAAACTATAAATCAAAGTAGAACGACATGAAAAATTATTCACGAACGCAAATTGCGTATCCAAATCTAATATGATAGTCAAAAGCATGGAAGATCAACATGATAACCAATAAGTTTCATCTTAATTAATCGTGACGATATTAGATCCAACCATGAGAAAAAATGATAAAGGAAAACAACAACCATACAAGCGAAAATATGTCATAAAAACAGAGAAGATTGTGTCATAAAGATAAAGAAATCGTGCCATAAAAATATAGTTATTAAAAATTAAAAAATATATATGCTATAATAAAATAAAATAAAAACAACGAATACCAACAATCGATGACCAATACCAAAATTAGTGTTGTCATCGATTATAAAGATAAAGAAGAAAAAAATTAACACTGATAAAAGAAAATAGAGAAAATTAAGATAAACTTCTCGTAGATATATCTATTCTATTCTTATTTTTCTTTTCATAAATTAAAAGATGTTATTAAATTTTTTAATTATATTAAATTTAATATAATTTATAGATTACAATAACTATTATGAATTCTTCAAACAAAGTCAACAAACACGATAGCAGTGAATTTTGAATATATCAAACACTAATAAATTGGGAAAGTAGAAAATTGAAGGCACGCGAGAAAGACGGGTAACATTTATGCATGTGACTTTCAAAGAATCATTATTGAATGAAACAAAACGGAGCTTTTGATTATTTTCAATATGTACGTTTGTAATTTTTTTTTTAAGAGGGTACTTTGTATAATAAAAGAACAAAGTGAAGTGATTGTTTACAGTGACTATGGCGAGTAAGGTGAATAGATCGTTTGGGATTAATTGCTTTACGGTGATCTTCTTCAATATTCAAGAGTTTCTTCATCATTAAGGTCTTTGGCAAATATTCGATAGATATGGTGAGGTGGTTGATTCTTTCATACCTAACAAAAAGAGCAATGGAGGAAGTAGGTTTGGTTTTGTTCGTTTTTCCATATTGGAGGACGCGAGGAAGGCAATCAACTGTGCTGATAGATCTAGGATTCAAGGTATTAAAGTTAGAGTTTTCATTGCGAGATTTCAACCTCGTAAAGCTTTCTGGAGAAAGAAGTTTTCTGGTCCAATATCAGCCGAGGCCAAGAGTAGAGTGGAGGATGATAGTCAGTCAGAGGCTCCCATTGTCGATTTTGTTGACGATGATAAGCTCTTAACTCTTAGAGATTGCTTGATAGGTTGGTGTAGAAAATTTATAAAAATGAAAGAGTTAGATGCTCTTATGCACAAGGAAGGTATATTAGGTCCGAAAATTATGAGGTTAAGCGGGTTAGCTATTTTAATCATAATTGAAGATGAAGAGAGTAGGGATTATACTCTAAATAATCAGATTGGGGCGTTGAAAAATTGCTTTGACAAAGTGGAAGTGTGGTCGAAAAATTTTCAGTGCAGCAGCCGTCGGGCATGTCTTTCGTGCAAAGGGATCCCATCGTTTGCGTGGAGCCATTCTACCTTTAGAAATATTGCAGGAAAATGGGGAGAACTTATCTCCATTGAGGAAGGGACCTTAAATCCTGGCTCGTTTGATAGGGCAATGTTTCAGATTATTATAAACTGCCAAGCTCGAGTGGAAGAATCCTTTGATTTAAAAGTTGGGGAAGGGATTTTTACAGTATATTTTTATGAGTTTGAACCTTGTTTCAGCCCAGAATCTGTCTAGGAAGATTCGTCTTTGTTGGACAAGGTTGTTGCCAACCCGCTATCCATGGTGGGGGAGCTCGCTGGTGTCTCGCCAGTAAAATCTTCCGAGAGGGAAGAGTCTTGATTGTTCATAGACGGCTCACTGGTGGGGGGTGGAGCGTGGTGCACAGATGTTGTGGAAGTGGCTGAAGTTCCATTGATTAGCGAAGAACATGCTATTGGTATAGGTCCCGAGGCAGTTTGTAATATGGCAACTTCGCATGCTTCGCTCTGCCAGAGGAGCGTTAATGTTTATGAATTGGAGACAGCTAGAATGGGGCTAGTGAAAATAAGGGTTGCTATTGAAGAGAATATGCACGATGTACCAATTTTTGATTATGTTGGTCCTAAAATCCAGTTTGTCGATGCACGTGGTAGGCTTCTGGCGTTAAATAGAGTAGTGGACGAGGACTTTTCAGTAAAAACATGCATGGTGGAAATGGCGCAATCCCAGCAGTCCAACCAGGTTATTCCTAATTTTCAAGTAAATTACTATCTCTCAAAAGCTGTCAAAGGGTCGTTCGTTAATGAAAATAGAAGTGTATGCACTAGTATCGCTTTAAAAATAAAGAAGAAGATTTTGAGGAGGCAAAAGTTGAGTCAAGCTGACAGAAGGGGTATGGTTGTTCGTGGTATTTTTGCGAAGGAAAACGCTACTGATCGAACGGAGCTAGAAAATGATGCAGTGGCAACGGTTCGTGTGGGTGAGGAATTGGGCGTTGCTTTCTCAGCTTCGAAAGATATTGTGATTTAAAGATTGGAGCACATTGTGCTCTCGGAAATACATAGTGGCTATAGTTATATTAGGTGATTGGGCTTATTCGCTTTGGCCCTCGATGGATCCGAGTGTTCAAGACTTTGTTCGTAGTCTCGTTTCTTTATTGATTGGTTGGCGCTGAAAGGGTTTTGATCAAAACATATACATCATTGTTGTTTTCTACTCAATTTCTGTATGCTATTTCTTCTTCCTTCTGAGGGTGGCTTAGCTTGAAGCTTCTGTTTCTTTGTCTGGAATCTGTTTTCCAGTAGCTCGGGTGGTTGCCAACGCTTATCTTTTGGTGGTTTTCCCTTATTTCTTTGGGTTAGTTCCAGCTAGTCAGTTTCTCCATGCTTCAGTGTTTATTATCGTTCATGTTATGGGTGGTGCTGATGCCATTAGATGTGTTAGTTCATTACTTAGTTTATGTTGTCTGTATTTGGTCCCTGTTTAGATCTCATTTCACTTTAATGGTTCGGTAGTGTAAGCTTACTTATGTTATGTTATGGGGATTATTGTAGGGCAGAGGTATGGATTGTATGGTGCAAGAGTTTTTGTGTATTAGAACCCTGTCACCTCAAGGTGTACTATTTTTTTCTTCATTTAAGATTATGGAAATTTTTTAATGAGGTCCTTGAGGTGGTGTATTTTGTTTCTTTATTATACAAAGTATCATCTTTCAAAAAAAAGTTTGCAATAATTATGTTGAATATATTATACGAAATCCGGTGTTCCGACGTCGCCAATGCTTTCAAAGGATTTGTCATAATCTTTAACTCTTTTGACATAAACATTATAAATTATTATTATTATCTTCATATTTATATCTAAGAAGATTTATCAAGAGACACAAATAATTAAATAATTTTTTTAAAAAAAATTAAATTCAAGTAACCACATTTAATGATGTATATGTAGTGTCAATAATTAAGAAAAGTTCAAGATAATATTATTTTATAATTATCCTAATTATTTAAAATATATGTATAGAAATAGAGTGCATGCACATTATACGATGTGTTAAATCGAATAAATCATATTCCATGACACTCGAATATAGCATCTTTTTGTTATCCTCCTTATTGCAAGACTTTATCTTGAATATATTAATTAACTTATATCGTATATCTAATTTTGGTGAATGTTTCTCTTAATGAAAATTTTATGTATACACAATATTTTAAATTTGAGAATTAAATAATATCAAATTATTAGCTACATGAACAAATTATGTTGGTGCAGCCGAGTATAACTTTAATTGTTTATAACTCGTCTCCAAATCGGAACCACGTCATTTAGGTTGGATTTTGATTTATTATTGTTTGTTTAGCCTAACGCCTCCAGTGGTCATGTGTGAGTGCGCGCGGGGCAGCATAACCTTTGGTGCGCTTTTTATTTATTTTAGTTGGCTACTCCTTACAACCGGTCCACTCGTGTGTGCTGCAAGTTCAGGAATATAGTTAGAATTAAATATTCGTAAGAGTCAAAATATTTTACTATTTTAAAAAATTATAAAGATTTATTAGATATTTAAATTTAAAATTTAATATAAATTAAGTGATCTTAGTGATTAAGGGATTGTTATTATCCTTGATGTCTCGAGTTCGAGCATTACGTATATAGGTGTATGAGCATTCATTGTCAAATAGTTGAAATTATTTGTACAAATACTATCTTGTATTCACCCAAGTTTTAAAAAAAATCAAAATTACAATTTAACACCTATTTTGTCTAATATTTAAATTTACAGTGACCTAAATTATTATTAGACTAATGTTATCTTTCTTTAATTCAGTATTTAATTGATTAAATATTTAATAAATATTTATATTTTTTATTTAAATATTTATTTTTACATAAATCAAAATTATATTAAATATACAATTTTTAACAAGGAACGAACCCTTTGGACACTAAGCTCCGCCCCTGTACATAACCTATTTACTTAATTTTTTAAGACATTGTTATATATGAGTAAAGCTGGTTGACAATATACTGTAACAAGTTTACTTTTCTTTTAATAAGTTTTATATTTATTCAGTTGTTAAGAAAATAATTATTTATTTTACTTATATTTTAGTTTAAATTTAACATATATCCGTACATAAACAGTTAATATCTCTATTAATTTTTTTCCATTTCTTTAAAAGTTATACTTATTGAGAGAATCATATGAATTTGATTTTGAGGGGGGTTATTGAGAGACTCGAAGAACACGTCCACTATTTTTGGACAATTATACCCCTATCGCTTATCATATGAAAGGGAAACCTCTCTTCATTTTCTTCTGCGGCCTCACTTATTTTCATAATTTCTTCTACTTTGGTAGTTCGTTCATTCTCGTCTTGCCCTCGTTAAAAAAAATAATCCTCTTCAAAACAATGTATAAATTTTGAAAACGTCTTTCAAATTACATTGATCACTTCTGATACATTAATTCTCCGCAACATAATATTTTATTTAGTTTATTATTTCATTTCCTCATCTATTAATACTTATCAGTGCCATCATCTTTGTTTTGCAATTATATTATACAACATTATATGCTAATCAAGTTACAAAGTCACTTACACGCCCATTTCATAGCATAGGCATGAGTTTAAGCACTTACGCACCCAATCCATAGCATAGGTATGAGTTTAAGCGGATGTGCAGGTTTAGTTCACTTGTTAATCCTTTACCACAATACAAATATGACAAATTCTATTTATAAGCCATGTATAACGAAAATTACACGGATTTGCATTAAAGTTAAAGAGTACGCGGGTCATGAACCAAGTGAATCAACCACTTTGTTTCTACATTAGCATTACCAGCAGCAATGAAATGTCACAAATAATACCATATTCGTTGGCAAAGTACGCCATCAAGTGGTGGAGTCTTGAAATGTTTGGAATTTACAGACTACCTAAACAACTAACCAAATTAGCCATTTGTCTTGGAGCTTTTTCCGGCATCCATGGAAGTGCAGTCCTTGGCCCAGTGCCCAGGCTTATCGCATTTATAGCAAGTGCCGGATTTAGCAGGAGTATGCGATGAAGGAACATTACAATCTTTAGCCCAGTGCCCATCCTTTCCACATTTGAAGCATGAAGATCCGGTTCTTACAGTATAGGCGCTGTTGCTTGGATCATTCATGTTGCAGTAGCCTCTAGAAGCAGTAAGAAGAGCATTAGTTGATACAGTTTGATCTTTACATGACTCGAAGGAACCCCCAGAACTTCCCTGCACGGAAAGCAAAGCCTTAAAGCCAATACGGTTATCTTAAATGCCTATGTTGATACTAAAAGTGGTGCAAATTTTCTGAGTCTAAAATCGAGCATAGACACTACAAGAAATACAATAAAGATTGTCCGGGTGGAAATTCGATCGACTACTTGAGTAGCTTGACAGACGACACCTCACAGACTTCTCCCACACAGGGTTATGGACGAGCTCAAACAACCTTCCTCACCACTCAATATCTCTCGTCCTTTGCCACTGCTGCTTATTGATTCCTCTGGTGTCGTATATGGCAGACGAAACGACTAATATTTTCTTAATGATGCGATTACAAATTCAAACAATAATGCAATCTTTCTCCATTTTGAGCAATTCTCAAGGTAAAATTGTGAATGACTTTCACACAAACCTCTATTTGACAGCTTGTTCAACTTACATGCGTTATGGTTCTTGTATATCTAATTCTATTTCAACATTGCACAGGTTCATATTGCTGACAACTAAGTGAAATTTTCTCTATCTGCATGAAATATTACATTGTAAAGAAGACAACTAATACAAGATGAATTTATAAGTTTCAGTGGAAGGGAAAATTTTACCTTGGTATGCATAGGAATGCCATTGCTATGAGTTTGGGAAGCAATGTCAGAGTCACACCACATAAAGAAACCACAGCCTCCATTTTCCTATACCGAAACCAGAAGCCATTACTTGAAATAGAAGCCGTAAGCTATTGAAAGAGATATGAAAATTATTAAGGTGCGCAAACATGAACCTGTCTAAGAGGACATTTATAGAACATTCGACCGCGATTCCTTTCGGTGTTGGCAGTGAGAATCAAACAAGTACCGGACCCGCACGGGCAACTCTTCTCCGATCCGGATCCCCTTGTCCCCGCAGCAGCTGAACCGTGAACTCTGCTCTTGCTCTGCGAAGTAGTAAGGGGGTTAATTTGTTGCCAGAGACTGCTTTTGCTCCCTTTGAGGGCGGCGGTGTAGGCCCCCTCGATATCGTCTTGGTTAGGTTTGCGGCGCTTGGCAATGGATTCTTCGGCGGCCGCCACCGCCGATAGGAACTCGGCCTCTTCCTCTTCGGTTTCGATTATTCTCTTCATCCGTCGACTCTCTCCTTGATTTCAAAATTGTATCAGTCGTTTTATATATCCAATAAATTACCCCCGCCTTTGATTTTTGAAATTTCCCTCCTTTTCCCCCTCCTTTCCGGCCTCGTTTTAGGTCAGTTAATTTCCAAACGGGTGATTAGAGTTTTAAGTAAGTTTGTTAAATGGTTTGCTGTGAATTTGTTTATTGGGTAAACTACTTATCTAGTCATCTAATTATCATTTTGGTTCTATTTTTATCACTTAACTATTATTATTTTTCTCAAAATCATACTTAAATTTACATTTTACTTCCATTTTGACCGTTTGTTGTTAAAAAACTAACGGTGATGATGATCTGTTATCGTAAGATAATTCCATATTATTTTTGAAAAATTTAAAAATTAGTACGTAGTATTTTTGTTTATTTTTTAAGATGAACTACTCAAATGATCATTTAATTATGAGATTGGTGTTGATATGATCACCATAATTTTAATATTAATTATAACATGACTAAGTGATTTTAATATAGTAATATGATCTGATTATTAATAGGGATGGCAAAAAAATCCGAACCCGACGGGGAAAATCGAAAACCGAATTAAACGGGTCGGGTTCGGGGATGATAAAGGGGGACGGGGACGGGGAAAACCCATTTATTTTAAACGGGGACGGGTTTGGTAATCCCCGCCCCGATTACCCGATTACCCGCCCCGATTACCCGCCCCGATACCCGACCCGATAAATATTAAAAATAATTATTTATATATATATATATATATAATATTAATAAATTTAATTTAAATAAAAAATATATATTTAATTTAAATATATATATATATACCCGGCCCGATTCCCAGCCCAATACCGACCCAATATCTGGCCCAATACCCGTTTAAATAATCGTTTGTGCTAAACGGGGATACCCGTTTCCCCGCGGTTTTCCCCGATTACTCGACGGGGATCCCCGTTTAAATCCCCGCGGTTTTTTAAACGGGGACGGGTACCGGTTTTTTAAACGGGGACGGACGGGGGACCAATACCCGAACCCGGCCCGTTGCCATCCCTAATTATTAACGAGTAACGTTGTTGAGTCAGAGGTGTACATTAAAAATGATGTATGGAACAATTCAAATGATCAAGCAACGACCAACTTGGGCCCCAAGAAGCCATTGCGCAGTTCACGAGCTTCGTCTAAGGTCTCTAAAAAGATGGAGATTCAGATTAGTTATAAGAATAAACACAGGAGAGCCCAAACGGCAGTTGCTTCAGCTTCATTGCCAGTCAACATCCCACACTGGTCCAAGACTCTCCAAGCGGAATACATAGAACATGGGAAAACCGATGAAGATGTTATCGTCGGCGGCGGCGGAGAAGACAACAGCGATGGAGACGGAAGGGTTCCGCCGCATGAGTATTTGGCTAGGAGGAGAGGGGCTTCGTTTTTGGTCCATAAAGGAATTGGAAGGGCTTTGAAAGGAAGAGATTTACGTCGCGTTAGAAAAGTTGTTTGGAAAAGAAGAGGTTTTGAAGGTTAACAGCTGACTAAAAAAAAATTCCACCGTTTAATCTGCTGAGTTCCAGGGGACTCCATTTCTTGCCTGGGGCTGGGATGGATCGTTCAGCAATAGTCTTCTTGAGCTCAATGTTATCATCCTTGAGCACTTGGACTGCCAAACCGACTTCTCTAATCACTTGTTTCTTCTCCTTATCTTTCTGCAACAATTAAGCATTCTGGTTCTTGTTCTCTCCTTTCAGTCTCTCTATTTTTTTTCCTTTAGCTTCATTATTTCATCATCTTCGGATACCCCTCTTGAAAGTTCGTATATTACGTCATGTTTAGCGTCATCGACTTTGGATTAGGCATTGTCGGAGTGACTGCCGTAGGCCATGTCCATCACATTAATTGTCTTCTCTAAGTCGAACTTCATGGATGAGGATGATCCTAGGTGCCTGTCTTCACTTGATCGTATCGCTCGGCGAGTGAACGGTGGGGTGGGCTCGGTAGAGACCTTTAACCAAGCTAATCAACTCCGACCTCTTCTTGTAGTACATTTCTGCACGTTGCAGAAAGGAATCTGCATCTTCTTCGATCAATTTCAGCATCGTCTTTGTCTTATACTCAGGTTCTGGCATTGGAATAAGAAAACAATTCATCATTTAAGCAAAATGGAGATGAACATGTCAAAATAAAATATTGAGTTTTTACCAGAAAGAGATGAATATATCATAATATGTCTGACGATAAATCTAGTCTTAAGGGGGTAATTATGCTAAAGGATTGCTAGTAGTGATTGACGATAAATCTAGTCTTAAGAGGTAATTATGTTAAAGGATTGCTAGTAGTGATTGACGATAAATCTAGTCTTAAGAGGTAATTATGCTAAAGGATTGCTAGTAGTGATTGACGATAAATCTAGTCTTAAGAGGTAATTATGTTAAAGGATTGCTAGTAGTGATTGATTACAAATATCATTATAAAGGCAAAGAAAAAAATTGTAAGTATTTATCATTAGACGAATTATTTAACAATGCCTTTTTATGATTATTATGTATATCAAATGAGTTATTAGTTTCTATACTATTACTCCATAATTTAATTATAAATTAGTATGAACAATAAAATATTATTATAAAAAATTACCTTATAAATATGAGATAAATATCAAAATTATATACGAATTTTATTTAAATGTGTAATGAATTTTGATTTGTACATATATACATATGAAAATTTAATTTTAGTTCAAATATACATATAAAAATTAATTTTAATTCAATTATAATTGTAAATGGATATCTCTGAAATTCAATTATATTAAAAAAGATCATTGGATGGTTTTGGGACTTAGAATTTGAGTGAATATTAGATAAGACAGCTATACCAACCACCCAAATACACAACAATTGGTCCATTCATTATGAAAAAAGACTGAACATTTTGTTTAAATTGAATTTCATTTAACTAGTGTAATTTTTTTTACTTAAATCTAATTATAAATATGAATATAATTATTTTAATATTTTGATAAATTCTAAATAATAAAAGGAATTCTCGACTTCCTATATAATAAAAATTAATGATAAGTGATGTTGTTTCATCTTGGATGTTGAATTATGAGAAATTGTCGTTGGACGCGAGATAGTGTAGAATCTTAGAATGTGAAATATTATATTAGAGACGGATAATAAGGAGGTATTTTACATGTTAATACAAGGCATGTCGATGGAGAGAATATCACCAATGATGTCGCATGCTGTTCAACTACTCCAATGGAATTGGCAGCTACGATTTGGCAATATACCGAGGGCATAAAATACAGTTGTTGATGGCTTGACGAAGATGACGAGGTCCCTCCTGTTCGGTCTGCACATATTCCCGGAGCTGCCTGAGCCCGTAGGTGCTTTGCTTGAAAAGGATCGGACCGTGGCTATAGCTGACTGGTTTAGTTTCTTTTCTACCTTCGTGTATTTTTTTAAAAAAAATCCTTGATGAGTAAGTTTGTGTCGGTGAACATTAAAAATATGGGTTTAAATTGATTAGAAATCTAATTTACCTTTTAAGATCTTTGAAAGTGGAACTTTTGCAATGATAAAAACCTACCTCCTTTGCATCATCATAAGCCTTCCATAGCCCCGATGACATTGTTCGCATCATGTACGACATAAAATTTCTCCATTATTTTATTTTTAATTAGTTTTGAATAATTATAATATAATATTTATTTAGGTTTGTTTTCTCTCACAACATACATACATCCTATTAAACATAATTATTCGAACCTAAAATCTCTAAAATCAATAATACTCCCCTTTATTATTAAATACATTCTCCTCGATCGCTTATAATATCAAACAAACATGCGGTTCGGCAGAATGTAACAAGCTAGGGTTTTCATTTGGTTTTTTTTATAGCAACTTAATTAATTTTGTTCTTCAAGCATATGTTATATATTGTTGGGAAAAAATACCCTACAATTGTAGGACTCCAGTTGTCATTTTTATTTTCTGCGGAAAAGACTCAAATTCCAACATCCATTAACCCAGTATTTCCCATCTGCAATTTGGAAGACAGAGATGGCTTCCCTTCCCCTCCACTCCAAGTTTTCACATAAGAGTTTGTGTCATTCTCCTGTCTCCTTTAGCTTTCAACTTCAACTACCGCACCCCACCGTCAAATGCCGGTCATCCCCTTCCTTTGATCTTTCTCCACCGTCTGATCATATTTATCCAACTCTACTCCCAATCCCATGGCCCTACCACAAAACCATAATAATAATAATAACACACCGATCTAACTAAGATCCCAAGGTAAAAAAGAAAAAAACTTGCATACATAAAAGAAATGGACCAATGCCTGTGCACTTATATTATTATATATATAATAATAATATCAACTTGGGTTTGCCATTAGTGCCTTGATTTCCCATATCTCTCCAGTCTCCATCGATCCCTCTCAGACCAACAAAAATAAAAAGATGAATCGTTTTCAGCTTTGTTCCCTTGTTATCTTCTTCCTATATACTTCCAGGACTCATGCATCTGGTGTTTCGACCGAACATAGCAGACAACCTCGTCAACATGTTTTTCGTCCATGGTCGTCGTCAACTAGTAGTTCCCCCTTCAAAGATCAACCCAGCTCCCACTTCGGTGAAGAAAAACGAAGAGTTCCGACCGGCTCCAACCCATTACACAATAGGTGATGCATGTCAAGAAAACCAGCTGCAAATGAAGTCAAATTTAGGTAATCTCTCTTTCTTAATCTTCTTATGCTATGAGCATATTTTTGGATGATATCACAATTTAGTATACGTAGAATTAGTTGGTGAGTAGCGAGTAACCAGATATTGTACAGAGTACAGAAGGTAGAGATGAATTAATCAATTAAACTCTTTTTTTTTTGAACTCTTATATATATATATATTTATGAACGTAGTTTCAGCATGATTAAATAGGGTTGAGTTGCTTTGCTCGTTGCCCTCCCTTTGAACGTGGTTTGGTTTTGTAATTGTGAACCCGGTTGTTTTTCTCATGGATTTTCTGGGAAACTGCAGCAAGAGAGAATATTATTGCAGGTTTGTGAACCATCATTATCACTTTTTCTTTTTTGCTTGGCACTGAATGCAATTCAAATTAAGATTAGTACAAGAAACCCAAGGCAAAAAAACTCATAAATCACCATTTTGATTTTTTTTCCACTTGTGTGCAGTGATAATAGGACTGTTTTAGCCAGTTTTTGAGTCAGCTGGTGTGAGTGAGAGGTGCAGGTCTTAATGGAGGTTTTTAATATTCTATTATTTCATACAACAACCATACAATTAATGTCCGGTTCCATAATAAATTGTTTGGATCTCAGTTCAACAATTATTTCCATTCGGCCTTACACCATATGCAGAAGCCCTTCATAATTACAGCTTCCCCTGCACCTACCTTTCAATATCATTGCTTGTTTTTTCCAATGACAGCAGATTATTATAGTTGCTTCTAGTTAGTTGTGTGCTTCCATATGGTCAAAATTGGGGATATTTTTTCCAATAGGGTTAAGATGTAGCCCATTACTTTTTAATATATATACAGGTATATTTCATTTATAGATTGCTTAAACCATGCTAAGAAATGATGCTTAAGTTTATAATAGATGAGAAAGCAATGGGTGGGAGCTTCATCTGTCTCAAATCGCTCCCTCAATCTGTCTGCGTATCCCAAGAGAGTTTTTTGTGTCCTTTACTTTTGCGTTGATTACCCAATTCAAGATTTGTTCTCCACTCATTTTTCCACGGTTAAATAAGAGCAAATAAAATTATATTTGACTTAAAATATTTGGGTAAATTATGTGAATAGTCCTTTTTTTTTATCCGACCGACTTTGGTCACTAATTTAAAAATTAAGGGTACATGGTCCCTAACATTATCAATCCGTTTAATTTTAGTCCCTCAGCCGTTAACTCCCGTTCAATTTTAGTTCATCAACTATGTCACATATTCGTTAAGGGTTAATGATGGAGGGACAAGATGAATCGATAATGTTAGGGACCATTTACCCTTAATTTTTAAATTAGTGACTAAAGTCGGACAGACTCTAAACAAAAGAGACCATTTGCATAGTTTACCCTAAAAAAATTAAACTTTTTGATTTCATTTAACAATAAAAATCTCAATACGACTTGACTTAACTTGTAATTCAATAAACTCAATTTAATTCGAAAAAAATTCAAATAAATAAAATAAAACATGAATAACTTCAATAATTAATAGATTAATTTTCAAGTTTAAGTCGAATCCTTGTACTCTATGTTTATATATATATATATATATATATATATATATATATATATATGTATATATGATTATAAAAAATATTAAAATTAAAAAAAAAACTTGAACAACTTAACCCAAATTTTATAAATTCAACTCAATTTTTTTTTTAAAAATTGAGTAATAAAATAAAATTTATCAATTCAATTAACTTTAAACTTTTTAACACGACTCGATTAAATACTCACCTCTATTTCTATGCATTTTTCGACTTATAATAGGAAAAAAGAATGTAACGACTATCCGATACATCACCCTAACCAAAGAAATTGGTCAAAATGGGCAATATCACTCATTCAGCTCATGGTTTAAAAAGACGAGTTTGAAAATTCATCCCTATAAATTGCGGAATACTGCCTAAACATTTCTAACATAAACAAATGCAAAGATTTGTGAATCCCCATCCGTTTTGATCAATAGAGTAATGTTTAATGTGTATAATATCTCATGGAGCCAACCAGTAATTGAAATAAAAATGAAAAAATAAAATAAAAACCAACGCTAGTATTTCTGGATAACAACTGAATTAGCAATGCCGGCCTGCTCTACAGTTTGGTCCAAATCAGTCAGTTGTTTAGGAGGGAAACCCATTGTCTGCAACTGGTAGTTTCTTGCACCACCAGGCCGCGATGCATCGATGAACCCACGGACATCTCTGATTGTATGATGGTAATTGAAGCGTGAGATCATGCGGGTACCATCCGACAACCTTAGCTGGATAGAGGTTGTTGGCAATGATGAATCCACAACCAACCCCATAGATGGGGCCGGTGCAGTGGTGACACTACCAGCAGCAGCAGTTGGCTCAGAGGGAGTAGGGCTTGAGCTGCTGCTACTGCCTAGAGTTCTTCCAACACCCTTAAACGCACCTTGGCGCTTCTTTGGTTCCTGCACGAAAATAAAGGCAGAAAGTTAAAATAATTGCAGAAACTGGTAAAAGCAAAGAGATACCAAGAAACTTATAAGAGGAGAAATAATGGTCGCACAGAATAGTTTTCATCCCGTCGAAGGAGGTGAAGTTCAACTTTTGTTCTCGGATCAGCTGGTTGAAGATCTTTTGGACATTCAGACCTCATCACACTCTGCATTCAAGTATGACCAATAACAAGCACATTAGCAATCTATACCGAACAAGAACTAGGCAGAAACACAAACGCACATGTATGACATTTTAAAATCGAACTTATCGAGAATGCCAAAGATGGTTCAAACATGTAATCACCTCAATTTTACAAACAAACGGAACTTCTGTTACTCAAATTCTGAGTCAACTAACAAATACATATAAATAGCAGCAAATAAACAAAAGATCCATAACAATATGATGCATTGAATAAAAGCGAACCATCTGAAAAGCCACCGGAAACTTCCGTTAATCAAGAAGCTCAGTCATGAAGCAACATTAATGATTGACCTCTAAAGCTAATTGATATAGAGCCAGATCTAAAAGACACAATCCTAAAGTCCAAAAAAAAAACACAAATATATATATATATACTAACTAAAGCCTTGTAATTCATCAAGCACGCAAATATATAAAATATACCAAATATCAGAGTAAATTGTACACCATTGTTTATCAAATATACCTAATAACTAAATTGTACCTCCATGAAAGAAGCACTGGCAGGATCGTTGAGTTGACGCAAAGGCCCATCATCAATTGTAAAACCATTCCTCCAAAAAGTAACCGTGTGATTGACAACTTCAGGGGGTGGAGGAGGAGCAGGTGCCACGGTTTCTCCAGTGAGTAATCTCGCCGTCCCACTGAATCTTCTCGTGCTCGAAGACGATGGTCGGAAGCAATCATCAGATCCTTCCATCGCTCCTGCTTGTCTCGCTTGATTAAAAATCGAGTCCACATCGTGATGCTTCGAAGGATCTCGAACCACCATCCCACTGCTCACCCAGATAAACAAACTAAAGAAGCAAAACAAAAAATCCTCACAAAAAATGAAGGCCACGGTAAAAGAGTTATACCTTTTTTCACCGCCGGTGAAATAATCCTGGCCTTCATCGGAATCGCTGTCGGACCCACCAGGAGGGGACCGGTTCAGATCGGCGAGGGTACGAACGCCACGAGAGTTGCTTCCGTCGCTACCAGACGGTTTCTTATCAGCGTTGCGGCGCGACCTAAGCGTATAAGGGGGGCGAGAGGGGCGGGCAGGAGAAGGGGAGCGGGACCTAGAAGGCGATTGCGAGGGAGAATAATCAGCGGAATCAGAGGGTGAGGAAGTCGGAGATTTGTTAACGGCGCCGGAGACGGGAGGTGCGATTGAGCGCGGTTGTTGTGCGGCTGTAGAATTGCTGTCGAAGAAGGTGGAAACGGCGGCGTCCAGGTCCCACTGGTGGGATTCCAAAAAGAAGAGGGCTTCTTCTTTGGAAGAAGAAGTGATATCGATGAAGGAGTTGATCAAAGCAGCGTTTTGATCGGCGGTTGGGTTACTGGGATTTCCTTGCTGCTGTGTTTCGTGTTCCATTGTTCAATTCTTTTTCTGATAAAAATAGAAAGGACAAGCAAAAGTTGTTGAATGACCCTTTCTTTACAAAGTAACATTGCAGGTGTATTTATGTAGTTAATTTTTTTTAATTACTTGTAAATTTCAATATTAATATATTATTTATCTTATGATTTTAATTTATTTAATTTATTTAATTTATAGTAAAAGTATAATTTAGAACAATAACTATTATTTATCTAAAACTATGAATAGTTTTAATTGTAATAGAATTAAAATTTAAGATGAATGTAAGGTGTAATTTAATATTTATTAGGTTTTGTCTATTTAAATTTTATATTAATTGTCATATAATAATAAAAATTAAATTATAATGAAGTATAATTCAAAATGAATACGAGGTGTAATTTTATATTTTATTGAAATTTATTTATTTATTTATATTTAATTTTGATATAATTAATATTTTTTACTTTTAAATAAATAAAAATAAAATAAAATATTATTATATATAAATTTAAATGTTATATTTTTAGATAGTATTTACTTTATCAATTAATATTATAAATCTCACTTGTATGTGAAAAAAATATGAAGAAATATATATGTATATCGTATATGGTTAGAGAAAGTCATTTAGATTAAAATTACCCAATACCATAATGTAAGGTATGGCTCATAAATATACCGGTAAAGAGGACAGGGGATGGAGCGGAGTGAGCGAAGCGAACATCAACTGTCCTTACAAAGAAAGTCTCGTAGAGGGGGTTACGATTATGTGGGTTGGGGGTGCGGGGGTTGCGCCCCCGCGGTACGGTAAAGGGTTAATTTTGTAATTATGTATCAGGGTTTTCTATTATAAATAGAGATGTAACCTAAACATATGAGAATTGAATAAAATTTTCTAGCGCCGCCTAGGCTCCGAGGACGTAAGCACATTGCCGAATCTCGTTAAAATTCTTGTGTTCTTTCGTTTACTTTGCCCGATTTATCAACACATAATAATATAAATAATTATAATTAAATTTGAATCTAAATTCAAACAAATATATTTGATTTGGTTTTACTTTAATTTTATAATTTCAATTCAACCCAAGAAATTTTAAAATAAAGTTTGAATGATAAAATAGTATTTATTAACTTGACTAATTCAAATTTTTTTTACTCGATTCGATCTTTTTATTCACTTTCGATTTGATTTAATACTCACCTCTAACTAAAAATACAAAAAGAAAACTCATAAAATAAACTTTTAAATCTAAAAATATATTAAAAACCGAAAAGAAAATCTTCTAAGATGATGGAATATTTATAACCAACTACAATAATAAAAGAGGAAAATAGGGAAATATTTGCATTTAAAAAATTTAAAAGTTAAAGACCTCAAATACTTAGATTGATATAACAAAATCTTAACCAAATATCAAACTCCTATAAACCCAATGAAAATATAAAGCATATGTAGAGAAATAAGTCTTTAATTAAAATTATTTAATGACTACCCTCTCAACCCACAATGTTGTTAGAATTTGAATTTTAAAGTATCACTTAAAAATAGTATTATATTTTGTTTAATAATAAAGAATGCTAAAGCCAATACATTTATATTAACATACCATAAATGTCTCTATAAAAGATATCTAATAAAAGGGTAAAAAATAAAATAAAGTGAGAACAAACATTTTGTAGGGGTGTAAATGAATCGAGTTTGAATGAATAAGTGTGTGTTTATATTTGTTCGTTTATTTTTTAAGGTGTTTATGTTCGATTAGTATTTGTTTAAATTTTTAATATCGTGTTTGTATTCTTTTATTTATTTTTGATGGTGTTCGTACTCGCTTGTTTAACGTTCACGAATATGTTTGTTTAACGTTCGTGAACATGTTCATTTACCATTCATGAACATGTTCGTTTAATATTCATTTAACGTTCGTGTTCATTTATATAATAACACAAATATTAAATAAAAATAGTCAATACTAGTGAAAATTTTCATTGTACACGATGAAATCAAATTACCAAAGCTATTCAATGATTTCCAGTCAATTAGCAACAAAACTTTAATATCCCAAATCTCCACTAGCCGTATAATAGTCTTGTGAGATCCTTTGAATCTAACCAACAAAATAAAACTAGATGCTAACCACATAATCTCCATTACTCATAATAGTCTTCAAAGCGGCCAGCAAAGCCAAATCAAGGTTCCCACAAAATAAAACTCTTAAAATACTATCAAACAAGCCCCAGATCATAGATCGAGTAATCATGAAACTAAAATTAAATATTAATCCACAAAATTCTCACACACAAAAATCAAGAGATGAAAGAAAAATAAAAACATGGATTTGTATTTGTAAGTAAATGAAGACGACCGACACATATAGAACTACCGTTATGATCGGGAAGAGGCGAGGAGCACAAATACATCGACGGTGTAGAGCACGGTGTTGCAAAATAAGCTTTATGGTTGATAAAATTTATGAAAAAGGGAGGAGAAGAGACTTAGGTGGTGTTTGTTTTCACTGTTCTACCTCTTCAAACCTCTTATGTTTGCGCCGCGCAGACTATATGTATGTTTTGGGCTTCGCAGACCGTTTGTTTTTTTATAAGACATAATCTCTTCTAATGTCTGTACGGCACAGACGTGACCTTATGTCTGCAGATGTCTTCTAACCTCTTCAAATAAGTTTTATATTTAATTTTATATTATAGATATTAATTTTTTAAATAAATTAAATATTAATTTTTTAATATTATATTATAGATATTATTTTTTTTAAATAAATTAAATATTATTTTTTAATATTATATTATAGATATATAATTTTATATCATATAAATTATTTTATATATTATTAAAATTTTATATTTATTTTAATTATTTTTATTTAAGTTTAAATATAATATTTTTTTGGATTTGTTATTTTTAAATTATATTTAAACTTTTTATACGAAATGTAAGTATTTAAACCACATTGCTTAATAAAAATGATTTCATTGTTTGATAATTAATATTTTAAAATATAAAAAATTATAAATTATGTTTTTAAAATTTTAAAATATAATCACAATTAAATAAAAAAATAATCATGAAATAATTTGATAAATTAAAAAATATTTTCTAAAAATATAATATAATTATAAAAATAAATTATGAATATATATTTAAAAAAATTAAAAGTATTACATAATTGCATATTTAATATTAGTTTAATGATAATTAATGTTTAAAAAAAGAGACGTGTATTATTCATTGATTAATAATAGTTTAAAGATAATTAATGTTGTTGTGCCATATGATAATAAAATTCAAAATTTAATATTATTATATAACTTTAGATAATTTAATGTTTAAAGAAATCATATAATTTAATGATCATTTATAAATTTTATTTTATAAAACTTATAAAACTAATAATACATGTGATTATGTGATACTTATAATAGAATTAATAAGGTGGTGCTTGTTTTTCTAAAAAAATTATTATTGTAGTTGTATGAATTATTTAAATTTCAGTATTGTAAAACTAAAATTATTTAAATCTCAATATTGTAAAACTCTTTTAAGTTTAAAAATAAATTTATTTATATTTCAGTTTATTTTAGCAGTCTGCAAACGTTAAAAAACAAACAGTCTTCTTCTTGCAGACTGCAGACTTTTGGTCCATCTCTTCTGCTGCAGATGTGGTCCGCAGACTGCAGACCTTTTACCTCTGCAAAAACAAACATCACCTTAGACAAAACTGAAATAGGGGTTTTTTCTGTTGTAATAGGAGGAAATGTTGAAATAAGCCTTTGATGCTTAAACTTATCAGGATTCATATTTAAACTTCAAATTTTATCATATATTCAATTTAATATATACATTTACCAATATTTAAAATGTAAAAATATAAACGAGCTCATAAACGAGCTTATAAACGAGTTTGTTCGTGAATATAAACGAACTGAACACACATCTGTTAGGTTCGTTCATTTATTAAACGAACATAAAAATCATATTCATATTCATTTATTTACCTTAATAAACGAGCACAAACGAGCTTTAACCGAACGGTTCACGAATAATTCATCGAGCGTTCAGTTCATTTACACCCCTGAATCTTGGCAATGTAATCCACCACAATATAATATTATTTATTTTTATTTGATCCCTCAACTAATTTTATATTAAAAATTTTAAACTCCATAACGTCATCATGGAAAAAAATCCGAAAAAAGCTTTTAAACTGGTCTTCTTCCACCCTCTCCCTTGTTGGTTGAATTACTCTGGCGAAAGATGTTTTATTAGCAATTCCGACATATTTCAAGTAGTTTTATCTCATTTAAATTCTCTTATATTTTAAGATTTTTTTTTCCTATGGATTATCTAATTTCGCACCCTCTAAAATTTTATAACTTAGCATCTCTTAAAACTTTTAATATAATTTCTTAAGTTTACACCCTAACATAAATTCATGCGTCCGTCTCAACTCCTCCGATAGTTCTAATTCTACTAAATTGTTCGGACCATCCGCTATTGAAGTTAAATGGGAGCAGCCTTCATTTGGTTTTTTTCTGTTTACATACAGTCATACAGACGGGGCAGTAGGCATGAAGAATGGAAGTTTAGCAGGCAGTGTTTTAAGAGACCACGATGACAAATTTGTTGTGGGGTTTAATCGAAAATTAGGTACGTCTTCAGTGATCCAAGCAGAGCTTTGGAAGATATTAGATGGCCTGGAATTGACATTGGAGAATGACTTTCGAAGCTTGATTTTGCAGGTTAATAGCGTTGATGTGTTCGAGCTAGTAACGTTGGCCTCCATTGACAGTCCAATTGCCTTGGTACGTGGTATCTTTGATCTACTTGATAGAGCTTGACAGGTTAATTTTAAGCTCATTCGATGGTAAGCAAACATGATCGTTGATTTCCTAGCAAAAGTCGATGGTGAAGTAAGAATTTTTACGTAATCCTACAAATATGCACCAAATCCTGAATCGGGATATGACAGAGCCTCCTTATTTGGGTTTATAATTTGCATTGGTTTTAGGCTCATCTCTATTAAAAAGAAAGTATATTCAAAAATCAAAATATTAAAATCTTAAAGGGTTATCTACCACTATTTAAATTGTAAAAGATTTTTTTAATTTGTTTTCTCTAGAATTTTCATCTACACCGGTCTCATAAGCATTTCGATTAATGGCCTACTTAGGAGAATATTTACAACATTCTCTATTTTTTAGTTTTATTTATTTTAATTATATTATCTTTTAAATTTTATATTTATTAAATGATTTAATTATCTTTAATATTTAATTTTAAATCAAATACCAAATAAAATTATAATTTAAGCTCAGCATTTACTATTTTTTTAATCTATCGAACAGCGTCTAACTTAGGATCTTTAAAACGACTGTTTTTCTTTTTTTAGATATATTTTATTCATCTATAAATTTTGATAATTTGTACACGAAAAAAATCAAATATATAATATAAACAGATAATTGAATCCATTAACTTATTAAAATCTTTCTAAAGATATTTTTAGTAATATTTATTTAATTTTGGTTTTAATAACAAGGTGGTCCTTGAACAACACCATGATTTCTAGCTTGATCCTTAAAATGTTTCTGATCCTTAAAGTATCATTTTGTTCCTAGTTTATCAATAAAAAAACATTACCAACTAATAAGAATATTACACGCGGCACATTTTTTTTGGATACTGTGTATTTTCAGGGTAAACTGAGAAAAAGTATATTTAGGTACCAATTTTAACAACAAAAAATTAAGGATCAATATAAGTATTTGCTATAGTTCAAGAATCAATTCAGTAATAAAGCCTTTATTTTTTAACTAGTAAGAATGGAACTTTCATTTGGTAAATTAACCAATAGAACCGAAAGGTTAGTAAAAGATAAAGTTTACTTCCCAATCTAAAAGAGGTTTGTTTCTTGAAGTTGAAGCGAAGTATGATACTTGAAGTTGAAGCAAAGTATGATACTCGAAGATAAATATGCACTCTAAGTTCTAACAATGCCCTAAAACCAAGGTTTCATCAAACCTTTTAAACAATATACATGCATTAAGCATACACTTCTCGGATTAGTGTATCGAAGATAAATTTATAAAATTTTAAGAGAGAAAAATAGATTAATTATATCTAAATAATATAAGAGTTGAAATTTTTGGAAAGCAACTGTCTCATAAATCTCCTTGATTCATCATGTGTACGAAATTCCAATCTCAACATCTTCTCATAACTGTAAAGTAATGCTTTCACTATTATAAACCTTCAACAAAAATGAAGGCAAAAGTAATATAAGTGGCTTGAACACCTTTAGTTCTGCCACACAAGAAAGTATTTTACAATACACATGAACCCTATATATATTGTTTTTAAAAGGAGGCAATCGATTGTACTTCATCTAATTGCAACAATCTTGCGAAAACCCCAACTAGTGGCGCTGTATTATATGTGCAGGCCTCAGTCTGCATATAATTATCTCTTTGATCCATGAAATTATCTTGACAATCAGGTCCCCCAACCAATGCCCCAACCAGCACATTCGGATTCGGCTCGACCCGACCATACCAATTGTCATAGCCTTGGGTGCACCCAAGGAACCCTTTATTTTCTCTGTATGACAGTATGGAGGCCCCTCTGTGGTGCACCCTTGTGGGGTACTTGGAACCATAACCCACTAAATAACTCGTCTTCATTGGGTTAGACCCTAGTATGTAATCTACTTGAGATTTGGCAAAATTGAGGATCTCTTCATGATCCACCGTCCCAGAAGGGCATCGGAGGTGTTCGTTTGAGTTGCGGAGGAAGTCGGAGTAGACGGTGAGAAGGAACACCGCCGTCGACACGTATTGCATGTTGTTCCATTGCCGTGTGTATAAAAGACCTCCCGGGGTACGTTCGACGTTGTGATTGGTGGCGTTGTTTTTGTTGAGACATGAGCATAGGTAGTAGTCGGCTTTGGATCGGTATTGTTTCAGAATGTGAGCCTCGTGCTCTTGTTTTGCTTTCTTCAACAACTGCAAAAGGACATTCCATTATAAACACATAGGATTTACTTCAATATGTATATAAAGTATTCTAAATGCTTTCTCTATATATGAAAAATATTATTTGAAAATTAAATATAGTCGTAAACAAATGAAAAATGGCATCAACTCAGTAGAATTGGCAGTGGGACCTAGACGTGTGGTCAATATAGCAGGCCCTACCTTAAAAAGCACAGACAACCCATCACCATACCTCATCTCTCCTATCTATCTATATATTTATCTCCTCTAATTGTGGAGCACATACAATTTGCTACTCAGCACATGAAATTGCTGCTCTTTTTCCACTACATTGAAGACACGTGGCACTAATCTGCTATCACTGATATTAAAATAATTTTAAAACTTGAAATAGAGTATGATGTAAATATATATATATAATAAAATTTGATTTAAGAGTCAATTCTATTTATATAAAATTTTCAATTTTATACTGATTCAAACGTTTATTTATATTTATATAATAATTTTAAATTAATGTAAAATTAAACAATTTTAAATAAGTGAATTTTATTCTTTTAAAATTTTAACATGTCATATAAATGATTAATATCAATTTTATAAAATACATAAGGCTAAGATTTACGTTATCAGAGGCACATGTATCGGATCATACTTAAATGTGAAGATGGTACCTTAATTAGGGGTTACTTACTCACTTTGGTGTAAGAAGGTGGAAAGTGAGAGTATTATTGGATGTTAGAATGAAGGCAAAAGCAAAATCCCATGAGGATTTGGGGGTCTCTTTCGTCCACTAAATTAGATTGAAAAAGCCATAAAGAAAAGCAAAAACATTAGGGGTTAAATTATTATCCGACCTTTTTTAAAAAAAAAAATAACTTTCAAATCACGCGAATAGAAATATTAAATTTGAAAATAAAAATGGACTAAAATTTTAAGTTTTTGAGAAGTTCAAGATCTAAGAGAATAATTCAACCCATCTTGTTTTCTTTTATCAAATTAACTTTTTATCAAATGCATAATGTTATTCTTGAACTATGATTTTATACGATTGTATATATGAAATTTTAATTATATTCAATTTCTACAAATTGTTATAGCAATTATCAACATAACATCATTTTATGTTTATGTATACCCAAATAAATATGTTTATTCAATACAAAAATAGATAAATGTATTTACTTTTTAAAACGTGTATAATTGAATTAAAATAAAAATTTTACATGTTCATTATATAGTTTTGATATATATACCTTTTAATTATGAAATGATAAATTTCATATAAAAAGGAAATGAACATTAACCCCAACACCACCGCCTCCCCCTCCAACAAAAAAAGGCAAAGGCATGTTGTATAAAAAAGGGGTAAACTACATATTTAAACATCCATCTATTCTTGTAATTCTGTTTTGGTCATCATAAGATAATGTCTCATTATCATTAGAAATAAATCATTTCAGCAGTTTTATTTACTTTTAACTATGGGTAATCAAAATAGAGAGTTATGTATGATTTAAAAAAGAATAGTTAGGGTATCAAAATAAAACTGCTGGAATAAATTGATGACTAAACATGTAGTTTACCCAAGAAAATAAGGAAAGTTGAAAGGGAGGAGATAAATTACCTTTGATGCCAAAACTTGAAGCCCGGCATATTTAACATCCCAGCTGAACTCTGATATGGCCCAACCAATCCCACCAAAACAATGAGCCTTGCTAATCACATACTTGAAGTAATCCTCCTTGTCGGTGGCCTCGTACAACCACAACGCTGCCCACAACAACTCATCCATGAACCCACTCACCGACGCATAGTACCTCTTCACCACCCCCACACTCCCGTCATATTTCCCTCTATACTTGTGCCCAAACTCAAACAACTACACCAACAAAACAACAATTTCACCATCATCACATTAACATAATCATATTTTATAAGTTGCCAACACATGACCTTTGTAAAACTACCTCTTGGGCATGGTGCAAGAGTAACTGAGAGTAATGTGGGTTTGTTTTCCTGAACACAATCGAGGCCGCCGCCATTGCTGCTGCCGTCTCGCCTGCCAGATCCGACCCCGGGTTGTTCTCGTCGATCTTGTACGCTCGGCGTGATGTGGTCATATCCTCTGGTCGTTGCCAACAGTAATGGTCGGTGTCCCCATCACCCACCTAATGGCAACAGCAAACAAACAAACGTTATGTGTTTGAGATTTTATAATTATGAAACTTACGCAGTTAAATGTTTGGGAAATGGAATTACCTCCGCCCAGAGTACATTTGGGCTGGTGTGTGCCTTAATGAAGTAATCTGTCCCCCATTTAATGGCCTCTAAAGCATGCTCTAGTTCGCCGGCATTGGCGATCTGATCTCGGAATTCGATGACACCCCACGACAGCATTGTCACTGTGAAAGCCATCGGAAGGCCGAATTTGACATGATCGCCGGCGTCGTAGTATCCTCCGACTAAGTCCACCTACAACAGTTTAAGTTAGGCAAACCAAAACATTTCAATGAGTTTAGGGAATCAGGGTCTGGGCCATACTCCTTGTTCCAAGCCGTCGGTGAGGCCAGAATGGTCTCGCCAAGTGACGCGTTGGTTATAAGGTAACCGGCCGGATCGTTGGGCTTCAAAGTAGAGGAGGCTCTTCGTCAATGCATCGCCGTAATCAAACGCTTGAGCTGTTGCAAGGGAAACGATGAAAACAGAGAATAGAAAAAGGCAACAATGGCGGGCAAATCTGGGGATTTGTCGATGATTCTGCTCCTCCATTGTCCTTTTCTCTCTTTAGGGGAAAATATTTCAGCACACACCCTTTGGCTTTTGCCCTCTTCCTTTGAAATGTCTTTTTATAATACGGGTCGAGCTAAGTGAGTCAGTGAGTGATTTTCATGGGCATGTGAGCGGTCTCTTTACAATCAAAAGCGTGATTTAAGCAATGGTTTGTGGTAGTGTACAAAGTTTGAACCGGAGTGGACTAGTGTGGGAGAAACGGAAAACATGGGAAAGTCATCTGGAAGTGAGATTTGGCGGAAATTTTGACCTCACCATGTATTATTTTATTATTTTTCTTAATCTCACATAAGTTTGTGGGAATTTGTTTAGTATTTTTTTATTAGTTTTGAGAGGAGTATTTATTGAAATATTCTTAATCATTTAAAAATAAATATTCAAATACTCCTACAAATATTATACTTGAACTTATGATCTCTAAAAATGATTATCATTATTTTAATTACTGAAATCACTTGATTCGTACGTATAAAATCATTTTAATGTAAAAAGACAGTTGTTTGAATAGTTTAATGCTTTGAGCGTTACATAAAATTTACATCTCCCTTCCCTATGAGAGTGAAGGAGTTGTGAGATTCATGGGGGACAGTGCTCATAATAAGGGGACTGATGATATTAATAATAATAATAATAATAATAAAAAAGAATGAAGGAAAAAAAAAGCTGCCGACGGAGTTTTGAGGGTATGGAAGCTTCACACTCTCTGCTCTTTCACTGCCCCAGTGTCTTCTTTCGTTTGTGGTCACCATACAAACACAATCCCCGTCGCATAATGGCAACAGTTTTTGTTTGATGATTCGGTAGATCAAAATAAGGGTCAATTATTAACTTTTACCACTCAATGTTTTCTTTATTTTTATTTTGATCATTAAAATTAAAATTTTTTAATTTAATATTTTATTTTAAATTACTCATTTTTTAATTACCTCACCGTTAAATCATCTAAATTTAATGATATAACCCACCAACCTTACAGTCAAATTATAAAGTTCAAATATTTATTAATATTTTATTATAACATGAATTATTTTATAAGATCTAAAGTATAAAGTATAAAAAAAATTTAAAATTTAAAATCCCCACCGACCTCGCCTTCAACTAAGCACTACTATTTGCTTCCGATGCTTTCTTTATAAATTGCTTTAGTGGCTTAAGATTTCGCCTCAACTTTTCTAGTATAATGTAAGAATTAACGTTCAACGTTTATCAAAATAGTCATTTTGATGTTTAGTCTTTTTTTCATAGTACTTCTGCTTCCAATATGGAGGGTCCATCCTAATGGTTTTTTAAAATAAATGTAAAGATGTCTAAAAGGAGAAAGCTGGGTTCACCACTACATTAGGAATGATCATCAAATCCAATTAACTTAAAACTGAACATAATATTTATGATAAACACACCATCAGAAATAGGTTTGTAAGTTAAGAGCAGCAACTTTAGGCCTCAGATTTGTTATGTTCATTGTCGTCAGATAGAATATCAGACAATGTAGGCAATTCTTAATCATCATAAGCCTCTGAAACCACAGATTCATTAAACTCTAAAAAACAAAGCCATAGTAAATAGGACCTCAGAAGTCAATTTGACATTAATATAATGGAATGATTCAGTTGGTAATTCCAATAATAAAATAATAAATCATTATTGCCTGCAAAAATCCAATCTCTGCTACCGCATATAAAATGGATTGAAAAAGAAAATGTAATCGCCGAAAACGGCTCTGTAGATCACCAAAGTTATGATCCACAGGTTCCTATCAGAAAGCGAAACATGAGGTTTATTTCGGTCCAATCATGGCATCTCCGGTCACTGATTTCTCGTTTTTCTGCTACCGGCGACGTGCATCGGACCCAACACAATGGTTACAAATTAAAAAGGGTAAAGTATAGCAAAGGTAAATATATAGTCTATATTATACTCATTTTTTCGTGTGATTAAACTATTAAAAACTACAAAATAATTAAATTTATCAAATTATTATAAAATAATTATTAAATTTATCAAATTGTTACAAAAGATTATTATATCTATCAAACTTTATTAGTATTCTTATTACAATCTTACAGTGACTATTGGCATTTGCATGTAACAAAAGTATTAAACCGTTTCTCTAAACCCTATGACAAAGTTTCATTTACGATTCAATTAACAAAGTAAATTCGTTTTAGCATTCTATGTTTGGCTAGGCGGTATACTAAACTGTTGACGTCTATCTTCTCTCCTTCTGCTGCCATTGTTTGCATCTCCTCGTTACGTTAGACTGTTTTATCAATGGCCATTCGGTTCATCTATTATTTTCACTCATTCCCCACGCATAACAATCATCTCCCCAATGTATATATATATATATTGCCTCTACGAACTAAGCTCAACCTCAAGTTCATCGTTTTACTTACATTTTCATTTTGCCTACAATGTGTACGACATGTTCAAAGACCATTTGGTTGAGCCCCAGTGCTGCCCTCTAATCTAAATGAGGTCCTAGCTTTCCCTCTCTGCTTTTCCTACTGCCAGCCAGACATCACCCTGATTCATCTAAGTAGTTCTACTATCTTGTATCTTCTTCCTTTCCTACACGTTTTCTGATTTAAAAATGCATATATTTCTATTTAACATGTACCTGTTTCAGTCATCCATGCTCGACTTGAAGTAACATAGCCTTATAACATATGCTCAAGGTGACTTCTTACCTCATTTAGTGTTGTCCTTGTAGCAATACATTTGCTTTTGTTTCTCCTGTGGAAGTTTCAAGCAATTTTGTCAGCTCTTGATATGTAGCCTGTATGCATCTCTTTGCTTTCCCTACATCCATTGCAGTTTTTAGAAGACACGTCTCGAGCTTCTCAGTTTGACAGAGTGCATCCTTAATACGATAAGCTGCTTCATGGACTGACTGGAGATGATAACTTCCAGTGCCTGTAATGGCAGTAAATGCTTCTGCATTGATGCCAGATATATCATTTAAACATTTCCCTGTATTTGTTGGGATGGAATGCACAGCGTGATTGCCGTTATCTGGGAGAGTTGTCCCCATTCTTGCAACTATAGATATACCCTGAATAGATTCCACCAGGCGCTCTACAAAAGGTCTGCATTCATTCAATGGACCAACTGAAGCGTCAAAAGTATCATTTACTGCCGGTAACATAGCATTGTGATCGGGCGGCTCGATTGACTCCAAATAAATGAGCTGGTCTTTCTGAAGATTCCTTCCAACTTCATTCACGATTGTACTTGTTACACCTTCCTCCTCCATAGCAGTGAATGCTTTTTCGAGATTTGAAGTCCCCAAAGAAACACCCAATGGTTTTGTACCATTTCCTAGAGCACTTTGTGGTACTTCATTAACTTCAGCATCTGCAGAAAAATGAAATGTTATACTCGATCTTCCACTAGCAGAAATATCTCAGAAACTAATATCGGATCAAATAAGACATATATATCTGTTGAAGAAGCTAAAGTAGAGTTATGACTTGAGATTTGGAGGAAACAAATATATGTATGTTGTTCCAACTCTTTATGTATCCATGTTGAACACCCATATCTGGTTTGGACACCGAGAATACTATCCCTCTAAGAACATTCCCAATATATGAAAATGGCAGAACAACTATAATGAATAACATCATAAAGCAAGGGACAAGAAGGAAAAAAGATAGTGCAAGAGATACGTACATCCCTTTCCAGCAGCAGATTTCTGGCAAGTCTTAATATTCGGTAGGCCACAATGCTGGGGACTCAATATTGGTGGCCTTTTGCCTATCTTAGTAGACCTTGGCCATGAATTCGGCGGACTTGGAGGAGTATCGAGCAGCAAGAAACCACAGGCTCCATGTCCCTATGTAAAGAATACCATTTATGAGTGATAAAATCCGTATCCATCATTCGTACCTTAACCCATGATTGGAATAATCATACAGTAGTTTAATCGTTTGTATAATCATAAGGGGGGAAAGAAATATAATCCAAGAACAAAGAAACAAAATCTGCACTCGAATTTCATAATTTATGTTCATCCAGTGGACCCAGTTTTTGTTTAAAGATGCTTTTGCTATAAAGTTGAGAACTTTAACAAAATTATAAACCCAAACCTTGGAAAGAGAGAACAGAACAGCATACCGTTCTAATTCGGCAAGTATAGTACTTGGTTTCCTTCCCGTTATCGTCTCTCCGGATATTGACGGTGCAGGCTCCGGCGCCACATTCACACATGGGTGCCTTGACATCATCGCACCATTTGTAGAAACTTCTGCCTTGGGTGAAATTGCCGCATTTTCAGTTACGAGAATAGTACCTTCTTCCATAGTTGGCGATGCTGTGGGCAAGACAAACGGTGTAAGCCACACCGCAGTGGCAGCGCAGCACCGGCAGGAGGTGGGTGTCGACTGGAGGAGGCGACGAGAATGAAGCTTTCGCCGTTCGGTCGTTGGAAGGGCAATCTGATGCCCAGTGACCTGGCTTTCCGCAAGTATAGCATGCGCCTTTCTGCTTTCTCTCGGCCAAACTTTGTCTCCCAGGTTGATTGGCCGCCATTTATTTTTTGGGGGTTTTCTTCTTCAAACAAAACACTGTTATTCAGTACATGAGAAAAAAAATGATATTTAACTTTTCTATATTAAAAAATAATATTTATCTTAAATATATAAGATAAATATACATTTTATCAGCAATAAAGATGTATTTTATTAAAAGACTTAATATAAAAAATTATTTAAACTATATATTTTTCTCATTTAGTTGTTTAAACTTTATTTCGGTTGATTTAGGTGTTTAATATTTTCAACGTAATCGTTTTGGTACCTCAGTTGTAATAGATGTTAAAAAATTTCCGTTAACCACTCAAAATACGACAATGACATGTTTATAAATTTTTAAATTTTTATTTAAAAAACTTAAAATTATTATTATTTTAAAAAAAACTTAAAATATTTGTAAAATCCTCTATCAAATAAGTATTATTTCAATAAGTAGTTTTACAAGGGTGTTATTATTTTAATAAATAATTATATATATATATATATATATATATATATATATATATATATATATGGGTACAATAAAAGAAATGATGGAAACTTATTTCTTATGTGTTTCTAAACAAAGTTTTTCTTAAAAAAGGAGAAGAAGAAGGGTGAAGACAAATCTTTTAAGTTTTTATTGTTTAAAGAAGTGAAGCAGTTATAAGTTAAAAAATGAAAACAATGACGAGAATCTTGGAAAGTTTAGCGGTTTGAACTTGACAACCTGTTTTGTATGTAGCAATGGCCATCCACCACTCCTCTCCTTGAGTTGTCGTTATCACGTTGTTATGTTAGGAGAGTCTCCACCACCACTATCTTAAAAATCCCACATGGAATCATAATTTTCCGACGACAGCAAAGAAGAAGATTATTGATCCTTAGCTTTTCAACAATGCCAAGCAAGTTCAGCAGAGCAATTCTTGCAGTGAGAAATCAAACATGCATCAGCCTCTCCCAGATTGTTAACACCAATTCCTCCAATCTCGATGCGGCGGTTCTCAAGGCCACCACTCGCCATCCCGAGCCTGCCGACCAACGTTACGTCGATGAAATCCTTCAGACCATCTCGTCCAACAAGCTCAACGCTGCCATTTGCGCCAACGCCATTGCTAAAAGGATTGGGAAAACAAATAACTGGGTTGTTGCCCTCAAATCTTTGATGCTCCTCCTTCGGATTTTTCAAGACGGTGACCCTTTTTTCCCTCAAGAAGTGGTGCACGCGAGGAGCCGTGGGGCGAAGATTCTGAACCTCACCACTTTCAAAGACAACTCCCATTCCAGCCCTTACGATTACACTGCTTTCGTGAGGGCGTTTGCGTTTTATCTCGATCAGCGTTTGGATTGCTTCATTACAGGGAAGCAGGTTCGACGAAGCCGCCGAGTTAACCAACAACCTGTCCAAGAAATGAAGCCGATGATGTTGCTTGATAGGCTTTCGTATTGGCAACGGTTGCTCGATCAAGCCATTGCCACGAAGCCAACGGCTGCGGCCAAGAACAACCGGCTGGTTCAGTTTTCTCTTAAAGCCATCGTCCGGGAAAGCTTCGATCTTTATCGGGACATCTCCGATGGACTCGGTCTTCTGTTAAATAGTTTCTTCCATTTGCAGCATCAATCGCGCATCAATGCATTTCAATACTGTGTCAAAGCAACGAGACAGTTCGAACAGCTTTCCTCCTTTTATGATTATTGTAAGGATCTTGGAATCGGGAAAATTTCGGAGTATCCTAGAGTGCAACAGATATCCGATGAGTTAATGGAGACATTGCGAGAATTCTTGAAAGACCAAGCTTCGTTACCCTCTCAACATGGTTCGGAATGCATGTCATTGGAAGATTTGATGTATCAAACAGAATGTGATGAACCGATAAGTCCGTCTTTCTTGCCGGGGCATTATTCGGAGGTGGCCGAGGAACAGTGCAATGAACAAGAAGATATGTATAATGTTCATGAAACCGGTTCGAACCATTCATTGCCTATTCAGACTAGTGTGACTATAGATTTTGGATCGTTCGATGATTGGCTGATGGGTGATATTAAATCCCAAGTGCTACAGAGTTCAGCAATGGTGGATTCCACTAATGGTGGTGACTCTTTGTTTGACAACTCGGTTCAACAAGATCATAAACAAGAACAAGGTTTTGAAAATGGAGCTAATGGTCTTTCCCTTCTCGGCAACTGGGTCGAAGAATACCAAAGCAAAGAAGCTTCTCAAAATGGAGCCAAGGGTCATTCATTTGTCAATGATAATCTTCAAGGAAATGAACTGCATGAGCAAGATCATCTCAATGTAACCAAGGGCCATTCGTATTTCGATGACTATCAATTTGTAGGAAATGGCCACTCCTTGTTCGTCGACGATTGGCTCCGGGATGATAGAAAGGATCCCGAAGAACAGCAGCGAACTTCGGCACTGAATTCGAGCAATGATGGTTGCAAGGAAGGATGGGAGCTTGTGTTAGCAGAAGCCACACCACAACCTGCACAAACTTCTCAACATTTAGCCTATGGAATTGAGCCCTCTATGGCTATTGTTCTATTTGATCGAAGGCCAATAGTACCACAACGCGCATTCAATCCATTTCTTGAAGATGAAGCAGATTTATCACCATACATTGCAACCACTGCTATCAATACCACTATAGCTTTTCCTGTTGAGTTCTCAATGGCACCGACATTTCAGGCAGCGCCACCAACTTTCTCCATTCAAGATCCTAACAAAATGGCCAGACCGACATTTCAGGCCACACAGACTTCTCTCTCTGAGGATAATTATAGAACGACAGTAGCGTTTCAAGATAACGTAAGTGACGACGATGACCCTTTCGCCCCATGGCCTACCATGAAAGAAAGCAATAATGCTTCTTTTAATGGGTCAGATGATCAGGAAAATCTGTTACTTCAACAAGAGCTGTGGCTGCAGAACCAAAACAAGATTCTGAATAAAGCTGCGTATTCGTTCTGTAAATAACGTTGTACAACAATTTTACTACACTTGGCAGTTTATCCAATCAGTTATTTTTTCCGTTGGCCAAGATATTCAAATCCAACATAGAAAGAACTCATTTAAGCATTTCTTTTGTCCTCATAGTGAGGCAATATCTAGTGAGTATGGACCAGCTATGGCTGTTTTCTGGGTAGACTGATCCAATTACAGAGTTCACATGAACATATACATTTCAATGGTAGATGGCTTTTCTAATTACTTCTTGGTACACCCATCAATTCTGATCCAACCCATAATTTTGACCCCTCAACCTAAATTTGATCCAATCTTGTTTGATTGTAAAAGTCAACAATCTGAAATACAAATTCGAAAGTAGTCCATCCGTAAAACTGGTTTTGGGCTCAAGTTATCTGCAAACAGAGCTGCGTTTAAGTAGTCCATATCTCCCTATTAGCGTTTGTTGCCTCCCTTTTGTGAACACTCCCTAGGACCTCAATACTGACCAGCGGAGCAGAGAATAGACTCCAGAAACGCAAGCGTAGAAGAAGACGAAGAAGAAGCGAAAGCAAATGGTGAACAAAGCATGGAAGATCATTCCAAGACCTTTACTCGAAACAGTCCTCGAAGCAGTGTGTGGATCAATGTACCATGACAGTTTGATTTGGAGAATAATTGCTCTAGGAGCAAATGAGCGATGCCTGCCTGCTATACTTGTGACATCAGATAGGTTAAGACATCAAGCCCTGTTCTAAGCTTATTGTTGTTTGTTTGATGCTAGAACACGAGAAACATGTAAAATCTTCATTATTACAGCTTATAAACTGAACCAGAACCAGAACTTGACTCAACTAATTTGTATGTACATTTGCTACAAGCGACAACTTTTGATGCGTTAAAAGGTGAGTATTTATTTATTTTTAATGAGAACATTCTGATGTGTCCTGTTGTCTGTAAGCTCATCTTTCCTTGAAAATGGCAACTTGGGATAATCCTGATTCTTGTATGTTGCTAAGATATAGTATCTATTTAAATCCTGAACCATTTTTTGTGAAAACTTACCTGTATTTGCTTGTAGTTTGTTTAGTTTCTTTCCTTTATGGAAGTGAATTGCAGGTATTGGAACCGGGGAAGTTGATCTCTGGTCTTCATCCATCCAACTGTGCGTAGTAACCAATAAAAGTGCGCTTTTATTTTTATGACATGTCTGCATGTTAGTCTATAGTAACACACCGAAACCCCATTTGTTTTTTATTTTTCAATCATAAGCAAAGATTTGTAAACTCATGGTTTTTGAAAGAAAAAAAAATTCAATCTAACGATACTCATTAACCTTGTTGAGTATCTATGTCTCTACCTCTTTTAACGACTATTTTTATTCTCATCACATCTTACTCTTTAATTCTCTTTAAAGTGATTTTTTAAAAAAAAATATTTCAAAATATAGTCTTATACCTTAATTTAATTAAGGTCATTGTCTATTTTTTTCCTTTTCCTTTTTCGCTTAATTTTCGTCTAATTACATTTAAATAATCATCATCCTCATTTTAATTACGCCATATCCTTTATCAAATATTGACGACAATTGATTTGATTGACATCATTTAAATGATTCGGTTGTGTCGGAACCGTCTTTCGGTTGGGCCCCGGAATTGGGCTTCGACTTGAAAAATATGGATTAAACGAATTGGAGTCGCCACCGACCATTTAAAACGAATTTAGGTAGGTCGGATACCATCTTACCTGATCTACGTTGTACCCGAAATATGTTGGGCTCGGGAGTCGGTTACGGTCAAGGAAGGATTAGCACCCTTGAACCGCCCTTTCGGTACCAATTAATTCACCGATTGTCTTTAATAGCGAAAATAAAAAAAAAATTAAATTAGAATTTAAATACTCGATCGAATTGTTTACCTTTGACCGATTTAAAGGACCACTGAAAATGTTAAAGAAAATGTTAGATGATAAAAAAGATATTAAATAAATCAAAATAATAATAATAATAATAATACTAATAATAATAAAAGTAAATAATATAAAAAACAATAAATCAAAGAAATTAAATTAAAATTAAATAAATAATAAATAAATACTAAATAAATAAGAAAAAATATTATTTTAAAAGTAATAAAATGGAAACAGTATGAAGTAAGAAAGAAAATAAAAAGAATAATAATTAGCAAGCATGATAATAAAAAAGGGTCAGAATTTAGGGGGTCAAATTGCAAAAATGTAAAGTTTAAACAGGGACCGAATTGAAACAATTGAAAATCCTGTGGCCGAATTGCATATGGTGACTGAAATGGATTGCGACTCAAACTTACAGGGATCGCGGAAAGGATTTAACTATCCTGTAATTACACGGTAGTCCCTGGTATATATATATCCAAACCCGCCTATTTTCGTTTCATTCTCAACATTTCCTCCTCTCTCTCTCAGATTGAGAGAAAAGAAATTCTCTCTTCACTCTCTAAGGCTCTTTCGCCGGAGCTACCGTCGGCCACCACTACTCGCCGTCCCAGCCGCTGCTCGCGGCGGCCGAGAAGAACACACTCAGCAAAACACTCCCCTCACCAACCTTAACAAAAATCCGAAGCCAAAATCCCCCAAGAAACCCACTGAACGGAGTAGATCTAGGTTTGAAGTTCCGATTTTTTACCCCTTTTCTTCGTTGACCCTTGGATTTCCGATGCTTCTCCTCCGGTGCCGTTCTTCGCTCCTATCGTTGAGAGAAAGGCCTCGGCTTTTCTCGTTTTTGTTGGTATTTGGGGCGATTTTTGTATGATATACTCGTGTTGATTTTTTCTCAGTTTACTGTGGGTACTGTCGTATTTTGGTTCTATGTGGTTTTGATTTACTGACTGTATATCTCTGTTGATCGATGATACTTGGTTGATGGTTCTCTGTGGTTGTCTCTTTGGTGTACTGTTCTCGTAATGGTACTGTGTTTGGTTTTGTTTTTTGGCAGTATGGGTTAATGGTTCGGTTTGTTCGACCGTGGTGGTCTATTTCACTGTGTTCTCAGTTTTTGGTTGTGATGCCTCGTGGGTTCTCTCTCGGTTCTGGGTTCTCCCCAGATCCCCCCGTCGCCCGTGGGTTTTTATAACCCCCACTGGCCGTTGTGAGTCCCGACGATCTCGGGATCGTGGTTGTTGTGGCCGGTCATCCCGGGATGGGTCAGTCCCGGGGATCTCGGCCGGCCGTTGGCACTGTTGACCGTTTGGCTCCCTGACTGCTTGGTGACTAAAAACTGGGAACCCTAATCTCTTGCCGGGCTAGTTCAGGCCCAAACTTGGACTGGATTCTTGAACCTGGACCCTGCACAAAAAATAAATGAGAAATAAATAAATTAAAAGTAAAAAATAAATAATAATAATATATATATAAACGTTTTCAAAAACATATAATATATAAATTTTTAAAATGTTTTTTTAAAAAAAACTATATATTATATATATTTTCAAAATGGTTTTTAAAAATTATATATATAAATGTTTTCATAACGTTTTCAAAAGTATATATATATATTTTAAAACGTTTTCAAAAACTATATTATATAATTTTCAAAAAAATATATTTTCAAAATGGTTTTTAAAAATTATATTATATAAGTGTTTTCATAACGTTTTCAAAAGTATATATTATATATATTTTAAAAACGTTTTCAAAAACTATATAATATATAATTTTCAAAAAATATTTTAAAAACTATATAATATACATATTTTCAAAAAATGTTTTAAACTATATATTATATATGTATTTTCAAAAACAATTTGCAAACTATATAATATATATGTGTATATATGTAAAAATAAAAAATGTGGATGGAAATTAGTGTCTACAGCTGCCCCTCTTTGTCCTTTTTCGTGGAACGAAAAATAGGACAAAGATAAAAAGACACAAATTTTCGTTCAGTGGGGTTGAAGAAAAACCCCCTGTCGGATTGAGCTGCGGATGATCCCTCCGTCGTGAAGTCAAGTCAATCTTGAAGTGATATGGAATTGAATCGGAATGCGACTTCTTGTTGCCCAATTGTAGTCAACCTCGGTCTTTTCCTCAGTTTAAGGACCTTGGTTAAAAATTCGGCTGGAAAATATTTCTTTGACTTCACCATCTGTTTTGACAAGCCCTCGAGCTGAATAAAATCGAACTCGAAAAGTCTTTGTTGACAAATAGCTTTTCTCGACTTAAGCTATGTTGCTGGAAAAAGATTTTTTATCACTGAGGCACAGTTAACCCAGATCTTCTTCTGGACTTGAAAATCTCGATTACAGCCGGACAGTAGTGTGATTGAGGTGTTATCGAGCTGATTAGAATCGAACTCGACAGTTTTATTGACAGATAGCCCTTCTTGCATTGAGCTATTCTGTAAGCCTGATTTGCCTCTAAGTTGAATATAATCGAACTCGAAGGTCTTTAGCAGATAGCCCTTCTCAACTTAAGCTATGCTGCAAATGATGTGCCTTGGAGCTGAGCGGATTCGAACTCAAAGGTCTTTGCTAACAGATAACCCTTCTAGCCTTGAGTTATGCTGTAAATGTTATGCCCTTGAAGCTGAGTGTAATCGAACTCGGGGGTCTTTGGCAGATAGCCCTTCTCGACTTAAGCTATGCTGCAAATGATGTGCCTTGGAGCTGAGCGTAGTCGAACTCAAAGGTCTTTGCTAACAGATAACCCTTCTAGCCTTGAGTTATGCTGTAAATGATGTGCCCTCGAAGCTGAGTGTAATCGAACTCGGGGGTCTTTGGCAGATAGCCCTTCTCGACTTAAGCTATTCTGCAAATGATGTGCCTAGGAGCTGAGCGTAGTCGAACTCAAAGGTCTTTGCTAACAGATAACCCTTCTAGCCTTGAGTTATGCTGTAAATGTTATGCCCTTGAAGCTGAGTGTAATCGAACTTAAGGGTCTTTGGCAGATAACCCTTCTCGACTTAAGCTATTCTGCAAATGATGTGCCTTGGAGCTGAGCGTAGTCGAACTCGAAGGTCTTGGTGGCAGGTAGCCCTTCTGGCCTTGAGCTAAGCTGCAAATAGTTTGTTTAAAAAATGGCTTCCCTTTACGGGTCGAAAACGGTCATGATACTTCCGGTGGTTCCCCTAAGCTGCTCTGGGAAAACCTACTGATAAATTCTGACAGCCGGATATCTTCCGTCGTGGAATTGAAATCTGGCTTGAAAGTGTTAACTGAAAACATGTTGCTCCTGGTGAGTTTGAACCGAACTAGATTCGATCTGAATTGGTTCTCGAACCCATCTGACATTGGTTCTGAGATCTGTAGTTATGTAAAGTCGGTTGAGGTGTAACTTCTTGCTGCTGAGTTACACCATCGTTCTTTAAAGGTGCTTGCAAGTCGAGTAACCTTCATCCTGAAGTCGAAGCTTGACTCTGAAAGCTGCAAAATTATGTATGCTAAAATGATGAATGTGATGCACCTAAGTATGTCTAAGATGCATGCAATCATGAATGAATTATGTGTTATTTCTTGGATGGAGTCTCGTGCTTTGCCTGCCAATCTGGTCCATGGAATCGATCGTGCCCCATTTGCTTCTCGAGCTTGGGCTTTACAGACATTTCACATCTGAGATTGTTCTGTTTGAAAACGTTTTTCTCCTTTTTCTTGTTTCAGGAGAGAGAAATGATAAAAATGTTGTAAAGTATTGTTCGCAATTGAATCAAATTGTAAACGTGAGTTCAAAAAATATCAAAGGAATCAAGAGCTCTTTTAATGCTCTCAGAGTTACAAATCTTTGACAAATGTTCAAATGGATGAGTTGGCTTTAGGTTGGCCTCCTTTCTAAGGTTTTGGTAACCCAAAATGTCATTTTTTTGAAATATCAAACCATGCTTTGGCATTTCATTTGGGTGCGGACAAAATGACGCAACTAGAATGACCAATTACTAGACATTTTATTTCGGTCCTCTGAAATATTCTATTTGTTCAAGCTTTGTAGGCTCCTCTAACAAAGGCAGTGCAAAAAATATCGATCTAAAAATGAAATTCTTGAGTGCTCATGTGTAGTTGACTATAACAGGTGTTCCTTAACTCCCTTAGTCCATCATTACCGAAAAGTTCTTGCTTAGATAAATTTGGTTTAGTTTACCATTGTCTGGCTAGCTGAATCCATAAAGCCGGGGCGTTTGACCAATTGCTTTAGAGGGACAACTTAATATTATAATCACTCTTATCAAGTTAACTGAAGGGTTCATCTCATCACAGAGTCTTCAGCCTGACAAGAGCAGTGGAGCAAACACTGAATTGCCAAGTGTCCGAGCAATGTCATGGTTTGAACGTAATCTACTCATAAGGCCAGGGCTTTCAAGTTCCCTCTATAACAAATTGCCTTAGCGGAATAGCTCAGTTTTTACGGATTTAATTTCCTAAGATTGTCAAGAAGAACCTGTTATAGCCTAGGTGTTTTTGAAATTCAAGGAATCTCATCTTTAGAGTTCAATTTTCAAGCAACTGACCTAAACTGGATTCACCTACTCGACTCTTTCATTTGTAAAGATCATCATCGTCATTGAACGTCTTAAATAACAAACATAGTAATTGTCATATGCAAATGATGCCCCATGTTGTCCGCACCTTATGAAAGGAAAAGGGTATATTGGTTAATTACAAGAGCGGGGTATGGTGTTTGAGGGTATATTCTGGATAAGGTCAAAGTCATTGTTATTAAATCATGTTACTTCGTCAAAGATTCATAACTTTGAATCGTTTACAGAGTTTCTTAATTCAAATGATATGCAAAGAATTACAAATTTGCAAATATGATCCATTGCTTGACATCTTTTAAAGTAACATAAATTTGATTAAAATGTTCTTACAAAAACTTTGAGAAAAAAATGGAAGAAAAACAAAGTCAAACAGAATGCCTCAAATGATGAAATGACATTCCTCACTTGGATGCCCCCAAGTTGTTGAAGTCGATCCAGTTCTGGTTACGCATCTTTTGTACGACCCTCTTAAATGCGTAACAGTTCTCAATTGTGTGCCCTGGGACTCCGCCGTGATATTCACAATACGCATTCTCGTCATACCATTTGGGGTATGGGGGCTTCATGGGTTCTACTGGATATGGTGACACCACATGGGTGTCAAGAAGTTGCTGGTAAAGCTCTTTGTAGGTCATGGGAATAGGGTCGAAATGTTCCCTTTCCCTTCTGGACTCTTGTTTAGAAGTACCTAACGGTACAGCCGCAGTTGGTTTTGGGCTGGAGATTGTAACACCTTTGCTGGAGTGTTTGATGTTGTTAACCTCTCCATCCCTCTCCCTCATAGGAGGCTTCTTACTGGTTTCCCCATCCTTAATCTTGCCTTGCTTTATGGCCGACTCAATCATTTCTCCGGCCATAACCAAGTCTGAAAAGCTTCCTGATGTGATCGCCACCAAATGCCCGAAGTATGGAGCCTTCAGAGTCTGCACGAAAAGTTTCCGGGTTTCCTTTTCATCTAACGGTGGATGAACTTGCACAGCCAAGTCCCTCCATTTTTGTGCGTACTGCCTGAAACTCTCGTTATGCTTCTTTTCCATGTTTTGTAGCATAACTCGATCTGGCCTTATGTCATTGTTATGCTTGTATTGTTCCAGAAATGACTTGGCCAGGTCCTTCCAGGTCTTGATATTTGATCGGCTTAGCTGGTTGTACCACCGAATGGCTGAGCCCGACAGACTATCCTAAAAGCAGTGGATCAGGAGTTGGTCGTTTCCTCCATATCCTGTCATCTTTCGGCAGAACATGGTGATGTGAGCGGATGGGCAACTATTCCCGTCAAACTTCTCGAACTCCGGGGACTTAAATTTCGGGGGAAGAACCAAGTCCGGGACTAGACTAAGTTCCGTTGCATCGATTTCATGGTAGTCACGGTCTCCTTTGACTATATTCATTTGGTCCTCCAATTGTTTGATTTTTTCCTCCATCTTCCTCGCTTTTTCCTCTTCATCCAAATCCGGTACATGGTAATAACCCGGATTGTTCTTAGGGTTAAGTACAGATGACAAGGGCTTTGATTTTGCAGCAGATGAGTCCCCTCGAAGTTCTGGTAAGATTTCAGGTGAGATAACCACTTGTGGGGTAGGTTGTATAGTTACCCCTTCCGATGAACCTGCCCCAGGCGCACTGGTCTGTTGTAGGCCAATTAACTTGGCAACGATCTGATCAACCAAGGACTCTTGGTTCTTTGTGATTGTTTCTAGAGTATTTCGACTGTTCTGGTTTATTTTGTCTTCTAGCTCCTTTTGTAGTTTTAACATATTCTCCTCGATTTGTGTAATTCTGGCTTCCATCCTCTTCTTCTTCAAACGAGTGTTATGTGGATGGGGTGTGTCCAATACTTGAGGCGGTGTATCCAGTATTTACTCCTTTTGATGAGACATGTATATATTAGTTAATGTGAATGCAAAGAAAATAACAAAATGCAAAGAAAATAAGAAATGCAAAATGTCTAAATATGTGATGCATGAAATGTCCGAGGCATTGATCCAAAAAATGTGCCTGTTATTCTGAATAACCCTTATTGGTGACAAAAGTGTTACGTCTGAAGCGACAAAAAAACTCTTTTTGATGGTACAAATCTTGTACATCTTCTGACAAGTTAATTCGTCTTTTTGAATATCCTGTCGCACCATTCCGGCTCATTTGGCTAAAATGTGCAAATAATGAGATGCTTGCTCGAAGGACTGCATCTTCGACTTTCACTTTCTACCGAGCTTGTTTCTAACGAAAGTGTCATTGGAGCCCTTTATCCGAAGTTTATCGACTTGTTTCTAGAATTTGCCAATAATGGTCTGCGGCTTAGCTGGGGTTTCGCCACTTGTTGTCGTAGTTTTCAAAAGGAGCGTCTGGGTCAATGACCTTTTCCTCATATTGCCCCTGCAACTTTACCTTCGAGTATTCTTTGACCACGGTTGGACTTCTGAGTTTTTTATCTATTTGTATTATAACCCATTTGTCCATTAATGCAGATTATTCATGTTTTAACAAACACATTTTTTTGTGGATCAACACATCGTTTTAAATGATGCAAACAATGAACACAAAATAAAAGAGAACAAAAAATGAAAGGGTTAGTGAGGTAAATCAAAATAATAAAAAAAAATGAGAAATCCTACCCCATATGATATCTACCCCTCATGCTTTAATTCCTACCCGGACATGATTTCTATCCCGCATGCTAATTTCAAACAAATCCTAACCGCATATTTGTCTAGTTCGCATGCTTTGAACAGAAAATAAAGGAGGAAATAATCAAAACAACCTAGGGTTTGAATTGAGGTTTCGGGGTGGTCTCTAATTCTTTGTACTCTATCGGTTTAGGTTTTAAAAAGGTACTCGAGTTCTCCTTGCTGGTGCCCCCTTGGGCTTGCCAGACCCTTAGTCCTAAGCCCATCACAAGCTTATGTGGACTAAGTTAAACTCGAGAGGATACATTCCCTTATGCCCATACGGAGAATAAATTCACACGAAGACATAAGGTATATGAATCCCGAAGGTTACTTGCTAGGCCCATACGGAGAATAAATTCCCACGAAGGCGTCGCTTTCGCCCCCACTTAAAAGGGTTCGGAGCTCGGGTATAGAGCTAGAGATGACAATTTTGAAAAATCTGAAATCATTACAAAACGTCAGTACAACTATTTATTTGAAAAATAATCAAAGATAAATAATTGGAATCGAATAAATAAATTAAAATTTAAACTTACCATTTTCGCACAAAAAGACAACCGAAAAAATTAATTCTGGCCTGACTCACCTACCTTGTCCCCAGCGGAGTCGCCAAGCTGTCGGAACCGTCTTTCGGTTGGGCCCCGGAATTGGGCTTCGACTTGAAAAATATGGATTAAACGAATTGGAGTCGCCACCGACCATTTAAAACGAATTTAGGTAGGTCGGATACCATCTTACCTGATCTGCGTTGTACCCGAAATATGTTGGGCTCGGGAGTCGGTTACGGTCAAGGAAGGATTAGCACCCTTGAACCGCCCTTTCGGTACCAATTAATTCACCGATTGTCTTTAATAGCGAAAATAAAAAAAAATTTAAATTAGAATTTAAATACTCGATCGAATTGTTTACCTTTGACCGATTTAAAGGACCACTGAAAATGTTAAAGAAAATGTTAGATGATAAAAAAGATATTAAATAAATCAAAATAAATAATAATAATAAAAGTAAATAATATAAAAAAACAATAAATCAAAGAAATTAAATTAAAATTAAATAAATAATAAATAAATACTAAATAAATAAGAAAAAATATTATTTTAAAAGTAATAAAATGGAAACAGTATGAAGTAAGAAAGAAAATAAAAAGAATAATAATTAGCAAGCATGATAATAAAAAAGGGTCAGAATTTAGGGGGTCAAATTGCAAAAATGTAAAGTTTAAACAGGGACCGAATTGAAACAATTGAAAATCCTGTGGCCGAATTGCATATGGTGACTGAAATGGATTGCGACTCAAACTTACAGGGATCGCGGAAAGGATTTAACTATCCTGTAATTACACGGTAGTCCCTGGTATATATATATCCAAACCCGCCTATTTTCGTTTCATTCTCAACATTTCCTCCTCTCTCTCTCAGATTGAGAGAAAAGAAATTCTCTCTTCACTCTCTAAGGCTCTTTCGCCGGAGCTACCGTCGGCCACCACTACTCGCCGTCCCAGCCGCTGCTCGCGGCGGCCGAGAAGAACACACTCAGCAAAACACTCCCCTCACCAACCTTAACAAAAATCCGAAGCCAAAATCCCCCAAGAAACCCACTGAACGGAGTAGATCTAGGTTTGAAGTTCCGATTTTTTACCCCTTTTCTTCGTTGACCCTTGGATTTCCGATGCTTCTCCTCCGGTGCCGTTCTTCGCTCCTATCGTTGAGAGAAAGGCCTCGGCTTTTCTCGTTTTGTTGGTATTTGGGGCGATTTTTGTATGATATACTCGTGTTGATTTTTTCTCAGTTTACTGTGGGTACTGTCGTATTTTGGTTCTATGTGGTTTTGATTTACTGACTGTATATCTCTGTTGATCGATGATACTTGGTTGATGGTTCTCTGTGGTTGTCTCTTTGGTGTACTGTTCTCGTAATGGTACTGTGTTTGGTTTTGTTTTTTGGCAGTATGGGTTAATGGTTCGGTTTGTTCGACCGTGGTGGTCTATTTCACTGTGTTCTCAGTTTTTGGTTGTGATGCCTCGTGGGTTCTCTCTCGGTTCTGGGTTCTCCCCAGATCCCCCCGTCGCCCGTGGGTTTTTATAACCCCCACTGGCCGTTGTGAGTCCCGACGATCTCGGGATCGTGGTTGTTGTGGCCGGTCATCCCGGGATGGGTCAGTCCCGGGGATCTCGGCCGGCCGTTGGCACTGTTGACCGTTTGGCTCCCTGACTGCTTGGTGACTGAAAACTGGGAACCCTAATCTCTTGCCGGGCTAGTTCAGGCCCAAACTTGGACTGGATTCTTGAACCTGGACCCTGCACAAAAAATAAATGAGAAATAAATAAATTAAAAGTAAAAAATAAATAATAATAATATAATATATATATAAACGTTTTCAAAAACATATAATATATAAATTTTTAAAATGTTTTTTAAAAAAAAACTATATATTATATATATTTTCAAAATGGTTTTTAAAAATTATATATTATATAAATGTTTTCATAACGTTTTCAAAAGTATATATTATATATATTTTAAAACGTTTTCAAAAACTATATATTATATAATTTTCAAAAAAATATATTTTCAAAATGGTTTTTAAAAATTATATATTATATAAGTGTTTTCATAACGTTTTCAAAAGTATATATTATATATATTTTAAAAACGTTTTCAAAAACTATATAATATATAATTTTCAAAAAATATTTTAAAAACTATATAATATACATATTTTCAAAAAATGTTTTAAACTATATATTATATATGTATTTTCAAAAACAATTTGCAAACTATATAATATATATGTGTATATATGTAAAAATAAAAAATGTGGATGGAAATTAGTGTCTACAGGTTGATAAAATTAAAAGGATTAATCATCGTGTTAAATTATTTTATAATTAAATGACATATAATTAAATGGTTAGGAGTGTAATTTATCTTTATTTATATTATATGCATTGTGAACTACAACCATTTGGATAATGTTATTTTATTAAAATATATATATATATATTAAAATTTTTAAGGTTTAATTACAAACAAATGTTTAAATTATACATATTTTTTCACTTTAGTGTCTAATATTTTTAGTTAATGTAGGTGCTTGACCTTTTTGACATTATTATTTTATATGTCTGGTTCGTCATAATCATTAAAAAATTCGTTAAAAATCAATCAACTACTCAAAATGTGACACGTGCTAAGTTTATAAATTTTTATTTTAAAAAATTTAAAATTTTTATTATTTTTTCAAAAAAAAAAAAAACTCCACCTTTTTTTTGTAAAATCTCAAAAAAAATCTTTCCTTAATCCCAAAACAACAATCCCCGTCGATCGTCTACTCACTCATCGTCAGTCACTTATAATAGTTTTAATCCTCAAAATCCTTAAACCCAATTATTTTTGTATAAGGACTATAAATAGTGGTTGACGAGTGAGTAGGTGAACGCCAACCATAATGACGATCGACAACAAGATTTTAGAGATATTTTTGGAGTTTTATAATGTTTGAGGTATTTTTTTGTATAATAGAAAATTTTATTTTTTAAAAAAATAAAAGGAAATTAAAAATTAAATCAAGTGTTAAATAATGATTGGTTGATTAATTTTTAACGATTGTGATAGATCATACATTTAAAATGATAACGTCGAAAACGTTAGACGACTATATTAAAAAAATATTTAAACGAAAAAAAGTATAATTTAAATATTTTTTATATTAAGTTTTTTTAAATTACATAAAATTATATGATACATCAAATTTTAGGTTTTTTTGTCAACAAAATTACAGGGTCAATGGGATTATGGAAAAACTTAAAAGTAAAATAAACCGACGGTTTTGATTCATAGATCTCGGACTCCGCACGCAACTAGAACTACAAAATTGTCTTTGAGATTCAAACCATGAAATTGGAGGGAAATGAAAATATATATTTATTGTTTAATTATTTTTCTTATAACGAGAGAGTGAAGAAACTGCATTTTTCCCCTTTTTCTTTTTCCGCCAATTTCAGACTACAGAAGCTCTGAACAAGGAGGCTCCGTCGAACTGTTAAAGAAGAAAAACGCCTAAGCCCCCTTTAGCCAATGGCCGAAGCGCTAAGCCCTAACCCTAGGCCACGGATCCCTATGGCTGCTCGCATCCAGTCCCCAACAAGCCCCTTCTTCTTGGGCTCTAACGACGACAAACTCGAGCGTGCGCAGGCTCGAGTCGCGCGAGCCGCAGCTATCCGCCGGAAGCCCATAACTTCACAGGCTCAGCCGCCAACTGATCCCGATCCTTGCCTCGATAAAGTTCAGATTCTAGAGTTGTTCCAAAATTGCATCAAATTGGCCAGTGAAAATGTCTCTAATTCCCGCTCAATCTCTCTATCCCATTAATGCGAGTTTTTGTTTTGTAGGTTTAAGTAAATGAAATTTAAAATCTTTGCGTTACTGCATCCTGTTTTCTTTTTCTTTTTTCAATTTAAGAAAATAGTAAGCGGTAGCATTTGAGTTTTGGTGGTTGGATTGTTCTAATGTCTTTTTATGTGTATTTAATTTATTATTTTTCTTTTTTTTTTGGAAGCAGAAAATTAATCAAAAGAATACTTGGGAGCTGAATTTAATAGACCATCTTCGCGACATTATCAAGGTTGAAGAAGAAAATGATGTGGAGACGAACTTTCAAAAGGTATGTTTAGCGTTTTTATTACGTTTAACATGGTAGGAAGTGGATTAAACAAGATATGAATTTGACCCCGATAACAAAATCAACAAAATAATTCCGAGGCTAATGTTGGGGACTATAATAGGTGTATTTAGGAATATGTTTCACCTTTATTGCTTATTATTACAGAAGGCATTTCCTTTTAGTTATTAATAGTGATTTTACCATCTAATATGGAAGTAAATCAATGCTTAGACTGAGAGTCCGAAACAAGAAGTTCCTTATGTTGTTCTGGATCAGTGCAACTGCATTTTCAACTGTGTCAGACTGAGTATCTGTCGTGTAAATGTGAGCTGAACCAGTTGCTTATAACTAGACCTCCTATATCCTTGTCGCGTTCATATATTTTGTTGTTCCATAATTATGTTTAGAGTATTGTATACTTGCATAAATATTTTTTTATACATTAATGAGTTTGTTTCTATAGATTTTCATAAATTTTTATATTTGTATCTGTGTCTAATATTGCTAAGTCTAGAGGTAACTGTGAAAGCCAAAACTATCAGAAATGTTTGGAGAAAAAAGGCTAAAAAAATTATAGCCTGATTAATTGATTATATTACCATTGTTTCTTCATGTTTAATGGAGTTGCAATATACTTTGTACAGGCCAGTTGTACTTTGGAAGCTGGTGTCAAGATTTACTCGTTGAGGGTGGATTCGGTTCATTCAGAGGCATACAAGGTTCTCGGCGGGATAAACAGAGCAGGTTATGAAAATGAGCAAGGTTAGATTTGTTTTATGCTGGTGCCTACATTATTTCTCTCTATCACTTTTTGTATGTCTGATTTGACATTTAGCGACATAAGCTCTCCATTGCATTTGCTTTTCTTCAGATTAGCGTCTTGTTTTTTTTAAACCTGTTAATTAAAGGAGCAGGCTATGCTAAGGGCGTAATCTGCCCAAGTGCTTGGCATGAAATGCAAGAGTCTGTACAAATGCTTGCTATGTTAAACATTTAATAAATATTACCAGACATTGTTGTTGATCCTAACTAATCATTTTCTTTAAGTACACACTGTAGTAGATGGTAGATAAAACAGACGAGTTAATCCACCTATGCTATCCAAAGTCCAAACATATATTTTATACCAACTTCAAGTTCTAGAACCTCAACAGATTCAGACTAATCAATCAGTATTTTTTTCATGGAAAATAAGAATAGGTTACAGTCAGATTTCTATCTGTTGACTTGCTCAGCTTTATCTGCCTGATTTTAGCTAAATGCTATGTTATGTTACAATGCTAGGTTCTGGGAAGGAGGATATCAATGCTGCCACCGCACAGAAAGGCAATCCAAAGAAAGAGTCAGAGAAAAAGGTTTGTGGTCTTTAAATTCAAAGAAATTTATTACTTAAACAATACATTAATGATTGTCTATGTATACAGATGTCACCTTTATCAACATTGGAATCTTCTTTTGAGGCTCTTAATGTAAAGAAATTTGATGGTAAATACACATACCAACAATCTTGATTCCAGTATGAGGCACAAGCTTTGGTTATGACACAATCTTTTTTGTTCAGTTGCCTTCGCAGTGGATCCTCTATATCATCAAACATCTGCACAATTTGATGAAGGTGGAGCCAAAGGTCTTTTGTTGAATAATCTTGGTGTTTATGCTGGATGCCGGGTTCTCTTTGATTCATTTGAAGTGCCAGGGAAGGAAATTCCTTGTTCAAATCAACATGATGTATCTGAAACAATTGATCTATCTTTTGGTGAAGGTTTGTCTTTGGTTTCCTTTGGTGTGTTTTGACATCTTTATTTGAGAAAAGTAGGTATTGATATTTATTACTTTCATTCTTTGATCTGTTACAGAATACCTTGAGCGTATGGTATTGAACATGCAAGCAAAGGATGAAATTTCACCGACTCTCAAGAATATAGTCAATCAATTTGATGAAGATAACAGAAGGCCACTGGAGAACTTTTCCTGCAGTCAGAGATCAGCAGACCAAGCTTATAGTATAAATAATGAAAATGAGTTCAATGGTGTTGCATTTGAGAGTTTTGAAACTGATGGTTTTGATCATGATGACCAGCCAAGCTATGTCGATGAGGAATTTAACAGAGTGGAACCATCTTTCACGAGTTATCACGAGGTTTAACATATTTTCTTCTCTTAATAGTTTAAAGTGGTTAAGAATAGATTTATGTGCTTATTAATCGTAATTGAATTCCACAGGATACAGAGCAATTTTCTTTTAACAATCGCGATGCAGATGGCATATTTGAAGAAGTTGATGAATATTTGTTTTTGAGCTTGGGATTTCCTTCGAAGCAAAATACTTGGGCCGGTCCTGATCATTGGAAATATCGGAAAACTAAAGGTACATGTCGCGGAGCTAGTGACAGGTGCTATATTTTATCAACATTTTTACCTTTCATGGCTCAATAACATGGTTTCGTGCGTTGAATACCATAGGTTCTGAGAATGTCTCTAACGAAGAAAATGCAACAACTTTAACAACAAAGAAAGCCAGAAATAAGAAACAAGCAGAGCCTGATATTGATTTCACAAAAGCCTTGGATAATGAAGTGCCAGACATCTTTGCTCCTCCTAAAAATCTAAAGTCATTACTGCTACCTTCAAATAGAGCACCTTGTAATACAAAGCTTCCTGAAGATTGCCACTATCAACCTGAGGATCTTGTCAAATTGTTTCTTTTACCAGATGCGATGGTAATGCACGATCACAAGTTTCCTACTAAAATATGACTTGGTCTAATGTTTTTCTCATTATTTGATTTTCATTTAATAAGACATTCTTTTGCAGTGCCTTGGCAGAAGGAGGAGAAGGAAGTTGTCTGGTAAATTTCTCATAGATACTTCTCAAATGGTAGTATTTTTCTTGAATGTTTGTAAACTGCCAATCAGTCTAACATATCTTTCCCATGTTGATTGGGACAACATTGTAGTCTGTCATATTTCGCTAGTTGTTTCTTGAAGTTTTTTCCCTCACATCATGATGGAGGGAGCTCTGTTGTCTGAACGAGTTAAAGCTAAAAGGATGGTTTTTACTTGTTCTTTAGCATAGAGGATACAATATTATTGTGTATGCATTTAAAATGTTCTAAAATATGTAATTTGATTATAATCTCTTACAGAAACTACTTACCAGCTCATGAATGCATACTAGGAAAGAAACTACTTACCAGCTCATGAATGCATACTAGGAACTTGTTTTTTCAAAAATGTTCATGTTAATGGTTGTCTTGTTTTGTTTCTAATAGATTACATCTTGTCTCATGGCTAAAAAGAAGGGATCTTGTTCAAATGCATCTATTGATTGTAAAATGTAGAACATTTACTGATGTGCTATGGTATAGTTATTATCTTCACATGTTACATGATTTTCAGACGAATCAAGGGAACAGTGCGGTGATTATGATCCACAGGCATCCTGGGAAGAGCAAGGTGCATTTGGTGGTTTTGATGATGAAGTTGATCATAGCGATCTTGATTACTCCGGCATGCTTGTTTCTCAGCCTCGACAGGTTGTTCTTTTAGATTTCTGGTGTTTCTCCATGCTGGCCCTAGATGGTCCTCTCTGGATTGAAACAAGGAATTGTAGCGACTGTTTTTTATTTCAGTAATTACAACCTTAACTACTGCTTTGCTAGTTTTTGGGATGGGTTATTTGTAATTTAAAATTTATCTCATACATTGAAATATGTAGTTAAATGCTAGTTATTTTATGGTTCTCACTTTCCTCATTTCATTTTCAGGTTAGTAAAATTGAAGTCGAGTATGATAAGGCATCAAAACAAGTTGATGTCCAAGCTTTGAAAGAAACTCTTTGGGATCAGATACAACAATCTCAAGAAACATCATTTCAGGTACCAATTTTCTTTTGCTTTCTGTAGCATAGATGATAGTCATCTTAATATCCTTATTTTTGCTCACTTAATAAGTGGTTAGAATATCCTCAAATTGGCTTTGCCTGCATCTGGAGGCCTCAAATTCATTCGTACTTTTTGTACCATTAGGAGTGCAAACACAAAACATTTAAGTAATGCTCCTCACATAAAAAGAAGATGAAAGAGAATATATCAAAAAGGTAAGCTATAAAATGAAGCTCAATAGCAATATCATGTATAATGAAGAATAGAATCAAAGCAGGATAATGAAATGAGAACTTGATTCTGTCCCCTAGAAATTTGATTTCTTTCATTGACTGATAATCTAACATTGATGTTGCCGGAGTCAATTTGATTGTTTGTCATTAAATGAGGACCGGGGCACTCACTGCTATCATTCTAATTTTCAACTTGTTTTCTTTTGTGAAGATCCCTGAAAAAAAGCTATCATTCAGGCATCTCTTGGCAAGCTTTCCTGCTGATTGCAAAGCAGCTGGAGCAACCAAGGAGATTTCGCCTCATCTGTTTTTCATATGCCTGCTACATTTGGCCAACGAGCATGGACTGTGCATCCACGGTCAGCCTGACATGTATGATCTTGGTATACAACTTCCTCACTAGGGGAAGTATACAAATGAAACGATCCAGTTCATCTTTGAAAACTCAATACTGCTTGTAAAAATTGTTTATTAGACCAGGTAGCTCAGCAACAACTGAGTTGCTGGGGCTTATGATAGTGATGTAAACTTGTTCTTGTTCATACTTTTAAGTAGGCTGCTTAAAATCTCTACCTCAACACTAAGAGATTGATGCTCTGTACCTCAGAATCCAATGTTCTTTCAGAACTGTTGATTTTTGCTACATAATGATTATTGTTGGGAGGTTATTTTCTGCCAATTGTTGGAGGAATTTTAACTATTAAGTATTTTGATATGATGCTGCAATTATTTATTCAGAATAAAAGAATAAATAAATTCCCACTAAATAATATAATATTTTGATTGATGTTATTATATAATTCATTATTGTTATAAACAATTGTGATATTATAAATGAGGTGAAGAGAACCTCAATGCTCGATGGAACTGGAACAAGTAACTATTCTTTTTCCTATATCACAAATCATAATCACTTTTAAGAGTTACTAGAATGCCAGAAGAATTAAAAACGGTCTTACAAGAGCAACAGTTCACAAAGAACACCAACATCTTCAAGCTTTTTAATGGATGTCGCTGTTGAGTGGCACCACGAAAAGCAAGGGTAACTATACTTAAGATCACAAGAGCAAAATCAGACTACATATAGGATTAACTCTGGAACCCTTGACTATAAGACCAGCTTTAACGGTAAGACGCGATAAGTTACTCCAGAATCCACATGCCTAGCACCAAGCAGTGTGAAAAACGAAATGCATCTTCTAATAGTTCTTTTACAAGGCCATGCTGGATCATTTAGACAGCTTGGACATTACCTTGCGAGTTTGTATGAGATTTAGCAACCCCTTCTCTCCACCCTTTTTGGCGAGCTCTTGCTTCCCACATCGCTGTCAATTTCTTCTGAGCCACCAGAGCCACTTCGGCTCTCTCCCTTGCTTCTTCACATGTTTCCATACCTGAACTAAACTTGTCTGCTTCCTTTTGATACTGCGATGCTATCTTCTTAGCCTAGAGTAATGCCATGTCGGCCTGTTGCTGACTTTCCAAAGCTTAAGCTTCAGTTCCCCAGTCAAAAGTTCTGCAAAGTTATTTTCAGTATCCTCGTCCATCTCTGGATCATGCTTCGCACAATCTGCAGAATATTGAAGTAAAACCTTCAAAACACGGGCTGTATAAAAGAACACAAATAGACCAGTATTACCCTGGAATAAATAGTTTCATTATTAATTCATACACAAGGGACCCAGTGATATAACCATTCTATAATTTTCCTAACGAACTGTTCCTAAAATCACAAATTTCCTTCAAATTGAGTTATTTAGTTCTATATTCCAATAAATATATCCATGACATCGACAGTAGAAAACTGACCTACTAAGGAAGCATTGCTCAGTCCTGCAAAAATTAAAGACAGAATCACAAATTTAGCATAGATTTGAACCAGTAAAAAAGGAGAAAGAAATAAACAATATGAGCTAACTAAATAAAGAAATTAAATGATTCCAGATCGACCAAACTAGATTGTTTACTACTATGGTGCAATTTGAGCTTGGGATATTGATGAAATCCAAGATAAATCACATTAAGAAAAAGAAGAAGAAACGGCTGAAGAAAAGAGATCTAACCCAGATCTGGAAATACCTTCGGGGATTGTGAGAAGCAGATGAGAAAAGCAGTCACAAAGGCAAGGTGGGCAAGTGTTGGAGGTGCGGCTGACGGCGGCTAACCCTTCCATGAGGTGCCAGTATAGCGGTGGACCAACTATGTACCCGAACAAACACAGGCCAACCCCACCTTTACCACCGCCGCCTGGTTCATGGCCATCTCTTTTTATCGGTCACTGTTGTTGGGTTCAGTGGGAGATCGAAATGGAGATAGAATTTTGCCAAAATCTTATAGATTCAGAGACTAGTTTGAGGTAGAAGTAGGCAAATGTCAAATCCTAGCATCACCTCCAACACTGATTTCTTCGACTTTATTACTGCTATTGTTTTATTGGTTTTTTTATTCAACTTTGTTTTGCCGGCCTTAAGTTTTCCATTGTTTAACCGTGCTGCCTTTGAGTGCAACGAATTAAGTTTGGTTGGATTTTTATCTACTCCGATTTTAATTTGATATAATGAACTTATAATTAGATTTTGATTTTAATATTATTTGATTTTATTCAATTTTAACTTTATAATTAAAATTACATTAAATTAAAATTCGTATACCATGTTAATTAATGTTTAATTAGATTAGATCCAAAAAATAAATTTGAAGTTTAACTATTTGATTCGATTATATCAAAATAGAACATGGGCCGACACCTAAACACCCAATTAAATAAAATGCAAATCGAAAACTGGGAAGGAAAACCAGTTATAAAACGGCACCGTTCAGTTACGAATCGAATCCCCCTGCCATCGTCATTCATCGGCTCGCCATTGGAATGATAAAGCGATGCCGATGAGATCAGATATGACACAAAGACGATAACTAGAAAAAGATCGTTAATTCAGAAGACAAATGGCTGTTGGAATCTCAAAGGATTTAATAAACCAACTCCAGATCTCACTTCGCAAGCAAGCCAACGTTCCATCCTACGATCCGAATGACCCATCGCTTCCCGGTCTCCCTTCCTTCCTTCACTCGACTGATGACTCTCCCAACCTCCGCTGCCACCACTGCAAGGCTCGTCTCCTCCGAGGCTCCGATTCTGTCCTTTGCATTTTCTGCGGCAAACGCCCCACCGAGACGTCGCCTCCGTCCATCAAATTCCAGTCCACTTCGGGTTACCGATGGTTTCTTCACTCTCTTAATTTGGATGGATCTGTAAGTCACTTTTTTATTTGTTTATGTTTTTATTTTGTCATAAAAAATGACGGGTTTTAGCTGTTGTTTCAAAATTTCTTAATGAAGTAAAAAATTGTTGTTGTAGGAAATTGTGGGAGAGACTTTAGACGGGAATGAAAGGGATAAAGAACGTAGAGAGGAGTCTTCTTTATCTGATATTTTAGGTTTAGAAATAAGGTGGAATGATTCAGAGCCTGAGGGGTTTGATTCTGGTTTAAGAAAGGGTAATCCGTTGAATTTGGCTGGATTTGATCTTGGTGATGATTTTTTAGCTGAAAGAAAAGAAGATTCTGATACGATACCCTCTGAAGGGACATCGGCGGCAAAGAAAGGGATTGATTCTACTGGAAGTACTGTGCTTGTCGAATCGGTTGGCAATTTTCAGGGTTCTGTCTCTGGTTGGCAGGCTGACTTTCAGTCTGCCGATTCTAGAGCTGATCAAGGTGCTATTAGCTCCGCGTCGTTTGATCCTTTTGTGAGTTCCTCAAAAGATATTTCTTCCAACATGGGCACGGTCTTCGGACAGGGTACTAGTTTATTTGATGGAAAAGAAAAAAGCAATCAAACTTCTTTGGTTTCCAAAACTTCAGACTGGTTTCAAGGTGATTTGAAGAGTAATTCCATTTCAGGTGATCAAGATCAAATCAGAACCAGCAATGCCCCTGGTGTCAGGACTCTTGATGTCGATGATGATTCCTGGAATGATTTTAAGGGTTCCACCATTGCACAAGATGTTGGTCAGAATTCTTCAGACCAGACTTCTGGTGGTTTGAAGTCAATGCATGAAAAAGGTAGTGATTCTTTTTCTTGATTGGGAGCTGACTCTGAATCTACTATTTTTGAAGCTCACCGTGAGGTATCCAAATCTATTGATCATTTTGCAGGTTCTTCTGCCGATCTTTCTACTCACGTGGATAGTGTCTTTGGTACAGGAGACTTCTTTGAGGGAGAAGCAGTAGATAACACTACTTCATCACAAACTACTAATTGGTTTCAGGATGATCTATGGAGTAGTTCCTCCTCAAAGACAGTTCATCATACTGTAGAATCTGATGAGAATCTGGGTGATAAGGATGGCAGGGCATTAGCAAATATAAATGATTCTTCTGTGAGTATAAACAAAATTCAAGATGATCAATGGCCATTGAGTGGAGTCGAAGCAGCTGACAGTGCAACCAATGATGAAGATGATGAATCATTTGGAGCTTGGAATGATTTTAAGAGCTCAAGTGTCCTGAATTCTTCAAAAAGTTCTTCGAAAGAACATGCTATCCATACTACTTCTACTGAAGTAAAGAGTAGGGACCCCTTTTCTGGATGGAACCCTGACTTCCAATCTGCCAAATTTGAAACTAATCACATGAGATCCAAATCATCTGATCCTTTTGTGGGTTCTTCAGTTGATCTTTATGATCATATTGATACTGTTTTTACATCGGGAAAAGATTTGTTTGATGGGAAAGCAAAAGATAGCTCTAATGCTTCTGATGCAAATAGGTGGTTTCAGGATGATCTATGGTCCAATTCTACCTCAAATTTAACTCAAGCTGAAAACTTGGATGCAACTGTTAATAGTATGGATTCTGGAACAGCTAGGGGTGTGCATGATCCTCCCTCAATGGATGTTGATTGGTTTCCTGATGATCAATGGTTAACAGGTAACCAGCAGAAGGCATCTGATAGAAAACCTATTGAGGAATCAGATGATTCATTTGGTGATTGGTTCGACTTCAAAAGCTCAATTACTAAGCAAGATTCTCTTAGTAATTCTTCGAAACAAGCTGTTAGAACTGATAATCAGACCATTGATGATAATAACAGCTTGTCTGCTACCTGGAATGATTTTTCAAGCTCAACTAGAGTGAAAGACCCTTCAAGTATTTCTGTAGAGCAAACTGCTGTCCATCAAGAAATGCTTTCCATTGAAACTTCAGAAGTGAACTTGTTCAGTGCGGATAACAATTCAACCGATAACAATTTTGGTAGTTCATCTCAACATGATTTCTTTTCAGGGGCATTCAGCAATCAAAATGGCTCAACTGAAACCAATATTTTCTGGTCTGCAGCTCCTCTTTCAGACTGGTGTGTACACTTATTCTATCATTTTACTTCCTACAGAACTGATATTTTACTTGCTGTTTAGTTTTAACATATTCTTCTTCATTATGGTGATTACAATGTTTAGTTTTAACTCAATTATTTTCTTGTTATTGAGAATATTTTGGGAAGAACCAGAGAGTAATTAGAATGATTCCTTTGATAAAGCCTAACTATAAATAGACACAACTTTTCACTTTTTTAGCTTCCATAATTGATAATTGATTAAATGCTGTCTAGACTCTATTTTTCTTAAGTATCTATTTTTGTCCGATACATATTTTGGACAAAGGTTCATGGATAGGAATGGAGCTCCCCCACTGAAAATTTTAATTTCTCACATAATATATATATATATTCTATTGATAATTTATTTTAGTCTTCCTAAAATTTTATAAGTTTGCATCCTTCATAAAATTTTACGTTTGTCTCTGATTCATAGACATGATTCTCCTCATATGTGGGAAAAAAGTGAGTATACCCATGACAAGAACATGCTTGTTTCCCACACTTGCCATGAGAAAGAGGGAGGAAAAATTTCTGATATGTGCATTCACATGTTTCAGTATGGGTGATGCAAATGTAAGAGGCAGTAGTGAAGCTGAAGGTGCAAAAGATGGTGATATCTGTAATGCTACATCAACAGGTTCAAAAAGTGATGAAATAGAGAGATTGATGTCGCAAATGCATGATCTTTCATTTATGTTAGAAAGCAATCTTTCAATACCTGCAAAAGTATATGAATGTGAACATTCTAATGACTGAGAGCCATTCGAGTTCTTTATCATATTATTAGATCTTGTTTGCCTTGCGTTCTAGTTTTGGTTGGTCCACGTATTTGTATTATTTCATCCTCTGTATCCTGTGGTGGTCATCTGTCTTGGTTCCTTGAATATTAGTTGAATGTATTATGAAACGATGATCCAAGAAAAAATTTGTTAAATTGCATTTTCGGCAATTATTTGTTCCATGTAAAATGTTTTTAATCGTTTATTGAAAAACAGTAATCATATTTGATTTGCTCCATTTTTTTTAATGTTGAGTTATTTGAGTTGAAAATTTTGAGTCAATTTGAATTTTTAATTTGCATTTTTAGTTTGAATTTATAAAGTTCAAATTATATTAGAAAATAAAAATTAAAATCTGTGTTTGAATTTATAAAGTTCAATAATTGCGGGACTGGGCAGCTGTCCGTGATCTTTGGCTGTGGATCTCCCTTCCCAGCTCATTTCAGGTTCTTTTCACCTGATGCTGCATGGTTTCTCTTAATCTCTCCGATGGCTTCCCCTCTCCATGTCCGACTACTCTATGGATTGTATTGTTCCCCACGATCTTGTGGCAGCTTTGGAAATGCAGAAATGCTCTTGTGGCAGCCTTGGAAACGCCGAAATAGTTACGTTTTCGCCGATGTATCTCCTTCGATGAACGATGTTCTACAAGGGAGTATAGTTTAGGCCTCAAATTTTGCAGGTTGCGTCCCTCCTCTCATTCACAAGTACCAAGGTCCTTCGAGCTAATTATGTGGAAGCCGCCTGCTGATGATTGTTGCTGCTTAAACACATGCTACTGCCGATCCCTGCTCAGGTTTAGCTTCTACAGGAGGCATCATTCGAGCGAACGATGGCTCATGGCTTGTTGGCTATAAAAAAGCAGTTGGCGTCTCCTCGCCTCTACAAGTTGAACTGTGGAGCATCTTCATGGGCCTGCAGCTTGCATGGTGTCGTAGTCGGAGAGGAAGAAGAGCGTTTAGACGAGAAGGAATTGGGAATTGAAGGTCGAGGGTTAGGGATTGAAGCCACCAAATTGAGGAATTCTATCTGCACGGCACGTGAGAAGCACGAGGGAGTTATAACACCCTCATCAGCCCGCTCGATGGATGCTGGATCAGCCCAGAAGAGGAAGCCCAATACACCTGCAAAGAGACGCCAGCTGGCATTTAATAGATTTTCAGTACAATGTAAACAAATAAAACATGGTACTCCGTGTAAATGAGGCATGCAATTTGTGAAAGAAATTTGTTTCTCTCAATTCTCTATTCTTTTCTCTTCTTCGATCCCAAACTTCTCTAAATTCAACGTAAGGATATAACGCATGGTCTTACGGTTTTTAAGTTCCTCCAGGTTTAATCCGATTGCGCTCAAGCAATTCAGCTGCTCAGTGATCCAAATGCGGGTCAAGGTTCGGTTCCTGCAATTTCTGCAATTCGTAGGCGTAGTTAGTTTACTGAATTCATATGGATCCCATGTGAAGAAAACATGGTATAGTAGACAAGCTGACGAAGTTTGATACTCCCAACACTTATTTAAGGTGATTACAACTGAAATGGGATCATAAATGTATATTTTCATGCATGTTTAACGTCTAAATCGTTCAGACCAATTCACTAGCAATGAACCACACAACTATGTTTCAAACACTTGTACAAGTAGGCAAACCAACATACAATAAATTTCAAGTAGTAGAGATAAGTTAGGAGCGTCATAGAGTACAGCTAACTCATCTGTCATTTGCAGATGATCTATTGATTTTTATAAAGATAAACCAGAATCTGTTGCAGGCATAGGGAGTATCCTTTCTCAATTTTATGAATTGTCAGGGTTGCAACTTAACTCCTCAAAGAGTGAGGTATGTGCTGCTGGTGTTTTATTGAAGGATTTGGAATTAATTAAAAGCATTATTGACTTTTAACTTGGTATGCTTTATGTTAGATACTTGGGATACCTTTGGTGATCAGGATATTATCTGAAAAGGATTATAGTCCACTGCTGCAGAAAATTAAAGCTAAGGTAACAGGTTAATTGGTATGCTTCGAAACTTAGATTTGCTATACGATTACAGTTTGTATTTCAAATGCAAAATTATTGGTGCATGCATTTTATCTTGCCTAAAGCAATACTCAAAAGGATTAATCAGATCTGTTCTAGATTCTTGGAAAGGAGATGATGTACCTACATTAAGAGCATGTGTTCAGTAGAGTAAAATATGCTCTCCCAAATCATAAGGGGGACTTGGAATAAAACAATTAGAGATGTGGAACAAAGCATGTATTGCTTGGTTCACTATGTGTTGCTTGGTTGTGTGAATATATATGGAAGGTAGACTCTATATGCAGGTTTTCCTTAAAGGAAATGCTAGTTGGTGCTGGAGGAAGATATTGAAGCTCAGAGAAGAGGCTGATCCCCGTCATTGCTAATCTTAGTAAAATGAATGAAAAGATAACAACTATCAATTTTAGCAAGGCTAAAATAATCTACAATATACTAATAATCTATTGGTGCGAAATTCAAAGATTTGACAATCATATCCGTTTAGTATGTCACCTTAGGAAGGGGCTCTTTCTTTTCCTTTTATTTCTCATCTTTCATTCATTTCTTACAAAAAAATATCACTCAATGACCATATCAATACCGCCATAACTATTTGCTCAAATTAAAAGGTGAGAACTCTTCACGACCAACTACCTAAATTATTCAATCAATTAAAATGGAGAACAAACGAAAATAAAGAAAAATACAAGGAAGGGAAAATTGGTGTGCATATATAATATTGTCATATCTTTTATTTACATTACTTTTACTTTTATTATATATATATATATATATATTTATATGTGTGTGTATAGATGTTAAAATTGGTAGCATATTGTGCTGTGCTTCCTTAGTGTTCTAATTCTATTTCATAATTGAACTATTAAGATTTTAATCATAAAAAATGTGACACAATAATATTATAATTGAAATAAAACATCCACACATATCTCTTTGCATTCACATCAAATTTGAGAAATAATAGGATTTTATAAACCACTCATGATTTCTAGTGACAATATTATATAGTCTCAATTAAATGAATCACGTTTTAATTCCAATCTTTTCACTTTCTGCTCACTACTTATATAAACTTGCATTCCTTTCCCTCTTTGTTTTCTTATAATAGTTTATCTCCTAAACATTATTTGCCTTTTAGAACAAGTTTTTCACTATTATTTTGACGTGAATTATGTGTTTCGTGTTTATCTATTTTAACAATTTAAATAAAATTTATTTAATTAAATCAATAAAATCACAAGAATAATAAAATAACGTAAATTATGACTACCATGTAAACTTTATATTATCTCAAATGAAACATATTTCATTTTTCAATAGTCTAGATTGATTACAAGGTAATATATGTTCAGAATTTTATTAATAATGCACACACGTTCTGCAAACATTATCATTCGAATCCAAAATCTTTATGAGATAAATATTCCTTTTACCAATGAAGCCGCTTGATAGATTCGAACATATTTCATTATATGTTAAGTAAAATATTTTTTAATAATGTCATTACAACAAATAAGTAAATCAAACGCTAAAATAAGTAGTAAGTGGAGAGGAGGAGGACCAAAGTCCAAAAGGACTTCCATTTTTTTTACTTAATTCTTCAAATAAAGAGGCGTATTTCACTAGCTCTTGCATTTTCCTTTTTGTTTTAACTTGCAAGTGCAACCACTATGCTTAATATTTACGTCCTCTGGATTATTTAAGTAATTAATAACTTAATTTCATAACAAATGAAGAATTAAAAAACAAATAATTTCATTTTTTTGAAAATGAAAAGAAATAATAATTATTTTTAAATAAATACGCATCAAATCAATATAAGCCGGTGGCCAAGCAAGTGGGGATGAATGCAAGGAATTCGGTCCATTCCATGTTTTCTCCATATGAAAAGGAGAGCAAAGGCAAGGCTATTAAGTCAACCCGGTTGCATCGGTCCAACCAGGAGACGACCAATCCTACGTGGAATATTAATAAAGTCAAAAATCAAGAATTATCCTAACAAGTGAAGTGGGCCGCATTCACTCGGTCATCAAGCATCTTCGGGTTGACTCGGATTACCTTTTTGTACACTGTTCCAACATGTGGGCTCTACTTGTTTGCCATATCTCCCTCTGATTAGATGAATTTCCCAAAAACAAGAAGATTTTTCTGTTACTGTTGCAGGCTAATATTATATATATTCAAGGATAATTTACTGTTGCAGGCTAAACATGCCTGCTTGTTTGAGCTGCTCCTTCCCTCTAGGCTTACAATTTGCTAGTCAGATTTTTCTGTTATTACAATTCACAATTTTTGCTTTCATTTCTAGGAGACAATGGGTTAGGGAAGAAGATTTAGCAAAGAAGTTAAAACTACATTCAAAGCAACTTCGGAGGACTCTATGGCTATTTGAGGAAGAAAAAATAATCACACGTGATCATAGAAAAGAGGTTAAAATCCGATAATGTCCACTTTTCTCTTCCCCTATACTCATGTTTCTAAGTTACATCTGCTTATTTTTCTATAAGTAAGTTCTTTGTATTTTTTTCTGAATCATGCTAACCATATCTAATTCTTAGTTTTATTGATTTGCTTGCATTCTGATGTTTGATTTGGTAACAGATGGCTAAAGGAGAAAAGATATATAGTGCTGCAGTTGCTGCAACAGTTGATGGTCAACCAGGAGGGAAAGAGGGAGAGGAGAAGGTTAAATTACACACTCACTCTTACTGTTGTCTGGATTATGCACAGGTAGCAATTTTATTTCTTCATTTTCTTTGCTTTCTCCAATTCTGATATGCATGTTTCAATTTGTCAATAATGGATTGGATGAGAAGTCAAAAGACCTCTTTTTCCATCTTATCATTCGCAGAGCAGATTTTGGCTTCTGACTGAAAATCTCTGAAGCAATGTGTTCTGTAGATATATGATGTTGTTCGGTATAGATTGCATCGTATGAAGAAAAAATTAAAGGATGAACTTGAGGACTAGAATACTGTTCAGGAGTATGTGTGCCCTGGATGTGGGAAAAGGTTTCTGTCACTGCCTTTCTCTTTCCTCCTCTTTTCTTCTTTCCCAAGGTTATTTGAGATGCGTATAGGACTTGAATTTGTAATTATGGAAAATTTATGGTGTCGTGTATCGTGTTTTCAGGTACAATGCTTTGGACGCATTGCGATTGATTTCCTTGGAGGATGAATCTTTTCATTGTGAAAGATGTAACGGAGAATTGGTGGCAGAGAGTGACAAGTTAGCAGCACAAGATGTAGGAGAGGGAGATGATAAAGCAAGACGAAGGCGACGTGAAAAATTGAAGGACATGCTTCAGAAAATGGAGGTATGTTTTCTTTTAAAGTTCCTTTTTATTACCTTAATTTGCATGCTCTTTTCTACTTGATCTATTACATGAATCTCTTGAAACGACAAAGTAAATCCCTTTACGAGAAAACAAAATTCTTAGCATGTTCACTGATTTTAAATAAATTTTGTATTGTGAAAAGATGTCATTCACATACGATTCCTTTTTACTAGCTGTAGTTGTTTTTGATGCCACTAGGAGTTGATTAAAGGTTGAAACATTAACTTTGGGTCAAACCAATGAGGTCCTTTTATATTAAGCTTAATTCTTTGTCCTTGGCTTGCAAATGTCAATGAATCTAGTGCTTCATGCAAATTCTTCTTGAAAAGGAAAAAAGGGAACTTATTATCAAAATTTTCTTGATAGGGATAAACGGAACTTAGTTATCAAAATTCTTGTTTTTATGATGTGTCGTGGCTATCGATTTTGGAATTTTTGTGCCTCTTGAAAAACACAGTTTGAGGACAATTTTTCCTGGGGTTAATGTCCTTCTGATAAGCCCAACTTACTTATCTAGTATGACCTTTTATTTATTATTGTCGATCTTGATTTTGTGATGAAACAGTGAGTGAAACTTAATCTATTGTTAAATGTGCTCCTATCAAAGAAATTAAAGAATCAATAATCTAAACATTGACGTTCAGTACATCATGAAGAGCTAGGGGAAAATGATTGCAAAATTGCTCCTCAGATTGCTCATCTCTTTCACTGTATCAAAATTTCCGTATTAAATAGCAGTGACAACGAATTTTGATAATCAACTGAATCCTTTCCAACTCCATTGTATTTAACTTATTTATTTGTTTCACGGTATATGTTCATAGAAATATGCAAATAAAAATTTTGATTTCATTGTCTGTGTTTTGGATGCCATTTTAAGAGTTAACAATGAAATGACTGCAGGTACAACTTAAACCATTAATGGAACAACTCAACAGGGTAAAAGACATGCCTATTCCAGAATTTGGAACTCTCCAAGCATGGGAAGCTCGAGCAGGTGCTGCTGGGCGTGGTTTCGGCGATCTTGTTTCTATCCTTCAAAAGCTCAGGGTTATGGTGGAACACCCATGCCATTTCTTGGGGAGACAAAGGTAAGATTTACTTTGGCATATTACTTGAGAAAATTATTAATTTAATCTTCTAGACTCTTTCATTCTTTGAATGGTATTTTCTGGTCATGTTTCCAGATTTGAAAGTTCAAACTTTGGCAACATGCTAATTTAGCTAAAAGGCATTGCTTCTCATTCCAAAGAATAAGTTCTCCAACCTCTGCTGGAGTTTGGATTTTCTATTCTTATCAATTTTACTAGAGATTTGCCTCAACAGTGTTGAACATGCTATTTCTTAACTTTAATTATTGGATATTCTACCATCAAGTTGGATTGAAATTAAAGCTTTTTGGCCATTGACAGGTTGAAGTTGCTTTTGCTGGTCTTGATAGCAAGGAAGATGTCAAAACTGAAAGTGCAAGAACATCCATGAAAGTTTTGCCACCTTGGATGATAAAGCAAGGAATGAACCTGACAAAGGAACAATGTGGAGAGGTCAAGCAGGAGGAGTCAAAGACAGATGGCAGTTCAGCACAACCAGATTTTAAAGATGACAAAAAGTCGGCCGTTGAAAATGATGATAAGAAGAATATACAGGTATGTACAATGAGATGGATTGTTATTCTTTCCTTCATCCTGTCTATGCCGTCTAGTTCTTTGATTCATTTTTCTTTTGCTTTTCCTGCCTTAGAGGTTTTACATTTACTAGAATTGACATTCTTTTTCTCCCCATTTTATATTGGAAGGACGAGTATCTTAAAGCTGATTATGCTGCTCTGTATAAGAAACAACAAGAACTAGAAGAAGCGGCTAAGAAACAACACGATTTGTCAGACATTCCTCTGGAAACAGGTCTTTCTGACTCTTCCGAGCGGCAAGTTGGCATTAAAGCTAAACGTGAAGATGATGATGAGGGAGATGATGATATTAACTGGGAAGAAGATCTCATTGCAGGTAAGCACCGGCTTTTATTTATTTATTTTATTCAGAGTATAACTTGGTTTCTCTTTGATGGCCATGAAAACTATTCAAAATTAAATGTTTGAATTATTAAGATTGTCATTGTGCTTGGTTGTTCTTATATGTAAAAAAAATGATTTTAAAAATATATTTAATATGCAAACAAGCTATGGAAAACCTTGCAAGGGAACTTTATCCTGAATCAAGTTAATGTAAATCCTTTAATGTTTTATCTATCAATATGTATGATCTTGGACCATCAATAATGGTTTTCTTCCCGAGTTTGACTGCTCTATGGATTCGATTACCTCTTTTATATCATTATTAAATACTACTTTTGGAAATTTTGTTCTTATTTACAGCGACAAATATGTCTCATGATCAAGGATTTTAGAGACTTTTTGCTAATAAGCAAGTTGATAAATGTTGAATCTTCATTATGTATCTTATTGATAATTACAAGTTCATTATGATTATGATGTATTTTATTGATAATTACAAGTTCGTTATGATTATGATGTATTTTATTGATAATTACAAGTTCATTACAAATTGACAATGTATCTTATTGATAATTACAAGTTCATTATGATTATGATGTTGGTGTATTCCTAAGTAAATATCTTCATACAATTTCAGGCAATACAACGGATGATTTCAAGGTCAATGACCTGAATGATGAAGTGGAAGCATCTGGCGGCGGTGATGAAGTGGAAGCATTTGTAGTACGAATTCACTTGTCAACTTATATATTGAATTAGGATTCGTCATTTAAAAAAAATGTAATAGCAATTTAGATATAGTTAGATATTCTGTTTCAGGTGTTGTACTAAGAAACATCAAGCAATGGCTTGTGCTCATAATCCAAAATTTTACTCGGCATATAATACTGATAAAACAAAACAAGAGTTAAGTGATAAAAAAAGATGTTAATTCCGTCACTTGAGCAGTGTATAAACATTTGGAATGGCCAGCTAATGAAAGGTGCTTGCTTTTTGATTTTGTTTCTATCTATCAATAAACCTTGTACCATATTCAAACTATACCAATGTAAGGGTCGTTTGCATACTTTTTAACCTATGAACTGAAAGCATAAAAAGGTTGCCTTTTTCAATTCTGAATACCCAAAGTAATCAGAACGCAACTTTAAACATCAACGTAAGACGATGACAGAGATGAACGAAGTTGGCAATCCCAATGTACAATTTGGTGATGCAAACCTTAAGCAAGTAGCAGCTTCCAATGGACAATTTGGTGAAGTAATTTCGGGAACCAGAAATAAGCCAATGATGGACCCTAACAAAACGATAATGATAAAGTAAAGTCTAAACTTTTCCATTTATTTGAGTGGCGGACCCATCTTGTTTGGTATGTAAGAAAATCTTTCAAGAAAGGACAGGGTGATCTGCAAGGCATGCCATCCACGTCCCTTAAACTTCAAGTGCATGCATGTTTATGGCTGATCATCCACTTACATACACCCCATTTATCCCACTACCAAAATTAATAACATAATGAGTCCCAAAAGCCTTTGCTTCACTCTTCTTGTTGCCGTTTTTGCTGTTCTTGCATCCAGGTTTGTCATCAACCCAAGCCCTCAGTTTCTCAACTATATTGTCGATATCAGTCTAACCATCTCATCTTCATCATCCATAGTTGCCAACTTCATCCCGTTTCGACCACATAAACACCCTGATAAGGGCAAACCAATCTCCGTTTGTGAAGGCTTCCCTCCCAACTTCCCACCTTCGGGAACCAATACGACGTTAACGCTTTGAGTCGACCGATTCGGATGTTGTAATTTCACGACGGTGCAAGCTACCGTCGATGCAGTCCCGAACCTTAGCATCAAAAGAACTGTAATTTGGATAAACTCGGGCATTTACTTGTGAGTTCCCATCCATATACATAATGTTACAATTGTTATTTAGCGATACATCCAAAAATATGGATACAAATTCATTTTCTTTTCTTTTACAGTGAGAAAGTAATTATTCCAAAAACCAAACCGAACATTACACTTCAAGGACAAGGCTATACATCCACTTCAATAGCTTGGAATGATACTGCAGTTTCTGCAAATGGAACATTTTACAGTGGTTCAGTTCAAGTTTTCTCCACCAACTTTATTGCCAAGAACATAAGCTTCATGGTGAGATAAACATAGTCAAATCAAACATGATATATTAAGATTAATGTATATTGATTTCTCTGATGTATGCGAGTTGTTATCATAGAACGTGGCTCCTATACCTCGTCCAGGTGATGTTGGGGCACAAGCAGTGGCCATTAGAATAGCCGGAGACCAAGCAGCCTTCTGGGGTTGCGGTTTATTCGGAGCTCAAGACACCCTCCACGACGACCGTGGCCGCCATTACTTCAAGGATTGCTATATTCAAGGCTCGATCGACTTCATTTTCGGGAACGGGAAGTCTTTTTACTAGGTAATACACTTTTACCATGCAAACAAGAAATAATTTAGAACATCATCGATATATGTCGCTTGATAAGATTCAATCTTGAACAGGACTGTCAGTTGTTATCCATGGCTAGCCCCGTGGCACCGGGATCGAAATCCATAAATGGAGCGGTGACGGCACAAGGACGAGCTTCGGCGGATGATAACTCCGGCTTTGCGTTCGCCAACTGCAGCGTGGGTGGAACCGGGAGAATATGGCTCGGCCGTGCATGGAAGCCGTTTTCTCGTGTCGTTTTCGCGTTCACATCTATGACGGATATCATTACACCAGAGGGATGGGATGACTTCAATGACCCTACACGAGACCAGTACGTATGAATTGAAAATTGAATACAATGAGTTAATGGTGACAACTTTTTTATATATAAATTTAGATATAAATTAATAAGAAAATACTTTAAACATATAATGAGAAAAGTGGTCAATTTTGAAAATAATATTGAATCCTTTAATTTAAAGTTGGAGAAAATTGTGATTAATTGATGGTTAATTAATGATATAGGACCATATTCTATGGAGAATACAATTGTACGGGTGCAGGAGCAAATATGAGTGGGAGGCCACCGTATGTTCAAAGGCTGAGCGATACGCAGGCTTCTGCTTTTCTCAATACGTCATTTGTCGATGGAGATCAATGGCTGCTGTCTTACGATAGTTAGATCATTTGTCAATGTTATATATGTTATTAATTGATGTAACAAAGAATTTAGAGACCAAGTTGGGGAAAATATGATTTATTATATTTTGATACATAATTTGGTTTTAAGGTGTAATTTAAAGTACCTGAACATGGATTTAAAGTTTAGCTTGATTGCTAAAGGTTCTTTTGATCCGATTAGGTACATGAATTAACTTATTAATTTAAATCGGTACCTGAATTTTACTTTTTGGTTCAAATTGATACTTAAAATTGATACTTATGGTAAATAATATATTTAATCCAATTTGAATTATGAGACCAACTTTAGGTGCTAATTTGAACCTAAAAGTCAAGTTCAAGTACATAATTTGACCAAAAAAAATAGTTTACGTGTCAAATTGTAATTTAAAGTCAAGTTCAGGTACTAAAATGTATAGTTACCCTAAAGTCACCTTTAACTATAACGTCGGTCTAACGCATTAGAGTCATTAGTTTATGCTACTTTCAGTTATTCTTTTGTGTTGGTTGAGATATACATTGTGCTTTAAATTTATATATTGTTTTATTCTTCTTCTTCTTCTTCTTCTTTTCAGTTTGGATTTTGTAGAAAGGTACAAACCACACCCCCATACTTCATATCATTAACAAATAATAAACAATATCGATCTCTAAGTCATATTTCATACATAAGAAACTATATTGTTCATAAAATGGACACCCCTTCAGCACATAGGTGTTTATATCCTGAATATAATATTGTATATTTGACTCCAAGTTTCTCAACTGACTTTTTTTTTCATTGATTTCTGTCTTTGATTTATTGTAGCATATTTATTTCTTGTTGTCTTGCATAAACAAATTGCAAATTTTCTATCAAGTTTAGTATCTTTGGATGTTTAATCAAATACTCATTTCTTGTTGGTATACTTCACCCTTGTTTTTATCATAAAAAGTAGGGTAAACTACGTATTTAATTATTATTATTTTTCAAAATCATACTTAACATTGCGTTTTGGTTCCATTTTGGTCACCCACTATTAAAAAATACCTACACTGTTATGGTTTTGGTGAGGCTCCTTCAAAGTTCAAATCATCCCCTTCATCTGTATTAAACTTAGGGGAGACCACATGATACACGTATAGGAAGGGTAAAACTGAAATCCTAAAATATCATTTGACTTGTAATAAATTTTCATACGAGATTTAGGTATTTCTAAGTTAATATATCTTCTTACGAAATGATGGAGCGTTAATTGTCTTTCCAATGCATCTTGAAACACCTCAATCAGATATCAAGAACTCAAAATATTTTTATTTTAGTGAAGACAATGCAATCAAAAAATTCTATACGGGTTCAATATGAGATTTTAAAAAAAAGAAGAACAAAATTTTATTAATTATCTATAATTAAATTTAACTTAATATCATACTATTAAGATCATATTTAATTATGTCGTTTAAATAATTTAAGATCATATTTAACATATATTTAATATATTAAGAGATTTGGATAAAATTAGATTTTATTCATTATTTATATTATTCAATCTTTTAGATAAATTCATAAACGATATCCAGTAAATTATCTCTACCTCTAACTAAAATTTAGGATTTTTTTCTAACTTAGGTTCTCCTCTTTTGTCCTTGAAAACATCAATTCATAACAATGAAAAGCAGACAAAAAAAATTTTGTGCTTCCTAGAAATATCAATAAAAGTAATTATTCCACCTTTTTATTGGTTCTGTTAATCTGACGAATATTTAGATGGAAGATAGTAATTGACAATTTTTTTCCGATAAATATAATATAAAATATGAGATATGATTTATTTTCAGATAATTTACGTATTTTACCCTACATTTTGACATTGAGTAAAAATATACCAAACATTTCAATTTAACTTATATAATTAAATTGTTAAAGTGGTAGAAAACAATGAGACAAGTTCGTCGGTGTGTCTAGGATGGTCATAAAAGACATCGAAGAATAACAATTTTTAGTGGTAGCTAAAAATAGAAGAAAATCCTAATTTTGATGAAAATGTGTTGTGTTGGAATAAGTTTTTTAGCTTTCACATTAGTACCAAACTACCACATCATCTTACTATTAATGAATTAACAGTCCAATGACAAAAAAAATTAATGTCAAAAGATTAGTGTTAAAATTAAAGGTTTTTAAAGTTTAGTGATGAAAATATTATATAAACTAAAGTTCATTGACTAACGAGATAATTTACCCTATAAAAATTGTAAGATAAAAATTCAAATCCAAGTACACCGGCAGACAACTACATGTAGGGGTGTGAAAAAATAGACCCGGTTGATTTGACCCGTCGACCCGAACTTAAAAAACGGAGTAATTTTTTTAAAAAATTACTTGATCGGGTCAGGTACCCGGTCCGACATTTTTCGGGTCAGGCCCGGGTCACCAAATTGAGTTTTTCCAGGTAATGGTTACCCGAGTACCTAGTTAGTTTATATATATATATATATATATATATATATATATATATATATGATTGTTTATATTATGGATTATTAGATTTTGTATTTCGAACTTTTAAATTTTATGTTCAGATATTGGAATATGTAATTCAAAGTTTCGAACATTTAAATTTGTGTATATATTTTTTAAATTAATAATTTAAAAAAGAAAAACAAACCGAATACTTGCAAAATCCGTAATCGGGTACCCGCAATATTTGGGTCGAAACACTGGTCGAGAAATCACCTACCCTGATGTTGCAGGTACCCGGGTTTGCACACCCCTAACTACAGGCACATGTCCGGTTTTAAGAAAAAACTAAGTGGTGAAGTATTTGTGCTAAGCTGATCCAAATGGTCAATGGTGCTTACATTATAGTAAATCTCCCGACATCGTATTTGCTATTTACAATATAAAGACAGTTATATTATTCGGAAATGATAAGAAGGCAACAGATTTGGATGACTCCAAGCTTTTAAGCCCAAACAGCCATGAGAGACATGAAGGCAGCTCCAAGAAGAAGAGAGACAGTAGCTCCCGCCTGAAGTGTTGCGTTGTTTTGCAACTTAGGGTTCATGAAATCAGCTGCGAGCAGATCCACAAGCGCCGTGTATATTAAAATCCCCGCCGATGCGGCGTTGAAAACCCCTTCGACGATAAGAGCCTTGGGGCTGCTGTCATTGTACCCTTTCGATATAATTATTCCTACAGCGATTCCAAATGGGGTTGTGAGAGAGAAAAAGAGTGCCATAATTGCAACCCCACCAAGCTTGAATTGTGCCTAACGAAAACAACAAAATCACAAAGATTCCTGAGATTTGTACCATGGGAACTAACGGAACTCATTAAAGATATATGTTAATTTACCTGGGAAATGCTTCCACCCAGTCCCATGCCTTCAAAGAACTGATGGAAGCTTAGTGCACCCACCAATGGCTTTATAGTATTTGGATTTTTTGAAGCTCCCAAAGATACTCCTATTATCACCGAATGCACCACTATCCCCAACTCCAAAACCTTTAAAAAAAATCAAATTATCAAAATCAAAAGTTTATCAAAATTGCATTAATCATGAATGAATTTCAGTTGTGTTACCTGAGATATTACTCGATAACGAAGAAGCTCAGACGAAACATGAGTATGAACATGCACGAAATTTCCATCATCATGTTCCTCGGTTTTCTCTTCATCACCACCATCAACCTGTGGTGTTTGATTCTTAAGGTGAGACTTGGTGTAATGAGAAGTAGCGTAAACATCGACGATCAATGTAGCGATCGCAAACGTCATCGCCACTAATCCGGCGAACGGGAACTTTCTCCAAGGACGTTCGTCGAGGCAATGGCATGTCAATTTCTCAGTAGCATCGGGAAGAACATGGATGAACCCGGTAGACAATATCACACCGGCAGCAAATGCTTTGATTAGGAAGAAAACGTTCTTCTCGGGACGTAAAGCATTGATGGTTTTCCCAAGAAGGGGAACGCAAACGCCAATAGATCCAGCAACAAGAATTGAAGCTATAGCAATGATCTTGTATCTAAGAGCTAAAGACTTTTTATTGGATTCATCAGTTTCTTCTTCGCACGTGCAGTTGTCATCTCCTCGTACAATGGAAGGAAATACGATGAAAAAACAGCAAAGAAACGCTAAGAGCCGAGCTTGCTTGAAGTTGGTCATGGCTGCTGTGAACTGAAAACTAAAATCCCATATTTTTTTTAAAAGATTTTGATGAGAAAGTTAATGGGTTAAAATGGGACTTGCAATTTGCAATGTCCTTTTTGTAAACTCCAGTAACCAATCAAGTGGCAACAGACAAGCAAACTATCTGTTCATGGAAAATATGACCATGTAAGGTCAAGGAAAGATTGTTGTTTTGTGTGAAATTAGCGTGTAGGACAAGGACGACTTAGGCTACTGATTACAAAGATTGAACACTCTGTGGGCAGTGGATTGGTAAATTATTTGCAATAATTTAAAGGGTTTAGGGTTAATATTTGATTTAGCTCTCTGTTTTCGACAATGTCACATCAAAGCTTAAACTGGTCCTAAATAGCATCTTTTGAATTTTCAAAAGCAGAGTTGTTACTTTCGTTACCATGCTCTGGAAAATGAAATGAAGTTCTTCTTAGGTCCACACTGTTTTCCTCTCGTAAATGCTTCCTTAGCTAAATCTATGCGCCACTTTATTCCCATCGATCTTTCCACGCATGCTTTAAAACATAAGAAACAAACTGATCTTTCACCTGTATGATGTTTAATAATCTGTTTTGATTTGGATAAAGAGTCCTTAAATAAAAATGGTAATCAAAGTGAAGACTCGAATTCAACTTCCTCTATTCAGGGAGGAAGAGCAAACAGAAAGAAAGATCCCTAATTTCCTTTGTTCTCCTCCACTCTATGGTAGAGAGAAAGAGTCTTCCTATATATTTTGTCTCTGACTATTAGAACTAAATAGCTAGAGTTAGTTAAGAGCAGTTAGTGTTGTTAGCAGTCAGTTGAGGAAGTTACAGAGCTTCTAGAATTGTGCCAAGCTTCTGTTAGCTATTATAAAACCATGTACACGATCACTGGAATTAATAAGAAAAGCATTCAATGTTTGTTGAACATTAAAGCTTAATCTAGCTTTCCAACATGATATCTTTCGCCAAAGTCCTAGAAATTTTGGTTTCACGCTTCTAAACTTTCTTCCCTAGCTCCTTGCGCATGGTACGCCCAGTGGCCATCGCTTCACCGACCTCCAGGCTCTTTAACAGCAACGCCATGCGTGAGTTCGATAGCGACAATGACGAGAGTGAGTTCAGTGATGATCGTTGCCGCGAACGCTCACTTTCTCGCTGTAGTGATGGTTTCTTCTCATATGTGTTTGATCCTTTCTCCCCAGCGAGGAACCTGAGCCAAGTCCTGAACATGATGAATCAATTCATGGAGAATCCATTTGTGGCTGCATCGCATGGCATGGGAGGAGGTCTTCGCCGAAGCTGGAGCGCTAAGGAAACGGAAGACGCCTTGAACCGTCGAATTGACATGCATGGGCTCGGGAAAGAGGATGTCAAAGTGTCCTTGGAACAGAACACTCTGGTCATCGAAGGCGAGGCCAAAGAATCTAACGAGGGGGGAATCTAAAATCCTCAGACGTTTCAACGTCAATGGCCATAAGACGCCTAAGGCAAATGTTTCAATGATGTTGCTGGTGTTTGGCTTGTTTCACATTGTTGTTATAGAATAAGGTTTTTTTTTAGAATTTTTTTTGGTGCATGTTCATTCACATCAAAAGTTTTTTTAAATTTTTTTTAGAATAGGCAAATGTCAAGAACCTTGTAAAAGAGGGTGAAGAAGAAAGAAATGAAAGTGAATAAGAAGAACGAAATGAAGCATCAGCACTTTCGATTCAAAGTGAACGGAAGGAAGCATCCGCACTTTCGATTCAAGAAGAACGAAAGGAAGTATCGGCACTTTCTATTCAAGTGAACGGAAGGAAACATCCGCACTTTCGATTCAATTGTCCATCTTTTCAATTGTTCAAGGCTAAGATGTGTATGTTACCTTGTTGAAGGAGGAGGAGAAAGTAGAGGTAATATTAGAACTAAATAGCTAGAGTTAATTAAGAGCAGTTAGTATTATTAGCAGTCAGTTGAGGAAGTTACAGAGCTTCTAGAATTGTGTAAAGCTTCTGTTAGCTATTATAAAATCATATACACGATCACTAGAATTAATAAGAAAAGCATTCAATATTTGTTGAACGTTAAAGCTTAATCTAGCTTTCCAATACTGACACCACATGGTACTAATAGATCGATGGATAATTGAGAATATATAAAACATTTAAATAGGTTGGTTTAGAGTCTATCATGTCAATTCAATATCGTACGTTTGATTTTAGTCATAGGAGGTGATTAAATAAATTATATTATTTTGTTTGAATAAAGAAGTACTTAGGGCTATAACTCTACTTTGAAATTAAGGCGTCAGAGAATGTTGAATGGTGTAATGCTTCAATAATGATTCCGATAGATCCTTTAAACCTATCAAGAATGGTCTATTGATGGTATGATATAACACATATTAGTTTGTTTTCATTGAAAAACATTTTAGATAATTTCTTAATTAATTAATACTATAGTTACTAATATAATCATATTGATAATTATATCTATTTTGTTAATGTATTAATTTGAATATTACATTATAATAATTTTAATAATATGTACTTAATATATAAAAAAATTTCATAAAATGAATGATAAGATTGGTTTAAATTATAAGAAGAAAAGGTGAAAATGTCCTGAAAATTATCTTCAATATCTAACATTACATGAGGAAGGACTGACATTGTCATTAAAATTATCACGTATTTAAAAATCTAGGCATTATATCAATAATCAGTTGGTCTAGTGGAATGAGACACTATGTCCCTTAACCAAGGTTAAGAGTTTGAATCCTGACGTTTGTGAATGAAACAAACTGGGTTAGGAGGGTCGCCCTCGTCTCTGCAGTACCTGATCTAAATTAGTCGGCCAATAAATCAGATATCAGTGATTAATTTAAAAAAAATCTCGACACTATTAAAAATATAAATTATCAACTCAAATTAATTTTTAAGAATCAGATGTATGAATATTACGTCAAAATATAATATTATTACATAAATCTCACAAGGTTTCAATGTTTATCTCATTTTTTAAAAAAAATAAAAAGAAATAAAAGATATTTTATGATTTATTTAATAATATAAAAATATTAGAGCTAGAGTCCAAAGAGAAATTTGTTCCCATTTCGCACGACGAGACATAAGGGTGAAAGACAACGTCAAAATTTCCAAACGATAGCATCCATGATATTTTCCTAAGATGTCAATAATAGGATTGTCTTTTCATTATTATTGATTCGATACTTGATATATAATAATCATATTTTTTTAATATATATATATATATATCAAAACTCACGCATATATATAAATTATAGTAAATTATATTGTGAAACTTAAATTATTAAAGAACAACAATTTTTTCTAATTACTAGAACTATTACAAGTTTATGAAAATCATATTTTTTTGTTGTTGATAAATCTAGAGTAAATACAAAATAATATATTTTCTCAATCCTTTAACAATAAAAGCTCAAGTTTTTATATAACAATATTTGAACCCACATATATAACAACAAAATCCTTAATCATTAAGGTAACTTAACTTAGTTCGTGCTCTTAAAGTCATACTTGAATATGCAATTATTGTATAATTGTAGTTTATTTAAAAAGGATAATTACATTGCTAATCACTTAATTAGTAAGATATTATGGAAACAAATGAAGAAGATGACAAATTATCACATAAGGGCAACCATTGTTCGTGGGTGTTTATTCCTCTTAGATTTGAGATAACACCGTTAATAAAAAGGGTAAACAATGTATTTAGTCACTCACTTATTCTCACGGTTTTATTTTGGTCACTCAATATTTTTTTAAAATAAAATTCAACGTTACGTTTTAGTTCCATTTTGATCACTTATCATTAAACAAATTAATGTGATGTTAATGTATCACCATAAGATAATTTCACATCATCATTAAAAAATAAAAAATTATCACGTTAACAGTTTTGTTTGTGAAACCAAAATGGAGCGTTTGGTATGATTTTGAAGAAAAAAAATACTTGGTGATTAAAACGGAACCACAATAATATATGGGTGACTAATTACGGAGTTTACCCTAATAAAAAACTTAGCATTTGTCTATCTATTTCTTTTTTATAAGATAACTCTTAACCATCTGACATTGAATGCTTAGACCACTGACATTCATAGGGCTCAAACCTGAAATCTAAAAAAATAACAACAATTCTTTTACCACCGAGATCGTTTAGTTTGAACATTTCTTTTTCTTTTTAAATGTCAAGATGTTAGTGAAATGAAAGTCAAACTATCAAAGACCACTCTAAGAAACCTTTGGAATCAAACCCAAGAATACTTAGAAAAGTAAAGGGTTGTGAAACATTTGATGCTTCGACCAGGAAAAAAAATGACACAACCAACACCAAATCTCAACTTCAACAAATTTTCAATCTTGCCGTGGAGAATGGCATCAATCTTTTTGATACTGCCTACTCTTATGGGATTGGAAGACTTAATGGACAGTGTGAGAAGCTTCATTACAGAATTTGCAGGTTGGTTCATTTCTTGTTCCAATCCAAATTCAACCCGCCCTGTATGAATTAACATTGAATTTTCCTTTGCCTTATCTTGTGTCAAAACGGTTTTCCGAATGGGGAAATAAGGGGTCTCGTGTCGAAATAATTTTTGATGACCGGTTAACGATAAAATGTGGTTCGAGGAGTTGCTACAAATCTTTGATTAGGGTGTGATTGGGATCCCAAAAAATTATTTGTCATTTTAATAAAATATCAATTTTAATTAAAACAACAAACTTACGGTATGCGCTACCAAAATTCGAGTTCAGGAGTCGGTTACGTGTGAGGAAGGATTAGCACCCCCACAGTGCCCTAAATCAGTACCTAGTCGATTAATTAATTAGTTGTCTTTACGATGAAATTTATGAGTTCGAGTCTGATTTAATTTAAGATCCCCTAAAAATAATATTCTTTGAATTTTTGGACGAAACATGATAAGATTTAATTATTTCATATCGAGAAGAATTGATCTCTCATACCTTAAATCAATCAATTCTTACTCCAGTCGAAATAAAGAAATATTAAAATTACATTCTAAAGTTCATTATTAATTCAAAATAACAACACCCAAAATAATTTTAAGAGAGAAAAATGATATTTAATTATTTCCAATCGATAATAAATGACCTCTCATGCCTTAAAACAATCATTTATCACTCCAATCGAAATGAAGAGATATCGCTATTCTGTCTTAAAATTCAAAATCGATTCGAGTGGAAACGATAATATCTAATGATTTTCAACTGAGAATAAATGACCTATCATACCTTAAAGCAGTCATTTATTGCTTCAATCGAAATGAAGAGATATCACTATTTCATCTTAATTAATTCGAGAGAAAACAGTAATATCGAATTATTTCCAATCGAAAATAAATGACCTCTCATGCCTTAAAGCAGTCATTTATTACTCCAACCGAAATGAAAATATATTACTATTTTCAATATCGATCTGAATGTTATTATTTTGAAAACCCATTGGAGAACACATGCAAAAATAAAGCAAATTAAAAGCATATCAAGCAAGTATAATTAATTAATTATTTTACCAATATTTAATGAGAATAAGGATGTTCAATTATTTAAATATCTCGAGACGAGACCTTAGATTAAAATCTAACAGTCTTTTCTCGATGAATTGAATTAAAAGAACGTGATCTTTTTCCAAATCCCCGAATTTTAAAATGAATTTGATGTAATTCGTGTCACTAAATGGGATATACTTTCGTTTTAAAATTATAGAAAGTAACTTTCTTATACGTTAAGACAGTCACTTTACGACAATATTAAAATGAACGAATATTACCCTTAGTCAATTTATTTCGATTCGAGCCAATAGATGCTTATGAGGGTATCATGCAAAATTAATTAAGGACTAAAATGAATTAACATGCAAGCAATATCCTAAAATAAAAATAAAATAAAAATAGGGCTAAAATATAAACAATCAAACCATCATGTCAAAATTAAAATAAAATAAAGTATATAAGTGACTAAAATGAGCATGCTTAATATTGGGTGCTAAAATTACAAAGAATAAAAATAAATAAAACATGGGGACTAAATTAAAATAAACTAAAATCGCATGGCTAAATTAAAATAAATAAAAAGATAGATTCTGGTTCGAAATACAAACATGCAAAACTACAGGGGCTATTTCCTAAATACTCCTTTTTTCCTAGCCTAAATATACATTCGAATAAAAAAAGAAAAAAAATTACTAAATCAGTCCATTAGCATTTAAAAAATTAAATAGTCACTACACGTGGCCAAAATGTAAAACAACATAAATATACAGGGACTAAACAGAAAATAACTCTAAAATTATATAACATGCATAAAAGTGAGTAAATTACAAAAACAGTCCCCACATGTGACTATCGTGCAAAAACATGGCTAAACTAGGGGACTAAACAACAAATAACCCTAAAAATATAAAGCATGCACGAAAAGGGGAAATAATAGGTTTGGTCCTTACAAATGAACGATTTTGCAAAAACAAGCATAACTTAGGGGGACCTAAGTGCAATTTCCCCCCTAAAATTTCCTATATGTCATTTTATCTTTTTTTTATTTTTTAATTTTCTCTTTGTTTTAAAAAATCTAGAGAGAGAGTTTCCCTTCTCTCTAAAATTCGGCCCCTCGTCGGCCGCCAATTGGAATTCTGAAACCTACCCAAAATGTCCCCCAAGTTCAGATCTACAACCCTAGACACAAAACCTAGGCCTAAAAGCTCCTTAAATACCCCAAAAAAGCTTCACTTTTTTTCAACTCCGGCTGCAGCGAAGACGAATCGGTTGGACGTTTCGACTCCCCCTCATGTATATTTCCTTGATATATCCCTCTTCTCTCTGTTTTTCTTACATGCAAGGTGGTTGTTTTTCCCCTTTTTTACTTCGAAATTGGAAAAACGAACAAAAATAAATACCTTCATTGCTCTTGAATTTCTTTTTGTTTTTTTATTGCTTTTTCAAACCGATAAGGAAACCCTTTTTATATTTTTTGTTAGGGTTTTTATAAGCATGTTTTTACAAATTTTCTCTGATATTAAATTATTACAAAAAATGATGTTTGCTTGTGTGTTGATTTGTGTTTCTGACATGGCAGGGGGCTCGGTTGATGGTAGTAATGGTGGTAGATGATTGGTGGAGATAGGCGGCGGCAGAGGCTCGATCTGGACTATTGGATGGGTCCAGATCGTGCAGCTGAGATGAATGGCGGCTAGAGCTATGGGTAAAACCCTAATCAGTCTCTGGAAAATGAGGAAACCCTATCGGGTTCGAGCCTCCATACATGAACAGTGGCATTGGGCTATGGGTTGTTGGGTTAGGATTTGTATTCTGGGCTCCGGGTTTGGGTTGTTTTGTGGCCCAATCGGGCTTGTTGCTTTTGTAAATTGGCCAAGAAAAATAAAATAAAATAATAATAATATGAAAACGTCGGACGATAACCGCTGTCCACATCTTTTCCATTGAATGCTCCCCCACAAGAGTTAGCGCTTTGGAACGGTTTAGTGGTAATTAATATATGAGAAGTTCAACCTTGAATTACTTTTACGTAGTTATTGTTCGATTTTATCATTCAATTATATTATTTTTTATTTTATTTATGTTTATATCACCCTCTAAAAAAAATAACTTTATTGTTCTGCGTAGGATAAAGATGCACCTTATCAAAACTACCTTCCAAAAAAATATGTTTTATGTAATGTCTTTCCCTTCCGTGATATAATCGGTTAAAAAAAAGGGGAATACGTGTTTTATAAAACGCGTTTTTTTAATTCTTTTATTTTTAATTTAGGTAATCAATTTAGGTTTTAGAATTGGGTGGTTTAGGTTTTTTTAATTATTGTCGGGGTATAATTCAATGCTTATTTTTATATTCAGCTTCAAGGAAGCATTGATTTGTGACTTTTTGGCTCCCGGCTAATCTTGCTAATATATATATATATATATATATATAAATTGTTGTGCGAAAGAAAGTGATTAGGGTTTTTAAGTTAAGGATTTTGAAAGGTTGTTTAGGACTTTAAACTTGACCAAATATAGAAAATATAAGCTGAGACTCAGATTGAGATAAAATCAAACTATTCGAGCTTGAGAGCGCTTACCAACTCTAATTATCATTTGCATGTAAAAGTGGGAATACTATATTAATGAAAAACACATTTAAGCTTATAAGTCATTCGAGTCAAGTGATATGTAAAGGTGTTGATAATCAGATTTTGTATTTTCGGCTATCCGAAATATTAAATATATGAGATTTTTTAATATCAAAAAGTCGGTCCGTATCCTAGCCCATTTCATTTAGATATATGTAAGTCGAATACTCGTAAAGCTCAAGTCTACATTTTCAGGTTATAGGTATTCGGTTCATATTTATTTTATTTTTTCTTTAAATTATATATATATATATATTAAATCAGATAGAAAAAATATAAAAAATAAAATTTAAAAGTGCATAATCCATAATTTACCCATATAATTTAGAAATTCGAATTACATAATTCAAAAGTAAAACTTAAGATTTCAAAAAATAAAAATAGAATTAAAGCAATACAACTAAATTTAGAATGTTTTGAGGTTAAAAGAAATAATTTAGAATCTAGGGTAAAATAATTTGAGAAATTTGAAATTTAGAATGTTATGGTGAAATATTTTGAAAATTTGAAATGAAAAATTAATATAAAATAAAAAAAACAGAGAACTGAATACCCGTCAATCTGACGGGCCTGAAATTTTGGCCCATGACCTGACCCGTGACTTGTAAAATTAACAAGTCATATACCCAGTGGGAGAATTCAAATATTTAAAAAGAAAGTTTAATTTTTATCCGAATCTATAAATCAACGAGTCAAATATGTTAACTAATTTTTTTAAAATATATTTAATTTTATAGTATTCAAATATAACTTGATCGATAATCCAATTATTATCCTATCAAATTCAATTTTTTAAATCAAATTTGAATCACTTACCAAAAATACTTTTTCATTAACACCATAGCAAAGACTAGCCTAAACATGACTTTGTCATTCCTATTTTCTTCCTTAATGTTATTTGGGTCCCATTGCACGGCTAAGATTCAGCCCCTCTTCCCAAATCATTTCACCCTCATATTTGTCCTTTCTTATTTTTCTATCAAATTTTGAATTCATTTATCTACCTTTTCTCTCTTTTCTTCATTTATTTATTTGCATCAATAAATATGCCGAAATAGTTACTTTTCCTTTTTTAAAGGAAATAAAGTTAAATTTTATTCCTATTTTTTCTATTTAATTAAGTTATAAATTTAATTTATATTCTCTAGTCCTCTGACTTTCTAAAATATGAAATTTTGGTATTAATCCAATAGTATCTGTAAATTTGTTAAGTCATTATTTTATTAGTCTCTATATTCTATATAAATTGTAAAATTTATTTATGTTTTTCAATTTGATTATTTCTTTTAAATATATATATAATGGGATTAACATTAATTAAACTAGAGTATATAGATCATATTCATAATTTATACATAATAAATTGGCTAATGATAAATTTTGATAAAATGTATTCACATTAATTTTCCCCTATTTTGTTTCTACTCCAAACTTGAAAATCAAAATTTAAAACAAAATATGTTTGGATTATTTTCATTGACTACCTTACTCGCATTATATTGTTGCATTGGTCAAGCTGCTCATCTTTGTTCTCTCATATTTTTAAGTCATGGGTTCTAGACTCATTAGGAGCACTATTCTCCTTCTCCTAGAGTTCCATATTCCCCTCCCATCTGGATAGGATTATGATTATATTTATAATTTGTCAAAAAAAGTTAAAATTATAAATAATTTAAGTATTATATAAAAATATTTTTATTATTTTCACACTAATATAAGATTTTTTGACAGAAACTAGATATATAATATAAATTCATTCAATCAACTCATAATAAAAAGGGAGAATACTTGCACAAATTGTATATAACTATATGTACTATCATAAAATTAGATGACATTAAAAATTTTAAGATGATATATGATCATTTCAATCATTCACAATATATAAAATTATATACTATAAATATATTAGATATTAACTTTTTAAAATAAAAGTTGATTGTATAAAAATATAAACATTAATATTTAAAGTTTAAATATTATAAATATCCACATTTATTTAATTAATTAATAACTACTATTAAAAGTTTTTTAAAAAATAAAAAATAAACCTTAAATCCAAACGTTGGAGGCCATCTAGTAGGAGCCAATAACATAAAAAGGTTGAAAAATAAAAGAAAAGAAAGTATAACAAAAAATAAAATATTTTTGAATAGTAAAAATAATTAAAAGATAATATGTGTTTAAAATCTTTATTAATCAATAATAAATATACCTTATAAATATTGATACTCAAATTCGAAACTTTTATAGAGAATACCAATCTATCTTATTACTAAAATCGCTTTAACAATTTGAAAAACAAAATATTTACATTGGTCAAGGTTTGTCGTGAACATTTTTTCTTTCTCTATCAAAGTCTGAAAAACATGTCTGACCAAAAACCAAAAGAAGACTCAAAACATGAATGAAGTGTGAGTCCTGTTCTCATTGGAGGAACCGGTTCTGGAAGAAATAACCTGCGAGGAAACACCCTCTGCAACAAAGCCTTCGGACACAGCCTCCACGTTCGGTCTAGGGTTACCCACAAGTCTTTGAACCAAATGGTCCCCTGCCCCAAGATTATTATCATTGCTGTTCAACATGTATACCTGGTTCTGATGTTGCATTAAATGTTGTTGTTGATATTGCAACTGGAATCCGACTGGAGGAACCGTGAGGGAACCGGAGTTAAGATGCACTTGACGTCCTCCGAAACCGAACTCGAAAGTTGGTCCACCAGGGTGAGCTGAGCCTGCTGCAAAACTAGGACAGCCGGTGAATTGTTGAACCATAGCTCGGAAATTTGTGGTGTCGGTATTGAGCAAAGTGGTAGGGGTTCTCCTTGAAGCCCTTGATCGTTTTCGAGCTGGTTTCCCAACGCGGCCGCCTTCAAGACTCAAATGGCCACCATTTGAACAAGCTGGGACTGAGCCTACTGCACTAGGTTTGCCCGTAGCGGTAACAACGGTGGTGTCGTAGGCCTGGTCGCCGAACATTGGCTCCTGATTCGAAAGATTTTGTTGGTAAAAGTGAAGCCAATCATCAGTGGGGCTAGACATGAGAGAGAAGAAGAACAATTATGGCAGTTAAAAATACTGAAGAAATGTGATTTCTCTTGGATGTGTGAGAAAGAAGTGAAGGGGAAGAAGAGAGCGTAAGATTATAGTATTTATGGTACCTTTGGTGACGGTCAAAAGGAGAATAATCGGAAACTCGTTGCCATTAATTTTCGTTGGATACGTGAAAGTAACACCAAGTGGGGCACGGCGGAAAAATAATAAGTGTTAGGTAGAATTGCGTGGGCTTCTTTTACTAAAAAAAAAGTTAATTCTTTTTTTCACCGTAACACATGTTTCTAATTAATTCTTAAAATGATACATTTTTATATCACATACAGTAAAAGTATATTCAATCAATCATATCTTTTAAAAATATGAATGACTGGACGTGTTTTTATCGTACAAACAATCAACATCATAATATTATTTTATTAACAAAATAAAGAAATACATCTTATGAAGTAATCTTTCATAAAATTTTAGAGAAAAAAATATGATTTTATGATTTAGTGTTTTAAAATTATATGGTTTAAGATTTTTATGTTTGAGATTTAAGGATGCTAATAGAATTAAATGTTTTTCATATCGTGACTCGTTTTTCTATAATATTTGCACCGTTTATGGTATTTAAAGCTTTCTTATATCTATATATTGTCGTAAATCTTACTCGATGTGGAATGACCTTTTAGAGTTCTACGCAATGAAGGATCCAATAACATTATAAACCTAGTGACACCTCCATTCTATTACATTTCGTTAATTGATCAAATAGATGAAGATATATGAGAGTAGGTATACATCATCTATGTATCTTATATAATCAATGTGGATATACGAATGTGGGGCAAAGATATTTAACTTCTTAAAAGAACCAACACTCACATCTTCAAACTATTAGATTCATTTAGTATGAGTAATTTATTAAATCTTTTATGGGTTGTGTTATCTGCGTAACACAACAAGTATAATTTCGTTAAAAAAAATCAATCTGACATCGCATTTTATTTTTAGCTTTATCTTCTAATTGTGCATTAAATTTGGATGAAAAATTATACTGGAATCTATCATAGCAACTATATCTCTCTGTACGTTTAAGATAAACGTAGACAACCGATAATATATTACTTTGATGAGAAAAATATTGGCAAATGGTGTGTCGACTATATCGATTCCTCATTCTATCTTTGAGTCCACGTTTTCTTACAGATTTTTTTTAATTGACACGTAACACTTCCGTTAAGGAGTTAATGGAAGTTAACGCTTGAGGGACTAAATCTGAACAAACCTATACTATAAGGGATCAAAATTATTCTTTTTTTCTAAATTGGTGATCAAAATTGATCAGACTAATAATATAAGGTACCATTTGTATAATTTACCCAAGAATAAATAATATATCAAATAAGGAAGTTAATTTCACATGATATCCTCAAACTATGACACCTATTTTAAATTGATTTTTAAATCTTAAAATATTCTATATCAATTATATTTTTATCCTTATTTTAAAGTATCATTAACTCTACTGTTTTTTTTTGTTGTTGTTGAAAATATAGGAATTAAACATTTGACATTTTAAAAAATTATTTTTTTATTTATAAATGTTCTATGAATTGGAATCGTGACCTTCTAAAAAATGTGATCTATTTTTGAAGGTCCCGTGAATTTTTAGAAGGTAAACTTTAATTCTCAATACCTTCAAAACAAAATATTTCTTTTAATCAGCAAAGTTAACAGCACTTTAACAAAATGATCAAAATGAAATAAGATTGATAGTTTAAGAACTAATATATAATATTTAAAGTTTAAGAATGATTTTAAAACATGATTATAATTTAAACACATATAAAATATTTTAAAATTTAAAAACCAGTTTAAAATAAAATTATAATTTGAAGATTTTTTATACAATTATCTTGAAATATTATCATTAAACTTATACATTTATAGGTTGTTATTTTAAATAAATTGGGTATCTCTAAAAAGAAGGATGAAATAATGGAATATTAATATTCACACGATCACTACAAAATATTTATAACAAATTGAGGAGCATGCATTAACAAGATATAAGCTAATAGAGTAGTACAACTCTCTCTCTCTCTCTCTCTCTCTCTCTATATATATATATATATATATATATATATATATAATGAGTAAATAATAAATTTTATCATTTAATTTTTATTTCACTCTTATTTCGGTCATTAAACTTTAAATATTTTTAAATTGATCACTCAATTTTGAAGGTTGATTTTTTTCCATTACTTCACCATTGTCTTTGTACCAATATGATGATATGCCTTATTTTATTAAAATTTGATTCATACAGACACCAAATAATATTCATGTATTTGAATTGAATGTTGTTAAAAGAAGACAGGTTGGTGTTAGGGCTGTAAACAAACTGAGTCGAGCTCGAGTATTGCTGAGCTGAGTCGAGCTCGAGTATTGCTGAGCTCGAACTCGAAAAGTTTAAAATTAGGCTTGACTCGACTCGAAAACTCGCGAGCTAAAGATTATCAAGTTCAGCTCGAACTCGAAATATAATATTGAAACTCAACTCGAACTCGAAAAGGCTCGAACTAAAAAAAAATTAGGAGCTCGGTTGAAGCTCGAGACTCGAGCTCGATTTTGAGCTCGATTCAAGCTCGAACTCAATTCAAGATTGAACTTAAACTCGAATTTGAACCTACAAAAATCTTATATTACATTTAAAAATATATTTTTAAAAATTTATAATTATCAATAATGTATTTTTAATATATTTTTAATAATGTAATTTTTAAAAAAAACTAAAATTATAATATAACATTTTTTCGAGTAGCTCGTAAATTTTTCGAGTCGAGTATTAAGTAGTTCGTTTTAGTTCGTTAAGAATTCGAGTTGAGTTCATTCGATTCGAGTGTTGATCGAGCTTTGACTGAGTCGATCTCAAGTAGCTTGCGATCTATCTCGTCTAATTTACAACCCTAATTGGTGTAACAAAAAATATTCATTTATAATTGAAAATATAGTGATCACTAAAATCAGTTAATTATTTTCATTACATCCATTGTCCCATCAAATATTGTTATGAAGAAAAAGATACAATTAGTCAAGAAAATTAATATGTCATTTTAAAAATTTCAAACGCGAAAAATGATCATATTCAGTTTTGAAGGGTCTTCAATGACCATATCTCCGATCAAACTCCACCCAACAACAAGCGACATTAATTGAAGAACACGAAACATAATCTAAATATATATTTGTGGATTTTGAGGTGTTTTCTATTAAACAAATAACGAATTCGTGATTAAGAAAATAAAATGAGGTTAATATACTAATATCAGGACTCATCAATCATCAATAATGATAGTCGATAGTGGTTAGAACGGTGAAGAACATAACGATAAACGATGACTGAAATATAGTTTGATTTAAGGAAAAGGAGAGAAAAAGAAATAATACAGAAGAAAATAAGGGCAGGAAAGAAAAAAAAAAGATTTTTTTTTTTATAAAGATCTAAAATAATGTTGTTTTGGTGTAAATTGTTAATGCATTATACCACTTGTGACTTAATGTCAGAGTGATTAAGAGTAATTCAAAAATCAAATGTTTTTAAAATTTAGTGATAAAAACAACAGTGAGGTAAAAGTTTATAGGTAAAATTTGTAGTTTACCCTTTTTTTATTGAGTAAAACAGAAAAGAAAAATGACCAGTTTATTACCTGGGAGGCCGCGATTTACTTCCTTTCTTTTTATGTCAACGATTTTCACTTTTGTCAAGTTCTGATTTTTTTCTTCTTCACATTCTCTACTTTCCTTTACTATTCTTTTATCTCTCACCGTTTCCCCTATATCATATGCCGCCCTCTTCTGTCTTCCATTCTTCCCTTATTTATTGCTTTCATTTGCTTTTCATGGACTAACTCTTGACTTCATACTGGGAACCCATTGCTAACATTCTCTCATTTCTTTGTTCTTTTGGACTATTTTTTGCGGGTTCTCAATTTGGTCTTTGGTTGCAAAGAGGAAAACCCGTTTTCTTTCTCTTTCCGTCTCTTCCATAACTGTTTTGTTTTGTGCTTGTTATGGGATTCTGTTCCTAGGGTCTTTTTTTGTAGTTAGTGTCGTAACCGGTTTTCGTCCGGGCACGAAATATTAATTTTAGCGGGAAAAGTGATGTGAATAAATGGTTTTGAAAATAATTTGGGAGTCGCCATCGGCCTTTTGGGTCAGGTAGGTCGAATACCTAAAAAAAATATTTTTTTTAAAAGAGTTTTAAGAAAACATCAATTAAAAAATTAAACTGATATGCGTTTATAACCAAAAATTCGTTCTTTTTAATAATAAAAAGGGATTCGTGGTCGGTTACGTTTAGGGAAGGATTAGCACCCCTACAACGCCCAAAATTGGTACTTTTTAATTATAAATTGTCTCTATTATTAAAATTTAAAAATTCAAAAATATATTTAATTTATAATCCTATTATTTTCAAAATTATATTTATTTAAAAATATCCGAAAAGAACTTCTAGGTGCCTTAAGACAGTTCTTTTCTTTGATATTGATAAATATTAATTTAAATAATATTATTTAATTTTTAATTTTAAAATATCAGAATAGGACATCCAGTTGTATTAAGACTGTCCTTTTCTTCGATATTAAAAATAAATATTTAAAAGTTACTATTTATTATATATATTTATGAATATATATCAAAATATTTAACAAGATAATAAAAGAAAAATTCTATTAAAACAATATATTTAAAAACAATAAATTAAAACATATAAAATAAATGACTAAATTTCAGTAAAAATAAAATTAAAAATCTAATTCATAATTAATCAAAACTATAGGGATTAAATAGGTTATTTTTTTATTTTATTTATTTAGTGATTAAAATAAAATTATCTAAAATTCGGATATTAGATTCAAATAAATTAAAAATATAAACTAGGGATTAAAAAATTATTTATTAAAATTAAGGGATTAAATCTGTCATTTATCCTAAATATATTATTTTAATAAAAGGGACTAAAATGAATAAAATTAAAATTCAAAGACTGAATTAAAATTATTATAAATTCAGTTTAGTGATCAAAATAAAACATTTACAAGTTGGGAGGACTACGGAAGGGATTTAACTATTTCATAATTACGCGCATAGTCCTTCCCGAAACGACGTCGTTCGGGAAGGACTATAAATGGTCCAAACCGGCTGGCCCGAAGGGCCAGCCATTTCATTTCTTCTTCTTTTTTCTTTAAGCAGAAAGAGAGAGAGAGAGAGAGAATTCTCTCTGGCCTCTCTCTAGATTCCCTCACCGGAGGGAATCCGGCAGCCGTCTGCCGCCGCGAGTGTCCCCGCCGGCCACCGCATCCGGTGGCCGGAAAATTTATTTTTATACTATTGGATAGATCGGACCGTCCTAAGGACGGTTCCGATGTTCTTTTTCCTTAAATGGCTCCCAATCGGAGCAGATCTATAAATATACCTTCGGTATTTTCGGTTCTCCGGCGATGTTCAGTGTTTCCGGCGACGGTCAAGGCTTCCTTGGTAAGCTTCTCTCCTCTCTTTTTCCTTCTGTTTTTGTTTTTGCTCTGTTGGGATCGTTGGTAGTTTTATATCTCTCTCTATTTTCCTTTTTTTTTCTTTTTGGTTCTGTCTCTGTCCCTGGTTTATGTCTCCTTTTTTTTTTCTTTCGCAGATGGGTGGTGACTTTTATAGCCACCACCGGTGTTCGTCTCAGACCGGTCCGAAGAGGGGGCCTCGGTGAGTCACCGGACTACCAGTGGTGACTCACCCCGTAGCCTTGCATGGACGGCTGGCGTTGATCTTCTGGAGTCTTCATTCGGGACGTGGCAGCGGCGGAGGCGGTGAGGGCTGTCAGCAGCCCCGTGGAAGCTGGAGCGGCGCCGCGTGGCCCTAGGGTATCAAACCCTAGGGTTTCTCTCTGGAACCATGTGGACCGTTGGATCTTGCCAGATCCAACGGTTGTGATGAGGCGGCTGGTTTAGATTAGGGTTAGGAAACCCTAACTGGAAACCCAAATATTTAGGGTTTCTGGTTGGATTTGGACCGGCTCTGGTTGGTTTGTAACTGGGCCGGTCCAGTTGTAATTGGGCCTGTAATTATATATATTTTTTATTTATTTTTAATAATATTTATATGTATTTAATATATTTAATAATAATAGTAATAATAATAATAATAATAATAATAATAATAATAATAATATGGATAAAAAAATTAGTATCTTCAGCTGCCCCTCTTTGCTCATTCTTGTGTTAACAAGAATAGGGCAAAGATGAAAATATAATAAAATTTTTTATCCATTTGACTTTACTTTGATCATCATGGAGATATTGAATAAATTCTTCTCTCTCTCCAAATAAGTTCTTCTTATTATGAACTTTCTGCTGGGGATGATGATGACCTCCTTTCCGTGATAGAGTCATTCAAAAGGTTGAATAAGCTCTTGATGAGTTCTTCTCATTATGAACTTTCTCTAGAAAAGATGATCCATCAAATGATGAATTCAGGTAAAAGGTTGAACAAATTCTTCTCATTATGAACTTCTTCTTCCTTCTTCAGATGAGTTCTTCTCATTATGAACTTTCTCTGGAAAAGATGATCCACCAAATGATGGATTCAGGTAAAAGGTTGAACAAATTCTTCTCATTATGAATTTCTTCTTCCTTCTTCAGATGAGTTCTTCTCATTATGAACTTTCTCTGGAAAAGATGATCCACCAAATGATGGATTCAGGTAAAAGGTTGAACAAATTCTTCTCATTATGAACTTCTTCTTCCTTCTTCAGATGAGTTCTTCTCATTATGAACTTTCTTCTGGAAAAGATGATCCACCAAATGATGGATTCAGGTAAAAGGTTGAACAAATTCTTCTCATTATGAACTTCTTCTTCCTTCTTCGGATGAGTTCTTCTCATTATGAACTCTTTCTGGAAAAGCTGATCCATCAAATGATGGATTTGAATCTTTGCTAAAATCTTTGAAATTCCTGTTAAAATTTCAACAAGAATAAAAATGAATGAAAATGCATCTATTTTTGCAAATGCCTAAATATGATGCATGAATGTTAAGTTGTTTGATTTCAAATTGGTGAATTGAGTATTTCTTCAATTGTAAAAACCCAATAGATCTTTCTTCTTCGAATCAGAGAATCTATCATCTTTGACAAATGTAGATGTAGATATAATGTCACAAAACCTCTTGAGAATAAAACTCAATAGTATAGGCTCTTGAAAAGCTTGCATTCAGGCAACATGTTGAGTCTGATAACAATTCATCTGATTATGAAGTGACCTTTCAAGATGATTTCACAGATATCGATAGTTCTTCTAATACCAAGAAATCTTGAATTCTGATTCTGATGAAGAGAATAAACTGTTATACTTGACAAAAATGGGATTCTCAGATGCTGAAGCTTCAATAGCCATGTAGAGACGTGGTCCAGATTCATCAATTGCAGAACTGATAAATTTTATATGTGCTGTGCAAATGACTAAGGCTGCTGATGCCCTTCTTCTGGTAAAAGATAGTAAGTCATTATGCAATGATCCCCATTACAAGAAAAAGTGAAATTTGGGCTATGATTTTTGAGAAGGGAATAAGCAAAAGAAGCTTGAAAAGAAACTTCTTAATGAAGATGATCACGCAGTTCATCTTTTAATTCCAACGATTGGTTCTGAGGTTCCTACTGAATCAGATCAAATAACTCAAAGAACACTTCCAGAAGATGCTATGGACATTCATCTTCCAAATTCAATGATTGGTTTTATCAAACCAGATCAGATAACTCAAAGAATACTTCCAGAAGATGCTATGAACATTCATCTTCCAAATTCAATGCTTGGTTCTGTCCAACCAGATCAGATAACTCAAAGAACACTTCCAGAAGATGCTATTGACATTCATCTTCCTAATTCAATGCTTGGTTCTGTCCAACCAGATCAGATAACTCAAAGAACACTTCCAGAAGATGCTATTGAGCCATTCATCTTATAAATTCAATGCTTGGTTTTATCAAACCAGATCAGATAACTCAAAGAATACTTCCAGAAGATGCTATGAACATTCATCTTCTAAATTCAATGCTTGGTTCTGTCCAACCAGCTCAGATAACTCAAAGAACACTTCCAGAAGATGCTATTGACATTCATCTTCCTAATTCAATGATTGGTTCTGTCTAACCAGATTAGATAACTCAAAGAACACTTCCAGAAGATGCTATGGACATTCATCTTCCAAATTCAATGCTTGGTTCTGTCCAACCAGATCAGATAACTCAAAGAACACTTCCAGAAGATGCTATTGACATTCATCTTCCTAATTCAATGATTGGTTTTATCAAACCATATCAGATAACTCAAAGAACACTTCCAGAAGATGTTATTGAGCCATTCATCTTATATATTCAATGATTGGTTCTGTCTAACCAGATCAGATAACTCAAAGAACACTTCCAGAAAATGCTATTGAGCCCATATAAAAGGTTGAATTGTTTATAAACATGTACAGGAAGTGCCAAATTGACAGAAAGGATCTGTAAGGCTTTTGAAGCTTATGACAATGAGACACCTTCGATTGTCCAGAAGTATGTTCTTAATGAGTGCTGAAAATGGAATCTAGTATGGGTTGGAAGGAACAAAGTTACTCCACTTGAACCTGATGAAGTGGAAATGCTTCTAGATTTCCTTAAAGACCATACACAAGGATCTGTATAGAAACGTATTTCCCAGTGATATCAACGTCTTGTTTCCTTTTGTTGGAATTAGTGCTGTAAAGATCACCTTCTATTGTCTTGGTATATTTTTGGAAACAGATGTGCAAGAACTGAATGGTGATCGGTTGGAGCAATTGATGAGTAGATTTGGCGGATTCGACCTGGTTGTCGGTAGCATCCCGTGTAACAATCTTGATGTTCATGGCTTTAAGATGGTGATGATTTGCCTACTTTGTATTCCATGTATTTAAAAGTATTAACATAAAGTGATATTCAGAAATCTTTAAATTATTTCAAAATTATGTTAAGTCAATAGAAAAGAATAAATTGAATTTCCAAAAATAAATTGAATCTCCAATAAATTGAACTTGAAATAGATAGAATTGTATTCAAAGTTATGGCAAACATAAGAATAAAAATTCAAATGTCTCAACAAATTATAAGCATAAGTATTTCTAAATTAATCAAGTTGATACAATTTAGAGAAATGATGTAAGCTTTTGTCTGGAAGATCTCAAACGTTGTCGAAATGCTTGTAGATGTGAAGTTTCTTCCAAACTGTCAAAATATTAAGAGGATTCAATTGCCAGATGCCTAATATCAACCTGTATTTGAGCCGCCTTTTCAGGTTTTCAACTCAAATCCTTCCTTTGGTTACAAGATGCCCTTTGCGGGTTTTCACCTTGACCCTCTTTTTTCTTTTTCTTTTTTCTTTTTTCCTTTTTTTTTTAATTAATTTTTTTTTTCTTCAAGCATAATATTTCTTGACAGAATCTGAGTTTATTGGATTTCTCAGAATTTTTCCATCCATTTCTGCCAAGATCAACGCTCCTCCGGAAAAAGCCTTTTTCACAACGTATGGCCCTTCCCAATTAGGCATCCATTTCCCACGGAAATCTTTATGTATAGGCAAGATCTTTTTTAATACTAGATCACCCTCTTGGAATTCTCTTGGATGTACTTTTTTGTCATGAGACTTCATCATCCGTTTCTGATACATCTGTCCATGGCAAATAGCTTTCAATCTTTTCTCCTCAATAAGGTTCAATTGATCAACTCTAGATTGGATCCATTCAGATTCATCCAATTTTGTTTCTCTCAATATTCGAAGCGATGGAATCTCAACTTCAATTGGTAAGACTGCTTCCATCCCATAGACTAAAGAAAAAGGAGTTGCCCCAGTAGATGTTCGAACAGTAGTTCGGTATGCATATAGAGCAAAAGGTAACTTCTCGTGCCAATCTTTGTAAGTTTCAGTAGTCTTTGTAATGATTCTCTTGATGTTCTTATTTGCTGCTTCAACTGCCCCATTCATCTTTGGACGATATGCCACTGAGTTTGAATGTTTGATCTTAAACTGTGTACAAAGTTCGGTCATCATTTTATTGTTCAGGTTCAGAGCATTATCTGTAATGATCCTCTCTGGTAGACCATACCGGCAAACTATCTCTTTCTTTATGAATTTACAAACTGTGGACCTCTTAATATTGGTGTATGAAGTAGCTTCAACCCATTTGGTAAAATAATCAATTGCCACAAGGATGAAACAATGTCCATTCGATGCTTTTGGTGTGATTGCTCCAATGACATCTATTCCCCACATAGAAAATGGCCAGGGTGCTGTCATTACATGTAAAGGAGATGGGGGTACATGAATCTTGTCTGCATATATCTGGCATTTATGACATTTTCTTGCATAATCAATGCAATCTGTGTACATAGTAGCCCAATAGTATCCATATCTCATTATCTTTCTGGCCATGGAAAGACCATTTGCATGTGTTCCACATATTCCACTATGTACTTCTTCAATGACATTTCGAGCTTCGCTGGTATTTAAACATCTCAATAGCATTTGATCACTGCTTCTTCTATACATAATCTCGCCATCAAGAAAATATCCAGCAGCCATTCTTCTCAAAGTTCTTTTATCAATTTCTGATGCATTTGGTGGATAACTTTGATTTTTGATATATTGCAGGATATCATGATACCATGGTTTACCATCTACCTCTTCTTCCACACTATAACAATGTGCAGGAATTTCATATACTTGCATTTTGATTGGCATCATATCAATTTTCTTAGTTGCCTGAAACATAGCAGCTAATGTAGCCAAAGCATCTGCCATTTGATTTTCTTCCCGAGGGAGATAATTGAAGGTAATTTTCTCAAATTCTTTCACTAATTCGAGTGTAAAATTTCGGTATTCCAACAATTTGGGATCTTTTGTTTCCCATTCTCCTCGCAATTGATACACCACCAAAGATGAATCTCCATATATCTTGAGAAATTTGATTTTTCTTTCTATAGCTGCTTTCAACCCCATGATACAAGCTTCATATTCCGCCATGTTATTGGTGCAAAAGAACTCCAGTCTACTTGTAAAGGGATAATAAACATTTTCTGGAGAAATTAACACTGCCCCGATTCCTCGTCCCAAAGCATTAGATGCTCCGTCAAAATAAAGCTTCCAAGTTGCAAATTCATCATTTGTTCTGACTTCTTCATTCATAGATATGCACAACAGATCTTCATCGGGAAAATTGAAGTTCAAAGGCTGATAATCATTTGATACACGACTAGCCAGAAAATCAGCTATGACACTTCCTTTTATTGCTTTTTGGTTGACATATACAATATCAAACTCAGATAATAACATCTGCCATCTAGCCATTCTGCATGTCAAAGCTGGTGATTCCATTAAGAATTTCAAAGGATCAAGTTTTGATATCAACCAAGTAGTATGGTATAACATATATTGTCTGAGTCTTCGAGTAGTCCATACCAGGGCACAACATAATTTTTGTATTGGTGGATATCGAACTTCACAATCAGTAAATTTCTTGCTCAGATAATAAATAGCTTTTTCTTTCCTTCCTGATTCATCATGCTGTCCTAGTACACATCCCATCGAATTTTCGAAGACTGTCAAGTAGAGAATTAATGGTCTATCAGGCATTGGTGATACTAAAATTGGGGCATTGGATAAATATTTCTTAATAATATCCAAAGTTTCTTGACATTCTTCATTCCAGACTTCAGGATTGTTTTTTCGAAGTAATTTGAACACTGGATCACATTTGTCAGTTAATTGAGAAATGAACCGAGATATATAATTTAATCTCCCCAAAAAGCCTCGAACTTCTTTTTTTGTATTGGGTGGTGGGAGCTCTTGAATTGCTTTTACTTTATCTGGATCAATCTCGATTCCTTTTTTGCTGACTACAAATCCCAAAAGCTTTCCAGAAGTTACCCCAAAAGTGCATTTTGCGGGGTTGAGCTTTAATTGATACTTCCTCAACCTCTGGAAAAGATTTCTCAGATTTTGAATATGTTCTTCTTCCGTTCTGGATTTGGCAATCATGTCATCTACATATACTTCAATCTCTTTGTGCATCATGTCATGAAACAAAGTTACCATGGCTCTTTGATACGTTGCCCCTGCATTTTTCAATCCAAATGGCATCACTTTATAACAGAATGTGCCCCACATGGTTATAAATGTCGTCTTTTCCATGTATTCAGGATTCATTTTTATCTGATTATATCCTGAAAATCCATCCATAAATGAAAACCATGCGTGTCCTGCAGTATTATCCACCAATGTGTCTATGTGGGGTAATGGAAAACTATCTTTTGGACTAGCTTTGTTGAGATCTCTGTAATCCACACACATTCGAACTTTTCCATTTTTCTTTGGTACGGGAACAATGTTGGCTACCCATTCTGGGTATTTAGATGCCTGTAGGAAACCTGCATTGATCTGTTTCATTACTTCTTCCTTGATTTGCAACAACATTTCTGGCCTCATTCTTCTGAGTTTTTGTTGGACTGGTTTATATTCTGGATTGATTGGAAGCTTATGTATCACTATATCTGTGCTCAAACCAGGCATATCTTGATATGACCAGGCAAATATATCTTTGAACTCTTGAAGGAGATTTATCAATTCTTGTTTTATCTGGATTGTCAGAGTAGTGCCAATTTTCACCTCTTTTCTGTCTTCATCTGTTCCCAAATTCACAGTCTCAACCTTTTCCTTGTGGGGTAGAATTTGTTTGTCTTCTTTTTCTATCAATCTTAATAGTTCAGTAGGAATATCACATTCCAGTTCATCCTCACAATCATTGATTTCTTCCAGACATATAGGCTGCTCTAAATTTATCACTGGATTAAATCTAGGAATAAACATGCTATTAACACTGTGACACCTGCAAATTTAAGTCGGACATATTTCCGAAAGAATATAGTAAATTTATGAAATAAATGTAAAAAATGTAAAGAATGATTGCCATATGGAAATTTTAAAGAAAATTTCTTATATTTAACATAATTTCTTTTACAAAATAACAAAACGTTTTCATATTTTTGAGCTAAACATAAAGATTAGTTCTGAATATTACTATGCATTAATATTAAAAACTATAGGAAGATCTTCAGCGGTCCAATTGGTGAGTGTTTCTCCAGGAAGACATGGTCGAATCCTATCCAAGTATTTGCCAGTTTTGTTGTCATTCATGATCATGTTGACAAATAATCCATTCATAGCTTCTTCAACTATGTCTTGATCTTTCGTCAACTTCTCTTCTTTAAAGGCTTCAACAAGCTGCTGTTCTACATTAATTGTTCCCCCTGATCTGAATATGGTTTTCAACTGTGGGAAAGACATGTGTTTCCAAAGGATTTCTCCTCCTTTCAATTTTGCCTTTCTGTCTTCACATCTTCTTTTCATCTCTTTGTTCTTTTGCTGAAGATTGGGCTTAAACCCTAGCCCAAAACGGTCTTTTTTCATCTTTATACTGATAGGAACTGAAATCCCTTGAAGATTCTTTCCTAGACCTCTCCCAGTTTTAGCTCTGATGCCTAAAGTTTGTTGTACCGTCATCTTGGTGCAATCAGACAATCTGGGATATGGAATTTTGCTTCCTTCTGCAATAAAGGTTGCATTTACAAATTCAAGAGCTCGAAAAGAGCATTCAAGAGCCTCATCATTGGTGTCGATATATGGAACATCGCTTGTTATAGACGCAATGATTTCTTCTTCAGCACTGACGCATATTAGTTGTCCATCAACAACAAATTTCAATTTCTGATGTAATGAAGAAGGAACGGCTCCTGCTGAATGAATCCATGGCCTCCCTAATAGACAATTATATGTGGGGTGGATGTCCATCACCACAAAGTCAATATTGTACACGACTGGGCCGATTAGCAACGGTATTTCCATTTTCCCAAGCACTTCTTTTTGAGTACCATCAAATGCTCGTACCACATTCTGATAACTCTTCATGTGTGATTGATCCATAGGCATTCTTTGAAGTGTAACTAGAGGCATCAAGTTGAGAGCAGATCCATTGTCAATCAATACTCCTGGCAACACATGACCATGACAATGTGTCGTGATGTTCAAAGCTTTTACTGACCCCATTCCGCCTTCTGGTATTTCATCATCTGTGAACGTTATGTAATTGTCAGCGGCTATATGTCCCACAATTCTGTCAAGTTTATTGAGGGATATATCTTCGGGGATAAATGTTTGATTGAGAATTTTCATCAAAGCATTCCTATGCGCTTCTGAATTCATCAATAGATCAAGAATAGAAATTCTCGCTTGTTGTTTGTGTAGTTGTTCAACCACACTATACTCACTATGTTTCAGGAATTTCAAAAATTCTTGAGCTTGTTTTTCTGTCACAGGCTCATTGAATGCTGGAAGGGATTCATCTTCAAATGCCTTCTGAGGTATTGCCATGGCTTTTCCTTTTGCTTTCATTTGTTCTGAAGCATTGGATGTCTCGGGAGAATAACATCTCCCACTTCTTGTAAAGAAACCGACCTCGCTCACTGCTTCAGACGTCGATGTGGTACCCAAACTCTGTATTTTCTCTTCTGTTTTATCTAGAGAAACAGATCCTCCTACCATTGAAACATTGGTAGTATAATTCCAAGGTACTCTGCGGGTATCTTTGTATGGAAATGGTAGAGGAGTGGTAATAACTACTTTTGGCTTTATTGGTGCATGAATCGCCGTAGATGATTTCACATTAATGATCACAGGATCATTTATTCTTTGACTTGGTTTAGAATCCTCTGATGAGCAAACATCATCTTCTTTTTTCCCTGGTTCTTCTTCAAAGAATTCTATTTCTCTGTTGTTCATTAACTTTTGCACCAAATCCCTAAACTCAGGACATAGTTGAATTTTATGCCCTTGCTCCTGATGATATTCACAATAATTCTTGCCTTCATTCTGCTTTGGCCTGAATTGTTGTGGAATTATACCGGCTAAAGAGAATTGTTGGAATACCCAAACAAACGGAGATTTAATTTCAGAAATGTCAGTTTTTGCTTTCTTTCTGTTCTCTTCCTGAATTACATTCACGTTTTTATCTCCATGATTTGGCAATGGATGATTTGATACAGATGGTGTATTGAATTCCAACTTCCCAGTGTTGATCAAATTTTGAACCACCCTTTTGAATGCTAAACAGTTTTCAATGGAATGACCCGTAATTCCTTCATGGTAAACACAGTGTGCCTTTGTATCATACCAAGGAGGGAATGGTGGTTGTATGGGAACCAAGGGATAAGGCCGTATAACATCTGCTTTTAACAGCGAATCATAGATCTCCGCATATGGTACTGGTAAAGGTGTAAAAGACAACCTTTCATTTTCCTTTTGAGATCCTCTGGACTCTGCTCGATTAGTGTTTGTTTCCTCTTTCTTAACCCTTGGCTGGGTTATTGTAACACTTTTCGATGAATCTTTGCTGTAAGAATTGGCATTGTTGACCTCATTCTCCTTTTTCCGGTATGTAGGTCTTTTGGAACTAGACCCATCATTTGATTCAATCTTGCCGCTTTTTAAGACATTTTCAATTAATTCTCCAGAAATGACCAAATCTGCAAAATTCCTGGTTGCATTCCCCATTAGATGGTTTAAATAAAGAGCCTTTAATGTATGGACAAACATTACTGTGGCTTCTTTTTCTGACAAAGGTGGTTGAACTTGAGCCGCAGTGTCACGCCATCTCTGGGCATACTGTCTGAATGTTTCATTATTCTTTTTCTCCAAGTTTTGGAGAGTCCATCTATCAGGGACCATGTCTGTCACATGGCGGTACTGCTCTAAAAATGCTTTAGCCAAATCTTTCCAGGATCTAATGTTGGCTTTGGTCAATTGAGTATACCATTTTAAAGCCGGTCCTGTCAAACTATCCTGGAAGCAGTGAATTAACAATTTCTCGTCCTTCACATATCCTGCCATTCTTCGACAAAACATAGTAATGTGGGATGAAGGGCATGTAGTACCATCATATTTATCAAATTCGGGAGCCTTGAACTTAATGGGAAGGATTAAGTCTGGAACCAAACTCAACTCACTAGCATCAAATCCATAGAACGATTCAGTTATTTCCACGGATTTCATTCGTTCTTCTAAGCTCTTGATCTGTCTGGTCAGTTCTTCATTTACTTTTTGTTTCTCATACAGCTCATTCAAATCTGGGATCAAATGCTCAGTATTAAGATCCCCTATTTTCACATCAGATATAAGCGGATTTTTGCTTGAAGATGCAGGATCCACTTGTTGATCCTCATGTGGTTTGACTTCTTGTAACGCAGATGTATGAGCATTGATTTGTATAGGTGGAGTACCAGAGTGATAAATTGGTTCTGGTGGAAAACCTAGAGGATATATGGGTTCTTGGTAAAAAGATACAGGATTTTCATGCATTTTTCCACTGATAGCCTGCCTTTTAAACATGTCCTCTATCTTCTTCATCATACTGTCTTGTGAATTTGCAATATTGGCTTCAATTTTTTCCAGCTTCATTCTCATTTCCTCTTGTTCTTTATGATGTTGTTCCTCAATACGCTGTATTTTATCCTCCATAATTCTCTTAGTGGCTTGTCTAGTACCGTAGTGATGTAGTATTTCTCTTTTGGCCAGAGTAACTGCGATTGAAAAATCTTTTAATATTATTTTTTCAAATTTTAATTAATGAATTTTAACATAATAAATAAAATAATAATTCATAGCGAAAATTATGAAATGAATGATGAATGTATGCAAAATGCATGTTTGTAAAAATATTGATCCCAAAAAAGTTAACTGTCATAGAACAACTTTCATCGGCATACAAAAGTTTCTTTATAATAGTTCATAACTACAGATAAGGCGTAGATTTCCTATTAAGCTCTATAATTTCCTTCATTAACCATGACACCTTCTTTCCGCACTTAGAAACTGGATCAACATGATGCTCAATTATTTTGGCTTCAACAGCTAGTTCTCCGACATATCTGGCAACTTCGCTCATTTGTACCATGGCCTCGAACACCATATTACTTCTTTCTTCACTTCTTTCAACATAAAACTCAGTTGACTTTTGCCACTGTTCATTCATTTCTCCAAGAGTCTGCTCTAACTCAGTGATCCTGATTTGACAATTGTGCAGAATTTTTTCAAGATCTCTAATGCGTCTTCGCAGTGAAGCATTTTCTTCATTACTTTCTTTGAGATCATTAGGCCCTAGACGAACCTTTTCTTGAAACAACGATTCCTCAAGTTGCAAAATGTAAGCATTAAACTCTGAGTTTTTGTTTCTAGACTGATCCATATCTTCTTCCAGTTTTGTTTGTGCTTCCTGCGTTCTTTGATTAAGCTTCTGGATTTGAACATCTTTGTTTCTGCATCTTTGCATCCAATTGCTAGCCACTTCTTGTTCTACCTCAAGTCTGGTGTTGAAATTTTTTCTTTCTAATTCCCATTTTTCTTTTTCAATATTGGATTCTTCCATCTTTTGGTCTCTGACTTCAAGCTCAGCAATCAACTGGTTCATTTCATATTCAAATCCCTTGAACATGATATTTTTCTCGCCTTCAAATTTATCAAAGATTTCATTCTTCATCTTTTCTAAATCTTTGGCTCGATCCCTTTCTCTTTGCATTTCATTCATGATCTCGCGGTGTTCAGCCTTGTGTTTTATAATTCGCTCTCTCCTGTCAACCTCGAAATCTTCCATTTTTTGCTTTCCTTTTTCCAGGCTTTTGAGTAGACAGCTATTCTTTCCTTTCAAATCTTCAACTCGTCTTTTCTCGATATTCAATTCTCTGGTTATCTGTACCGTCGATTAGCTAGGTCCTGATGCTTTTTGGGATTTATATAACTCCTGATAATCTTTCTGTAAGGCTCTGTACTCATCCTCACCTTTTTCTTTATCTTTTCTCAACATTGCACATTGTGATGAATGAAAGTCAATGTCAACCCCCAACATAGCTTTATCTTGTCTCATTTGCTCTAACTCTTTCGACCAGCCTTCTCTTTCTGCTTCAAAATCAGCTCTCAGGATTTCAATCTCTGATGGAACCACCTTGATGCGATCTTCCATAGAAATATCCTCATTTTGATCTGGTAGAGGAATATTTTCGTTTTTCCTGACAGATCTCCATTCTTCATAATCAGGAGTTAACATTTCTTTTGCTGCTTTAGCTCGGATGCAAAAAGTTGTTTTCCAAGCTGTAACGGCTTCCATGATGTTTCTTTTATAATTTTTGCTGTGGAATGCAAACTCAGATGACTGTAGTCCAGCAGTGACAGGTACAAATTGACGACCTTCATACTGTCTTATAACCAGAAGTGGTGCATATCCAATTCCTCCCCATAATCCGAGCAACATTATCCAGTTGTAATCACCACATTTGTAAATGAATTCCCTTTGTATTTGCCACGGGGCTCGCCAAATAACGTCATTGCTTTGCAGATTTCGAAAGGCATTAATCCACATATCTTTCTTAATTTCTTTAGGCCATTCCTGCTCCAGAAATTCCTTTAATGGTGAATAATCCGTATTAAAGCGTCGGTATGAAATCTTTTCTGTTCTCCAGAAATGACTACGGATCCAAACATATAACAACTGAGTACACCCTGAGAATCGTCCACTTCCTAGCCTTCTGCAAGCATTTAACGATCTGAAGGTTTCTGCTAGGATTGCAGAAACATGATTAATCTTCTTCGGTAGCTGTTCAAACAAGTCTACCACTGCAGCTTCAATATATCCCAATACTTTTGGGAAGATGACCATACCATATATACCCAGAGCAAATAGATCGAATCGTACTTTAATATCTGGATGGCTCTGAATAAGTTCTCTGATGTTGGTCCAAGCAATGCCTTCGCTTTCGCCTTTTTGTTTTGTACGGGATGCTACCCATTCTTCTCGTACTCCGGCAATTTTTGCTAATTTAACTCGGAAGGGTTGAGTTTTAATTGACTTTGAATAGATTCGATTCTCCAAAGCCCCTTCGATATGTAGCAAAGTTGTGTATTCTTCAATAGTAGGGACCAAGTCCTCCTTATTGAAAGTGAAGCAATTGTACCCTGGATTCCAGAATTGAACTAGGGCTCGGAGTAATTCATCATCAACTTCTACATAGAGCAGATATGGGATGTCTCCGTAAGTCTGATAAAACTGCAATTTTTTGTTTGAATCCCAACTTTCCCAAATGCTTCGCAAATCTTGCATATCATTTCTTTTTAGTGAAACTGAAGCATAACTGGCCAAGTCAGATACATAATCATCCTGCAGACTGTCTCCTTCTTGTCTTTGTAAATCCTCAGCCTACTGTCTTACTTCTGAGTTCAGAATTATTTGATTTGAACACTTTTTATCCATAGATGAAGGCTTTCCAATGAGACAATTAACACAAGGATCAATGTCTTTTATCCTTCATGATGCAATGCAAACAGAAAAATAAAGAACACGCAAAAAAGAAAATAAAGTAGTTTACATAAAAAATTCAATAATAACATTTATTTAATTTAAACATGCTTTTCTAAATTTAAATAATTTAAATAAACGTGTAATTTAAACAATAAATAAATTAACAGGAAAGACAGAATTCATTTCTCCTGTGTGTACACCTATTTTGGACAAAATTTCGGCATGACTTCGGATTGGAAGAGTTTCTAAGGTTTTTATATGCAGGGTTTCAGATCTAGGAGTAAAGGTACTCGAATTGTCCATGTTAGTGCCCCCCTTAGGCTGCTAACCCTCAATCCTAATCCATTACAGACTAAAGTGGATCGAGTTCAATTCGAGGGGATACATTTCTCTATGCCTGACACGGAGAATAAATTCTCACGAAGACATAGAGCATATGAACCCCGAAAGTTACTTGCTAGGTCTGACACGGAGAATAAATTCTCACGAAGACGTCGCTTTCACTCCCACTTAAAAGGGACAACTCAATTATAGAGTTTTATGTAATGCAATGCAAGTGTGGTGTGTGAGGAGAAATGTTCAAACCTATGACAAAATAAATAATGAAATAAAATACTTACAAATAAAATAAAACATGTAAATATTATGAAAATATAAAATAAAAAATTTGAAAAGAAAGAATTAAAAATTAAATATATAAATTTTAATTTTTAATTAATAGAGACAATTTATAATTGATTTTTAAAAGTTTGACCAATTCCCCAGCGGAGTCGCCAAGCTGTCGTAACCGGTTTTCGTCCGGGCACGAAATATTAATTTTAGCGGGAAAAGTGATGTGAATAAATGGTTTTGAAAATAATTTGGGAGTCGCCATCGGCCTTTTGGGTCAGGTAGGTCGAATACCTAAAAAAAATATTTTTTTTTAAGAAAACATCAATTAAAAAATTAAACTGATCTGCGTTTATAACCAAAAATTCGTTCTTTTTAATAATAAAAAGGGATTCGTGGTCGGTTACGTTTAGGGAAGGATTAACACCCCTACAACGCCCAAAATTGGTACTTTTTAATTATAAATTGTCTCTATTATTAAAATTTAAAAATTCAAAAATATATTTAATTTATAATCCTATTATTTTCAAAATTATATTTATTTAAAAATATCCGAAAAGAACTTCTAGGTGCCTTAAGACAGTTCTTTTCTTTGATATTGATAAATATTAATTTAAATAATATTATTTAATTTTTAATTTTAAAATATCAGAATAGGACATCCAGTTGTATTAAGACTGTCCTTTTCTTCGATATTAAAAATAAATATTTAAAAGTTACTATTTATTATATATATTTATGAATATATCAAAATATTTAACAAGATAATAAAAGAAAAATTCTATTAAAACAATATATTTAAAAACAATAAATTAAAACATATAAAATAAATGACTAAATTTCAGTAAAAATAAAATTAAAAATCTAATTCATAATTAATCAAAACTATAGGGATTAAATAGGTTATTTTTTATTTTATTTATTTAGTGATTAAAATAAAATTATCTAAAATTCGGATATTAGATTCAAATAAATTAAAAATATAAACTAGGGATTAAAAAATTATTTATTAAAATTAAGGGATTAAATCTGTCATTTATCCTAAATATATTATTTAATAAAAGGGACTAAAATGAATAAAATTAAAATTCAAAGACTGAATTAAAATTATTATAAATTCAGTTTAGTGATCAAAATAAAACATTTACAAGTTGGGAGGACTACGGAAGGGATTTAACTATTTCATAATTACGCGCATAGTCCTTCCCGAAACGACGTCGTTCGGGAAGGACTATAAATGGTCCAAACCGGCTGGCCCGAAGGGCCAGCCATTTCATTTCTTCTTTTTTTTTTCTTTAAGCAGAAAGAGAGAGAGAGAGAGAGAGAATTCTCTCTGGCCTCTCTCTAGATTCCCTCACCGGAGGGAATCCGGCAGCCGTCTGCCGCCGCGAGTGTCCCCGCCGGCCACCGCATCCGGTGGCCGGAAAATTTATTTTTATACTATTGGATAGATCGGACCGTCCTAAGGACGGTTCCGATGTTCTTTTTCCTTAAATGGCTCCCAATCGGAGCAGATCTATAAATATACCTTCGGTATTTTCGGTTCTCCGGCGATGTTCAGTGTTTCCGGCGACGGTCAAGGCTTCCTTGGTAAGCTTCTCTCCTCTCTTTTTCCTTCTGTTTTTGTTTTTGCTCTGTTGGGATCGTTGGTAGTTTTATATCTCTCTCTATTTTCCTTTTTTTTTTCTTTTTGGTTCTGTCTCCGTCCCTGGTTTCTGTCTCCTTTTTTTTTCTTTCGCAGATGGGTGGTGGCTTTTATAGCCACCACCGGTGTTCGTCTCAGACCGGTCCGAAGAGGGGGCCTCGGTGAGTCACCGGACTACCAGTGGTGACTCACCCCGTAGCCTTGCATGGACGGCTGGCGTTGATCTTCTGAAGTCTTCATTCGGGACGTGGCAGCGGCGGAGGCGGTGAGGGCTGTCAGCAGCCGCGTGGAAGCTGGAGCGGCGCCGCGTGGCCCTAGGGTATCAAACCCTAGGGTTTCTCTCTGGAACCATGTGAACCGTTGGATCTTGCCAGATCCAACGGTTGTGATGAGGCGGCTGGTTTAGATTAGGGTTAGGAAACCCTAACTGGAAACCCAAATATTTAGGGTTTCTGGTTGGATTTGGACCGGCTCTGGTTGGTTTGTAACTGGGCCGGTCCAGTTGTAATTGGGCCTGTAATTATATTTTTTTTATTATTTATTTATTTTTAATAATATTTATATGTATTTAATATATTTAATAATAATAGTAATAATAATAATAATAATAATAATAATAATAATAATATGGATAAAAAATTAGTATCTTCAGTTAGGGTTTTGGGTTTTCTGGGTAGGTGTTGGGGTGTGAATTTTGCAGGGCAGCTATGGTGAGGAAGCATGGATGGAAGCTACCTGCTCACACCTTCCAGGTAATGTCCCTTTGGTTTTGTTTTTTATGCATGTTTCGACAAGAAGCGGCTCCGAATTTCTTTTGGATCCATGTTTTCTATGTGGAGCTTAGCTGTTTTCTGCTTAAATTCATGTGAATTGCCCTCGATTTAGTGATTTTCCTCCTATTTAGCGGTGACATTTATTATTGAAATATGTTTTTTTAATTTATTTTTTGTTCCTTTTATGCTTTAGTTTCTGTGGAAATATCATTGACTTTCTTCAATTTTATGGGTTAGCATGGCTCATTATACGTTTTCTGTCGTATTCCTTTCTTAGCTGTGTAGTACTATTGTTTTGAACTAATAGACTGACGTATTGAGGGTTCGGTTTTTCATGAATTAATTGTAGATTCTTGCAATTCAGTAGGGTAGCATTGGACTTTAGTGATGTTCCAATTATTAACTGTATGGATGAGTAAAGATTCTTGATTTGACAGATCTGGGTTGTTCTTTAGAATTACTTATAGTGTTGAATTAGAGAATGATGCTTAAGAAAGTGAGGAAGGAATCTTATTTTCTTTCTTCATACCAGAGAAGCCATCTGCATTTATGCTAGCTAGAGTTGATTGTCAAAGTATATAACTACATGCATAGTTGATCTGTCTGAGGGTGTTCAGAAGTTTCCGTGTATTCTTACAAAAGCTTATTAAGAACATATTCTTTAAGTGGGTTGTGGACAGACTAAAATGCTTTTGGACTCCCAAATGGTTCCTGACTTTGTCTGGCTTCTTGCAGCTCCTTCAAATCTGTCTCCATAAGTTAGCTGGATGAAAACAGCCATCTCTGAATTAGGCATACTTAACTATAATAGATTAGGAAACTCTAGAAGAGGAAGCTATGTACAGAACTTGATGCTTAATTGTGATTTAATTGTGAACTTTATCTCTAAGCCTAACCTGGAAGGATGAGAATGAGGTTTAGTCCGTCCTTGACTCTCTAATTTCGCCTACTTTGTGCCAATTACTATGAAATTGCAGTGCATGTTTTCTTAGACAAGTCTCTGATATGGGTACACTGAAATAGTTTTATCCAACTACTCTGGTCAGTGTAAGAAGAAGACAAACTAAGGCACACGGTCGGTAAAACAAGTGTCAGCAGTGTTTTAAAAAGCGCGCCTGAGGCGCTAGGCGAGACGAGGCGTTTAGAAGAAAGCCTCCGACCACCAAGGTGGCAGCGAGTACATGAGGTGGCGATTCAGTCGTCGGAGGCGGCGACGAGGCGATGCTTTTAGCGATTCACGTACAATGACCCATTTATGTTCTGAGGAGACAGTATTAGGTGGAGTTCCAGGGCAGCAGATTGTGTTGGGGGTTTGTATTGATGGGAGAGAAAGGAGTTTAAGCATGGGGGTTGTCACCTTGGGCCAAGATAAGGCTGATCAAGAAGATGGGTGCAATGTTAAAACAAGTATGTTAGAAGTTAGTGGGCTGCCAGTTGGCAGTGATAATAGGACAAAAATAAGTGGGAAGCACGTGGGTCTGGAATCGAGAAATACAAACTACTCGGATGATTATGCACGTTCAGTTGACTATGGTGTTGCACCTACTTCAATTGGGAAATCTAACCATACTGGGCCTGTTAAGTGGGTTGGGAATGAGAAGTCTATTGGGGGGAAGAATGGTGAGTTGCAACCTGAAACGGATGATGTTTTGATCCAGTGGCAGTCTGTAGGGCCGAGTAGGGGTGACGGGGATCATGGTGTCAATACAATTATTTTTGGAATCCAAGAGAGGGGGAAAGGTTATGTGGAACTCAAAAGAAGCGCCTCGCGTACGTGAATCCCTCGCCTCAAAGCGCCTCAAAAATTGAGGCTCTCGGGTAGCTAATTGCCTTGGAGCGCCTCGTGCCTTTTAAAACATAGTGTCAGTATCGTAGAGGTTCAAAGGTAGACATGTTTCTAAGTTGGATCCAACCAGTACAGTACTTGATGTTTAATCCTAATCCATGGATCCAACCAGTACAGTACTTGATGTTTAACACACTTATCGGCTAAGTTCATTCATTGGGGTTTGAACCATGAATCTGATTTACACTTTTTCTGAAGGTCAAGCCTAAATTTCAAAGATAGGCCAATATCCTCTTTAGAGGAACCTCAACTAAGAAAAATGTGATGGGCCAAAACTGATACCAGGCAAAGCTTGGGAGGTATTGGTTTGAGAATCTCCGCTCTATAACAATTCAAATCTGTGGATACTGTATGTTGAAATTATCTAGTGATTTTTTTTAGGATAAAGATGTCAAATATGTTCTGCTTTATTATGATTTCTATTCCTAAATATTAACTAGAACTTAGGGTAGACATCTCATCCTTCTAACATCCCCCCTTCTTATTTTTTCCCTTTAAGGAGAACAAATTAAGTAACTTCTCCACCTATAGAAGCTGAAAAGATTAAAAGACATTTCAAAGTTATTTTCCAGCATTGTCAGTGTCTTTTTGTGATTACCTTTGTGTTGCACCCACATGCAAATGACACCAATCAATAACTCTTTCAGATTACTTACATATGTTTATATTTCCTTTTAATTGATCTTAACTTTATAGGTTGTTGCAATTACTGTGTTCTGCTTGTTAGTGGTTGCTTTTTATGCTTTCTTCTCTCCTTTCCTTGGAGGACGCATCTGGGAATATGCACTGGTTGCAGCTTACTCACTGGTGGTATGTGAGTTCATTTGTTTTATTTATTCATATTAGGGCTACAGAATATCCTTTATTGTACATTTTTGCATGAAAGATCCATATGCATTTTTAGAACATTTTAATACATGCTAGTATGTTTAGATCCAAGTAACATGGCTCTTGCCCTATGAGCAAATAATTTTTGGTGAGAAAAGAATTTTCTCTTTTAATCTGCATAACACAATGCAAGCATAACCACTGAATCTTATGTCACTACCATTTTTCTCTTGATTGCTATGCAGGCACTCCTTGTTTTTATACTTTATGTTCGGTGTACTACAATTAACCCTGCTGATCCTGGCATCATGTCAAAATTTAATGGGGAATCAAACAAATTTGAAAACCATGGTTTATCAGTGAAGGATTTACCCAGAAAATATGATGAGTTTGGCAGTGGGCTGCATTCATCACCATCAACTGTTTCCAGAAGCTCCAGGGCAGCACCGAACTCAAGCATGAAAGGTTCAGTGGGAGATCCTGGAACTAATGATGCTCCAGCACAATATGCAAGCAGGACGTCTTGTTGCATTGGAGGAATCTTTTGTGCTTTATTTGCTCATGAAGATTGTCGCAAGCAGGACCCGCCTAATGAGCAAGACAATGAAGATGCTTTGTTCTGCACGTTGTGCAATGCCGAGGTATTTCGGAACCTATTTGGCTAGCATTTTTTATCATATTCTATCAGCTTTAAGTTTCATCATTTTTTAGTAAATTTATGTCCATGATGTCCTTAACATTCCCCACAATAAATTTGAAACTTGCTTTTATCTTGTTTGTCATGCAATTATGGGGGTTAGGGTAACACTCTGGAGTCGGAATTAATTTTGCCGAGATCAAATAAAGGGGAAAGTACACTACATTTTCATTACTGTTCAGAGTGTCTCAGCACCTCTACTTCGGTATTTTCTACTATGTTTTCTTCGCCACTCCTTGGATTTTCATGACATTCTTAGCACCAATCTTATCATCCACTGCAAGTCCAGGTGACTAGCTATTACTTATGTCTGCATTTGTTAATGCTACTGTCAGATGTACTGTAAGGCAACAGTAAAATAAAGCTGATTCCAGAAAATTGAACACCTTCAACCAAATTTTTGGATTCCAACTATCAAAACAAATAAAATATATGGGAAGGTATTGGTCCTTTAGAGATCTTTTTTCATTGATCAAAATTTTATTTTTCTTTTTAACTAATAAATTAAGTTTGGATAGCTGGGTTTTATATATATATATATATATATAGGATCACTTGATTGTTATATCCAAACATATTGCTGATCTGGATTTGAAAGGTGTTAGTATCTTAAAATGGTGTATGGCTTTCTTTCTCACTTATGAATGATTTCTACGGTGCAGGTGCGCAAGTTTAGTAAACATTGTAGAAGTTGTGATAAATGTGTAGATTGTTTTGATCATCACTGCCGGGTAAATATTTTCATGTTGCTTCAATTGTTCTTTATGGTCATAATTGTAATATCTTTCAACTTGTATGGTATTGGCATAAGCTGGTTATTTGTTTGTGGAAATGAATCTCTATCTCATGTGTCTGCAGTGGTTAAACAATTGTGTTGGACAAAAAAACTATATCACATTCATCTCTCTCATGGCCATCAGTATTGTTTGGGTATGTTTTTTAGTCAGTTGCTTGTTATATAAAAATAACACTTCCTAGATTCTGATGATGCTTTTGTCTCCCCATGGTTCAGCTAGTAATGGAAGCTGGCGTCGGTATTGCTGTCTTAGTTCGTTGCTTTGTTAACAAGAAGGGTATGGTATATCCCTTAACAAATGCCTTGAAGTTGATATATAACATGTGATTTTGTATTCTCATGCGTATTTAAGTTGGATCCAAAAATTTTTAGGCGGTATGTACTGCAGTTTCTGTCCTGGCTTGTGTACCACTGGGTGAACTTTTCTTCTTCCATATTATACTAATCAGAAAGGTAAGTTCCCAAGAAATACATTGCTGCCATCTTATTGGGAAGACACTTGTTCCCAAGAAATACATTGCTGCCATCTTATTGGGAAGACACTAAAGCAATTCTGACTCTTACATGGAATCAGGGTATTACAACCTACGAATATGTTGTAGCAATGAGAGCAATGAGTGAAGCACCTGCCGGAGCATCTGTGTATGAGGAAATGCCAAATGTGATGTATTCTCCATCTGGATCAGCTACAACCGGCATGAGTGGAGGAAGTTCTCTTGGCCTGCAGTACAAGGGGGCATGGTGTACTCCTCCTAGGGTTTTTGTGGATTATCAGGTACTTCCATTTAAACTTTTACTTTATTTGTTTTGTTTGTATGAAGCTCATAAAGTAATGTGATCTAAGAGTACAGAACATTTAAGTTATCCTTAAGGTTGCTGAACATGATTCAAATTACTAAATCTGAAAATTTTAGACCCCGAGTAATTATTAGTTGAGGGCTAGGTCAATTGATGCTGTTGATAGTTGCAGTTGTAAATAGTTGCATAAATTTATTCATGTGACGTTCTTTTGGTGCCTTTTTCATTATAAATTAATTTGAGCCTACCTTCTACGAAGTAGATTCATCCCAAGTCTCCAGTTTGACTTCTGGAGTTGTGTTGCCTTTTGCATCTTTGTTCTACTCTTGATGTGTATTTCTTTTAGTACAATACTGATGGTTTAAAACCTCTGTTGGACATGGCCACATCAGGATGAAGTTGTGCCCCATTTGGAGCCTGGAATGCTCCCATCCACTGTTGACCCAGATGCAGCTGGTTTTGCAGAAAGAGGGAACAAGGGACCCAAAAAGCCTGTTCGTATTAATGCATGGAAGCTGGCAAAGTTAGATTCTACTGATGCCACTAGAGCTGCAGCCAGGGCAAGAGCATCTTCTTCTATTCTACGGCCTGTTGAAAACCGCCATATGGGAGATCCTGAACTTAGTTCCAGTGGCAACATGAGCATTAGAAGTAGTGTTAGCACAGATATAGGTGCAAATAAAGAGATAAAGAATGATCAGCAATTATCGCCACTGGGAAACTCTTTTGCTCCAAGTCAAGGTAGCCGTGATGAGTACGAAACAGGAACTCAAAGTGTAAGTAGTTTCAGCAGCCCAAACCACATTCATGAGTCAGTCATGCTTAGCCCACTTCCTCAACCTCAAGGTGGTCGTTTCAATATGGCTACCTCTGCTCCCGGCCTGCAAGATCGTACCTTTATGTCAAATGCTCCATTACCTGCTATCAACAATCCCATCAGACCTGGTCCATCTGCTTCCGATGAAAGGGTAATTCATAAGGGTGGGACTGTTGATCCATTGTTGCTTTCTGCTCCTGCTGCTTCCCTTCTTAGAGATGTCAAAAGGACTTCAGTTGTATGGGATCAAGAAGCTGGTAGGTACGTATCAGTCCCCGTCTCTGCAACTGATGCTCGGAATAGATCATCCATGCAAATAGGTTTGCCAAATTCTAGTGGAGAAACTAGCACGCAGGGTAGAAGGGCAGTTTTTCCACTGCAGGAGTCGTCTTTGGGAGCAAGGGGTCCAGCACAACAGGCAGAGAAGCTACTGTATACAGGGGACTCTGTTTTCTTTGTTGGTCCACTTTTGAGTGTTCCTGTTAGAGATAGTTTGAGAAATGACAAGGGTTTGGGTTCAAGGGAAGCTCAAGACAGACTAGGTCTGAACTTGCCTCGAGAGTCTAGATTCAAAAGGGACTCGGTCTCTAACCAACTTCCTGTGTTTGTCCCTGGAGGCTTTGAAAACCCAGCTGCATCTAGTTCTGGTTTAAGGTAGACTTCATTAAAACTCCTAACAAAGCTTCTGCACATTTTCCCCTCAATTCATCAAGATTAATGTGAAAGGGTAACAGAGATGAACCACTCGGATGAGATGTTCGTACACTGGAACCTTGCAATTTTGAGATGTTGCAAACTAGATTATTGCATAGTTCAAGTGGCATCTTCTCAAGTGATTCGCATCTGAAAAATCTCAAAAATTTAAAATTTCCACAAGATTATTTAATTTCAGTTGGATTTTGTACTGCTGCTTGTAAGGTGATTTTCAAGGTTTATATGGATGATGGTTAGAAACATTTGTTGACATTACTGCACTTTATGGTTATGCTTCAATCTCAGAACGTTGTCAAAGGCAGCTCTCAAAGACCTCCTGGAAAGGAAAGCATATTTTTCAAGGGAAACATATTAACTACAATGCAGAATCTTCTTACAATCAATGGCCACAGTGATCCTTTCTGCAAAGACAAAAAATAAAGCTCATCTATTATGCTCCAAAATTTTTGCAACAAACCAATTTTGTGGCTGAACCTATTTGTACATATGAACCAAAGATGATCAAAATTGGATGACAACGATAGAAACCTGTAAGAATCAACGATAAAAAAATGTCATGTTAATAGTAGTTCTGTTAATTTTTTAATTGCGGGTGATCAAAATGAAACTAAAACGTAACATTATGTATAATTTTGAAAAAAAAATAGTTGGGTGACCAAAACAGAACTGCTCAAATAGTTGGGTGACTAAATACACAGTTTACCCAAAAATGAATGATAGCTTTAGGTGGAAGGAGAATCTCAATCATTGCCTGATTAATCTCTCAAAAGTTCATGACGTTCACAGTCGAGCTGAGGTTGAGCAAAGACTCAAATGCAGTAGGAGCAAACTTCCGTGCAAAGAGATAATAACACATATGTTTGCTCGTCGTTATATTCACAAAGTGTTCCGTTATTCCTTCTAGTTTGTATAAAACCCTCTGTGACATTAACTAGAAAGCAGGGAGTTAATGTGGGGACAATGTACGTGGCAACTGACGTCCCATCTCGAACCATTGTGATCCTTTTCGCCATTGATAGAGCTTAATGTGGGGAAGCATCTAGCGGTTGTAGCTTAATATGGCACAAACTGTGGTTCCAAAAAAATAATAACGAAGATGGGGGAAAAGCAGAGGCAACTGAATGGAAGCAAGTGGACAAAAGAAGAGAACAACACAAGGTTAAGAGGAAATCATATCATATGTCATTTGTCAGAGCAGGTAATACAAAGCAGAGCTATTTATAACTTCCTTGATGATCATCTGGGAGCAATAGAAAGAGAAGCAGTGTTGATGCCACATGCTTAACCAGTGGAATAAAAACTGGGTCATTCTTATATGCATCACCATGGCAAACGAAATTAAGAAATACGAGCTTCTGCAATATAGGGTTGAGCTGAGAAGATGGTTCTAAGATTAAAAAAAAAAGGAATGAAGTGAAAAAAAGGAGTGAAGTTTGACCAAAAAACATGAAATGTCATGAGCACCAAGAACAAAAAGGATTTTTATTGTTTCATGACAAATGTTTAAAGATTTTGATAGACTTTTGTGGTATAGAAGGTTTGAACTTGGAAGTCCTGAGATCTAACTCGAGATGAAAAGCAGTGGAAGGGAGACAACACTCGTTATTGGTACAGCTCTTGAAACCTTTACAACAGATTTCACAGCAGATTTCA